>NC_069504.1:906708949-907908949 GCF_027579735.1 Bombina bombina | reverse complement strand
CCCCAACAATCTACTGAATGAGTGAAGGGGCAAGTTGTTTGCTCCCGATCCTGCAAAAGAAGCGGCCGGACAGATAGCTCAGCATGCTAAGGTACTGTGGCTGAGCTCTGAAGCAACCCAAGGGTTGCAGGTTCAATCCCTGGAGAGGTCCACTCAGCCTTTCATCCTTCTGATAAAATGTGCAGCACCTTGAGACCCTTACGGGTGATTAGCCACGCTTAACAAGTACCCAATACATACATACTGCTGGGTGACGGCCTGGGCCCAACAGCAGAGGAACTAGCAGAACTTGGTAAGCAGACTCTCTCGATAAGGCCAACATGACACCACTACATCACCGAAACGCCAACGCAATCTCTCATGCAGTCATAATGGCGTCCGTAAAATAAAAAGCACCTGGAGCCCACTTGCCATAAAAGACACAAATAAGCCATAAAGACATCTTCTAACTTTCACAGAAAGGAAGATCCACAACAATAAAAAAATGACAAAAGATATCATTAAGAATAGAATCACTCCACACAGAGGGCTTAGACATTTACCGTTAATAGAGGGATAATACACAGACATATATTTATGTGGCAACATATCACTGTGATAGCTACACCACCTTACTATTGATTGAACAATCCCTATTCATCTGACTTTAAGGGATTATATACCTTTCCAGAAGCAACAGTTCTTTTTCATCTTGGAAATGGCCTCAAAAAAGCCCCCAAAGCAGATAAACACAGCAAACCCCCTTTAGTGCCTTCAGTGTCATCCTTTTTCCAAGTATCTGACAATACTTCTACATAACCCACTTAAACCGCAGACACTGTGGGAATGAATTTGCAAACTGGCACTTATGTTGCTCAGCAGGACTCGCTACGTACCATACAATCCCAAATAGCAGGCCTGCCTTTCAAATCTGACCTAGAATTCCTAAAATCTTTTATTAAAGAAGAACTGAGAGACCTTAAGAAAAGCCTTAATCAAATAGGGTCTAGAATTTACTACTTAGAAGATGGCCAAGTTAATTTGAACTACCATTTAAATCAACATTGATTAGAAAAGACAAAAGAAGGGAGATATGTCATTATAACTGGGATACTATATAACAAACCATTGCCAATTGCTAACATATATGCCCCAAACAATAATTAATCCCAATTTATATGTAAACACATTTTAGAAATAACTAAGGGGAGTTTAATATTAGGAGGGGATTTCAACAATGCTTTGAACCCTAACATAGACTGTTTCACAGAAATAGCAGCTGTCCCAAATAAGACACTAAAACTAATAAAATCAAGTTTAGCAAACCTAGCCGTGCATGATGCCTGGCGGATACATCACCTGTCTACGAAAGACTATATATTTTTTACACCCTCATCAGATATACACCAGAATATACTATATACTAACAGATGTGACAAGTTTGGCATTAGTGCAACATACAAATATACTCCCACTTACTTGGTCAGACCATGCCATAATCAATTGTACTCTCAAATGGCTTACCCCTCAAACCTATGATAAAGTCTGGAAGCTTGATTAAACATTCCTGAAAGACCCCATGATTTATACACAGCTCACAAAGTCCCTGGAGGAATACTTCAGATTAAATAACACCCCAGATGTAGATATCCAAAATGTGTGGAACACACATAAATGCGTACTAAGGGGGAACTAATAGCTTTGAAGCAGCTAAAAACAAGCAACAACAGACTTACCTGAAGTCTTTATTGGAAGACCTCAATAAACTCCAAGAAATTCATAAACAATTTCCACAAAATCGCTCTCTCCAAGAGAGTATAGAACATAAAAGACAACAATTAAATTTACACTTAGGCATAGAAACTAAGCATAGGGCATTATTCCTCCAAAAAAGATATTATGAAGGGGCTAACAAACAGGGGGAAATGTTAGCTAGACAGCTCAAAAAGAGATCACAACAGCGTTATATAATGAACATAATAGATAACACAGGAAAACAATGGTCCTCTTCCAAAGATATAGCGAACACATTCAAAAACTATTATGATAATCTATATAATCTAAGTCAAAACCATCACTGCTCCAATATGGCCAAAATACAGAATTATTCATCCCATCTACACTTACCCACACATACTACCGAACAACAAAATGACCTAGAAGCATCATTTACCCTTGAAGAACTCCAAATTGCTATTACCTCTCTAGCACCTGGGAAATTACTGGGTCCTGACGAGCTACGGAACACATACTATACTAAATTCAAAGACCTTCTAGCTCTTCAACTATTTGCTTACTTCCACAATATTGACAAAGACGTACCCTTCCCCTCTCAGGCCCTCGAAGCCCATATAGTAATTATTCCTAAACCCAATAAGCCTTCTACCCAAGTAGCAAACTACTGCCCAATCTCGCTGTTGAATACAGATATCAAACTTTATGCAAAAAAATAGCAAACAGAATGAACCAAATACTACCGCTTATCGTACACCAAGATCAGGTTGGTTTTGTCCCCAATCGGGAGGCAAAAGACAACACAGTTCAAAACCGGCACTTAATATGGCATTCCAGAGAGAGGGGTATCCCCTCATTCTGGCTCTCTACTGATGGTGAAAAGGTCTTCGACCGGGTGAGCTGGCCTTTTCTTAGGGCTACTTTACAAACATTCGGTATAGGAAACGCAATGCTCCGTAGAATTTTTGCATTATACCTAAACCCTAGTGCCTGAATCTCCCTAAAGATTGCCCCCTATCCCCATTACTATTTACATGTCTTATAGAAACTCTCACTACAAAAATTAAAAATAACTCAGACATACCGGGTATAACTCTTAAAGGTGGAGGAATACAAACTGTCTATGTTCGCGGATGATATTCTATTCACCCTAACAGACTCAGAAAAAGCAATTCCCCACTTATTACAAGAACTAAACCTCTTTCATAACCTCACCAATTTTTTAATTAACCAAAATAAGTTAGACATTCTGGGGATATCTCTCTGTCATGACGAGAGGTATCCTTTGTGGATCACAACTGCAGATATAGGTTACTATTTGTATTATTTTTTAAATAGTTGGTTTGTATCACCATTGCTCTGATTGCTATTATGTAGAAGTAAGCATCAAGAGCTATTAGTGAATTTAGTCACTTTGTTATAAAGTAAATCTGTGGAAAGAGATTGGGAGGTAGCAGTAATAATTTGACATAAATCTTACTGCAGAATGGCCTGATGATCTTTTACAGTGTAAGCAACAATAGGTGGTTGCACTGTCTGTAATAAAAAATAGTATCACTACTGTCAGACAGCTTCTGAAAAGAGACATCTGAAGAATCTTAATAGTACAGCGTACTGCTGGAGGAGGAGCCAAGTTACAGTTTGCTATGGTGTGTACACCGGGTAATTCTGTTGTCACTAGTGACGTGTCTACAGGAGAGGAGTCGTGGTAAAATAAAGTTCAACAGGAGGTGGAGCCAAGTTCCGTTTACTACGGTGTGAAGTCCAGATTCTGTACTGTGCTGTGACGTCAGACTTGGAAGGAATGTCGGTAGTACTGTATAGCTAGAGGAATAGGCACAGATTGATCAGGCAAATTTGGCTTGCAGAATATCGTTGCTAAGTAAGTCCTTTAGCCCCTTAGCTTGACAAGGAACAGAATGTAAGTGCAATTCACGGAGGCTGTTAGAACTCCTGCTGTGTTGAGCGCTAGATAGTGAAACGCTGCACTAGTGGACAAACAGGCTCAGGTTCTGGATAGCACATGCAATGATAGCCAAGAAACTTCTGACACTGGAGAACCACTTTAGGAAGTGTAGGTAGTTATTATTCAGTTTAAGAAAAGTCTGTGAAGACAATGAACGGCAAAATAAACAACTATCTCCAAAGATACAGTAGATTTCCACGAAGTAAATTCCAATTCGAGAGCACAGAAATTCAGTAGTGGCTTGCAGCAACAACTACAACTGACTGAGGGTGCGTCCAAAATTTAAAGGGACAATAGGATGGCCTAAAGATGAGTCAGGATCCTGACACTCTCTCACCACAAATAGAGCCAAATTAAAGATTCCTGTCCGTTCAGATGGTGTAAGGTTTCGTTCACTGTTAAATAAATCCATAAAACTTCCCAATAAACTTTACAAACCCCTCTTAAGAATTATGGTTAACCGTGAGAGAGTCCTTATAGCAAAAAATTGGAAGTCGGAAGGAATTCCTACACTGATGTGGAGGCTAAAAGTGACAAATTTACTTGCACTAGAAGAATACAGAAGAATACAGCTCCTACAGATCAGAAAATATTTTATTGAATGACAGATAGCCTGTGAGCAATACCTAAGAAACCTACCGAGTAACCTAAATAATCCCTCTTAACATACAAACACACCGACACACTTAATAAACAATATGGTAGGAGTAAGTAAAAATAGATTGAACATGTTAATTATTTTACATATGAAGGAGCAATACAAAAACTTACATGGGACACAGATAAACAGATGTTAATTTCATAACCTTATAGAAATAAATAGGACAAAGAGATTACTGTTATTATAAATGTTTATTTTTGAAAATGTTAAGATAGGAATCCAATCTTTAAAGCAAAATACTTTTTGACTAAACTTGTAAAGTTAAACATGAAACTGCACTGAAAAATACTTAATACTCTTGGATTCTTAATAAAAAGAAATTGAAAAAAATAGATTTAAATGTTATGCTATTTAGATGTATGTTTTAAACATACATGTCCATCCGTATTTTTATTAAAACTAGCCAGGAGTCCATATATGGCTCCGTATGTTTCTATGGTTCTTTTTATTCCCCATTTAGACAAGGGTACATTAGGTGAGGTCCAGAAGTGGCCTCCACATTTAAGGTGGGGAAGTGTTCGTTTATATCTAGCTTGTACTATACTTAGTAAACTGAGGCGTAGGACTATTTCTATTTCATAGATAAATCTCTCTATTGTTGTGCAGAATGGTCCAAATTAGGGCATCTATTGTTTCTGGTTGAATATTTTGTTGCATGACATGTTAGTAAATATCATTGTACTTATTGTATATTCATGTATGCATATTTGTATTCTTCACCTAGATTGTGGGAGACCAAGCACCAAGGATAGAAAGTATAGCTATGATCAAATGGTTACCTAGCTAACCAAGAAAAGGACAAGAATATAGGGTGGTGAACAGAGCACCTAAAATCTGAAGGCTAAGGTAACTATAGTGTTATGTTATGAGTCTCCTATAATATCTAATACTTCTAGTACTTAGAGTGGATAATGTATGTGTTAAAAAAACATTAAATTTAAAGGGACACTGAACCCAAATTTTTTATTTCGTGATTTAGATAGAGCATGACATTTTAAGCAACTTTCTAATTTACTCCTATTATGAAGTTTTCTTTATTCTCTTGCACCTAGATTACAAGTTTTGCGTTAGAAGCTATGCGGTACTAACAAGCAGTTTTCCCTCACCGCTCACTTATCTACAGCGCTGGTATTACAGGTTTTTACAAACCCGTCGTTAAAAGACAAGAAGTGAGCGTTGAGCTAAATTTTGCTCATTACCACACTCCAATACCAGCGATGCTTAAGTCAGCGATGAGCTGGTGTAACGTGCTCGTGCACGATTTCCCCATAGGAATCAACGGGGAGAGCCGGTTGAAAAAAAGCCTAACACCTGCAAAAAAGCAGCGTAAAACTCCTTAACGCAGCCCCATTGATTCCTATGAGGAAATAAAAGTTATTTTTACACCTAACACCCTAACATGAACCCCAAGTCTAAACACCCCTAATCTTACACTTATTAACCCCTAATCTGCCACTCCGGACACCGCCGCCACCTACATCATACTTATCAACCCCTAATCTGCTGCCCCCAACATCGCCGCCACCTACATTATATTTATTAACCCCAAATCTGCCGCCCCCAATGTCGCTGCCACCTAACTACACTTATTAACCAATAATCTGCCGCCCCAATGTCGCTGCCAATATAATAAACATATTAACCCCTAATCTGCCGCACTCCCGCCTTGCAAACATTAGTTAAATATTATTAACCCCTAATCTGCCATCCCTAACATCGCCGCCACCTACATACATTTATTAACCCCTAATCTGCTGCCCCCAATGTTGCCGCCACTATATTATAGTTATTAACCCCTAAACCTAAGTCTAACCCTAAACCTAACACCCACTAACTTAAATATAATTTAAATAAATCTAAATAAATAATCCTATCATTAACTAAATAATTCATATTTAAAACTAAATACTTACCTGTAAAATAAACCCTAAGATAGCTACAATATAACTAATAGTTACATTGTATCTAGCTTGGGATTTATTTTTATTTTACAGGCAAGTTTATATTTATTTTAACTAGGTAGAATAATTATTAAATAGTTATTAACTATTTAATAACTACCTAGCTAAACTAAATACACATTTACCTGTAAAATAAAACCTAACCTAAGTTACACTAACACCTAACACTACACTACAATTAAAAAAATTAACTAAATTAAATACAATTACCTAAATTAAATTAAATTAGCTAAAGTACAAATAAAAAAACACTAAATTACAGAAAATAATAAACAAATTACAGAAATTTAAACTAATTACACTTAATCTAATAGCCCTATTAAAAAAAAAAAAGCCCCCCGGAAATAAAAAAAAAACCCCTAGCCTAAACTAAACTACCAATAGCCCTTAAAAGGGCCTTTTGCGGGGCATTGCCCCAAAGTAATCAGCTCTTTTACCTGTAAAAAAAAATACAAACATCCCCCCCAACAGTAAAACCCACCACCCACACAACCAAACCCCCAAATAAAATACTATCTAAATAAAACTAAGCTCCCCATTGCCCTGAAAAGGGCATTTGGATGAGCATTGCCCTTAAAAGGGCAGTTAGCTCTTTTGCCGCCCAAACCCTAATCTAAAAAATAAAACCCACCCAATACACCCTTAAAAACACCTAACACTATCCCCCTGAAGATCGACATACCGGGAGACATCTTCATCCAAGCCGGGTGAAGTGGTCCTCCAGACGGGCAGAAGTCTTCATCCAAGCCGGGCAGAAGTGGTCCTCCAGAAGGCTTCATCCAGGCTGCATCTTCTATTTTCATCCATCCGGCGCGGTGCGGGTCCATCTTCAAGACATCCGACAAGGAGCATCCTCTTCTGGCGATGACTAAAACAGCATGAAGGTACCTTTAAGTGACGTCATCCAAGATGGCGTCCCTTAGATTCTAATTGGCTGATAGAATTCTATCAGACAAATCGGAATAATTGTAGAAAAAATCCTATTGGCTGATGCAATCAGACAATAGGATTGAAGTTTAATCCTATTGGCTGATCCAATCAGCCAATAGGATTGAGCTCGCATTCTATTGGCTGTTCCAATCAGCCAATAGATTGCGAGCTCAATCCTATTGGCTGATTGGATCAGCCAATAGGATTGAACTTCAATCCAATTGGCTGATTGCATCAGCCAATAGGATTTTTTCTACCTTAATTCCGATTGGCTGATAGAATTCTATCAGCCAACCGGAATCTAAGGGACACATATATAGACAAGGAGAGAAGAAATGGCGCAAAGAGGCAGGAATCTAAGGGACGCCATCTTGGATGACGTCACTTAAAGGTACCTTCATTCTGTTTTAGTCATCGCCAGAAGAGGATGTTCTGCGTCGGATGTCTTGAAGATGGACCAGCTCCGCTCCAGATGGATGAAGATAGAAGATGCCGTCTGGATGAAGACTTCTGCCCGTCTAGAGGACCACTTCTCCCAGCTTGGATGAAGACGTCTCCCGGTATGTCGATCTTCAGGGGGTTAATGTTAGTTTTTTTTTTTTGTTCTTTAGCTAATTTAATTTAGGTAATTGTATTTAATTTAGTTAATTTATTTAATTATAGTGTAGTGTTAGGTGTTAGTGTAACTTAGGTTAGGTTTTATTTTACATGTAAATGTGTATTTATTTTAGCTAGGTAGTTATTAAATAGTTAATAACTATTTAATAACTATTCTACTTAGTTAAAATAAATACAAACTTGCCTGTAAAATAAAAATAAATCCTAAACTAGCTACAATGTAACTATTAGTTATATTGTAGTTAGCTTAGGTTTTATTTTACAGGTAAGTATTTAGTTTTAAATAGGAATTATTTAGTTAATGAAAGGAATATTTATTTAGATTTATTTAAATTATATTTAAGTTAGTGGGTGTTAGGTTTAGGGTTAGACTTAGGTTTAGGGGTTAATAACTTTAATATAGTGGCGGCGACGTTGGGGGCGGCAGATTAGGGGTTAATAAATGTAGGTAGGTGGCGGCGATGTTAGGGATGGCAGATTAGAGGTTAATTATATTTAATTAATGTTTGCAAGGTGGGAGTGCGGCGGTTTAGGGCTTAATATGTTTATTATAGTGGCGGCGACGTTGGGGCGGCAGATTAGGGGTTAATAAGTGTAGGTAGGTGGCGCGACATTGGGGTGGCAGATTAGGGGTTAATAAATATAGTGTAGGTGTCGGCGATGTTGGGGTCAGCAGAATAGGGGTTCATAAATATAATGTGGGTGGCGGCGGTGTCCGGAGCGGCAGATTGGGGTTAAAATTTTTATTTAGTATTTGCGATGCGGGAGGGCCTCGGTTTAGGGGTTAATAGGTAGTTTATGGGTGTTAGAGTACTTTTTAGCACTTTAGTGATGAGTTTTATGTTACGGCGTTGTACCATAAAACTCTTAACTACTGACTTTTAAATGCGTTAAGACTCTTGACAGGAGAGGGTGTACCGCTTACTTTTTGGCCTCCCAGGACAGACTCATAATACCGGTGCTATGGAAGTCCCATAGAAAAAAGACTTTACGAAGTTTACATAAGTCGTTGCGGTAAGGCCAAAGAATTGTGCAGTGCCCCTAAACCTTCAAGACTCGTAATACCAGCGGGTGTAAAAAAGCAGCGTTAGGACCTCTTAGCGCTGCTTTTTTACCCTTCCGCACATCTTTATTTGAAATGTAAGTTTAGATGCCGGCCCATTTTTGGTGAACAACCTGGGTTGTCCTTGCTGATTGGAGCATAAATTCATCCACCAATAAAAAAGTGCTACGCAGAGTCCTGAACCAAAAAGCTGAGATGCCTTCTTTTTCAAATAAAGATAGCAAGAGAACAAATAAAAATTAATAATAGTAGTAAATTAGAAAGTTGCTTAAAATTGCATGCTCTATCTGAATCACTAAAGAAAAATTTTGGGTTCAGTGTCCCTTTAATACATCAATTAGAATGAAAAACATGGATCCATGTATTCAATAAAACATAAAATCAATAGGAAGTAAAAACAAACGACATTAGAACGGTTGACATAAAATTTGTTGTGGACAATCCTAATGCGGATAATAAAGTCTCTGGGGTATATTTATTAAAGTGCGGACGGACATGATACGATGTAGCCGCACATCGATAAATGCCGACAGCATATGCTGTCGGCATTTATCATTGCACCAGCAATGATAAATGTTTAGATTCTCCTTTAAAAATAAAGAAACATGCGCTTTACCATTTACAGAAAATCCACTTAAGGGGGGGGGTGAAAAGGGGAGAGGGTTATCTATGAGGATCCCAATATCTCAAAAACCAAAGATGTTAGAAAGTAAAAATTATAATTTTACATTTTCATTATAAAGTAAGTTTACATGCCAAATTTCGTGCTCCTAACGTCAGGAGTTCTCTAGATATGGATATCACTTACAAAAATAATACTCATCTGACAGCTGAGTCATAATATATAATTACAATTTAATATTAAAGAAATTGTAAACAGAATAATAATAACATATTATTGATGTGCCAGATGGATGCCCCGCCTAAAGATTAGTTGATTGGTGCCCATGTACGAGAAATTAACGAAAACTCATAAAGTTCATGTCAGAGTGTGCAACCAGAACAGGCACACATGTGAGGGCACACATCATTGCGAGTTTTCACAGTTTTCGCTATTTTATACAAATTACAAAATGCAACAGCTAGTATATATATATATACATACACATACCTTATAAACCTTTACCTAATAAATGCATTATTTATTTCAAAATCCTGAAATAATTAAGTTTGAGATGATATATATACATATATATATATATCTATTGGCGATTTGCTAACAAAAATGTATTTAACTTTCCGGGAGAATTGAGAGACGATTTCTGCAGTAATTACAATGCCATATTTTATTGTTTGTTAAAAATCTGCCAGAGTGAATACATTTTCAACTGAAAAGCTCCCAAATAGGACTTCTCGTGTGTTAAATACCTCTTGTCGAAATAGAAATTGAGAGGCCTCCCAAAGAAAATATCTAATGCAATAACCCATTCATTCCTTTTAAAGTTAGTAAAGTTCCATTCATGTATCCCATTTGTTCACTCTGCAAGGAAAACACTTATTTGTATGCGTGACATTAACCTATTGTCATCAGAATACATCCTCACCACTCAGTATCCATACATTGGCAGGAGGGACATACTTCTATAGTCACTTCAGGACACCAACATCTACAAATGGCGTGAGTTTATTTTTCATTTTTAATATGTGATTGGAAGTCACACTCAAGCTGTCATAATTGTCACTAACAGTATTGGGGTTATGAAAATTGTAGACATGCAGATCCATTGTGTGAATAGTAAACGATTCAGTGTAATGGATACCCACAAAAGTAGAAGCACTGGTAGAGGCAGTCTGAACAATTTGAAACGGTACAGCTCAATATCCTTCTGGCATAGCAAAGTACTCAGGATGAAAGCTGTATCAGTCAGCAGTAAACATGAACACGATTTGATGATAATCCTGGCAACAAATTTTTATCCTGCTCAGAAAAAAATTGTGTTTTTATAGGAGATTGCTTAATCTCAGCTTTCATAGCTAACTATAGCAATACGCTTCCCTCCGCACCACTGCTAACTTTATTTAAGAATCTGAAAAGCTGCTTAAAAGTGCAAGTATCAGCTGAAATTGTGTTATTGTGATTGGGGACATCCTAAAACATCTAGGGGCTCCATGTACTAAGCCGTCAATTCATCCGTCATTTTAGACGCGGCTAAACTCGCCGTTACTCGCCGCGGGGGCGAAATGGTGTCCGCTGTAGCTATGTACTAATAATCCCACAATAAATAGACACGTCTAGCCCGCCGCGAGCAGTGGCGGAATATTGATAAATTTGACGCCTCGCTCGCCGCGAATAAGCTGATGTACTTAACTTTCAGTTCAATTGTCTGGCCAATTGTTAACACGTGACATGTAAGGTGTCATGAACGTCATAGTAGACGCGGGAATAGAATTTTGCTCCTATAAATGGACAAGTTTTCTAAACAACTGTATTATTGTTCCAAAATTTTTGGAGAGTAATTACAGAGCGCTCGTTTTTGTGATCTTTATTTACTATTTCGATATGGCTTCATCTGGATCTGAAACCGCTTCAAAATCCAAGAATCCTCACTTTTCTCATCAGCAAAACGTCGTTTTGATTGACATGATTATTGACTCTTATGATTATTTGTTTGGATGTCGTGTCAAACAGACAAATTTTTCTAGAAGGAAGCAGATCTGGCAAAGGATCAGCGACGCTGTTAGTGCCCAGGGTCCAGGAAAAAAGGATGTCGATCAGCTGAAGAAGCGTTACAACGACATTAAACGCTTCGCCAAAGCTAAATTGGCCAGAGAGAAAAATTTGGCACGTGCTACCGGAGGTGGACCAGCATATGTGGCAGACCTCAATGACTATGAGCAGAAGCTTGTTCAGCGTCTGGGACCAGAGATCATCACTGGCATAACCGATGATTGTGACAGTGATTTAAGAGGTAAATGTACAACATAGTTGACGTAAATGTTCTTTTTAAAGTTATGATAGGTTATTGTCTCCAATATATATTTCTTTAAAATAACATTATCTGACTTCTTACGCTTCAGTATCCTATATGCCATCTAGGCCCCTAATACTGTAATCATTTATGTCGCATATATGTATAAGGGATTGTACAAGCCATTTAGGCCCGAAATACTGTAATAATTTATCTCGCATATATGTATAAGGGATTGTACAAGCCATTTAGGCCCCAAATACTGTAATCATTTATGTCGCATATATGTATAAGGGATTGTACAATAATAGTATTGTTATACTGCCTTTTTTTTTAATGGTCTAACGGAACTAAAGATTTGTTGATTATTAATATAGTGATCCCTAAAGATAACACCCATGTGTTTATTTTCAAACCAGTATTGCATAGAAACCATAAAAAGATAATGACAATAGAAATAATGTAATTTGAAAACTATTAAAATAATATTGTATGTCCGACATTAATCATGAGACTAACCCCAGATCACATGCCTTCTTAAATTTCTGATCTATTGACTTCCATGTTGCGTTATTTGACTATAGAATATTATTGTTAACATCTTTCCAAATTGTTCTCCGCTTTATAAACATACTTTTTTCAGATATAGCTATGCACATAGTTGACGCAGTCACATGAACCATCTATGTGCATCAACCAATGATCATTTACTGTGCCTGTATAGATTTGCTTTTCCTCAAAGTATAAAAATCCAATGAATGCAAAAAAACATAATACATTTAAATATTTTTAAAAAAGCATTTTCTTATGCAATTTGTAAAGGTAATTATATTTTTTCATGTCCCTTTAAAGGGCCACTAAACCCAAAATCTTTTATTAATGATTCGGATAGAGAATTGAAATTTAAACAACATATTACTTCCATTATTTCTTTGGCTTCATTTTCTAGATATTCTTAGTTGAAGAAAAATAAATACACATGTTGAGCCAATCACACGAGGCTTCTTTGTGCATCAATCAAATGCTTTTCAACAAAGAATATCAAGAGAATAAAACAAATTAGATAATATAAGTAAATTATAAAGATGTTTATAACTGCATTCTCTTTCCAAATCATAAAAAAAGGTGGTTGGCATGTCCCTTTAATGATTGAGCCTGCATTCACTGCTGTAATTATTATTATTAACACTTTTAGCTTTCAGTTTCAACTAGAAATAAAAATAAACCTAATTTTTTTTTTTTTTTTTTTTTTTAAGCGATGCCAACAACAGCAGAGCCTGTGAGGAGTAACGAAGTGCCCACTTGTTCTACTTCTTCTTCTGCGGTTTCAAGACCACCCAGTGCAGCTGTTTCCAGACCTTCGGCCAGTTTTACACATGGACAATTAATACGCTCATCATCTAATGTTACACACACAACTTCCTCGGCGGACACACTTCCTGATCTAAGGACCAGCACTCCACAAACTGGTGTTGTTAGATCAACTGGTAAGTACTTTACAAATGAATAATTTCAATGTTGTGTGTTTTATCTCTTTTATCTCTCAATTTATTTATTTTTATTTTTTTTTAAATGTCAAATGTCATTATTGACATATTCTATTTCGAGATCTTTTACAGATGGAATGTAATTTGAAGTTCAAATAGCAATGATCATAGATTTTCATGAAAGGGACACTGTACAAATTTTTTTAAATGAGGATTCGTGTAGAGCATGCATGCTATTTTAATCAACTTTCTAATTTTTTTTAAATTTATCATTATTTTCTTTTTGAGAATTGATCATAGTATTACATAAGAAAGCTGATAGAAATTCCATGCAATATATCTTATTCTCAAAAAGATTATTTTTGCTTCAGTGTCCAGTTAATTGCAAAATACATTTCCATTAATAATTTTGAATATATCGTTACATTGACAAAAAAGCATTTTATTTATTTATTTTTATGTTATTTATTTTTTTATAGATGATTTGGGACGTCTTTTCCAGGGATTGACTGGACATTCATCTCCATTATTTGATGGTATGTATCACATATGTATATATATATAATATAACTTAAATTGTTGTATGACGGTTGTATCTGCTCTCTCCTTCTATTCTATTTCTGCAAGTGTTTTTATAACATTTTATTTTTATTTACTAACAATTTGTTATGTCTTGATCTAGAAGAAGAAAACTCATCAAGGGAGATCACTATCAATCTCATGCCGATAGTGGAAAATCCCATTCAAGATGAACCACCAGGAGGGCATGATGGAAGTGAGACTCCGGATATTCTTGAAGATTTGGGAGATGCGCAACCGGATGAAATTCACACACCAGAAAACATTGAGGAACCTGTTGAAACACAGGCACCACCAATTGAACTGCAAACAGGTGGTGTAAATATTGACAATACACCGGCAGAAGGACAATTGGGCGATGTTGCATTGAGGGAAATGTTGACACTGGCAAGGCAATACAGAGAGGACCACAGAGAAATGCAAAACATTATTAACACAAATATTGAACGCTGGGCTGCTCTGTCAGAAAAAAATGTGGAAATCGAAAGGCAAAGGAATGAGATAGAGATGCAGAAATTACAGCTGCAAAGAGAGATGTTCCAGTGGCAGAGGCAGATGGATGAAGAGAAAAACCATCAAATTAACAGAGCTTTGAGCATCAGCGAAAGGACATTACAATCTCTGTTGGCTATTGTCAGTGAACATTTTGTATTATTTAGTCACTGTTTATTTTTTTACTCTGTATATTGTTTACTAAGTTATTTTTTGTGTATTTTTAAGGGACACTGTACTCAAATTTTTTCTTTTGTGATTCAGATAGAGCATGCAAATTTGATAATAGGAGTACATTTGAAAGTTGCTTAAAATTGCATGCTCTATCTGAATCACAAAAGATAAAATTTGGATACAGTGTCCCTTTAAGTTTAAAATGTTAGTCACTGTTAATTTTTTTACTCTGTATATTGTTTACTAAGTTATTTTTTGTGTATTTTTAAGGGACACTGTACTCAAATTTTTTCTTTTGTGATTCAGATAGAGCATGCAAATTTGATAATAGGAGTACATTTGAAAGTTGCTTAAAATTGCATGCTCTATCTGAATCACAAAAGATAAAATTTGGATACAGTGTCCCTTTAAGTTTAAAATGTTAGTCACTGTTAATTTTTTTACTCTGTATATTGTTTACTAAGTTATTTTTTGTGTATTTTTAAGGGACACTGTACTCAAATTTTTTCTTTTGTGATTCAGATAGAGCATACAAATTTGATAATAGGAGTACATTTGAAAGTTGCTTAAAATTGCATGCTCTATCTGAATCACAAAAGATAAAATTTGGATACAGTGTCCCTTTAAGTTTAAAATGTTAGTCACTGTTAATTTTTTTACTCTGTATATTGTTTACTAAGTTATTTTTTGTGTATTTTAAAGGGACACTGTACTCTATTTTTTTCTTTTGTGATTCAGATAGAGCATGCAAATTTGATAATAGGAGTACATTTGAAAGTTGCTTAAAATTGCATGCTCTATCTGAATCACAAAAGATAAAATTTGGATACAGTGTCCCTTTAAGTTTAAAATGTTATTATTTAATAAAGACAAATTTTTTTATGGCCAAAAAAAACGTTTATTTACATAAATTCAAACTCACTTTTGATTCTTCAACACAAGTTTTTCTCAGTTATTAATCATGACAAAACAAAAAATGAAATCAAATTACATATTTACGGTATAAAAAATCTACTTGCTCCATTAACATTCCCAAAGTTGCCCTAATTTTAGAAATTTTTTGTTTAACATGATCTTCTAGACAACTCTGAGTACTTTTGTCTGCAGTCTCAATAGTTGATGTTGAAGATAAATCTGTAGAAAAATAAATGAAAAGCAAATTTTAATTCAATTGTCATATACATATTCAATGTATGATAGGGTTTTTCATCACAAATATTACCTCCTGACGTGCTGTTATCTACGTTATCTACTATATTAGCTTCTACACTTATGTCCACTCCTTTAAAGCTTTCATCTGAGCCAACTCCTATTTGAAATATACAATATATGAATTAGTTAAAACTTGTATTTTCTTAGATTTAAGATTACTGAGTATGAAACATACCTTTATCTACCATCATTGTTGGTAAAACTTCTATCCTTGGTTGAGTATCATCTGAAGTCAATGCTTCAAATATTGTCACACTATCAGGATTTTGAAATTCTTCCATTTCCATACTAGTTTCCATTTCTTCCATGGTAATATCTATGAACGAAATTACAAAGATAGAAAACTATTAAATCAAAAACCTTGTATATATTATTTAAAACAATAATAATAATAATCATTAAAAGTGACATAGAAACCAATTTCTAAGTTTCATGATTCAGATAGTGCATGCAATTTAAATAAACTTTCTATTTTACTTCATTCTTTTTGTATCTTTATTTGAAAAGCAAGAATATAAGTTTAGATGCCAGCCCATTTTTGGTGAACCAACTGTGTTGTACTTGCTAATTGGACAGAACCAATCAAAGAGTGCTGTCCATGGTGCTCAACCAAAAATTTGCTGGCTCCTTAGCTTAGATGCCCTCTTTTTCAAATAAAGATAGAAAGTTAATGAGGAAAAAAATGATAATAGAAGTAAATTAGCAACTTGATTAATATTGCATGCTAAAACTTTTTAAGCCAAAACCTAAAATATATAATTTAAAATTTAAATAATAAGTCATTACCTGTCTGTGTCTCTTTATGACAAATTTCATATGGATTTGGAGATAATTCAATATCCAATAGTGTTATTGGCAAAGGTGGAGAAAGAGCTTCACTTCTGGGTGTTTGCACCAACATTGACCTTAAGTAGCGTGGTGGGTGTGCACACTTCATTCTCCTACTTCTCATATCTATAAACATATATATAATAAAAAATTTTAATAATAAAATTTTAATTAATTATTCCAAGTAATTTTTTGTTTTCAAAACATTCAGTTCTGCATGCTTACTTTTCTAACATGTTTCAATGTTATATAGTAATATATTTATATTTTATTCTACTAACTCAGTTCTGCATGTTTCAATGGTATATACTAATATAGTTATATTTTACTCTACTAACTCATTTTTGTATGCTAAGTTTTCTAACCTTTTAAGTGTATATAGTAATATAGTTAAATTTTAATCTACTAACTCAGTTCTGCATGCTTACTTTTGTAACTTTTTGCAATTGTATATACTAATATAGTCAAAGTAACAGTCAGGAAATATTATTTTCCTGGATTCGTCAATGATGACGCAGTTCAAAAATAAACCCTTTTTTTATATTATTAAAAATTATTTCATATATAATTTTGAAACTTACATGTCCTTATCAATCTTCGAATCGATTTATAGTACTTCGGTTCTCTTCTCTTCAAATCACTATATTTTCTAAGACACTGTCGTCTTGTTCTTTTAATTTTTGAAATACGATGCATTCTTCTCAGCATCTCGTATATAATTTTGTCTCTGCATTCCTGTCTCACTCCCCTCACACCACCAATCCGTTTAGGGAAATATTTATCCATGGCATAAACTAATATCACCAATTCTCCAGCACCAAAAGGTTCAGGACGCGACATGTTAGACGATGACGTGATTAATCGTTATGTCAATCATTAGCACATTGATATAGATATGTATCCCCGAAAAATAGAGAAAAATATAATGTATATGTAGATTAATGTATTTTATGAAGGTTTGTAAATATCGATGTTGATAGTTATTACAAATGATATTTGGTTTCTATACATTTTCTTTGTTTCAGATGTGTTGATATGTATTAACATTTATACTTTGGTTTACAATAGTTATTGTTTCTAAACATTTTATTTGTTTCAGATGTGTTTTTATGTATTAAAATTTAATTTGGTTTACAATTTTTATTTTGTTTATAAACATTTAATTTTTTTAAGATGTGTTTATATGTATTAAAATGTTGTTTGGTTCACAATTGTTATTTTGTTTCTAAACATTTTCTTTGTTTCATATGTGTTTATATGTACAGGTATTAGAATTTATTTTGGTTTACAATTGTTATTTGGTTTCTAAACATTTCCTTTTTTTTCAGATGTGTTTATATGTATAACAAGTTACTTTGGTTTACAATTGTTAATATATAATGTTTAAAGATTATAATTTTGTAATAAAATAATTTATTTTGCCATTATTTTCTATATGCCACTATTCTTTTAACAAATCTTGAATGCAAAAATATATTATAAAGGTTAAGAAAATAAGTGCTAAGAGTAAGCCCTTAAGGTATTTATTTGAATATGGGAAAACCTAGTAGCTGTTAAAAATAGAGGTTAGAATAAAACAAATAAAATTAGCAAGTCTCTTTTAACTCAAAAATCCAATCTGATAACATAAAGCACTGTTGAATATACTGTCGCTTGTTACAGCTACAATTCAATGACACAATACAATGAATTAGCATCAGCTATGGAGGGATTACATTACAATAATCACATATGTAAAAGAGTGAGAGCAGCTGTAGACACTAGTGTGATGTCACAAAGACAATGTATTACCTATAATATATTGTCTGTAATAACTTTGATCATAAACTTTATTTATTTGAAACCTTTGATAATTGAAGAGCAATAACTGTTATGTATTTAACTGTTTATCAGGAGTGATTTTTAATAACCTTAACTCTTCCGTCCTCGAACTTCCGGTATAACCCAGTCTGCCTTAAAATGTAAGAATCATGACAGGAGCCAGGAAAGTTAGAACGGACACTGATAATCCTCATGTGGGGGTCACAGACCATCTGGACATTCAAGGAATGGAAATGCTTTCTATTCCTATAGATCTCCTCACGAGCTTGAAGTGGTCTTACAGCAACATGGGTACAGTCTATGGCACCTAGGACATTGGGCATCCCAGCCATCCTATAGAAATTTGACTTGATAGATTGCCATTCTTCAGGGGTAGATGGCAAACAAACATATCGATGAAAAATAACCATCATAGCCCCTATTACTTTGGATAAGTGGCGTGAAAAAGCAGATTGACTCATTCCAATAATGACGCTAGAAACTGCCTGAAAGGAGCCTGTTGCAAAAAAATGCAATGCCGCTAATAGTTTGAGAAGTCCCGGAATAGCTTGTGAACGAGCAGTCATCGGCTCCAAATGATCTTCAATCTCTCGATACAGGTGTAATATCGATTCACGATCAAGCCGGAATCTTTGTATGATCTCTCGGTCAGAAAGGCCGTGCAAACCAACCCGTGGAAGGAATACACGGGGGACTCGAACTCTCCTTCTTCTAACCAATCGATTAGCTACATTTCCAGTATTCTGTCTTCTAGCCCGGATTTGCACCTAAAAGGTGGCGAGGCAAAAATAACGAGGTGGGAGCGGAAATTGACGCGAGCGGACAAATAGATTTTTTAGTACATTAGTTTTTGGCGAGTTGGTGGTCAAATGTGTCTAATTACAGTAAAAAATGGAGAGGTAGCGAGGTATGGCGGATAAGTACGCTCGCAATTTTAAAGATGCGAGTTTTTACATAATTGACGGCTTTGTACATATCAGTTTGCGAGTTTGGACGCGAGATTTGTTGCGGGTAGCTCGCTGACTGCTTAGTACATGGAGCCCCTTAATGTGAAAATGGCTTAATGTAGCTTAATGAGTAAAAAAGTGGCCAAATGTTAATCAATTGCTGCATAATTTTGCCCAACCCAAGATTTCCACTATCCAAGCCTATCCTAGACGTTTCATGGATTTTGGAATTCCACAAGGCAAATGAGTGACATTAAGCTTGTTTTTTGGGGAGCTTAATGTGGCTTAACGTACAAAATTGAACCTAAATGTTAACCAATTTCCCCCAAACTTACCACAATACATTAATCTATCGATTCAAACATATCCTGAAAATTTCAGGACATTTGAAAAAACATACCAAAAGTTATTCACATTTAACTATATTTTTGCAATCCTAAAACATATACGGCTAGATTTAGAGTTGGGCGGTAGCCGTCAAAACCAGCGTTAGAGGCTCCTAACGCTGGTTTTTAACGCCCTCTGGTATTTGGAGTCAGTCAGGAAAGGGTCTAACGCTCACTTTGCAGCCACGACTTTTCCATACCGAAGATCCTCCTACGCCATTTGCGTATCCTATCTTTTCAATGGGATCTTTCTAACGCCGGTATTTAGAGTCGTGGCTGAAGTGAGCGTTAGAAATCTAACGACAAAACTCCAGCCGCAGAAAAAAAACAGTAGTTAAGAGCTTTCTGGGCTAACGCCGGTTCATAAAGCTCTTAACTACTGTGCTCTAAAGTACACTAACACCCATAAACTACCTATGTACCCCTAAACTGAGGCCCCCCCACACCGCCGCCACTCTATTAAATTTTTTTAACCCCTAATCTGCCGCTCCGTACACCGCCGCCAGCTACATTATGCCTATGTACCCCTAATCTGCTGCCCCTAACATCGCCGACACCTACATAATATTTATTAACCCCTAATCTGCCCCCCCAACGTCGCCGCTACCTTAACTACAATTATTAACCCCTAATCTGCCGACCGAACCGCACCGCTACTATAATAAATGTATTAACCCCTAATCCGCCTCACTCCCGCCTCAATAACCCTATAATAAATAGTATTAACCCCTAATCTGCCCTCCCTAACATCGCCAACACCTAACTTCAAACATTAACCCCTAATCTGCCGACCGGAGCTCACCGCTATTCTAATATATTTTTTAACCCCTAAAGCTAAGTCTAACCTTAACCCTAACACCCCACTAAGTTAAATATAATTTTTATCTAATGAAATAAATTAACTATTATTAAATAAATTAATCCTATTTAAAACTAAATACTTACCTGTAAAATAAACCCTAATATAGCTACAATATAAATTATAATTATATTGTAGCTATTTTAGATTTAATATTTATTTTACAGGCAACTTTGTAATTATTTTAACCAGGTACAATAGCTATTAAATAGTTCATAACTATTTAATAGTTACCTAGTTAAAATAATTACAAAATTACCTGTAAAATAAATCCTAGCCTAAGTTACAATTAAACCTAACACTACACTAGCAATAAATAAATTAAATAAAATACCTACAATTATCTACAATTAAACCTAACACTACACTATTAATAAATTAATTAAATAAAATACCTACAATTATCTACAGTTAAACCTAACACTACACTATCAATAAATTAATTAAATACAATACCTACAAATAAATACAATTAAATAAACTAACTAAAGTACAAAAAATAAAAAAGAACTAAGTTACAAAAAATAAAAAAATATTTACAAACATTAGAAAAATATTACAACAATTTTAAACTAATTACACCTACTCTAAGCCCCCTAATAAAATAACAAAGCCCCCCAAAATAAAAAAATGCCCTACCCTATTCTAAATTTAAAAAGTTCAAAGCTCTTTTACCTTACCAGCCCTGAAAAGGGCCCTTTGCGGGGCATGCCCCAAAGAATTCAGCTCTTTTGCCTGTAAAAAAAAAACATACAATACCCCCCACCCAACATTAAAACCCACCACCCACATACCCCTAATCTAACCCAAACCCCCCTTAAATAAACCTAACACTAAGCCCCTGAAGATCTCCCTACCTTGTCTTCACCTCACCGGGTTCACCGATCGGTCCAGAAGAGGGTCCGAAGTCTTGATCCAAGCAGCGGCTGAAGAACTCCATCATCGGGCTGAAGTCGGAAGTCCATCATCGGGATGAAGTCTTCTATCAAGCTGCATCTTTAATCTTCTTTCTTCTGGAGCGGAGCCATCTTCTTCCCAGCCGACGCGGATCCAACCTCTTCAAGCGACGCCTACTCGCCGAATGACGGTTCCTTTAAATGACGTCATCCAAGATGGCGTCCCTCGAATTCCGATTGGATGATAGGATTCTATCAGCCAATCTGAATTAAGGTAGGAATATTCTGATTGGCTGATGGAATCAGCCAATCAGATTCAAGTTCAATCCGATTGGCTGATCCGATCAGCCAATCAGATTGAGCTCGCATTCTATTGGCTGTTCCGATCAGCCAATAGAATGCGAGCTCAATCTGATTGGCTGATTCCATCAGCCAATCAGAATTTTCCTACCTTAATTCCGATTGGCTGATAGAATCCTATCAGCCAATCGGAATTCGACGGATGCCATCTTGGATGATGTCATTTAAAGGAACCGTCATTCGGCGAGTAGGCGTCGGTAGAAGAGGATGTTTCGCGTCGGCTGGAAGATGATGGCTCCGGAAGAAAGAAGATTGAAGATGCTGCTTCATAGAAGACTTCATCCCGATTATGGACTTCTTCAGCGCCCACTTGGATCAAGACTTCAGCCCGATGATGGATTTCTTCAGCTGCCACTTGGATCCAGACTTCAGCCCGAGGATGGACGTCACTCTTCAGCCCCCCGCTTGGGCTTGGATCAAGACATCGGAGGCTCTTCTGGACAGATCGGGACCCGGTGTGGTGAAGACAAGGTAGGGAGATCTTCAGGGGCTTAGTGTTAGGTTTATTTAAGGGGGGTTTGGGTTAGATTAGGGGTATGTGGGTGGTGGGTTGTAATGTTGGGGGGGGGTATTGTATGTTTTTGTTTTACAGGCAAAAGAGCTGAATTCTTTGGGGCATGCCCCGCAAAGGGCCCTTTTCAGGGCTGGTAAGGTAAAAGAGCTTTTCTATTTTAATTTTAGAATAGGGTAGGGCGTTTTTTTATTTTGGGGGTCTTTGTTATTTTATTAGGGGCTTGGAGTAGGTGTAATTAGTTTAAAATTGTTGTAATATTTTTCTAATGTTTGTAAATATTTTTTTATTTTTTGTAACTTAGTTCTTTTTTATTTTTTGTACTTTAGTTAGTTTATTTAATTGTATTTATTTGTAGGTATTGTATTTAATTAATTTATTGATAGTGTAGTGTTAGGTTTAATTGTAGATAATTGTAGGTAGTTTATTTAATTTATTTATTGATAGTGTAGTGTTAGGTTTAATTGTAACTTAGGTTAGGATTTATTTTACAGGTAATTTTGTAATTATTCTTAACTATTTAATAGCTATTGTACCTGGTTAAAATAAATACAAAGTTGCCTGTAAAATAAATATTAATCCTAAAATAGCTACAATATAATTATTATTTATATTGTAGCTATATTAGGGTTTATTTTACAGGTAAGTATTTAGATTTAAATAGGAATAATTTATTTAATAAGAGTTAATTTATTTTGTTAGAATAAAATTATTAAAACTTAGGGGGGTGTTAGGGTTAGGGTTAGAATTAGCTTTAGGGGTTAAAAAATTTATTAGAGTAGCGGTGAGCTCCGATCGGCAGATTAGGGGTTAATACTTGAAGTTAGGTGTCGGCGATGTTAGGGAGGGCAGATTAGGGGTTAATACTATTTATTATAGGGTTATTGAGGTGGGAGTGAGGCGGATTAGGGGTTAATAACTTTATTATAGTAGCGGTGCGGTCCGCTCGACAGATTAGGGGTTAATAAGTGTAGGCAGGTGGAGGCGACGTTGAGGGGGGCAGATTAGAGGATTAATAAATATAATATAGGGGTCGACGGTGTTAGGGGCAGCAGATTAGGGGTGCATAGCTATAATGTAGCTTGCCGTGGTGTACGGAGCGGCAGATTAGGGGTTAATAATAATATGCAGGGGTCAGCGATAGCGGGGGCGGCAGATTAGGGGTTAATAAGTGTAAGGTTAGGGGTGTTTAGACTCGGGGTTCATGTTAGGGTGTTAGGTGCAGACTTAGGAAGTGTTTCCGCATAGCAAACAATGGGGCTGCGTTAGGAGCTGAACGCTGCTTTTTTGCAGGTGTTAGGTTTTTTTTCAGCTCAAACAGCCCCATTGTTTTCTATGGGGGAATCGTGCACGAGCACGTTTTTGAAGCTGACCGCGTCCGTAAGCACCGCTGGTATCGAGAGTTGCAGTGGCGTTAAATTATGCTCTACGCTCCTTTTTTGGAGCCTAACGCAGCCATTCTGTGAACTCTAAATACCAGCGGTATTTAAAAGGTGCGGGGGAAAAAAGCATGCGTAGCTAACGCACCCCTTTGGCCGCAGAACTCTAAATCTAGCCAATAATGTGTGCAGTTAATGTAAAAAGAGCTTAATGTACCAAAATTCACCTAAACATTGATCAATTGCCTTGAAACTTGGCACAAACTCAGTTTGTCACTTTCCAAACCTATCCTAGAAGTTTCATGGTATTTGGTTTCCCACAAGGCAAATGAGTGACATTAACCCCTTAACGACCAAGGACGTACGCCACACGTCCTCAAAAAAAATACACTTAATGACCGAGGACGTGTGGCGTACGTCCTTGGTCTGGAAAGCAGCTGGAAGCGATCCTGCTCGCTTCCAGTTGCTTTCCGGTTATTGCAGTGATGCCTCGATATTGAGGCATCCTGCAATAACCTTTTTTAGCAATCCGGTGCAGAGAGAGCCACTCTGTGGCCCTCTCTGCACCGGACATCACCGGCTAAATCCGTTGGTGGGTGGGAGCCGGTTCGGGAGGCGGGTGGCGGCCATCGATGGCCCTGATGATCTGTAGGGGGGCGGGATCGTGGGCGGGAGTGATCAGAGGCGCGCACGGGCGCGCACACGTGAACGGGAGGGCGGGGGCGGGCGCGTGCACGGGGAGGGAGCGGGTGGGAACCGCTACACTACAGAAAAATTATGTTTGAAAAGTTGTAAAAAAATAGTTTGATTTATGTTAAAATACATTAGTCAGGGGGTGGGGGATTGGTCTGTTGGGGGGGGAAGCTACACTACAGAAAAACAGGCAAAAAAATAAAAAAATAAAAACATTTTTTTTGCAAACTGGGTACTGGTAGACAGCTGCCAGTACCCAAGATGGCCCCCAATAAGGCAGAGGGGGAGGTTAGAGAGCTGTTTTGGGGGGGATCAGGGAGGTTGGGGGCTAAGGGGGGGGGGATCCTACAAAGTAGCATATGTAAATATGCTAAAGATGTATTTTATTTTTTTTTTAAAAAACTTTTATTTTAGTACTGGCAGACTTTCTGCCAGTACTTAAGATGGCGGGGACAGTTGTGGGGTGGGGGAGGGAAGGGAGCTGTTTGGGAGGGATCAGGGGGTCTGATGTGTCAGGTGGGAGGCTGATCTCTACACTAAAGCTAAAATTAACCCTGCAAGCTCCCTACAAACTACCTAATTAACCCCTTCACTGCTAGCCATAATACACGTGTGATGCGCAGCAGCACTTAGCGGCCTTTTAATTACCAAAAAGCAACGCCAAAGTCATATATGTCTGCTATTTCTGAACAAAGGGGATCCCAGAGAAGCATTTACAACCATTTGTGTCATAATTGCACATGCTGTTTGTAAATAATTTCAGTGAGAAACCTAAAATTGTGAAAAAATTTGCGTTTTTTTTAATTTGATTGCATTTGGCGGTGAAATGGTGGCATGAAAATATACCAAAATGGGCCTAGATCAATACTTGGGGTTGTCTACTACACTACACTGAAGCTAAAATTAACCCTAGAAGCTCCCTACATGCTCCCTAATTAACCCCTTCACTGCTGGGCATAATACACGTGTGGTGCGCAGTCGCATTTAGCAGCCTTCTAATTAATAAAAAGCAAAACCAAAGCCATATATGTCTGCTATTTATGAATAAAGGGGATCCCAGAGAAGCATTTACAACCATGTATGCTATAATTGCATAAGTTTTTTGTAAATAATTTCAGTGAGAAACCTAAAGTTTGTGAAAAAAAATTGTGAAAAAGTGAACAATTTTTTTATTTGATCGCATTTGGCGGTGAAATGGTGGCATGAAATATACCAAAATGGGCCTAGATCAATACTTTGGGATGTCTTCTAAAAAAAAATATATACATGTCAATGGATATTCAGGGATTCCTGAAAGATATCAGTGTCCCAATGTAACTATCGCTAATTTTGAAAAAAAAGTGGTTTGGAAATAGCAAAGTGCTACTTGTATTTATGGCCCTATAACTTGCAAAAAAAGCAAAGAACATGTAAACATTGGGTATTTCTAAACTCAGGACAAAATTTAGAAACTATTTAGCATATGTTTTTTTTGGTGGTTGTAGATGTATAACAGATTTTGGGGGTCAAAGTTAGAAAAAGTGTGTTTTTTCCATTTTTTCCTCATATTTTATAATTTTTTTTATAGTAAATGATAAGATATGATGAAAATAATGGTATATTTTGAAAGTCCATTTAATGGCAAGAAAAACAGTATATAATATGTGTGGGTACATTAAATGAGTAAGGGGAAAATTACAGCTAAACACAAACACTGCAGAAATGTAAAAATAGCCTTGGTCCCAAACGGACAGAAAATGGAAAAGTGCTGTGGTCATTAAGGGGTTAAGCTTGTTTTTTGGGGAGCTTAATGTGGCTTAACGTACAAAATTGAACTTAGATCTTAACTAATTTCCCCCAAACTTCTCACAATACATTAATCTATCTATTCAAACATATTCTGAAAATTTCAGGAAATTTGATAAAACATACAAAAAGTTATTTGCATTTAACAATTGTTTTATAATCCTAAAACATTTAATATGAGCAGCTTAATGTAAAAAGAGCTTAATGTACCAAAATTCACCTAAACATCGATCAATTGCCTTGAAACTTGGCACAAACTCAGTTTTTCACTTTCCATACATATCCTAGAAGTTTCATGGATTTTGGTGTCCCACAAGGCAAATGAGTGACATTAAGCTTGTTTTTTGGGGAGATTAATGTGGCTTAATGAGTAAAAAAGTGGCCAAATGTTAATCAATTGCTGCATAATTTTGCACAACCCAAGATTTCCACTATCCAAGCCTATCCTAGAAGTTTCATGGATTTTGGTTTCCCACAAGGCAAATGAGTGACATTAAGCTTGTTTTTTGGGGAGCTTAATGTGGCTTAACGTACAAAATTGAACTTAGATGTTAACTAATTTCCCCCAAACTTCTCACAATACATTAATCTATCTATTCAAACATATTCTGAAAATTTCAGGTAATTTGATAAAACATACCACAATTTATTCACATTTAACACATTTGTTACAATCCTAAAACAAATGTGAGCAGCATAATGTAAAAAGAGCTTAATGTACCAAAATTCACCAAAACTTCAAGGCAAATGAGTGACATTAAAGGACCAGTCAACACAGAAGATTTGCAAAATCAACAAATGCAAGATAACAAGACAATGCAATAGCACTTAGTCTGAACTTCACATGAGTAGTAGATTTTTTTTCTGACAAATTTAAAATTTTTGTCTTTTTCCACTCCCCCTGTACCATGTGACAGCCATCAGCTAATCACAAATGCATACACGTACCATGTGACAGCTATCAGCCATTCACAAATGCATACACACTTATTCTTGCACATGCTCAATAGGAGCTGGTGACTCAAAAAGTTTAAATATAAAAAGACTGCACATTTTGTTAATGGAAGTAAATTAGAAAGTTGTTTAAAATTGCATGCTCTATCTGAATAATGAATGTTTAATTTTGATTGAGTGTCCCTTTAAGCTTGTTTTTTGGGGAGCTTAATGTGGCTTAATGAGTAAAAAAGTGGCCAAATGTTAATCAATTGCTGCATAATTTTGCACAACCCAAGATTTCCACTATCCAAGCCTATCCTAGAAGTTTCATGGATTTTGGTTTTCCACAAGGCAAATGAGTGACATTAAGCTTGTTTTTTGGGGAGCTTAATGCGGCTTAACGTACAAAATTGAACTTAGATGTTAACCAATTTCCCCCAAACTTCTCACAATACATTAATCTATCGATTCAAACATATTCTGAAAATTTCAGGACATTTGATAAAACATACCAAAAGTTATTCACATTTAGCTATTTTTTTATTTTCCTAAAACATTTAATGTGAGCAGCTTAATGTAAAAAGAGCTTAATGTACCAAAATTCACCTAAACATCGATCAATTGCCTTGAAACTTTGCACAAACTCAGTTTGTCACTTTTCAAACCTATCCTAGAAGTTTCATGGTATTTGGTTTTCCACAAGGCAAATGAGTGACATTAAGCTTGTTTTTTGTGGAGCTTAATGTGGCTTAACGGACAAAATTGGACTTAGATGTTAACCAATTTCCCCCAAAATTCCCACAGTACATTATTCTATCTATTCAAACATATTCTGAAAATTTCAGTAAATTTGATAAAACATTCCAGAAGATATTTGCATTTAACATTTTTTTTTACAATCCTAAAACATTTAATGTAAGCAGCTTAATGTAAAAAGAGCTTAATGTACCAAAATTCACCGAAACTTCAATCAATTGCCTTGAAACTTGGCACAAACTCAGTTTGTCACTGTCCAAACCTATTCTAGAAGTTTCATGGTATTTGGTTTCCCACAAGGCAAATGAGTGACATTAAGCATGCTTTTTAGGGAGCTTAATTTGGCTTAACGTACAAAATTTAACTTAGATGTTAACCAATTTCCCCCAAACGTCCCACAATACATTAATCTATCTATTCAAACATATTCTAAAAATTTCAGGACATTTGATAAAACATAGCAAAAGTTATTTACATTTAACAGTTTTTTTACAATCGTAAAACATATGGGGGCTTATTTATCAAAGCGTCAATCTCGGTGCGTTCACAGGCGTCAATATGCTCTCCAGACATCGCTGCCATGGATCCACATACAATGCTCTTATTTATAAAAAAAAAAACACGTAAAAAACACGTGCGTCAAGTATGGTGCGATGAGCATCGGACTGTTGTTAACTAACAGTCATCGATGTTGCAGTTATTCAGGTTTTTCCCAACTTTATTTATACCATTTCATTACTGTCCATGAACAAGCACATTTCTCTAAAGCAAATCTTTTATTTCTCATCTGTTAATGTCCAAGAAATAGCTTGATTTATACCTCAACAAACAATATCTCATAGAAAGATATTTTTATATTTATTTGTTTTATGATACGTTCACATAAATTAATGTGTATTTGTATTTCTAGAAGTCATGATATGCTTTTATCTCATGTTATTTTTTTTATAAATGATTTTTAATGCTAGAATTTGTACATATATCTTTTCACATACTTGTGTGTGTGTGTGTATATATATATATATATATATATATATATACTGTATATACTGTATATACAATAAATAAAAAGAGAGAAGCGCTCAACCTGAGAACGAACAATAGCATAATAGCTTGTTCTATGGCTAGTTACCACCCAAGAAGCAGCCTCTTTTTGCCAACATGTGCCTTTCACAGAGAAGAACTTTCCTGAAGCATATCAGTCTGATCCTAACTTCACAGTACAGTCCAGCTCCAAAATACCAGGCAATCCCTCTCTGAACGAGAGATACAGCAAAACCCCAGACGTACGTTTCGGCCTATTGTGGGCCTCATCAGTGAGGTGCAGCCATATCCCTCTAGGCACACTGAGCAATGGGTCCATGTCTGGATTCCTGCATCACACATAGGGAGACTTCCCTAAGTGTCATAATTTGCATATATAGATATATACGTGTGTGTGTGTGTTAAGTCAGAAATCTTTTGCAAACATATTTACATGTCCCTAAATTCCTTTTTTCGTTCTAAACAATGTTGTCTTTCATGTCTCTGTGTTTATTTATACCAATATATGTATATAGTGTAAATGTATTATTATTCTGAGCAGGAATAATTGTGAATATAACATGTCATCAGGGTATCATATGTATTTATTTACAATCAATGGATATTTTAAGAGCTGGGACAGTTTTCTCTTTGTACCTGTGTAACCCCTCCGGATTGCAATCTAGTTTTAAAAACCACCCCTACACAGGTGTTATAAAATCGGCTGGCATATAAGAAGACATTTCTTAATGAAAATTAAATTCAAGAGAAGGAAGAAATACACTAAAAATAGCATGACAGTAAAGAGGTGACTTTAATTTCTGCTGTATCTGAATCATGACAGTTTAATGTTAGGTGGGCTATCCCTTTGAGCTATCACCTTAAGATTATATTAAATCAAACATCATTAAAATTTTAAAATCATTGTCTAAAATATTACATTGTATGTCCTAATGTCAGCATCAATGTTTATCTTTTAACTAATTACACATATACATACTTTCAAAGTATAATATACAATGTAACAGATAGCACTTACAAGTTCTGATGGTGATCAATGACACAAGTATCGAGCAATTTTATTAGTTAGTGATACTATACAATGTATTTTTTTTTTTTATTAGCTGATGTCATAAATCATGTGATTATGCATATCCCTATCAAAAGTGGTAGAAAAATTAATTAGTGTGTGGGTTGTCTAGGAGTATTGCGTCATATTTGGTGTGAAAAGTGTTGCATCAAATTTGGTGTGAAGTGGGGAGTGGGACTTGTATTACATGCCTTAAACATGGTGTATATAGATTTATCCAAAAAACTAAAAAAAATTATGTTATGTATTTATTTAATTTTTATCTCTATATCTACTAGTGCACCAAGTTTGGAGCAATAATATTGTCCTCTTGCTTTGTAATAATAGACAAAGATGTAACATAATCCATAAGTAGTAATGTATTTCATTTTTATCCCTATATCTACTAGTGCATCAAAATTGAAGCAATACTTTGCACCAAATTTGGAGCAATAATAATGTTTGATTTAGAAAAAATATATAATTTTAATAACATTTATAATTACTTTTATTATCTAATATGCTTCATCGTCTTGCAGCATCAAACATAACCATCCTGTGTTTTCAGACTCCCATTGATTTCTATGGCATCCGCGGCCTCAAGGGTGGCAGTTTGAACGATCTGTACGCTGCGCTGGAATAGACGCAAGTGTACCTGTTAAATTTTTGGTAAATTGGAAAAAGGGTCATATAGAGTCGAATGTGTATTCGAAACATCTCGGATGATGCAAGCATCGATCTGCGTCAGATTGAGATGTGTATTATGTCACACTGTTATAAACTCTCACTGATACTCTCAAGGAGTGAGAATGTAGGGGTAGGGGTTTTGGAGCTCAACTGCAGGATGGCAAAGGAAGTTGAGAATTATGTTAAAGAGTAGAATGTATCAGCTCCTTGCATATAACACTACTGAGCATGTGCTATAATAAGCAAGGAAGTGACTTTAGTCTGGTGGTAATCCTCAAGGTAATAGAGGTTTTAAGCTGGACTCAGATAAATAAGTTCACAGACAAAATATTGTAATTCAAATTGGAACAGTTGTGTAGTTTACTTGTACAATTAAAGTTACACTTGAACTGTTATCAGATCTTTGAGTGGAGATCAGCAGGAGAAAACAACCAAATGCTTTAGTGATAATAAGGCAGATGAAACGAACTCCAAGCAAATAAGTAAATATAGTGAAAAGTCTTACTTTGAGTGCTGATTCTCCTAAGGCTCCGGTATTGGTAAGCATTAAACAATTGGTTCTCCTGAAGCGTTTGATGCAGAGCGGTTCTGCTGCAGCCTCCGTGCTGCAAATTCAGTCCATCAGTAATGAGGAAGGCACTGAGCGAGTCTGATGAGACACGCTGATACTTGCGGAGTTCCGGTGAGTCACTGAGAGTGAGACGGCTCCGTTATAGCGCTGCGCAGCGAGAAGGGTCAGAGCCTGTTGTGCTCAATACTGCAGCGTGGCGGAATTGCGGGGAGGAGAAGTAGGATCCAACAGCGGCTTGGAAGTAATCAGGTAGATGTAATGAGCCTCAGTTAGGATCGCATCCCCACTACTGTTTAGGTGATCCGGAGCTGGAGATATTAGAGAGATAGGTAGAGGAATTGAAGAATCTTTTATCTTTGTCCTTGTAATCAAAGTAGGAAAGCTCAAAGAGCAGTAGCTTGCATACTACAAACAGAATACTAAGCGCCGAGCGCTGTGAGGCCAGGTGTTTTATTAGATAGGGTAAGGTAACTGAGCGCTGCAGGGTCCTAAAAGGTACAGACTCTGACATCACCCCCACCTCAAGCGAGCTGTCCCACAGCTCGAGGTGCAGGGCGGTCCGGATGTCTTCGATGGAACAGAGACACCAGGCGAGGAGCATTCAAATTGGAGGCTGGTTCCCAGGTGTCATCCTCAGGCGGATAATCTTTCCAATGTATCAGGTATTCCAACTCTGAACCCCGGAATCTGGAATCCAAGACCGAATGAACTTCATATGAATCAGTCTCCGCCAAAGGTGAAGTAGGAGGTAGAATCAGGTCAGTGTCTCGAGTGGGATTGTATGGTTTGAGCAAGGAGACATGAAATGTCGGGTGGACTTTCATAGAAAGTGGCAGGTCCAAAGTCACAGCGTTTTTGTTGCTGATTCGACTGACAGAAAAAAGTCCAATAAAACGGGAAGCCAGCTTCTTAGACGGCACTTGCAGACGCAAATTTCTTGTTGCAAGCCAAACCTTGTCACCTATGGCATACTTTGGGGATGATCTTCTTCGGAGGTCATAGTAATGTTTTTGGCTTCCTTGAGCCTTCTGGATGTTCTGTGTGATGTTGGAGAATGCCGTTATAAGGTTTCGGCTATAATCTTCGAGTAGCGGAGATGCAGAAGATGGTTCTGAATTAACATGAAAGGTGGGATGATAACCATAAGAGGCATAGAAGGGAGACAGTTTAGTAGATGAATTCTTTAGGTTATTATAGGCATAGTCTGCCATGGGCAAATAGTTGACCCAATCGTCTTGTTGTTGGTTACAATAACATCGTAAGTATTCTTCTAGCCATTGATTCAACCGCTCGGTTTGGCCATTCGTCTGTGGATGGAATAAGGTAGAATAGCTGTGGTTAATCTTCAGCAAAGAGCATAGTTTAGTCCAAAATCTCGACGGAAATTGGGTGCCTCTGTCCGTGATTATCCTAGAAGGTGTTCCATGAAGTTTTACGATATGTTGTAGGAACAGGTTAGCAGTCTCAGCAGAGGTAGGCAACTTATGATACGGAATGAAGTGTCCCATTTTCGTAAACATATCTATCACGACTAGGACAGTCGTTTGTCTCTTAGAGGGTGGTAACTCTACAATGAAGTCCATGGAGACTTGATCCCAAGGTCTTTGGGGTATAGGAAGAGGCATTAAAAGTCTGTAGGGTTTGTTTCTTTCTGATTTGGAGGAAGCACATATCGAACAAGAAGTTACATAGTCATAAACTGTCTTTCTCAATTTTGGCCACCAGTAAGTCCTTTGAAGTAAATCTGTTGTACGGTTCACACCAGGATGTCCTGACAATGGTAGATTGTGATGGTGTCTAATAAGTGTAGTTCTTAGACTAGGAGACACATATATCCTATCATCATGATAGTACACTCCAGATTTTTGTGAGAGTAAGTTTGAAGGTAAATCTTTGTCATTTTTGTAAGATGATAATAGTTCTTCCTTGAAGCAAGACGAGAGGGCGATAAAGCGCTCTTCAGGTATGATTGAAGTTGAGGTGAACTCTGTAGTTGGTTTGGTATATAATCTGGATAAAGCATCTGCTTTTCCGTTTTTGATAGCAGGACGGTATAGTATGTGAAAATCGAATCTGGCAAAAAATAAGCACCAACGGACCTGTCTAGCAGAGAGTGTTTTGTTTGATTGCAGATATTGGAGATTTTTGTGGTCGGTGTAGATTGTGATGGGGAATTTTGCTCCTTCTAAAAGGTGTCTCCAATTTTCTAAAGCTCTGTGTATAGCTAATAATTCTTTGTCCCCTATCGAGTAATTCATTTCTGCTGGACTCATAATCTTGGAAAAAAAAGAAACAGGATGCAACGGTTCAGAGAGTGATTGTCTTTGTGATAAAACTGCTCCGGTAGCGTAGTCTGAGGAATCTACCTCTAGGATGAATTGTAGATTGGTATCTGGGAATCGGAGTATAGGGGCAGTTGAGAAACTGGTTTTCAGGAAATTGAAAGCTGTTGTTGCTTTTTCTGTCCAAGAAAAAGGGGTAGATTTACTAGTAAGCTGAGTGAGAGGCCTGGCTATTTTTGAGAACCCCTTAATGAACTTACGGTAGTAATTCGAGAACCCGAGAAATCTTTGCAGTTCTTTTTTATCCTTGGGTTGTGGCCAATCTAGAAGCGTTTCAACCTTCTTCTGTTGCATACTGATACCAACTGGAGATATTTCATAACCGAGGAAAGAGATTTGTGAGCAATGGAATTGACACTTCTCCAACTTAGCATATAGTTTATGTAAACGAAGTCGGGACAAAACCCATCAAACATGTTTTTTATGTTCTGAGAGGGATTTAGAATAAATAAGGATGTCATCCAGATACACCACAACAAAGAGGTCCAATAAATCTTGGAAAACATCGTTGATAAAATGTTGGAACGTTGCCGGGGCATTGCAAAGGCCGAATGGCATCACAAGATATTCAAATAATCCGTATCTCGTACGAAACGCTGTGAGCCATTTGTCACCTTCGCGGATACGGACTAAATTATAGGCCCCTCTGAGGTCAAGTTTCATATATATGGTGGCATCTGAAAGACGTTCAATCAACTCCGGAATTAACGGGAGTGGGTATCGATTTTTTACTGTTCTTTTATTCAGTTCGCGATAATCTATAATAGGCCGGAGTGAGCCATCCTTATTGGTCACGAAAAACATACCAGACCCTGCTGGAGAAGTTGAAGCTCTTATAAAACCTTTTTTTTATGTTTTCGTCTAAGTAGACCTTGAGATGTTGTAATTCTGGTTGGTTCAAAGGATAGACATGTCCGAATGGAATACTGGCTCCAGGTTGGAGTTGTATGGGACAGTCATAAGGGCGATGAGGTGGTAGATTGTCTGCTTCTGATTTGCTGAATACATCTGCGAATTCTAAGTAGTCAGGAGGTATCACCGGTTGGTCTGCAGTTGTTTGTAAGAGACACTGTTTGGGAAAACAAGTGTTAATGCAATAGGTAGAGTTGAAAATTACTTTAGAAGAAGACCAGGTTATATGTAGTTAATGTTGTTGTAACCATGATATGCCCAACACGATGGGGAAATGTGGTGAGGGTAAGACATCAAAAGAAATGTGTTCAGTATGCCCCCCACTAGAAGTGACTACTAATGGTATGGTGTGATGCGTTATGGGACCAGTGTTAACAGTAGAACCATTAATAACTCTGACAGCGAGAGGTTTTGATTTCAAAACAAGAGGAATTTTATTAGTGATGACGAGATTAGAGTCAATGAAGTTCCCAAAAGCACCAGAGTCCACGATGGCGTTAGTAGGTAGTCTTTTGTGGTCCCACTGCAAGACAAGGGATAAACCACAGTAAGTTATTAGGTTATGTGTAGTGTGAGTTGATTTGATAGAAACAAACTTACTTTTCTTGTTCTTCAACAGAAGTGGACAATCCTGTACAGTGTGTGATGCATCAGCACAATACATACACAAATTATGGGTCTTCCTCCTGAACCTTTCTGCAGGTGTGATAGGACCTCGAACAACCCCAATTTCCATAGGTACAGGTGGTTGATTTTGGCTTTGTGAAGTGCTGCGTACAGGAGGAGGTGTTGTCTTGGGAGTAGAATCTGTGTGGTATCTTTCATGTCTCCTCTCCCGGAGTCTTCTATCAATTTGGGTCGTAACCCTCATCAAGGCCTCCAAAGTGGGTGGCATGTCTATGCGAGCTAATTCATCCTTCAGGGACTCAGCTAATCCTAATCGAAATTGATTTCGGAGAGCAACAGGGCTCCACATAGAATCAGAGGCGTATAATTTAAACTCTGAGATGTAGTCCTCCACAGGCCTCTTTCCTTGTTTAAGCTCTCTCATCATGGACTCGGCAGTCAATTGTACATCCTTGTCCAAGTATAATTCATCCATATTGTCAAAGAAAGAAGACAAGGAGGACATTATGGGATCTTGGTTCTCACACAGATTGTCAGCCCAGCCTCTCGATTCTCCACGTAGGAATGATACGACTGAGAGGACCTTGATCCTGTCAGTTGGATAACTGCGTGGCCTGAGGCTAAACAAAAGATGACAAGCATTTTTGAATTGTTTGTATAACTTTCTGTTTCCAGAAAATGGTTCTGGTAGAGAGACCTGAGGTTCAGGTAGGGTGTCATGTGCTGCCTTTAGGGCAATTGAATCTTTTATGATGTCACGTAGAGACTTGTTTTCTACCTGCAGGTCTCTGACCGCTTGGGCGATTTGGTCTACCCTCTGGGTCAGGTTGTAGACAACCTGGGGTAACTCTGCTGGCTCCATAGGTTTTAGGCTTAGTATTATGTTATAACTCTCACTGATACTCTCAAGGAGTGAGAATGTAGGGGTAGGGATTTTGGAGCTCAACTGCAGGATGGCAAAGGAAGTTGAGAATTATGTTAAAGAGTAGAATGTATCAGCTCCTTGCATATAACACTACTGAGCATGTGCTATAATAAGCAAGGAAGTGACTTTAGTCTGGTGGTAATCCTCAAGGTAATAGAGGTTTTAAGCTGGACTCAGATAAATAAGTTCACAGACAAAATATTGTAATTCAAATTGGAACAGTTGTGTAGTTTACTTGTACAATTGAAGTTACACTTGAACTGTTATCAGATCTTTGAGTGGAGATCAGCAGGAGAAAACAACCAAATGCTTTAGTGATAATAAGGTAGATGAAACGAACTCCAAGCAAATAAGTAAATATAGTGAAAAGTCTTACTTTGAGTGCTGATTCTCCTAAGGCTCCGGTATTGGTAAGCATTAAACAATTGCTTCTCCTGAAGCGTTTGATGCAGAGCGGTTCTGCTGCAGCCTCCGTGCTGCAAATTCAGTCCGTCAGTAATGAGGAAGGCACTGAGCGAGTCTGATGAGACACGCTGATACTTGCGGAGTTCCGGTGAGTCACTGAGAGTGAGACGGCTCCGTTATAGCGCTGCGCAGCGAGAAGGGTCAGAGCCTGTTGTGCTCAATACTGCAGCGTGGCGGAATTGCGGGGAGGAGAAGTAGGATCCAACAGCGGCTTGGAAGTAATCAGGTAGATGTAATGAGCCTCAGTTAGGATCGCATCCCCACTACTGTTTAGGTGATCCGGAGCTGGAGATATTAGAGAGATAGGTAGAGGAATTGAAGAATCTTTTATCTTTGTCCTTGTAATCAAAGTAGGAAAGCTCAAAGAGCAGTAGCTTGCATACTACAAACAGAATACTAAGCGCCGAGCACTGTGAGGCCAGGTGTTTTATTAGCTAGATAGGGTAAGGTAACTGAGCGCTGCAGGGTCCTAAAAGGTACAGACTCTGACACACACATTTCAACATTTGACGATCTTGACACTTTGATCATTACGGCGGATTCCATTTGCATCAGATATGACGCGAGATTCTAGCGGATTCCATCGTATGATCAGTTGAAGCTTTGATAAAATGGCCCCTAAATGTTTTAGGATTGTAAAAAAATGGTTTAATGTAAATAACTTTTGGTATGTTTTATCAAATGTCCAAAATTTTTCAGAATATATTTGAATAGATAGATTAATGTATTGTGAGCAGTTTGGGGGAAATTGTATAACATCTAAGTTCAATTTTGTACGTTAAGCCACATTAAGCTCCCCAAAAAACAAGCTTAATGTCACTCATTTGCCTTGTGGGAAACCAAATACCATGAAACTTCTAGGATAGGTTTGGAAAGTGACAAACTGAGTTTGTGCCAAGTTTCAAGGCAATTGATTGATGTTTAGGCAAATTTTGGTACATTAAGCTCTTTTTTACGTTAAGCCATTCACATGAAGGGGCCTATTTATTATGTGTCTGTCTGACATGATCCGATCAGCGGATCATGTCCGACAGACATCGCTGAATGCGGAGAGCAATACGCTCTCCACATTCAGCATTGCACCAGCAGCTCTTGTGAACTGCTGGTGCAACGCTGCCCCATTGGCCGATAGCAGAGGGCTGTCAATCAACCTGATCGTATTCGATTGGGTTGAAATGCGGCGATGTCTGTTCGCTTCCTCAGAGCAGGCGGACAGGTTATGGAGCAGGGGTCTTTAGACCGCTGGTTCATAACTGGTGTTTCTGGCAAGCCTAAAGGCTCGACAGAAACACTGCCCTCTAGCTTCATTCGGAGCTTAATAAATGGGCCCCGAAATATTTTAGGATTGTAAAAAACATATTTAAATATGAATAACTTTTGTTATGTTTTATCAAATGTCCTTACATTTTCAGAATATGTTTAAACAGATAGATTAATGTATTATGGGCAGTTTGAGGTAAATTGGTTAACATCTAAGTTCAATTTTGTACATTAAGCCACATTAAGCTCCCCAAAAAACAAGCTTAATGTCACTCATTTGCCTTGTGGGAAACCAAATACCATGAAACTTCTAGGATAGGTTTGGAAAGTGATAAACTGAGTTTGTGCCAAGTTTCAAGGCAATTGATAGATGTTAAGGTGAATTTTGGTACATTAAGCTCTTTTTACATTAAGCTGCTCACATTAAATGTTTTAGGATTGTAAAAAAATAGTTAAATGTGTATAACTTTTGGTATGTTTTATGAAATGTCCTTAAATTTTCAGAATATGTTTGAATAGATAGATTAATGTATTGTGAGAGGTTTTGGGGAAATTGGTTAACATCTACGTTCAATTTTGTACGTTAAGCCACACTAAGCTCCCCAAAAAACAAGCTTAATGTCACTCATTTGCCTTGTGGGAAACCAAAATCCATGAAACTTCTAGGATAGGCTTGGATAGTGGAAATTTTGGGTTGTGCAAAATTATGCAGCAATTGATTAACATTTGGCCACTTTTTTACTCATTAAGCTACATTAAGCCATTTTCACATTAAATGTTTTAGGATGTCCCTTGTGATTGTGCCAAATCAAAAAGTAACCTCCCAATAGATTGTGACTGAGGCCATAATTATCAAAAAGCATTCAGTTAATAATAAAAATCAATATAATAAACTAGAGCTCTTTGTTACTGTAATATAATGTCCCATTAAGGTAACTTGGAAAAAAAATAACTATAATTTAATTGAAATGTATTTTTAATTGTTTTGTTTCTTTATTGCATAATATTGCTACACTTTTAATAAGAAACAGCTTACATCATTAGAACAAACTGATTATCTCTAATGAATGCTCCCTAGCCCCATGCTTCTAATTAACACAGATTTTAAGAAAAAGGTTTAAGCTGAACGATATGAAAGATTTGACACATAATTCCAAATGATGAGTCATGTAATGAAAATAAGTGTAATTTTACAAATAATTAAACAAGTAATTAAACACTTTATCACATAGTCATAAAGTGCTTTGTATTTTCAAATGCCAAGAAAATCGAACAAAATAAATTGTAGTTTGTTTCTGTTTCTGTAGTAAAAAATAATTATTTCCTAAAAAAGAGAGAGCAAAGCTTACGCTTCCAATTATAGATTGCGAAAAACTGGCAGCATATTTTGCTATTAATAGTAGCTTGTCATCAATCACACCGAGCTACACAACATTTACACAAAACAGAACCAGCTAGATTAAAAAAGACAAACCACATATTTTCAAGGGTATTTGCTTGCATTTTAAAGGAACATGAAACCCAATTTTTTTTTCCTTCATTTTTCAGATAGAGAAGATTTAAAACGTTTCTAATTTACTTCTATTATCAAATTTGCTTTGTTCTTGTGTTATTCTTTGTTGAAAATACATCTGGATAGGTAGCTTGCACATGTCTGGAGCTCTGCATTACAGGAAATAGTGCTGCCATCTAGTGCTCTTGCTAATGTATTACATTGTTGCAAGACTGCTGCCGTTTAGTGCTGCAGATACGTGCACGCTCCTGAACTCACCGTTGGAATCCTTCAGATATTTCGCTATCAAACCAAACTTGGCCAGTAGTCTTGTTATCCCAGCGTCAATTGGAGTGATAACGAAAAATCTTTGGGATGGTAGGGTTAGGACCCAGGAGGGGATAGGCTGAGCACCAGGAGCAAAGCCATCAGCAATAAACCAGGAAATGACCGTAAAGGTCAAGGCAGAGTCGACAGGCAAGAGGTCAAACCAAACGGTAACTGGAAACAGAATCAAAAGCTTTCCCTGACTAAGTTCAAAAGCTTAGTCAGGGAAATCCAAGGTCAGAACCAATCGGGCAACAAACAGAGTGGAATCAGCAGGCAGAAGAATGGTCAAAAGGAGGTCCAGATCACAAGCCAGAATTTGATATCCAAAAATTTAGTTCAAGGCACACCCACGAAATACACTCAATACTAGGGCGATGAGACAGAAAAGCTGAATGGTATTTAAAGGAAAAAGTGTTCCAAAGGTGATGCGATGCATCACAGGTGACGAGATGGGTCACGGGTGTCGTGATGCGTCACATGTTACGCAAGACGGAGCAATCTGGCATCAAAACAGTGTCATGGCAACCTGGAGTCATAACACTTACCTTCCTGCTTTTCAACAAAGGATTACAAGAAAACAAAGACAATTTGATAAAAGAGGAATATTGGAAAATTGTATATTCTATCTGAATCAAGCCCATATGCTTCAAGACATCCACAAATGTTCATACTTATTCAAATAGTAATACAACAGAATAGAGGTCCCATAATTCAAGTGAATGGACACTTATTGCACATTAATAGGTAACACAACATCATAAACAAAAATCAAAGAAAAGCTTGGTTGATTACTTGCAAATCTTGCAAATGCTTGTTATCTTAACTTGTAAATCACATGAAAGTTTGCATTTCTTTATAAAAATATAGTAAATTTGAAACCTGTCATGCTTCAGTTATATGTAATTGTTGTTTCAGGGTGCTCAGAAAAATAATCTGTGCCATAAAAGACTCGAAGATGTATATACAATACGCAATATGCCTACACTTTGCCTGGTGGAGGAGTCAAAAATGCAACCAAATTCAAGTGGATTTCAATCAGATTTTTAACAATTCAATGAGAAATTGCCTGTCCGAGTCCGCCAGGCTTGCAGTCCATCTAAAAAAGTGGGCTGAGCCTCAATGTGCTGACAAGTGGTGATGTCTCCCTAGGATATAATAGAGATTGCAACTTCAGAGTCTTAAGAGTGCGTTTACGTCAAAATAGACTGTGCGTTTGCAAAAATAAAAAATGTTTTCTGTATAGTAACACTTCAAATTATGCATATGTAAATTTTACTGTAAATTCACTAGATTTGTCATTCTGGGAAATATCGCCACTGAAAAGCTATAGCTAAGATGGAAGACAGTGCTTTGAATATTAGAAACTCACGGCAATGTTTACCCTATTAAAATACAGGTTACTCCCATGGAACACCCTTGAAACTCCAACAAAACATCTATATATTTGTCTTGTCTGCGATCGACTTTGTTAATAAAGACAAAAAAATTTCCTATTAAAACTATAGGAGCTGGAGGATTGTATAATGTTACAATATGTATGTAAACTGTAAGAGTGATTGTACTAATCTTCTATTGTGTCCTTAGGCGTGTAATTTTACTTATTTTAAGAATGACATTGCAGGTTTTCAGTATTCATATTTACATTATATTGAGACTGCACAATCAGAAAATTCATATTTCAAAATATTGTGATCGCAATGTTGTGTTTTTCATGTTTCACGATATTGTGATCACGGTGTAGGTGGTGTTGCTGCTTTAACTATATCAGCAGAATCAGAGCAGCATTGCCACCCACTAAAATACATGGTAAGTAAATGATGCTGCCTGTAAACAGTACTGTCAGCCCTTTGGAATATTTTGCCGGCTTTCTCAACATGGCAATTAGATTCGTTTCGGATCCATTCGGAAATTCGGCCGAATTTCTTAAATTTGGTGATTCGGATCGATTCGAATTTCCAAATTGAAATAGTGCCGAATCTACCGAATAAATCCGAATTAGTTCGGATTTATTCGGTAGATTCGGATGGCCATGGATTACACTAGTGTTGTACAGTATATTAGGTTATATCACTCTGCTATGGGTTACACCTAATATACAGTACATAATACTAGTCTAATACACAGCATATCCCACCTAACACATACTGAAATTCTGAATTTCCGAATCAAACCGAATCCAGCCAAATTTATTAGAATCCAAATGAATCCGAAACAAATCGATCCGAACTGAAATTCGAAAAAATCCGAATCGATCCGAACCGAACCGAACCAAATTTTTCGATCATGCACAAGTCTAATCGCAATGGATCCCTTTTGAAAATATCGCCACAATGTAACACTTCCGATCATCAGGGCCTGGGCCTGAAAAAGCACTTTGGTCTGGAGAGATTATCTAAGAAGCCTTCATCAGTACTGCAAGGTCTCTCAAAATAAAAAGGCAAATATTAGCTTGAGAGCTGGTTGTCTAGCTAGCTGTTAGGTTCTGGTTGTGAAGGGGAAATAGCTACATTTCATTCTGTTTCTGAAATAAAATAAAATAAAAGCATGTGCATGTCTGGCCCTCTCTGTCTGTCTATGTCACTTCCCCTTTCCATCTCATAGGTCTTTATTCCTTTCTCCTAATTCCTTCCTCCTTCATTTATTCAAATATTCCTATCTCTTTCCACCTAACCTTAGACTTCAGCCCTCGTTTCTGTCTCCCAGCCCTTTCAGTAAAGGGGTGAATTCAAATTGTAGTCAATCAAGTTTAAAGGGACATGAAACCCAAAAATGTTTTTTTATTATTTAGATAGAGCATACATTTTTATACAACTTTACAATGTACTTCTTTTATCTAATATGCTTATTTCTTTTGGCATCCTTTATTGAAAAGTATATCTAGATAGGTTCAGGAGCTGGGAGCTAGCTGCTGATGGATGTCTGCATATATATGCCTCTTGTGATTGGCTTACCGATGTGTTCAGCTAGCTCCCAGTGGTGCATTGCTGCTCCTTAAACAAAGGATACCAAGAGAATAAAGCAAAATTGATAATGTAAATTAGAAAAATATTTTCAAATGTATGCTTTATTTAAACCATGAAAGAAAAATGTTGGATTCTATCAGGACAAAGGAACATAGTTCAGTTAGTGGAAGAGTAAAATTAACCTTTGGTAAAAATTGGAGTTATAAGGAACCAATTAAATCAGCAGTTGATGAGGCAACTGTTATACAAATATTAGCAGAATGGGAGTTAAGTAATTTATCCAAAATGCTCTTTAAATTTATTTTCATTAGTCCACTAGTCCCAAACTAGAAATTACAGCAGATAAGTACAAAAAAAAAAAAATGTAATAGCAACATATTCCCCCAACTGATAAAACATAAGAAAATTAACCCTGTGTGTAATTATTTTTGAGTATTTTATATGTGTTTTCTCAAAAGAACACTTTACAAGCTGGAAGCTACAAGACTTTTTTTTAAATTCTATAGCACGTAATTTTCAAACTTGCGAACTTTTAAAAATATTTCCTACTACAGGCACACCTCAGAGATATTGCAGGTTCGATTCCAGACCTCCGCAATAAATAAAAATCGCAATAAAGTGAGTCATTTGTTTCCCAGTGCAGATTACAGCTATGTTTACGCTATACTGCAGTCTATAAGTGTATAGCGGAATTTGGTGACGCTATACAAATAAATGATAATTATAATAATACCGTAATACATATATAAATATGTGTGTGTGCATATGTGAATACATGTATATTTATGTGTTTGTAGGAGTATATATGTTGAAAAAAATGGTTCTAACAGACTTGCTTGGCACATGGTTGCCGCAAACCTTCGATTTGTAAAAAACGCAATATCTGCGAAGCGCAATAAAGCGAAGTGCAATAAATTGATGTACACCTGTATTAGTGTGTGTTCATTTGCATATCTGGGAATATCACAAAATATAATTTACATATTTGTTCATCCTTCTTTTTTAATTTATATTTGAGTCTTTGGCCTCTATTTACCAAAGTCTGGCGGACCTGATCCGACAGTGCGGATCAGGTCCGCCAGACTTCGCTGAATACGAAGAGCAATACGCTCTCCGTATTCAGCATTGCACCAGCAGCTCACAAGAGCTGCTGGTGCAACGCCGCCCCCTGCAGACTCGCGGCCAATCGGCCGCCAGCAGGGGGGTGTCAATCAACCTGATCGTACTCGACCGGGTTGAAGTCCGGTGATGTCTGTCCGCCTGCTCAGAGCAGACGGACAGGGTTATGGGGCAGTGGTCTTTGTGACCGCTGCTTCATAACTGCTGTTTCTGGCGAGCCTGCAGGCTCGCCAGAAACACGGGGCATCAAACTCCGTTCAGAGCTTGATAGATAGGCCCCTTAGTGAAATATTATTATTAACATATTTTCTAACCTATTGCTCACTATTTTTGTGAATCACATGATCCAGACATTTTAAAACTGTTATTTTTGTTTGAAAAATAATCAAAAGTTGCAAAGTCTCATTGTAAAAATGTAAATATAACTGAGATGCCATAAAAGGGACATAAAACCCCCAATTTTTATTTCATGCATCCCATAGAGCATACATTTTTAAACAGCTTTGCAATTTATTTCTGTTATCAAATTTGCTTCATTCTATTGTTATCCTTTGTTGAAGGAGCATTTATGCACTTCTGAGACCTAGATGTACACAATCATCAGGTAAGCCAATGGCAAGAGGCATATATATACAGCCACCAATCACCAGCTAGTTCCCAATAGTGAATTGCTGCTGAGACTACATAGGTATGCTTTTCAACAAAGGATACCAAGAGTAGAAAGTAAATTAGTTAATAGACGTAAATTGGAAAGTTGCTTAAACTATGTGCCCTATCTAAACCATTTAAATAAAATTGTAATATTGATTTTTTATGCTTCTGATCAATATAAAGTATTTAGCATTTTTAAAATATATGATTTTAGAATATAAAGAAACTTAATATATTTTATGAAATCTAGTTCTGTGAGGTTCATTAACATTTTAGTGTTTCTTATGTGCAAAACCATATTAGCTATGGCAAAAAGTAAGATTGTTCCATATTTCTGATTGTGTGATTTTACTGATAAATAGTGTGGTCTGGGGAACAGAACACAAATTGTGTGTCACATTCACACACTGTGACTTGGCAGCTGTGTATGCTGTTAATAAAAAAAGTCTGTCTATTCTGTACTATACTAATTTGCCACACACATACACAATTCCACTCTACAGCTCATTAGTTGACAACTGTTGTTCCATGTTTCAATATCCTCAAACCTTATAACAATAAAGTATATATTTTCTTTCAAAAAAATCTGAAACCCAGTGAAATCTTAAGCATGTCATAAACAAACAGCATCCACATCTTTAATTCAACAGCAATTTTCCTTGGGTAAAATGATGCTCCCAATGACTTAAACTGCAAATTCCATCTGTAGATATGTAAACAGAGGGATCCAAATATTTTATAGTTAGTCACTAACTGCTTCTCACTGACGAAAAACAGAGTTACCACACCAGGAAATTGACAAAGTGCATCACAGCGTGGGAAGAGACCATTTTGGGGCAAGATGCCCCGACCTTGGGTCTTGCCTAAGATTAACTGTACCTGTCTCAAGTCTTAGCAAGCTTGTAATTTTATCCCATTTGATAAACAAATGAAGTGGTTTGTTTATAGTTTGTCTGCCCTTGTCACCAAATGCATTTTATACTTTTTGTTGTGTATAATTCTACATTATATAGTTACAATAAAAATAATGACAATTACAAAACACTTTCTATTAAAACTGATAGTCTCAGTAAGATTTTGCAGATTTAAACTGCCATACTTAAAGGGACGTTGAACCCAAAAAAAAATTCTTTCGTAATTCAGATAGAGCATGCAATTTTAAGCAACTTTCTTAGTTAATCCTATTATCAATTTTTCTTCATTCACTTGCTATCTTTATTTGAAAAAGAAGGCATCTAAGCTTCTTTTGGACAGCACTTTTTTATTGGTGGATGAATTTGTTCACCAATCAGCAAGAATAACCCAGGTTATTCACCGAAAATGGGCCGGCATCTAAACTTACATTCTTGCATTTCAAGTAAAGATACCAAGAGAATGAAGAAAATTTGATAATAGGAGTAAGTTAGAAAGTTGCTTAAAATGGCATGCTCTATCTGAATCACGAAAGAAAAAATTTGGGTTCAGTGTCCCTTTAAAGGGATAGAAAAGTCATAATTTAAATGTGTAATACACTTCCATTAGCAAAACTGCTTCTACTAGCTGTTAACTGGTCACTTAGAGATCTTAACTGTTTTTAAGTGGCATATGAACATATGCTGGGAGGGCCTATGCATCAAACACTAGACTTTCTCAGAGAGCCGCCAGTTGTGGCTTGTATGACACAAATTATGTTTCCACAGCAGCAATACACATACAATACAATACATCTGAGCTTGAAAACTGGTGCACGGGCCCTCACAGCATATGTGCGACAGCTGCACAAAAACAGTAATAACTTAAAAACTATTAGCGTTTTTGGTGATAGAAGTACATTACAAAAAATCTTCTTTTTGATATTGAAATGTACCCGTGCACATATAGATTTTGTCTTGTATGTCCATTTATAAGGACATTAAACAAAAATGATATATATCTGTAATTTAAAAACTATGCATATATATATATATATATATATAATTAAATGGATATGAAAATTAAAATTAAACATTCATGGTTCAGATAGAATATTCAATAAGCTTTCAAGGGGTAGATCCTTATGTATCAATTATTAACAAAACTCTGCTAACGTTCCTAGGAAAATGCCCATTAAATATATATTTTTGTGTGAATCCTTTGCAATGCTGTACATGATTTCTTATACATACTCAGACTATGAAAAATACTATAGTTTACCAGTCAAGGAAATTTATGAGGAGGTCACAAAATTCTAATATTGGGGGGCTAGTGGAAGTTTTCATCTCTGGGTATAACTGCCATTTTACATATATTTTTACTCTAATGTAAAAACTCATAATATGTATGACTTTAAGGTGTCAATTTATCAAAGTGCGAGCGGACATGATACGATGTAGCGTATCAAGTTCGCCTTACAACGATAAATTGTCAGCATTTATCATTACACAAGCAGTTCTTGTGAACTGCTTGTGCAATGCCGCCCACTGCAGATTCGCCGCTAGCAGGGGGTGTCAATCAGCCCGATCGTATAGGATCAGGCGGATTGAAGACCGCAGCCTCAGAGGCAGTTGACATGTTATGGAGCAGTGGTCTTTAAACCGCTGCTTCAAAACTGCTGTTTCTGGCAAGCCTGAAGGCTCGCGCGGAAACAGGGGCATCAAGCTCCATTCGGAGCATGATAATTCGGCCCCTAAATGTGCAACTTAAATGTTGTGTTCCACCTTCCAAGTTCAACAATTAAGGGCAACTGACAAACATTACACCAGCTTATTTAAGATCTGGTTAATGACAAAAACAATTGTGGAATTTTGAGGACTTTTTTCTTTGTAATCTCAAAAACTACTGAACATATTCACTTCAAAATTTAGGGTGTATTGTGATTTCTATTGAAGATTAAAAAATATGATTTCTAATCAGTTTGTTAAGTGGTTACACATATTGAAAGTTAGCTCTGACCAGCAAATCAATAATGGTTCATCGCTAACTACAGTCTCTAAGCCTATCAAGTACAGCATATGTACATAGCTACCAATCATATGCTCCCCTCAGAATTGCTCAGTCCAGAGCTTATTTTAAATCTGTTTAAACCATTTTTAGGGGTTAAATGGATAGGTATAGGCAGGGGGGAAACTACAGGGGGTGCAGAGGTCGCAATCATGACTGGGCCCCCCAGGGTGGGGGCCCAGCTTTAAAAAAAAAAAAATATTTATTTATTTATTTATTATAAAAAAACGTTAACCTGCCACTGCCTGCAGTGATATCATGTGAGTGTAACTTGATACTTCACTACTGTCTCTGACTACAGGGGTTAGTCTTTCTGTTTTACCCATTGGTGTTTATATGTGTGTGTGTGTGTGTGTGTGTGTGTGTGTGTATGTATGTATGTATGTGACTGTGTGTGTATTTATGCATGTATGTTTGTGGAACAGACCTTGTTACTACAGCATGGGGGGAGGGGCTAAACAGTGTCACTATACACTATATACAGTACAGGGGGGCTGGACTATGTCAGACTACTGTGGTAACTTTATAAAGTACTGGGGCAGGTAGGGGCAGGCCAACCATCACACTGGCAGATTATAGACTGTGTCACTGACTCACTTTATATAGTACTGGTGGGTTAAACAGTGTCACTATATACAGTAATAGGGGGTCAGACCATCTCGCAGACTGTGGGCACAGGGTACTTCCTTTTGCAGACATGTAATCTGATTCACATTTTTTTTCTGTGTTAAATGCTAAAAAAAAAAAAAAGAGAGATATGTATCAAATTCACTTTTTTTGGGGGGGGGCCCTTCTTAAATTCTTGCACCTGGGCCCTGTGGTTTCTAGTTATGCCTCTGGGTATAGGCAAGCAGCACAGCAATTGTAAAAGTATTACAGAAATGTATTATTGCTCCATGATATCTCTCTAAACAGCTTTAACCTCTTGGTGGCCAAAGAAAGCAGTTTACTCTTTCAACCAAGATGTGGCTCCTGTCTCTAAGGTATTTCAAGAGCAGAAACTGTGAATATTAATTTGTTAGTATCTCAGGCATTAATAAATAAGTGTAAAGTTGTAGGGTCCATAAAGTAATAACCACTGCCATATTGTAAACTAGCTTTCTGCTGAGGCCAATCAGAGACAGTTATAAATAGATAACTAGAGTGTGCAAGCCAATGACTGAGGCGTATTGGAGTTTAAGGACCCAATGATCAAAGTTAATGTGTAAAACCCAATCGACACTTGCTTTTCTAAAGAGAGAGAGAGAAGTTAGCAGGGAGGGCACACTTTAAAAAATAAATTCTGCAGTCAATACAGATTAGTTTACCCTGATTTCAGTGTAAAGTACTTTACAATCTCCTCTATTTTCATATTATAATTATTATTATTATACTTTATTTATGAAGCGCCATCATATTCTGCAGCGCTATCCATGGATACAATTAATTTCATTAAAACAATAATATAAGACTTGTAAGAGACAGGACAACATTTACAAACACATACAGGAGGAATTAAGGGCCCTATTCCAGTGGGAACTTACAATCTAGAAGGGTAGGAGGTTGAGAAACAGGAGGTGAGGACTTCATGATTAAATGAGGGAAATGTTGTTAGGTAAGAGAAATATTATTGAGTTGGGTCTCTGAACAGAAAAGTCTTCAGAAAGAAGTGTCTTTCTATTAGGGTAAGTTTTGTGCATTTTGACACAATCTCATCTCCTTTTAGTTTGGGAGAAAAAGCAGTGAGTTTGCAGTGGGAAAACGTTTAGACAATTACCCCAGACCTAACTGAGAAATTTCAGCTACATCCATGAAATTCCTCTAAAAAGTTTATTAGTTTTAAAGTAAGTATTTGTTTTTTTTATTTAAAAACACCTTTCAATGACTTGTCCTTTGTATTTACAATGGAAGTAAGTTACCTGTACTGCTCTTTAGTGTTTAATTTAGTTAACTGGTCAGTTAGAGATCTTATCGCTTTAGCAATAATACGCTGACACTTTAATGCTACTCTGTACTTTTTAATTATAAACAAAGAAAGTATTTTTTTTTACATATTGGAGTATGGAGTTTTGTAGGTTCTGCAGCGATCGTACGAAGAGGATCCTCCACGCTCCATGGCTCCACGGTCGCCGGTCTTCATTTCCACGGTCGCTGGTCTTCAGTTCTGCAGTCCTGGATGAAGATAGAAGAGGCTGCCACTTGGAAGAAGACTTCACTGCCGGATTTCAGGAATCGTGAGTACGAATCGTGAGTACCTATCTGGAGGTTAGAGTTAGGCTTTTTCTTAATTTTTTAATTTTTTTTTAATTTTTTAGATTAGGGGTTTGGGCGCTGTAAAAGAGCTGAATGCCCTTTTAAGTGCAGTAAAAGAGCTGAAGGCCCTTTTAAGGGCAATGCCCATACAAATGCCCCATTAAGGGCAATGGATAGTTTAGGATTTTTTAGTGTTAGGTTTTTTTTATTTTGTGGGGTTTGGTGGGTTTTTTTTTACTGTTAGGGAGAACTTAGTTTTTTTTAAAGGTAAAAGAGCTGTTTAACTTAGGGCAATGCCATACAAAAGGCCCTTTTAAGGGCTATTGGTAGTTTAGTATTAGATTAGGGGGTGTTTTTATTTTGGGGGGGCTTTTATATTTTCATAGGGTTTAGGTTTAATTATTTTATTTTTGATCATTTTGTTTAATTTTTTATGTAATGTTAGACTTTTTTATTTTCTGTAATAATAGCTTAATTTAAACTTAGTTTTTTTATTTTTAAAGTAATGTTAGGTTTTTTATTTTAATTGTAATTTAGGATTATTTTAATTTATGTAATGGGGTTAATATAGGGGGTGTTAGGTTAGGGGGTTTAGCGATTAGTTATTTGTGTTGTGTGGGTTTGGCGGTTTAGGGGTCAATAGATTTATTAGGTTAATTGTGATGTGGGTTAATGGCATATTATGGGTTAATAGTCTAAATAGATTGTCTGTGATGTGGTTGCATTGTTGATTAGGGGTTAATAAATTTAATAGATAGTTTGCATTGTGGGGGCATTGCGGATTAGGGGTTAATAGTTTAAATAGATAGTTTGCATTGTGAAGGCATTGCGGATTAGGGGTTAATAGTTTAAATAGATAGTTTGCGTTGTGGGGGCATTGCTGATTAGGGGTTAATAGTTTAAATAGCTAGTTTACGTTGTGGGGCATTGTGGATTAGGGGTTATAACTTTGATAGATACTTTGCAGTATGGGGGTTGGCAGATAAGGGGTTAATACATTAGTTATTGTGGTGTGGGTTGCGGTTGAGAGGTAGATATCACGCATGCGTTAGGTGTTTGATTTTATTCTAACAGCGAGCGATGGGTAAAATATACGGCGCCGCACTTGTATGTGGTGCCGTATATATGCAATTGAGTGTAGTGTAAGGTTGGGCTATCATAGTAACCTATTAATGATTTAGAAATCCGGCATTGGGTGAAAGCGTTAACACAAAGTATTAGGATCCTTATCAATCAAGAAAAGGATACTTAAACCCACAGCGCTGTAAAATACAGCTTAAATTAGTGATGGAATATAACTCATACAATATATGACAAATGTCAAGGCAGTTAAGAAAATACCAGTAGCGATAACTTATCAGTGGCAATGAATAATAAATATATATATATATATATATATATATATATATAGAATTGGCCCCAAAAATGGATCAACTAAGAAGAAATAAAGAACAATAGTTTATTACATAAATATTCTAATATAAAACACAGACAATAAGTAAAAACAAATGATAAATAAAAACGCTTGAAGCACCGGGTGAATACGCTGATCAGGCGTATTGCAAACTGGTGTGAGCGTATTATCCAACAATTAAAATAAATAAATAAACATAAACATAAAACCAATAAATTAAAATTGGATCCTGGTGAAAAGTCAATAGGATATCCAAAACGACAACGAACTTCTCTTGACGTCAGGAAGAGCTGGAACGAGAGTAATTCCAAATCAAAAACAGAAGGAGAGCCACATATAAGGTGTTCACTTCTACTTACACCGTAATGGTTCTCTAGGGTAGGTAGTGGATTCCCTCTGCAAGTCGTCAGGTTACCGGGTAAGCCTCTTTACTTTTCAGAATCAAATGCCAGGTAAACCAACACGCTCTCAGAATCCAGCGACAATAAACTACGGAAGCCGATCAGGGTTAGCTGCACATCAAGTAAAATCCAATTTTAATTTATTGGTTTTATGTTAATGTTTATTTATTTCTTTTGATTGTTGGATACTACGCTCACACCAGTTTGCAATACGCCTGATCAGCGTAGTCACCTGCTTCAAACGTTTTTATTTATTATTGGTTTTTACTTATTGTCTGTGTTTTATATTAGAATATTTATGTAATAAACTATTGTTCTTTATTTGTTCTTAGTTGATCCTTTTTTGGGGCCAATTCTATATATATATATATATATATATATTTTTATTATTCATTGCCACTGATAAGTTATCGCTACTGGTATTTTCTTAACTGCCTTCACATTTGTCATATATTGTATGAGTTATATTCCATCACTAATTTAAGCTGTATTTTACAGCGCTGTGGGTTTAAGTATCCTTTTCTTGATTGAAAAGGATCCAAATACTTTGTATTTACTGTCTGGAGATAGGGGAATCTCCTTTTCCCACTGGCTTATTGGTATCCTTTTATCCAGCGCAGAGTGAACTAAATTTACATTAGCTACTGTGGAAGCGTTAACACAATGCTAACTTGCACCTACAAGAAAAGAGCAACCGCTCGCAAAGCGGAAACCTTTTCAATGGAAACCTGGTACTAAAATGGAGCCGTAAATTACTTTTAGCTGTCGGCCGCTTCGGTAGCTTACAGCTCCATTTTTAATGGCTCAATGGAAGCAAGCTCTTAGTGGATGAGCAAAATAATTAAATCATTGGTCAGTCCTGAGATACAGCTATCCGCCTCTTAAATTGGCTTCTTTAAAAATCGAATTCTCAAACAGCTTAATAATAATTTTTTGTGCATTCGTATCTAATGACTTAATATAGTCATTTCAAAGAACCTCTTAATATTGGCTTCCATCTCCATCTGCACTTTGGCTTGTTTTACACCTAATTGATACGAAATATTATTCTTAAATTCTGAAAATTTTGGTTCTTTCTTGGATTTCCAATATTTCAATATAAGTTTTTTTGCAAGGAGAATAGCTGTATTTAGTAAAAGAACATTACTACCACTTTCATCGAAGGTTGTTAAAAAAAAAACTTGTATTTAGAAAAATATATATAAGACTTCAGAATTTTTGATGGCGAAAACGATATCTTTGCCCAAAATCTCTGAATTATGGGACAATACCAAAAGTAATGGAGCATGTCTGCCCCTCTAAGACTACATTTAACACATGCTAATTTCTCCTCATTTTTCACCCAATGGAAGAAAAAAATAGGAGTAATAAAGATCTGATATACTAATTTAATGTGCTGCTCTATATAGTATTGCCCTTCCATCGCTTTGGTTACTCTTCTACCTGAAGTTACCAATAGGTCAAACTCTTCTTGATTTAAGGCCTCTTTGCCCCATTTTATTTTAATATATCACAGATTATTATCCTCTTGGGATTTTATTAAGGAGTTATATATAGTAGTGATAGAAAAATTAACTTGTTGAAATAAGAGAGGCAATTGTCTTACAACCAAATTATCTCACTCTGGGTTTGGGTAATTTAGCAATTGGTTCACATAATGGTGGAGCTGGAGACATGAAACAAATTGATTATTTGGAATCCCAAACTCATCTTTACATTCATTCAATGTTTTAACTCTACTATTTTCACTATCAATTAAATGGATTATGTAGCCTACACCTAATTGACACAATTTCCCAAATCTTGCAGAATCATAACCATCTGGAAATTCGGGATTTCCTCTAATAGTTAAGAAGGAGGATACAGTATAATTAATACCAATCTTAACGCAAAATTATAAGCTAAATTGTTTAATTTTTTTGAGGGTAATTTGTTAGATGATATTTGGGCAAGAGATTTAAGAGAGAATGGTGCAACCAAAGATTTTACTACTTCAATAATAGAAAAATTTCCGGCTTCTACGAACCAGTCAAGTATATACTTGACATTTGTTGCAATATTATAACTTTCTGGTAATGCCATTCCAAAAGCTTTTTTGTGGGCATACAGAAGGTTTGTAACTATTCTAGATCTTTGCTTACTCCAGATGAATTGTCTAATGTATTTATTAATTATAATTACGTCTTTCTTTACTAAGAGTAAAGGAAGGGCCTGAAATGTATACAAAAATTTTGGGAGGGTGACCATTTTGATTAAATTAATTCTTCCTGATAAAGATAAACGTAAATTAATCCATCTATCAATGTCCTTTAAAGAAATAATCAAGGGAGAAATATTTAATGAATACCATGCTTTAGGGTCTCGTGAAATTTTTTAGCTTAAATATGAGATAAAGTCATTTGCCTCTTTAAATGGAGTTTGAGTTGAGTTTGTGTGTTTAATCAGCCATAAAATTTTGGTCTTAGTCTTGTTAATGCTAAAACCTAAGAAAGCTTGAAATCCTCTAAAACTTTACTGATTATAGGAAGTTTAAATTTAAGATTTTGAGTGAATATCAATAGATCATCAGCATGTAACGCCAACTGAAGTTTCTGATTCCCTATGTTTATTCCCTCAATCCTGTTCCTAAGAAAAAAAACAAGGGTTCTAATGATAAATTAAAAAGAAGAGAAGAAATAGGAAACCAATGGCGAATCTTATCTGAGAGAGACATATTAATGCAGAGGACCGATATGGCAGAGGTGTACAAAAGATGAATAACATTTAAAAAATTGCCTGAAATACCAAACTTATTAAGCATAATGAACATATGATCCTAGATCAGGAAATCAAATGCTTTGTGTGTATCCAAAGTAATAGTAGCAGTGTCTTCTCCTATAAAGGCTTCTCCTTATAGGCTAAATCCCAATAAGTTAAGGCTATTTCTAGTTTCCTAATATTAGAGTTTAATGTTCTTCCTTTAATAAACCCAGTCTGGTCTGGGTGGATCAGGGTATCAATAACCGTCTGGAGTCTCTTTGCCAAAATTTGTTAGGATTTTGTAATCCACATTTAAAAGAGAAATAGGCCTGTAAGAGTCCATCATGTTCAGATCTTTAACTTGTTTTTTGAATCAATATTGTTCTAGATTCATTAAAATAATTAGATGGACACTTTTTCTCCATAAAAAATTAGTTATACATAGTATTCAATACCGAGGTGATTTTATCTTCTAAAATTTAGTACATCTCTCCCGGTAAATCATCTGGGCGAGGGGTTTTATTAACGGTCAGTTCTTTTATAGTAAATGTAACTTCTTCATCAGAAATAGGAGAGTTTAGCATATCAAGATTCTTCCCAGAAATTTGTGGAAGTTTAATTTTACTCTAACAGAGCTCCTTTGTTTTCTGATTTATTTATTTATTTGCATATAGGTCATTAAAGTATTTTTGGAACTCACACATTATATATTTTGGCTGATTAATCACCTTATCTTTGATTCTAATAGATGTAACCATCTTATTTTGATGTTGTGACTTAATCAATTTTGCCAAGTATCTCCCTATTTTATTACCATATGACATGAACTGGCTATTTCTCTTTATATCATTTTGTGTTTCCTTATAAATGAAAAAGGAGCCTCTTTGTTTCTTTGCTTCTATATAGGCTTTCCAATTTTCCGTACAACTATTCTGAAAGTACTGCTGATATTTATTTACAATTTGATTCGTAATTTGAATATAGTAGTTATTATTCTTCCTTTTCATTTTAACTATAAAAGAAAAAATGTCTCCCCTTATTACGGCTTTAAATGCTTGCCAGAGAATTTAAATGTTTTTTACCAAATTTTTATTCTTACTATAATATTCATCCCATTTATTCCCCCAAAAATTCAGATATTTCACATTATTATATATATAATTCGGGAAATGGAATTTGCTTATTACACGATTGACCGGTTTGATCGCTAGAGACAATAGTATGGGAGCGTGATTAAATATGGTAATTGGCTGGATTGATGCATTTTGAACTGAAGAAAATGATTTTTTGCTAATTAAAAGAATTTCTATACATGATAAGGAGTCATGGGTTTTCAATATACATGTAAATTCTTTGGCAACTGGAGAGCCATTCCTCCAAATATCTATCTAATAGATCTAAATTATGGCAAAGAGTCTTGAATAGTTTGATATTTCCTCTAAAATAACTCTCTTTTAGCACCTTGTTTCCTATCCATTAGTACTGAGGGGGACAATTTGAAGTCCCCTCCGATAATAATATTTTGGTCATAGTTCATGAGTTTTGTTTGTAATGATTTCCAAAAATTACCTTTATTGTCGTTGAGGCCATAAACATTACAAAGTATCAGTCTATTTCTGTCTATTTCAATTTCCAAAATAATAAACCTGCCCTGATCATCTATTACCTTCTTTACAATTTGATACTGAATATTCTTTGTAAATAGAATAGCAACACCTCTTTTTCTATGAACCCCTGGTGCAAAAACTACTTCACCCTCCCCAATTTCTGGCTTTCTAATTCACTAAGATGGGTTTCTTGTAGAAAACCTATGTCCATTTTGAATTTGTTTAAGTGTTGTAGAATAGCTTTTCTTTTAATTTGGGGAGGTAGACCCTCCTACATGCCAAGAACCAAAATTATACATTTGTTAATACTTTGAGTACTGCCATAACTGTATATCCCGGGATAACCAGAAAAAAAAAAAAAGAAAATATGATTGTAATATAAGATCAGCTACGTTCCTTTGACCATTTGATATATTTAAATTCAACTTCCATAGCCTATTAATCTCTTAATTAATTCCTAGACCCATTATTTATTTGTGCTCATCTTTTAAAAAAACTTTCTGCTTCTTGTGGGGAATCCAATATCTTAAATCCTTCCGTAGTTTTAATACTAATTCTTGCCAGATATAATAACTTCACTATCCTTCCTTCTTGATTTAAATGGGTGCAAACAGGGGTACATAACCTTCTTCTGTTTGACATCTCAAAAGAGAAGTTCTGAAATAGTAGGAACTTACGATTTTCAAATAGGACATTTTTTGTTTTCTATATGCCTGTAAGATTTATACCTTGTCCTGAAAATTTAAATATTTTATAATTATTGGTCTAGGCCTTTCTGTTACCTCCTCTTAATTTCTAAGCATGCTAATTCTGTGAGCATGTTATACTGAAATTGGTGCCTCTATGTTAGGGATCTTTAATAATTTGGGGAGCTGAACTGCAGTGAAATGTAATAGATCTTACTCTGCCACGGTTTCTGGAATCCCAATAATTCTTAAGTTGTTTCTCCGTGACCTGTTTTCTAGATCCTTCACTTTATTAGTCAAAAATTGGATTTCCTCAAGCATACCTGTAATATCTTTATCTTTTTCAATATCTCTATCTTCAAGATCCAATATATGTTGCTTCACTAAGGCTATTAAATAACATAAATGGATATGAAAAAAAAAAAGTGGAATAAGGACCTCTTACTAAATCAGCTAATAAAAAACATAAAAGTAGTCAAATTGATTGCCAATACACAAGTCCAAAATTGATTCTGTAGCAAACAAGTAATAAGACTCTAAATATTGTCAGTCGGTCAAATTAATCTCATAGAGTTAATGGCTTTATGAATATCTATCTTCCGTTAAGGATTCCGAGTACTTTTGCTGTGACCAATATTTACTCCATCCTAGACAGACCCTAGGCAAGCCAGACAGACCCCTGCTTTTAATCTTTTTTTCAATAAAGATTTATTATTTATTCCTTTTGAGTGCTCAGGAATCTCGTTTTTTCAAAGCCAGACAGCCATGCCTTAACTCCTTTATCAAGCCAGAAAGAAAATAGAGGGGGCTAAAGCATTAAGTGCCCCTTGAGACCTTCAGCTTATTCTGTCTCTTGAAAGTTCATCTGACAGCAATAAAATATATTCCCTCTGGGTTTCATACTGGTGCTAGCCTTAGCTAAGGGTAAGGTGGTTCTCTCACGCCATCTCCACTGCATGGCCAGTACCACCAAGTCTCACTTTCCTTTTAACTTATTTCCTTTTACTCTCCTTTATTCTGTCAATTCTCCCCTTTTCATCCTTTATTCATACTCTCTAGCAGCATCTTATTTACAAAATGCTGGAGTTGGAGGGAGTATACTGACAATTCAAGCAAAAGTAGCCTTTGTATAGAGTTAATATGGGCAAGTCCTTGTTACCCCTTCCCCTTTTTCCTTTCTGCTGGGCAAGGCAAACAATGTAATATGGGTTTTTAGGTTACTAATGAGCACACCAATCCCACAGTTCCAATTTTAACTCCTAATAACTCTCTATAAACAGAGAAAGACAGTCCTGCACAGGCAGTTCACATGAAACCCCTTCTCAGGGGCATACTTCCACATACAGCCTAACTTTAGCTTGGGCTAAACCTTCAGGGGTATAATCACTGCAGTATAGTGCTTCTAGGTATACATATATGAAAGAAACCATTTTTTTTTTACTTATCTGAAAGCGTCTCAGCCGGTCTCTTTAATGTATGGCTAGACTCCTCCACAGTCCCTCTTGTATATAGGAAATTTGACTGGTGTGTGCCCGAGAACGGGTACTCTGCAGACCATGCTGCTCCACTCCCACAATCGATCTACTGTGGAACAATGTCCAGAGGTGAGATGTCCGGCGTGTGAGTTTCTCCCTTCTCAGACAACTTGTGAAAAGAAGCGCTTCAACACGCAGCCATGCTGCAAGCCTAGTCCAGGTGTGGATTCTGGATCCCTCCGCTCACAGGCTGCTTTGGGCAGACAGCAATGGGTTCATCGATAGATAGTCAGAACGCCAGCAAGAAGTGCCACAGCTTAGGTCCGTCCACCGGAAGTCTCCCCCCCTTTATTTGTTTCAATGGTCAATCCTAGCATTTCACAAACCCTAGGGTTGACTTTCATTTTAAATTACATGTTCTAACTACTTAGAGTATGTAATGTATCTGACTATAGTGGCTATTTAAATATATTTTATTACTTTTATATACATGATGGGAAAATACACCTTGTACATCATTGGGAAATAATAAACTGATGTTTTGGAAATTTGTTTTAATTGTTTTTATAATAATGACAAACAAAACAGCTGTCAGAAAAGGAAATAAAAATGAAATGTACTCATTCATAATTGTTAAGCTGATGCATATACAACATATGGTCCACGCAGCGTTAAATAACAACATTATAATTAAATATTTAATCAAACTGTGTAGCTTTTGCGCATGTTTTGACACATTTATATTGTCTTTTACAATTAAGATGCTCATTATCTTATGTTATTATTTATTGAATAGACAGGATTTGGTTTAATAATCACGGAAAGTCATTCTTATATACCTTCCAAATGCAATATGCAATGCCAGTGGTGATTCTAGAGTGTTTTAATAGCCCTCCAATCATTACTGTAACTTTTAATTCTTAAATAAGCCAAAAGACATACATTTGTAAAAGAGAGGCCTTTTTTAACATATCCCTTTATCTACCTGGGACAAAAGGAAAAGGTGAAAATCAAGGGCCAGATTACAAGTGGAGCGCTAATTAACGCTTCTGCTCGAGCATTAACTGCATTGGAACTAAATTTTTTGCGTGCGATAGGTTGCACTCGTATTTTAAGTTGAAAGATAAATGTTTTCGCTTGTGCGCTAACCCGATGAGCACAAAAAGCTGAAGTTAGAATATCACTTGTGCATTCATGTTTTTCACGTATTCCCTCATAGGAGTCAATGTAGCAAAAAAAGTGGGAAAAACCTGACTCGCCTGCAAACACAATCGCAAATTCTCAAGTGCGCTAACCCGACATGAAAATATGAATATTTCACATACCAATGTTTTTCACATAACAGGATATGTTCTATTTATTCATAAATAAATATTTCTATATATATGTGATGTTTTTTTGATACAGTATACAACTTTACCTCTATATATACGTAGAGATATATACAGATACATATAGGAATATCTACTTAAAAATACATAGAACCTATTCTGCTTTGTGCAGAACATTGAAATATGAAATATTTACAGTAAATACACAGTTATCATCGTGTCAACTTTCCTGCCAATACGCCCGCCTAAGCTTGCCTACCTTCGGCGCCGCGGACCTGAAAAAATACGCCTAAGTTATCAAAAAAAGCTGTCAAAAAGCCGCGGGGCGATGAGCAGCTGACTGTGAGAGTTATCACTCATCCGATCTCGCTGCTCTTCGGCTGTTTGACAGCTTTCTTGCTAGCCTGTCACTAAGCACTCACACTAAACTACACTGCTCTAACCCCTATACCGGCGCCCCCGGAGCCCCCCGCAACTAAATAAAGTTACTAACCCCTAAACCGCCGCTCCTAGACCCCGCCGCAAGTCTTATAAATGTATTAACCCCTAAACCGCCGCTCCCGGACACCGCTGCCACCTACATTATACCTAGTAACCCCTATCCTGCCCCCCCTATACTGTCGCCCTCTATAATAAAGTTATTAACCCCTATCCTGCTGATCCCGCACCTCGCCGCAAATAAATAAATAGTTTAACCCCTAAACCGCCGCTCCCTGAACCCGCCGCAACCTATATTAAATTTATTAACCCCTATCCTGCCTCCCCTACACCGTCGCCACCTATAATAAATTTATTAACCCCTATCCTGCCCCCCCTACACCGCCGCCACTGTAATAAAATTATTAACCCCTAAACCTAAGTCTAACACTAACCCTAACACCCCTCTAACTTAAATATTAATTAAATAAATCTAAATAATATTTCTATTATTAACTAAATTAATCCTATTTAAAACTAAATACTTACCTGTAAAATAAACCCTAATATAGCTACAATATAAATAATAATTATATTCTAGCTATCTTAGCATTTTTTTTTTATTTTACAGGCAACTTTCAATTTATTTTAACTAGGTACAATAGCTATTAAATAGTTATTAACTATTTAATAGCTTACCTAGCTAAAATAAACTGAAATTTACCTGTAAAATAAATCCTAACCTAAGTTACAATTACACCTAACACTACACTATACTTTAATAAATTATTCCTATTTAAAACTAAATACTTACCTGTAAAATAAACCCTAATATAGCTACAATATAAATTATATTGTAGCTACCTTAGGATTTATATTTATTTTACAGGTAACTTTGTATTTATTTTAGCTAGTTAGAATAGTTATTAAATAGTTATTAACTATTTAATAACTACCTAGCTAAAAGAAATACAAAATTACCTGTAAAATAAATCCTAACCTAAGTTACAATTAAACCTAATACTACACTATCATTAAATTAATTAAATAAACTACCTACAAATAACTACAATTAAATACAATTACATAAACTAACTAAAGTACAAAAAATAAAAAAAGCTAAGTTACAAAAAATAAAAAAATAAGTTACAAACATTTTACAAATATTACAACAATTTTAAGCTACTTACACCTAATCTAAGCCCACTAATAAAATAACAAACCCCCCCAAAATAAAAAAATGCCCTACCCTATTCTAAATTAAATAAAGTTCAAAGCTCTTTTACCTTACCAGCCCTTAAAAGGGCCTTTTGTGGGGGCATGCCCCAAAGTTCAGCTCTTTTGCCTGTAAAAGAAAAATACAACCCCCCCAACATTAAAACCCACCACCCACATACCCCTAATCTAACCCAAACCCCCCTTAAAATAACCTAACACTAATCCCCTGAAGATCATCCTACCTTTAGTTGTCTTCACTCAGCCGAGCCATCGATGGAACTGAAGAGGACATCCGGACCGGCAGAAGTTATCCTCCAAGGGGCGCTGAAGAAATCTTCCATCCGATGAAGTGATCCTCCAAGCGGCGCTGAAGAAATCTTCCATCCGGGCGAGGTCATCTTCCAAGAGGCGCTGAAGAAGTCTTCTATCCGGGCGAGGTCATCGTCGAAGCCGGGTCTTGAATCTTCATCCCGCCGACGCGGAACATCCTCCTTTCCCGACGAACTACCGACGAATGAAGGCTCCTTTAAGGGACGTCATCCAAGATGGCGTCCCTTCAATTCCAATTGGCTGATTCTATCAGCCAATCGGAATTAAGGTAGGAAAAATCTGATTGGCTGATGAAATCAGCCAATCAGATTCAAGTTCAATCCGATTGGCTGATCCAATCAGCCAATCAGATTGAGCTCGCATTCTATTAGCTGATCAGAATAGCCAATAGAATGCGAGCTCAATCTGATTGGCGGATTGGATCAGCCAATCGGATTGAACTTGAATCTGATTGGCTGATTCCATCAGCCAATCAGATTTTTCCTACCTTAATTCCGATTAGCTGATAGAATCTTATCTTGGATGACGTCCCTTAAAGGAGCCTTCATTCGTCGGTAGTTCGTCGGGAAAGGAGGATGTTCCGCGTCGGCGGGATGAAGATTCAAGACCCGGCTTCGACGATGACCTCGCCCGGATAGAAGACTTCTTCAGCGCCTCTTGGAAGATGACCTCACCCGGATGGAAGATTTCTTCAGCGTCGCTTGGAGGATCACTTCATCGGATGGAAGATTTCTTCAGCGCCCCTTGGAGGATAACTTCTGCCGGTCCGGATGTCCTCTTCAGTTCCATCGGTGGCTCGGCTGAGTGAAGACAACTAAAGGTAGGATGATCTTCAGGGGATTAGTGTTATTTTAAGGCGGGTTTGGGTTAGATTAGGGGTATGTGGGTGGTGGGTTTTAATGTTGGGGGGGGTTGTATTTTTCTTTTACAGGCAAAAGAGCTGAACTTTGGGGCATGCCCCCACAAAAGGCCCTTTTAAGGGCTGGTAAGGTAAAAGAGCTTTGAACTTTATTTAATTTAGAATAGGGTAGGGCATTTTTTATTTTTGGGGGGGGGTTGTTATTTTATTATGGGGCTTAGATTAGGTGTAAGTAGCTTAAAATTGTTGTAATATTTGTAAAATGTTTGTAACTTATTTTTTTATTTTTTTGTAACTTAGCTTTTTTTATTTTTTGTACTTTAGTTAGTTTATGTAATTGTATTTAATTGTAGTTATTTGTAGGTAGTTTATTTAATTAATTTAATGATAGTGTAGTATTAGGTTTAATTGTAACTTAGGTCAGGATTTATTTTACAGGTAATTTTGTATTTCTTTTAGCTAGGTAGTTATTAAATAGTTAATAACTATTTAATAGCTATTGTACCTAGTTAAAATAAATTGAAAGTTGCCTGTAAAATAAATATAAATCCTAAGATAGCTAGAATATAATTATTATTTATATTGTAGCTATATTAGGGTTTATTTTACAGGTAAGTATTTAGTTTTAAATAGGATTAACTTAGTTAATAAGAGAAATATTATTTAGATTTATTTAATTAATATTTAAGTTAGGGGGGCGTTAGGGTTAGGGTTAGACTTAGGTTTAGGGGTTAATAATTTTATTACAGTGGCGGCGGCGTAGTGGGGGGCAGGATAGGGGTTAATAAATTTATTATAGGTGGCGACGGTGTAGGGGGGGCAGATTAGGGGTTAATAAATTTATTATAGGTGGCGACGGTGTAGGGGGGGCAGGATAGGGGTTAATACATTTAATATAGGTTGCGGCGGGTTCAGGGAGCGGCGGTTTAGGGGTTAATACATTTATTATAGTTGCAGTGGGCTCCGGGAGCAGCGGTTTAGGGGTTAATATGTATAGAGTAGCTTGCGGTGGGCTCCGGGAGCGGCGGTTTAGGGGGTAATAACTTTATTTAGTTGCGGCGGTGTAGGGGGCACAGATTAGTGGTGTTTAGACTCGGGGTACATGTTAGGGTGTTAGGTGCAGACAGCTCCCATAGAAATCAATGGGATGTCTGTCAGCAGCGAACTTGTACTTTCGCTATGGTCAGACTCCCATTGATTCCTATGGGATCTGCCGCCTCTAGGGGTGGCGGTTTGAAAACCAGGTACGCTGGGCCGGAAAAGTGCCGAGCGTACCTGCTAGTCATTTGATAACTAGCAAAATTAGTGAGAATGTGCCTCACTTGTGTGCGGAACATCTGGAGTGACGTAAGAATCGATCTGTGTCGGACTGAGTCCGGCGGATCGAAGCTTACGTCACAAAATTCTACTTTTGCCGGTCTCGAGCCTTTGATAACTAAGGCGAATCAGCCTCGCCACAAATACGCTGCGGAATTCCAGCGTATTTGAGGTTGACGGCTTGATAACTACCCCCCATTGTATGACACTTTATTAAATATGAATATTGTATAAATATGCTTTTTCATGTTCTCATCTTCTTGACTGCAAAGGGCTCCAATGTACTTCTTTATATATCTATATATGTGTAACACAAGGAAAGTGGAACAGTACTCCCAGACCGGACCAGGGACACATCACATGACCCTGAAACACTGCTCAGCTTTGGTGCTATAGCACTCTCAAAAAGCTGCACTATTTCTAGAGTCACATGCAGCCTTGGCCCAGACCAGCCTGAGAGCAAGTCCCTAGGGGAAATTACTAAACAGACATTACAATACACACAAAAGTAAAGTCTAGCACTCGCTCACAAGCTCTCAGCTAAGTTTTAAAAGAAACTAGAAGAGTAATTTACCGCATTTGGCCAAATGGTACAAGCCCAGGTACCACGTCAAGGTCTCTTCCAAACCCGGGACCCTAATACAGCCACACAAATGCAGGCTCACGCACATGGGCAAGCTCATATTTAAACAAACTGGGAACTAGTAAGGGTTCACAGACTTTTGTAATCACCCTTAAGCACAAGCAAAACACGGAAAGTGGGACAGTATTCTCAGACTATACTTTTTAATGTATTATTGATGTGTTTTGTGCAACTTTTTTGCTTTGTGAAACAGTTAACCAGAGCTCTGAGGATGCAGTAATTACTTTAGCGAAAATTGCGATTACGCTCAAGCGATTGTGTTTACTTTCAACTTTTAATACCAACGGTAAACCAGATGAGCACAAACACCAGCGATCAATCCCTTATCGCTTGTGCGCAAACGTTAGCGCTCCCCTCATAATCTGGCCCTAAATAAGGAAATTGGAAATAATTTGTAGAAAACTATTATCCAGGCAATAACAACCCTACTATGTGTGATTTAAGCAACATTTTGTTATTTATTTATTTATTTATTTATTTATTTTGCCCAGTATGTATGAACTAAAATCCAGTACAGGTAGCAAACCTTTTATCCAAACTGCTTGAGACACAGTTTAGATTTTGGAATAGTTTGGATTTTGGAATAAAAGGTAATATTTGTTTTAAATAAATATAGACCATTATTAGCATTTTAGAACACACACAAAAAGATACAGGCAGACAGGGGCGGACTGATCAGCCGGACAAATAGGACCTGGACCGAGGGCCCAGCATGTAGGGGGTCCCACAAATGGCATCTCCATTTCTTCTGGTGTGCTGTTTAAGCTGGGGTTGACAGCTGCCCTATCAGTAACTAAGCAGTTAAGTGTGGGTTTAGTGGGGGCCCTGGCCCCAGAATGTGGGCCTTGTGCCTGGATGTGGGGTTTGTGGCTTGGGGGGACCTGAAGTGTGGGGGGTCCTGTTGGGGTCTGTCACTGTGAGGGCCATGGAGTGTGGGGTCTGGCTCTGAAGTTTGGGGGCCCTGTCTCTGGTCCTTGACATTGGGGGTCCTGGCCCTGGAGGTTGGGGGGCCTGGTGGGGCAGGTCAGGGAGTCTACCATATTCATTAAAATAAATTTGAATACATTTGGGTCAGTGTGAGACAGTGGGGGCCCTTCCCTAATTTTTGCCTGGGGCCCTGATTGATCTCAGTCTGCCCCTGCAGGCAGAGAAGATTGTGATTTAAAGGCAGGAAAAATTAGTAATTTTTGATAATTTTATTTAAAAAAAAAAAAAGATATTTATTAAAAAGTTTGGATTTCAGAATAAATTTGGATTTTGGAATTTTGGATTTGGGAATTTGTACCTGTATTGTGCAATACTAACATGGATTCATTGATAAAGCCTCTACAGTGGAGGGAAAAAGCTTCAAATCCTATATTAAATTAAGAGGAAATATTTTTCCTGGCCATAAGAACATTGGGTGGAATCTTATATATGAATTTCCATACTTAGAACAGAACATTGGAGCAGTATAAAATACAGAGGAGAATTTTAGCACAACTATTTAACATATGAACTAACTAAGAGGAATATTAATTTAATTGTTTTATTTATTTTTTTTATTACAAATCAAGGATTACAGGTTAGGGGAATGCATGTGAGGCAAATGCCGTCTAAAATCAGTGGGAGTAGGAAGTTAACTGCTTAGCATTTCCTGTGCCTAGGGCTGCATAATTATTAATAATACCCCTAAAGTTACTAATATATTCTTAGGAATACCAACACACATTTTACCAGAAGTTGTTAAAATCGTGAATTACTTGATACTCTTAGTTGTTAATGTTGGCATATTTACCAAGGTGTGAATGTTACCGATTAATATGTTCCAAAAAAATCTCCATTTTTTTAGCTCACTATTATAAATAAGCATCTATGTTTTAAATGCCCTAAGTATAATAAAGCAGAGTGGTGTAACTCTATTTTGTTACTTTCCACAGTTCCAAAAACAAAGAGGCTTTTGCAGTTAAGCATATTTTTGTGCAAAAAAATGTCAGTTTTGCAAAGATTCCTGCCTTAAAATAAATTGTATTTTAAAGTCTGGCAAGATTGCACATTGCATATCAAGTGCTTAGTGGGAGATCATCTTATTCGTTTTTAATATTAATTGTTTCAGAATATAGCTGCAATATAAATTCTGAAAGATACCTCCCTGAAATATATTTCCTGGTTTACATCTCTGTATCTTACAAATCTTTAATTATGTGGGAGTGTTGTGATTGTATGTTATCTGGTGTGTGAATTCTAAAGCTTGCCGTGAGTAATGAACTTTTCCCAGGTTGGATTTCAGGCTGAGAACATTCTAAACTAATCTTGTATTATATTTCTTCTTTGATTTCCTTTGGCTTTTATTGGAACACGCAGCTTAAAATAGACTAGGGTCATTAAAATCATCTTGACTCAGAGAGTGTCTAAAGTGAAAAAATCACAACTCAGATAAATTATTCTATTACTATAGTGAATTCCAGATGGAATCAGACTGAGAGGGAAATAATATACAGAATGTTGTCACACTGGCTGGAAACGGATGTAACTGATCTATTGTGGGAAGTCCCACTCAGAGAATCTTCCCACAGGGATAACTGTTCACATGCTGCAATTATGATGTTGAACTTTCAACTAATAATAACTGAAACTATAAGAATTCATTTTGCTGGATAGTGCTCTACAGAGAAATCATGAAATGCATTGAGAGAAGTCTGTGACTTTTCTGCATGCTGCAAATAAGTTAAAAATTAAAACTTGCTCAGAAAAGCAGTTAGAGCTAAGGATTCTGGGTAACAATAAAGTACTTTTGTGCTTTTTCAAGTTCATACTTGGACCTCATTTTTAATCCATTAGATGAGTCATGTAAAACAAATTATATGTATACTTTTGTATAATAATATGTTGAGTTTTGACTTCCATTCTAAGATGTTATAATCCATTCGAATACCTACTAATTACATAATATTTCCACATATTTTTGCCTTATATTAGTTAAACAGATGCGTAAGTTTAGGTTGTTTTCACATTTCACATTTTTCACAGATATTTATTTTGCAGAACTTAAAGGAAATACATTTTAGCCATCTGTTTGGAGAGATGGGGAGAGTGTTGGAGGGACAATGTAAGACACAAGTGAAATAGAGTGACAGAGGGAGTGAGAAATAAATACATCTGAGGATCGCAGGATACAAAAAAAGGAGTGTGAGAGAGAACAGGTAGGAGGAGATCAATGTAGTCAGGTTTAGAAGTTAAAGCTATAAAGAGGGGGAGAGAAAAAGATAGAAAGTGGGATTAAAAATATAAAAACAGACATAATGAACCAGAAGTAATACTGCTACAAATGTAAGGTTAAAGAACTCGTCCATAGGCTCCAATGCAATCATAATTGACTACGGGTTAATTATAACATATATATATATATATATATATTTATATATATATATATACACAAACCCCAGGTGAGTCCAGCACTCATTGCAATAAACAACCACCGTGGTGCATTTCAAAAGCATTCATAAAGTTAAAAATTGGAAAAGCACTCATCCGGATTTGTACAGAAAATACATTTATTGTATAAATGTTTTCGGGGTTGCCCCCGTCCTCAGATACGAGTTAAAACACACTTTACTTCCCACCCATATAAAAACCCTCTTACCCAGTGGACCGATCTGCCAAAATGCGCGCAGAGCCGCAGCGTTCCCCATTCGCTACTGCGCATGCGCGAATGGGAATACAGATGCCCACAGAGGCCAACTGTCAAAGCTGAAATTAAAAACATACATGTTACACAGCTTAGTTACAAAAGCAGGTACAGGTTAAATGCTGGATATGAATTAGCACAATCTACAATGCATATACTCAAATACACATCCTATATGCTGGTAGTTCATTAGCTGGAAGTGGATAATCATTAAGCCTACTGCTACTAGACAAGAGTGCTAAATAGGATATAAGCAACATTTTCAAACACATTATTCAAAAAGCGCCTGATCAATATAGACCTACATAGATAACCCTACCTATGCAGGTAATGTCTAAATAGATGAAAGCAAGTTATGGAAAATATGCAGAGAGCCATAATAATCCAGAGCAAATACTCCTACTAGCCAAGGACACAATTAATACTACAATTTAGGCTAACACTGCTCCATATAGAAAAATATGGTATACAAAATGTAATATAAACTATAGGCTAGCCATCTCTAGAGTCAAAGAATAGATCAAGAAACATTCCTTCAATAAAAAGGACACAATAGCTCATAGACCAAACACATCACATTTCTACAAGGAAGAATAACCCATTAATTGTCATCAGAGAAGCGGGCAAGGGTGGAGCAATAGTTCTACAGAACTATAGTGATTTTAAAGAGGAGATTCTGTCCCAACTGAACGATAAAGTGACATATAAGAAACTAGGTGGTGATCCCACCAAAAATTTCAAGAAGGAAATTGACCAGTACATCACAGAAGTGGTATCCCAGGAACAGATTTCCAAGGAGGATGGAGAATATCTCAAAGTGGATTTCCCAATAGTACCAGTTCTCTACACTTTACCAAAGGTAAACAAACATCAAACTAAGCCACCAGGTAGACCCATTGTGTCTGCCAGGGGCTCAATTCTTCCACCTCTGGCTTCCTTTGAGGATAGCATACTCCAACCATTAGTAATGCACTGCCCTTCATTTCTCTTAGATTCCATCCAACTGATTGAGATTTTACAGGAATGGAATGACCTGGGAGCTGGTGATATCTTGTTCACCCTTGATGTCACCAGTTTCTATACGGTCATACCTCATGGTGGGGAGATTAAAGCGATTGAGAAATATCCCTACATTGGCCGCCAATTGAAGTATTGTTGGAATTATTAAGATTCTGTTTGCAATACAATGACTTCAAATTCGAGACAGATTATTTTCTACAGATATCAGGCACAGCGATGGGGTCCAATGTGGCCCCATCCTATGCCAATCTGTACATGGCTCTTTTTGAACAGGAGAGTACAACTTTGTTCCATGATCCCAGAATATTGTTATTTAAATGGTACATAGATGACCTCTTCATCATCTGGCATGGGTCACCTGAAGAATTGGGGATTTGGTTTAACCTTTTGAACAATGAGAATGAAAATCTGAAATTCAAAATGACTTATAGTGATGTGAGCATTGAGTTCTTTGATCTTAGGATCTCAAAGTCTGAAAGGGGCTTAATAACATCACTTTTCAATAAAATCACCGACCGTAACTCCATTCTAGAAGCGATAAGTTGCCATCCCCCCAAGCCTTAAGAAGGCCCTTCCCCAATCCCAATTTAAGAGGGTTGTGAGGAACAACACGGATAATGAAAATAAATTTATACAACTACAAGACATGTACCAGAAATTTGCGGAGAGGGGATATGCTGCAGCTCAATTAAACCCTGCCTTTAATGATTGTCAAGGGATGTCGCAGATAGAGGCATTGGAGAAAAAAGAAAAGAAACAACTTGAGAGGTTAATCTTCTCCACAGAATTCACCTTTGATATATTGGATCATGAAGAAGAATCATGAAGAAGAATTGGGACATACGCATGTCCGATAGAACATTGGCATTCAATGGCATGGAACCACCGATGATTGGCTTTCACAGAGGTTGATCCATCAAGGACATGCTGCTACGAGCAGATTTCAAACCCAGCTATGTAACCAGAACCTGGCTTGGGACCAACCAAAATGGTTGTTACTGCTGCAGCGGGTGCACCATCTGCAGTGGTTTGACACAAAGTGAATTATTTACCCACCCATAGAGAACTAAGCGATATGAAATAAAATACAGAGTTACCTGCACCACTAAATACATGGTCTACATGCTCCACTGTCCTTGTGGTCTTTTCTATATAGGGAAGACCCAAGATGACCTACGCACTAGAATGGCCAATCACTGTTCAGGGATAAGGTCAGCCTTGACGACTGGGTCATCGGACCAGCTAGTAGCAAGACATTTCCTAAAGATGAAACACACTGTGGTAGATCTCAGATATATTATCATTGATCATATCCCTCCGTTGACGAGAGGAGGTGATAGGGGCAAGATCCTCTTGAAGAGGGAAAGCAAATAGATCTACAATTTGGACACATTAGCCCCAAAAGGGTTGAATGTGAAATTAGATCTTCCATGCTTCTTATGATCATGAGATGGTTTACTAACCAAATGTCCTTGTAGAAATGTGATGTGTTTGGTCTATGAGCTATTGTGTCCTTTTTATTGAAGGAATGTTTCTTGATCTATTTTTGACTCTAGAGATGGCTAGCCTATAGTTTATATTACATTTTGTATACCATATTTTTCTAAATTGAGCAGTGTTAGCCTTAATTGTAGTATTAATTGTGTCCTAGGGCTAGGAGTATTTGCTCTGGATTGTTATGCCTCTCTGCATATTTTTCATAACTTGCTTTCATCTATTTAGACATTACCTGCTTAGGTAGGGTTATCTATGTAGGTCTATATTGATCAGGCGCTTTTTGAATAATGTGTTTGAAAATGTTGCTTATATCCTATTTAGCACTCTTGTCTAGGTAGTAGCAGTAGGTTTAAAGGGACACTGAACCCAAAAATGTTCTTTCGTGATTCAGATAGAGCATGCAATTTTAAGCAACTTTCTAATTGACTCCTATTATCAATTTTTTTTTTGTTCACTTGCTATCCTTATTTGAAAAAGAAGACATCAAAGCTTCTTTTTTGGTTCAGACTATGGACAGCGCTTTTTTATTGGTGGATGAATTTATCCACTAATCAGCAAGAACAACCCAGGTTGTTCACCAAAAATGGGCCGGCATCTAAACTTAAATTCTTGCATTTCAAATAAAAATGCCAAGAGAATGAAGAAAATTTGATAATTGGAGTAAATTGGAAAGTTGCTTAAAATGTCATGTTCTATCTGAATCACGATGGGTAGCGCTCCTGATTGGTGACTACATTTAGCCACCAATCAGGAAGGGGTACCCAGGGTGCTGAACCAAATATGGGTAGGTTCCTAAGCTTACTTTCCTGCTTTTTGAAATAAAGATAACAAGAGAACGAAGAAAATTTGATAATTGGAGTAAATTAGAAAGTTGTTTAAAATTGAATGATCCATCGGAATCATGAAAGAAAAAAAATGGGTTTCATATCCCTTTAAAATAAATATATATCGGCTAGATTACGAGTTTTGCGATATGAGTGAAAAAGCAGCATTAAGGCTCATAACGCTGCTATTTCACTACCGCTGGTATTACGAGTTTTGCAGGTTTAGGGGCATCGCACACTTTTTTGGCCATACCGCAAATTAACTTACGCAATTTGCGTAAAGTCTATTTGTGTAAAGTTTATTTCAATGGTACTTCCATAGCGCCGGTATTACAAGCTTTTTCTGGGAGGCCAAAAAGTGAGCGGTACAGCCTATCCCGCAAGATTCGTAACGCAATCTAAAGTCAGTAGTTATGAGTTTTAAGCTACAAAGCTGTAGCATAAAACTCATAACTAAAGTGCTAAAAAGTACACTAACACCCATAAACTACCTATTAACCCCTAAACCAAGGCCCTCCAACATCGCAAAACCTAATCTGCCGCTCCGGACATCGCCGCCACTATAATAAACATATTAACCCCTAAACTCGCAAACACTAGTTAAATATTATTAACCCCTAATCACCACCACCTACCTACATTTATTAACCCCTAATTTACCGCACCTAACGTCCCCGCCACTATACTAAATTTATTAACCCCTAAACCTAAGTCTATCCCTAACCCTAACACACCCTAACTTTAATATAATTAAAATAAATCTAAATAAAAATGACTATCATTACCTAAATAATTTCTATTTAAAACTAAATACTTACCTGTAAAATAAACCCTAAGCTAGCTACAATATAACTAATAGTTACATTGCAGCTATCTTAGAGTTTATTTTTATTTTACAGGCAAGTTTGTATTTATTTTAACTAGGTAGAATAGTTACTAAATAGTTATTAACTATTTACTAACTCCCTAGCTAAAATAAATACAAATGTACCTGTGAAATAAAACCTAACCTGAGTTACACTAACACCTAACATTACACTACAATTAAATAAATTACATTAATTAAAAACAATTACCTAAATTAAATACAATTACCTAAATTACAAAAAACAAAACACTAAATTACACAAAATAAAAAAAATATATCAGATATTTAAACTAATTACACCTAATCTAATAGCTCTATCAAAATAACCCCCCCCCCTCAATAAAAAACCCACTAGCCCAAACTAAACTGCCAATAGCCATTAAAAGGGCCTTTTGTGGGGCATTGCCACAAAGAAATCAGCTCTTTTACCTGTAAAAAGAAATACAAACAACCCCCCAACAGTAAATCCCACCACCCACACAACCAACCCCTCAAATAAAATCCTAACTAAAAACACTAAGCTCCCAATTGCCCTGAAAAGGGCATTTGTATGGGCATTGCCCTTAAAAGGGTATTTAGCTCTTTTTCAGCCCAAAAGCCCTAATCTAAAAATAAAACCCACCCAAAAAACCCTTAAAAAAACCTAACACTAACCCCCTAAGATCCACTTACAGTTTTGAAGACCGGACATCCATCCTCAACGAAGCCGGGAGAAGTCTTCATCCAAGCGGCAAGAAGTCCTTAACGAAGCCGGGAGAAGTCTTCATCCAAGCCCGATCAGCCAATAGGATTGAACTTGCATTCTATTGGCTGATTGGAACAGCTAATAGAATGCAAGCTCAATCCTATTGGCTGATTGCATCAGCCAATAGGATATTTTCACCTTTAATTCCAATTGGCTGATAGAATTCTATCAGCCAATCGGAATTCAAGGGACGCCATCTTGGATGACGTCATTTAAAGGAACCTTCATTCATTGGTAGTCATCGGAAAAAGAGAATGCTCCGCGCCTGATGTCTTGAAGATGGAGCCACTCCATGCCAGATGGATGAAGATAGAAGATGCCGTCTGGAGTAGCCCTCCCGCATCGCAAACACTAAAATAACATTTTTAACCCCTAATCTGCCGCTCCGGACATCGCCGCCACTATAATAAACATATTAGCCCCTACACCACCGCACTCCTGCCTCGCAAACACTAGTCAAATATTATTAACCCCTAATCTGCTGCCCCAACATCGCCGCCACCTACATTATACTTATTAACCCCTAATCTTCCGCTCCGGACATCGCCGCCACCTACATTATATTTATTAACTCCTAATCTGATGCCCCCAACATCGCCGCCACCTACCTACATTTATTAACCCCTAATCTGCCGTCCCCAACGTCGCCGCCACTATTCTAAATTTATGAACCCTTTAAACCTAAGTCTAACCCTAACACCCCCTAACTTAAATATAATTTAAATAAATCTAAATAAAATTACTATCATTAACTAAATTAATCCTATTTAAAACTAAATACTTACCTATAAAATAAAACCTAAGCTAGCTTCAATATAACTAACTAATAGTTACATTGTAGCTAGCTTAGGGTTTATTTTTATATTACAGGAAAGTTTGTATTTATTTTAACTAGGTAGAATAGTTATTAAATAGTTATTAACTATTTAATAACTACCTAGCTAAAATAAATACAAATTTACCTGTAAAATAAAACCTAACCTAAGTTACACTAACACCTAACCTTACACTATAATTAAATAAATTCCCTACATTAAATACAATTAAATAAATTAAATAAAAATAAGCTAAATTACAAAAAAAACACTAAATTACAGAAAATAAAAAACAAATTACAAGATATTTAAACTAATTACACCTAATCTAATAGCCCTATCAAAATAAAAAAAGCCCCCCCCCAAAATAAAAAAACCCTAGCCTAAACTACCAATAGCCCTTAAAAGGGCATTTTGTGGGGCATTGCTCCAAAGAAATCAGCTCTTTTTCCTGTGAAAAAAAATACAAACGGAATTAAGGTAGAAATAAATCAGCCAATAGGATTGAGCTCGCATTCTATTGGCTGATTGGAACAACCAATAGAATGCCAGCTCAATCCAATTGGCTGATTGCATCAGCCAATAGGATTTTTTCTACCCTAATTCCGATTGGCTGATAGAATTCTATCAGCCAATCGGAATATAAGGGATGCCATCTTGGATGACGTCACTTAAAGAGATATTCATTCTGAAGAAGACGTAGTTTGAAGAGGATGCTCCGTGCCGGATGTCTTGAAGATGGAGCCGCTCCGCGTCGGAAGGATGAAGATAGAAGATGCCATCTGGATGAAGACTTCTGCCCATCTGGAAGACCACTTCTGCCAGTCTGGAGGACCACTTCTGCCTGTTTTGTTGAGGACATCTTGCAGCTCGGATGAAGACTTCTCCCGGTAAGTGAATCTTCAGGGGTTAGTGTTAGGATTTTTTAAGGGTGTATTGAGTGGGTTTTTTTTTAGGTTAGGCCTTTGGGCAGCAATAGAGCTAAATGCCCTTTTAAGGGCAATGCCCATCCAAATGCCCTTTTTAGGGCAATGGGGAGCTTAGGTTTTTTTAGTTAAGGTTTTATTTGGGGGGTTTGTTGTGTGGGTGGTGGGTTTTACTGTTGGGGGTGTTTGTATTTTTTTTACAGGAAAAAGAGCTGATTTCTTTGGGGCAATGCCCTGCAAAAGGCCCTTTTAAGAGCTATTGGTAGTTTAGTTTAGGCTAGGGTTTTTTTTTATTTTGGGGGGCTTTTTTATTTTGATAGGGCTATTAGATTAGGTGTAATTAGTTTAAATATCTTGTCATTTGTTTTTTATTTTCTGTAATTTAGTGTTTTGTTTTTTTTGTAATTTAGCTAATTTTATTTAATTTATTTAATTGTATTTAATGTAGGGAATATATTTAATTATAGTGTAAGGTTAGGTGTTAGTGTAACTTAGGTTAGGTTTTATTTTACAGGTAAATTTGTATTTATTTTAGCTAGGTAGTTATTAAATAGTTAATAACTATTTAGTAACTATTCTACCTAGTTAAAATAAATACAAACTTGCCTGTAAAATAAAAATAAACCCTAAGCTAGCTACAGTGTAACTATCCTATCTAATAAATGGCCAAGTATGTTTGTCAGATGCAGTCATGCGCAGTAGAGACTGCATGTGACAAACATACCTGGCCGTTTGGATCCTGACACTCAGCACTCAGCACAGAGCAAGGCTGAAGCGGAGTGTCAGGGAGCGTGGCTGATGGGAGCGTCGCGATGGGGGCGTGTCCGGGCGTCGCCGGGCGTCGTGAGGGGCGTTGCCGGCATGATGAGGGGCGTGGCCGGTCGGGTGTCGCCGCAATGGGGTGTTGCTGGTGGGGTGCCGTTATGGGGGCGTGGCCAGAGAGGCAAAGGCTTTCAATTAAGACAGAGCCGGGGGGGAGAAGGGCCATAGAGGGGGGGAGAGAGCCAAAGGGGGGGAGAGCCAAAGGGGGGGAGGGAGAGCCAAAGGGGGGGAGAGAGAGCCAAAGGGGGGGGAGAGAGAGAGAGACAAAGAGGAAAGAGAGCCAAAGAGGAGAGAGAGCCAAAGAGGAGAGAGAGCAAAAGAGGGGGGAGAGCCAAAGAGGGGAGAGAGAGCCAAAGAGGGGGGAGAGAGAGCCAAAGAGGGGGGGAGAGAGAGCCAAAGAGGGGGGGGGAGAGAGAGCCAAAGAGGGGGGGGGGAGAGCCAAAGAGGGGGGGAGAGAACCAAAGGGGGGGAGAGAGCCAAAGGGGGGGGGGAGAGAGCCAAAGGGGGGGGAGAGCCAAAGAGGGGGAGAGAGAGAGCCAAAGAGGAAAGAGAGCCAAAGAGGAGAGAGAGCCAAAGAGGAGAGAGAGCCAAAGAGGGGAGAGCCAAAGAGGGGGGATAGAGAGCCAAAGAGGGGGGATTGAGAGCCAAAGAGGGGGGGGGAGCCAAAGAGGGGGAGAGAACAAAAGAGGGGGAAGAGAACAAAAGAGGGGGAAGAGAACAAAAGAGGGGGAGAGAGAGCAAAAGAAAGGGGGGAGAGAGCCAAAGAGGGGAGAGAGAGAGCAAAAGAGGGGAGAGAGAGAGCAAAAGAGAGGAGAGAGAGTGCAAAGGAGACGGGGAGAGAAAGCAAAAGAGAGGGGGGAAGAGAGAGCAAAAGAGAGGGGGGAGAGAGCAAGGGGTGGGACCGCTGTACTGCAAAAAATGGCCCGTGTACACGGGCTTTAGTACTAGTTAGTTATATTGTAGCTATCTTATGGTTTATTTTATATGTAAGTATTTAGTTTTAAATAGGAATAATTTAGGTAATGATAGGAATTTTATTTAGATTTATTTAAATTATATTTAAACTAGGGGGTATTAGGGTTAGGGTTAGACTTAGATTTAGGGGTTAATACATTGGGGGCGGCAGATTAAGGTTTAATAAATATAATGTAGGTGTCGGCGATGTTGGGGGCAACAGATTAGGGGTTAATAAGTATAATGTTGGTGTCGGCGATGTCGGGGGCGGCAGATTAGGGGTTAATAAGTGTAAGATTAGGGGTGTTTAGACTTGGGGTTCATGTTAGGGTGTTAGGTGTAAACATGAAACGTGGGGCTGTGTTACTGAGTTTTACCCTGCTTTTTGGCAGGTGTTAGACTTTTTCTCAGCCGGGTCTCCCCATTGATGTCTATGGGGAAATCGTGCAAGAGCACGTACGACCAGCTCACCTCTGAGTTAAGCAACACTGGTATTGAAGTACGGTATGGAGCTCAATTTTGCTCTACGCTCACTTCTTGCCTTTTAACGCCGGGTTTGTAAAAACCTGTAATACCAGCGATGCAGGTAAGTGAGCGGTGAGAAAAAACTGCACGGTAGCACCGCACAGCTCATGACGCAAGACTCGTAATCTAGCCGTAAGTTTACACATTAATGAATGGCTTTACTTGTAATGTTGCCACACTGTAACCAATGTTTTATTAAAGGGATACTAAATAAAAAAATAAAAAAATCCTTCATGATTTAGATAGACAGAGCATTCAATTTTAAGCAACTTTCTAATTTACTCCTACTTTGTACTCTTCCTATTTTTATTTAAAAAGCAGGAATTTAAAGCTTAGCAGCCAGCCCGTTTTAGGTTCAGCACCCTGGATAGCGCTTGATTATTGGTGGCTACATTTAGCAAATCAATAGGCAAGCATAACCCAGGTTCTGAACCAAAAATGGTCTGGCTCTTAAGCTTTACATTGCTGCTTTTTAAATAAAGATAGCAAGAGAACAAAGAAAAAATGATAATAGGAGTAAATTAGAAAGCTTAAAATTACATGCTTTGGGTTTAGTATCCATTTATATAGAACATTTGGTACGGTTGCACTATTAGAACTAAATTACTTTTAGTACAGTGTGAATTTATAGCGACAATACAAATACAAAGCTGTCAATTCCAGGGGAAAAACATACTTTAGTAAAACCAAAAAAAAATGTCTTCTATGTGATATTAATATCCTGTAAATCTTGTTCCTGAAAAGAAAAGCATATGCCAAAAAGTTGAAAACATCTTTGCTTAAAGGGAAACTGAACCCAATTTTTTTCTATTGTGATTCAGATAGAGCATGCAATTTTAAGCAACTTTCTAATTTACTCCTATTATTACATTTTCTTCATTCTCTTGCTATCTTTATTTGAAATGCAAGAATGTAAGTTTAGATGCCGGCCCATTTTTGGTGAACACACTGTGTTGTTCTTGCTGATTGGTGGATAAATTCACCCACCAATAAACAAGTGCTTTCCATGGTCCTGAACCAAAAAAAAATAGCTTAGATGCCTTCTTTTTCAAATAAAGAAAGCAAGAGAACGAAGAAAAATTGATAATAGGAGTAAATTAGAAAATTTCTTAAAGGGACACTGAACCCAAAATTTTCTTTTGTGATTTAGATAGAGCATGCAATTTTAAGCAACTTTCTAATGTACTCCTATTATCAAATTGTCTTCATTCTCTTAGTATCTTTATTTGAAATGCAAGAATGTAAGTTTAGATGCCGGCCTATTTTTGGTGAACAACCTGGGTTGTCCTTGCTGATTGGTGGACAAATCCATCCACCAATAAAAATGTTCTGTCCAGTGTCCTGAAACAAAAAAAATTGATAATAGGAGTAAATTTGAAAGTTGCTTAAAATTGCATGCGCTATCTGAATCACAAAAGAAAAAAATTGGGTTCAGTGTCCCTTTAAATGTGCATGCTCTATCGGAATCATGAAAGAAAAAATTGGGTTCAGTGTCCCTTTAAATAATAAAATTGCTTTAAGGGGGCGGAGCTAACCGCCATGCTGAGTGGATGCAAGTTAGAAGAGCTCCGTAAAATATCTTTCTCCTAAAGGGGGTTGTGAAGCTTTATCCTCCCTATAACTATGTACACATGTTCCTACATTTCACTGGGGACCTTGTGAGAACGTGGGAGTGGGTAATACTTCAGCAAAATCAATGGTTCGAGATCAAATGCACTTAGATGTGATTGTGAGAACGTGGGAGTGGATAATACTTCAGCAAAATCAATGGTTCGAGATCAAATGCACTTAGATGTGATTGTGGCCTACCACACGGATATAGACCCTCACTACGACAGAGTACGAGAGAACGAATACACATGATATTGAGATTCATTACTGAGGGGTTCCTAAATACTGTACCCTACCGCTAACACACGAGAGTGGAGACGGGCTTCCTATTGCGACATTTATATACATGCACAACTTTCATCATGGAGCTGGCTACTTCCCTCTTGGCATCACTATGTACCCGTCTAGATCTGGACCGGGCAGACATTGTGGACACACTAAAAAGCGCAGTCAGCGCTCCTTATACCGAGGTACTCTCTGAGGATTTACACTCCAGCATAGCAGATGTCCTGTTTCACAGTGGGGATATTGCAGCAACCAATACATATACTCAGCAGTGTGAACCTAGGGGAGAACCAGAGTTCTCTGCAAGTTCAGAAAAGAGGGGATTGGACTTAGTGCAGTTCATTGAGTTCGGCAGTGAAGAGGTTCTGGATCCAGACCGTGGGACATATCAGAAAACAGTTAGCCGCCAAACATTTCAGGCACCAGCAGTACTCTCCTTCAGAGGTTTGCCCGCCATGACAGAGGGCAATGCGTTGCAATCTATTCAGAGAACCGTGGAACAGGAGGGACACTCTGGTTCTTACACCCCAGCAGGCATAGGTTAAGTAAACTGGATCGACGGCATATACGCTTGGGTTCATAATCCTCCCTGAACTACCGTTCATAATCCTCACTGAACTACCGTTTATTTGAGCTAGTGGATATTAGCTAGACGGTTGGATGTCCATAAATTTACTATTTGGAGTGTTTTACGCATATTAGCTATGTATTGGGGACAATATTCACTATTATATGTTCTTGATGTCATGCATAGCCCCAGACAACAGGACATTAATCCTCTATGTTATGTAGATCATTAATAGTTTAACCACAAAATGTTAAGTTTTATACTTAATTACTATGATTATTGTTCTGTTTTAACAATGTTTATGGGGGACTTATTTGAGTCTTTCCCCCTACCAATGCAGATACACAAATCTTGTCACATATAATATAACCCTTAGATCAGTATAAATGAGCGTTAATACAGGTGTCAGCGGGAAAAGTATAGTACTTTGGTCAGCTTACCTTAATAATGTGTTGAGTTACAACTATCTATCGAACACGACCACTCTGTACCTCACTTAGCACTTTGTTGTCATACGCAACACTTTCACCTTCTATATATTGTGCTCTCCTGTATTTTTCTTTGGGAGGTTATCAGAGAAAGTAGTTTTTGAGTATAAGTGATCAGCTCATACACAGTATATACTACTAATTCTACAGCGCAGTTGAGGGGCGCTGAGTTTAATCATACATCAGATTGAGCTTTGTTATCTCCACTTGAGTTTACTCTAAGAGGACAGTTTATCTTGTCAGATATTACTACACTGGTGCGAGCAGGAGGTCTTGAATCTGGAGGTTTCACCCCTATAATGTATACTGAGTACCAGAGGACAAAGAAATGTGTAAGAACACATAGCTATTATGGCCACACTTATTATAAAATAGCATATGGTATTTCCCTAAAAAAGCTAAAAGATAATGGTTTATCTCATTCCACACTATTGCCTATACTGTTATCGTTGGTATTTACACAATAGGTTGTCATACTAATGCTGAAGCTTTATTATCTCTTGGTTGCTTGATCTAACCCTTATTTCTATGTGAACAGGTAGTTAATTATTTAAACAAATTGACTCTGGAGGGTATATGTGTCTATATGTTAATATATGGGGATACTTCTCATATGTTGATCTGCTGTGCTTTCTATCTCCCTCAGCCGGCGGGGGAGGTGGGGGAACATTAGAGACAATATGCAGGTCACCTTGTCTTTTGTCATTGTGTAACATGCAGATAATGTATATTAATTAGGGTACCCATTTCATTTGAGCTCAAGTCACTGTAAAAATGACTCTCACTATGGAAGGTTGGATGTCTGGATTACTCTTTCTCTATTATAGAGCTGTTACTTTAATGTACGAGTTTAGATTAAATGAGGCAATAAGTATGAAAAGGCCCAGCTAATATCTAGAAGTAGCGTGTGCGTGACAACAAGATGTATATAAGTCTACATGGAGTCGCTTTGGAGAAAAGTAGATAACTACTCCGCACTGTCTATATTTAAATCATCCTCCCCCCCCCCCCCCGGGTTAACGTGAGTTCCTGGGGGGTACTAACGTACTAACATAACGTTAGCATAAGTGGCTATATATCACAATAATCACCTCCCGCGTCATAAGACATTAGGGATGGGCTCAAGAGCGGCCCATGAAATTAGATAGGAGGTATATAAAGTTAAAAAACTGAAGTTCCTTAGCTAAGTATGTTTTGGTGGAAATACATCTCATTTTGTTTGAATTTATCTCATTGTGCTTATATTTGTATAAATGTTGTGTTCATAATAGAACATATTTTACATATTAATGTTATATGACAAAACCTCAATAAAAATCTTTGATTTAAAAAAAAAAAAAAAATTGCTTTAAAAGGAAAATGCCCACAAGACTAATAAATTATTAAATTAATAAGTCTTCCTACACTGTCAGAAAAAATGTGCAAAAATTGTACCTTTAGGGGTACAACAGCTTGTCACTGGGGCAGTACCCTCAAAGGTACACCTGCTGTACCCTTTAAAATGGGTACAAATTAGTACCCTTGCAGATTGTACCCGTCAAAGGCAAACATGTACCTTTGTTGACTAGATTGGACCTCAGTCCTATAGTACCATATTGTACCCTTAAAAAATGGTGCAAATCTGGCCTATTAAGGGTACTGCCCCAGTGACAAGCCCTTTGTACCTCATGATGGCAAATTTGTACTCAACACAGAACATTACAAATGCTAATCCTTTAAATGTATCATATAACATTCATATAAGCATGATGTGTACTGTACTTTTTCAGGCAATATTACAATAGCAACACTGCTTCTTAAAAAAAAAGTTTGTATACTTTACTAGCCATGTAACAATTCTAAATACTGCTACAGAACCACCTGAAAAAGCAAAGCTAAACAACTAGTTCCAAAATGAACTACTCAATGTGTTTTATATCACTCTGTACTAGAATCTAAAAACACCCCATTTAATTTAGGGTGACATGCCACATAAAACATAAATATATAGAAAACATATAGAAAACAACATAATAATAAAATATAACTCTAATGAAAAAAAGGGGGATTCGGGGGAGAGATAAACGATAAAACTTACAACCATACATTGAATTGTCACTCTATGCAAAATATATGCAAATTAGTCTATTTCCCTAGTACACATTTTGGCAGGGGTGTCCAAACTTTTTTTGAAGAGTGCCAGATTTGATGAAGTGAACATGTGCGAGGGCCGACCATTTTGCCTGACATTTTTTAAACCATTTAAATTAAATGCAAATTAACTATTTCATGCAAAGTTTATTGAAAACGGCATACTTTTCATTTTGTGACTTGGATGACAAATCTAAACAGGTGTTAAATCACTCTGCCTTTAATATAAAAAAATCAGGTATCTGAAATATGTCAGGAACATTGTAAAGTACATTACACAAAGTAATAAAGGTTGTCTGTCAACTTTTAAGTTCAAAAAATGTGAACAGGAACATAACACCAAGTATACATGTGTTCAAATATATTTATAACTGATTTAGACCAACTGAGATCTGGACTGCAGCACATAGACTAGGTCTGGTTCAAAGCCTAGTCACTTAGTCTTGTCCTCACGCGGTTCTTGTTAAAGTTCATAACAGAGAATGTCTTCTCACACAAATATGTTGAGCCAAACAAGCTCAGCATTTTCTTAGCCAATGTTCAAATCTCTTGAAACCGGCTCTTATCCAGTTGTCCCTGCCTGCCTGTCAGTGTGTTGTCTGTGCAGTTACTGCTCCTTGTCAAGGTGTTTGGTAGGCAGAAGTTTTTTTTCTTCTTCAATAGCTCTTAATGGTCGCCCTTGTGGCTGTGTGTGGAGGCACAGGGAGAAGGAAAGCCCAAATCTTGTGACGTCCAAGATCTCGCAAGATTTGGGCTTTCCTTCTCCCTGTGCCGGCTGATGACGTCAAGTCCCGCGGCGAGAGATCCCAGGAGTCCTGAGCGGCGCTCGAGGACTCACTGGGGGGGCTGTAAGATCTATATTTGGGCAACTTATCTGTGGGGCCTTATCAGTCCGCAATTGGCCCGCTGGCCGGACTTTGGACATGCCTGCATTTTGGTGATGAACCTGCTACCAATAGATGGAGCTGTGTTATACATGTCAAGGAACTTTCAACCAACAGATGGCGCTATCGCATGTCACACACAATGTCCATGTATGTGACTGGGGAACGGTTACAATTTTATTTTATTTTTTAAAAAGCTGTTTCTTAAGCAGCTCTTGTTTATTTTATAGAGTTTAAAACCATTTTTTTTCTTTGTAATTTTAATTAATACATTTGCTTTATGTTTAAGAGTTAACATCTTGATGCTCTAAATATAAACATTAAAATGTTAAGTGCTTGTTTGCCATTTAGAACCAGCAACACAGTATCATTGAATATATGGGTTATTAAAGGGGCAGTTTAGTAAAAATTAAACTTTCATGACTCAGATAGGGCATGAAAATTTAAACAAATTTCCAATTGGCTTTATAACTAAATTTGCTTTGTTCCCTTGGTGGTATTTTTGAAAATCTAAACCTAGCTAGGCTCAAACTGATTTCTAAACCTTTGAAAACCGCCTCTTAGCTCAGAGCATTTTGAAAGTTTTTCACAGTTAGACAGTACTAGTTCATGTGTGTCATATAGATAAAAAAAATATGCTCACTCCCATGTAGTTATTTAGGAGTCTGCACTGATTGGCTAAACTGCATGCCTGTCAAAAGCACTGAGATAAGGGGGCAGTCTGCAGAGGCTTAGATACAAGGTAATCACAGAGGTATAAAGTATATTAATATAACTGTGTTGGTTATGCAAAACTGGGGGATGGGTAATAAAGGGATTATCCATCTTTTTAAACAATAACTATTCTGGTGTAGACTGTCCCTTTAAGTATTTTTTTTTTTTTTTTTGCTTTGCCCACTTCTTGCATATTACCAACAACAATTGAACATAATTATTTTGCTGTACATGTATGTTGCATTCATTTTGGGTGACTGACAGTTATGTGAATGTGAATAATTGAGGTGTACAAATTATATGGACTTGCAGGGTTTGGCAGCCTTTAACCACCCACCCCCCTCAACCTTTTAGTCACCCAAGTGATTGTACCTTTTTGGGGGGATTAAATGGTACAGACATGGACCCTTTGACAGTTGGAAACATATTTGTACCTTATTTACTGCTAAATGGTACATATTAGTTCCTTAAGGTGTAATTATGATCCATTGAGGGTACAACCACAGCAGTTGTACCCTAAGTGTTCACAAACGGACCCCAACCGTACCCTTTTTTCTGACAGTGTAGGTGGCTAAAGAGCGAGTGATTATGTGTATATAATTATATCTTCAATATAGTGTTAAAACCTTATTAATACACACAAAATAGAAATATAATAGCTAAAAACAGTACACAAAGTCCCAAAGAACAAAAAAGTCAAACAGCAGTTGCTGGTCTTCCAAATCCAACTTATCGTATAACTAGTTGATAAGCCTGCCCAGAGGGCATTCTATGGCCTAGATTTAGAGTTGGGCGGTAGCCGTCAAAACCAGCGTTAGAGGCTCCTAACGCTGGTTTTTACCGCCCTCTGGTATTTGGAGTCAGTCATTAAAGGGTCTAACGCTCACTTTTCAGCCGCGACTTTTCCATACCGCAGATTCCCTTACGTCATTTGCGTATCCTATCTTTTCAATGGGATCTTTCTAACTCCGGTATTTAGAGTCGTGGCTGAAGTGAGCGTTAGAAATCTAACGACAAGACTCCAGCCGCAGAAAAAAGTCAGTAGTTAAGAGCTTTCTGGGCTAACGCCGGTTTATAAAGCTCTTAACTACTGTGCTCTAAAGTACACTAACACCCATAAACAACCTAAGTACCCCTAAACCGAGGTCCCCCCACATCGCCGCCACTCAATTACATTTTTTTAACCCCTAATCTGCCGACCGCCACCTACGTTATCCTTATGTACCCCTAATCTGCTGCCCCTAACACCGCCGACCCCTATATTATATTTATTAACCCCTAACCTGCCCCCCACAACGTCGCCGCCAGCTACTTACAATAATTAACCCCTAATCTGCCGACCGCCACCTACGTTATCCTTATGTACCCCTAATCTGCTGCCCCTAACACCGCCAACCCCTATATTATATTTATTAGCCCCTAATCTGCCCCCCTCAACGTCGCCTCCACCTGCCTACACTTATTAACCCCTAATCTGCCGAGCGGATATCACCGCTACTATAATAAAGTTATTAACCCCTAATCCGCCTCACTAACCCTATAATAAATAGTATTAACCCCTAATCTGCCCTCCCTAACATCGCCGACACCTAACTTCAAACATTAACCCCTAATCTGCCGACTGGAGCTCACCGCTATTCTAATAAATGTATTAACCCCTAAAGCTAAGTCTAACCCTAACACTAACATCGCCCTAAGTTAAATAAAATTTAAATCTAACGAAATAAATTAACTCTTATTAAATAAATTATTCATATTTAAAGCTAAATACTTACCTGTAAAATAAATCCTAATATAGCTACAATATAAATTATAATTATATTATAGCTATTTTAGGATTTATATTTATTTTACAGGTAACTTTGTATTTATTTTAACCAGGTACAATAGCTATTAAATAGTTAAGAACTATTTAATAGCTAAAATAGTTAAAATATTACAACAATTTTAAACTAATTACACCTGATCGGAACAGCCAATAGAATGCAAGCTCAATCTGATTGGCTGATTGAATCAGCCAATCGGATTGAACTTGATTCTGATTGGCTGATTCCATCAGCCAATCAGAATTTTCCTACCTTAATTCCGATTGGCTGATAGAATCCTATCAGCCAATCGGAAATCGATAGACGCCATCTTGGATGACGTCCCTTAAAGGAACCGTCATTCGTCGGGAAGTCGTCGGTGAAGATGGATGTTCCGCGTCGGCGGGATGAACATGGATCCGGAAGAAAGAAGATTGAAGATGCCTTTGATAGAAGACTTCAGCCGGATCATGGACCTCTTCAGCTCCCGCTTGGATGAAGACTTCAGCCGGATCATGGACCTCTTCAGCTCCTGCTTGGATGAAGACTTCAGCCGGATCATGGACATCTTCAGCCCCCCGCTTGGGCTTGGATCAAGACATCGGAGGAGCTCTTCTGGATTGATCGGTGAACCTGGTATGGTGAAGATAAGGTAGGAAGATCTTCAGGGGCTTAGTGTTAGGTTTATTTAAGGGGGGTTTGGGTTAGATTAGGGGTATGTGGGTGGTGGGTTGTAATGTTGGGGGGGTATTGTATGTGTTTTTTTTACAGGCAAAAGAGCTGAATTCTTTGGGGCATGCCCCGCAAAGGGCCCTGTTCAGGTCTGGTAAGGTAAAAGATTGTAACTTAGGTTAGGATTTATTTTACAGGTAATTTTGTAATTATTTTAACTATTTTAGCTATTAAATAGTTCTTAACTATTTAATAGCTATTGTACCTGGTTAAAATAACTACAAAGTTACCTGTAAAATAAATATAAATCCTAAAATAGCTATAATATAATTATAATTTATATTGTAGCTATATTAGGATTTATTTTACAGGTAAGTATTTAGCTTTAAATAGGAATAATTTATTTAATAAGAGTTAATTTATTTCGTTAGATTTAAATTATATTTAACTTAGGGGGGTGTTAGTGTTAGGATTAGACTTAGCTTTAGGGGTTAATACATTTATTAGAATAGCGGTGAGCTCCAGTCGGCAGATTAGGGGTTAATGTTTGAAGTTAGGTGTCGGCGATGTTAAGGAGGGCAGATTAGGGGTTAATACTATTTATTATAGGGTTAGTGAGGCGGATTAGGAGTTAATAACTTTATTATAATAGCGGTGCGGTCCGCTCGGCAGATTAGGGGTTAATAAGTGTAGGCAGGTGGAGGCGACATTGTGGGGGGCAGATTAGGGGTTAATAAATATAATATAGGGGTCGGCGGTGTTAGGGACAGCAGATTAGGGGTACATAGGGATAATGTAAGTAGCGGCGGTTTACGGAGCGGCAGATTAGGGGTTAATAATAATATGCAGGGATCAGCGATAGCGGGGGCGGCAGAATAGGGGTTAATAAGTGTAAGGTTAGGGGTGTTTAGACTTGGGGTCCATGTTAGAGTGTTAGGTGCAGACATAGGAAGTGTTTCCCCATAGCAAACAATGGGGCTGCGTTAGGAGCTGAACGCGGCTTTTTTGCAGGTGTTAGGTTTTTTTTCAGCTCAAATAGCCCCATTGTTTTCTATGGGGGAATCGTGCACAAGCACGTTTTTAAAGCTGGCCGCGTCCGTAAGCACCACTGGTATCGAGAGTTGAAGTTGCGTTAAATATGCTATACGCTCCTTTTTTGGAGCCTAACGCAGCCATTTTGTGAACTCTCAATACCAGCGGTATTTAAAAGGTGCGGCCAGAAAAAAGCACGCGTAGCTAACGCACCCCTTTGGCCGCAGAACTCTAAATCTAGGCGTATGTGTTGTAAATACAACCCCCCAAGCTACAAAAAATAAAAAATAGAAATACAGAAAAAAAATAAACAAAGCTATCAAAAATAATAAAATTAAACCTAAACTAATACCCCTCTAAAAATAAAAAAATCCCCCCAAAATAAAAACACCCCCTTATCTAATACTAAACTACCAATAGCCCTTAAAATGGCTTTTTGTAGGGCATTGCCCTAAGTTTAACAGCTATTTTACATTAAAAATAAACAAAGTCCCCCATAACAGTAAAACCCACCAAACCCCCAAAATAAAAAATAAAAACTTAACACTAATAAACCTAATCTACCCATTTGTATGGGCAGTGCCCTTAAAAGGGCATTCAGCTCTTTTTCACTGCCATTAAAAGGGCATTCAGCTCTTTTGAGATTTTCCCCCAAAAAAATCTAATCTAAAAAAACAAACCCCCCAAAAACTAAAAAAACCTAACACTTAAGCCCCAAATAGGTACTCACGGTTTCAGAAGTCTGGCGGAGAAGGTCTTCCAGGCGGGTCCATCATCATTATCCACAGTGAAGGCGACGTGGAGCATAGGTCCGGAATGGTCTTCCCAGGTGAGGTGATCCTCGGTGGCGGCGGTCCTCAGCAGCGTCGGTGGTGGTCCTCGTGGCGGCGGACTCTTCTTTTGATGTATGTGGTATACTGAATATTGAATGCAAGGTACCGCAATCAATTTGGGGTACCTTGCATTCCTATTGGCTGAATTTTTAAAAACAACCAATAGGATTAGAGCTACTAAAATCCTATTGGCTGTTCAAATCAGCCAATAAGGTTTCATTAGCTCTTATTCTATTGGCTGCTGAATTTTTCAAAACAGTTGATAGAATGAGTGCTACTGAAATCCTATTGGATGTTCAAATCAGCCAATAAGATTTCAGTAGCTCTCATCCTATTGGCTGATTTTTAAAATTTCAGCCAATAGGAATTCAAGGTACCCCAATAAATATGGGATATTGTATATACTCAGAATAGCACAGCACTACTGTCAGGTGCACGCCAATACAAGGGTGCTGTAACCCCTTATTAATCAAAAATCCACAGACGGCAGCACCTTAAAGCAGATAAAAGTCTTTATGCCATCACACCTGGGTTACAAATAAGTGACGTTTCGGGTATAGAACCCTTAATCATAAATTTGGGGTACCTTGAATTCTTTCTTCAGTGTGCGGCGGACGATTGCATGAAGAGGAACCTCCACTCCTTTGCCGAGGATCGGCGCCGCCGAGGAGCGCCACCACTGCTGATGACTGCTGCCAAGGAGCGCCACTTCTGGAAAGACCGCTCCAGATCTCTGCTCCGTGCCGCCTTTGCTGTGGATGAAGATGATGGACCCGTCTGGAAGAAGACTTTCTCCACCGGACTACAGAAAACGTGAGTACCTATTTGGGACTTTGGTGTTAGTTTTTTTTAACCCCTTAATGACAGAGGACGTACCAGGTACGTCATAGAAAAAGCTCCCGTTAATGACAATTGACGTACCTTGCACGTCCTCTGTTGTTTGAAGTGCTGGAAGCGATCATGATCGCTTCCAGCTGCTTACAAAGGATTGTAGTGATGCCTCAATATTGAGACATCACTGCAATCCCCTATTTTACCCACCGATGCAGAAAGGGCCACTCTGTGGCCCTCTCTGCATCGGCCATTGAAGGGAAAACATTTGTTCACGTTGGTGGGTGGGAGCAGCTTCCGGGAGGAGGGTAGGCAGTTTGTAGTCTTATATTGCTTATTTATCCGATCTGGCATTGCGGGCGGTTGTGGGGGGGGGGGGGGCGTGTGCGCACGCGTGCGCACGCGTGCGTACGCACGCAAAATATACATTCAATAAAAAAAAAAGACCGATCCAAGTGAAGGGGGATCTCTGTTGTTTAGTAAGGGATCTGGGAGGGGGAGGGATGTAGATTGTTGAGGGGGGCCAGCTACAGTACAGAAAACAAATATTTTATATAAAAAAGTAAAAAAAAAATTGGGGGGGGCAAATTGGGTACTGGCAGACAGCTGCCAGTACCCAAGATGGCGGCAAATAGGTAGAGGGGGTTCAGGGGAGGGTTGGAGGGTTAGAGAGATGTATAGGGGGGATCAGGGAGGTTGTGGGGTAAGGGGGGATCCATCACTGCAGACTGTATGAAAAAAATAATAATAATAATAATAATAAATGCTTTTTATTTCAGTACTGGCAGACTTTCTGCCACTACTTAAGATGGCGGTGATAATTGTGAGGTGGGGGAGGGAAGAGAGCTGTTTGAGGGGGGTCAGGGGGGATCAGGGGGTGGGATGTGTCAGGCTGATGTCTACACTAAAGCTAAAAATTAACCCTACAAGCTACATAATTAACCCCTTAACTGCTGGGCATATTACAAGTGTGGTGCGCAGCAGTATTTAACGGCCTTATTATTACCAAAAAGCAATGCCAAAGCCATACATGTCTGCTATTTCTGAACAAAGGGGATCCTAGAGAAGCATTTACAACCATTTGTGCCATAATTGCACAAGTTGTTTGTAAATAATTTCAGTGAGAAACCTAAAATTGTGAAAAATTTAACAGGTTTTTTTTATTTGATCGTATTTGGCGGTGAAATGGTGGCATGAAAAATACCAAAATGGGCGTAGATCAATAATTTGGGTTGTCTACTACACTAAAGCTAAAATTAAACCTAAAAGCTCCCTACAAGCTCCCTAATTAACCCCTTCACTGCTGGGCATAATACACATGTGGTGTGCAGCGGCATTTAGCGGCCTTCTAATTACCAAAAAGCAACACCAAAGCCATATATGTCTGCTATTTCTGAACAAAGGTGATCCCAGAGAAGTATTTACAACCATTTATGCCATAATTGCATAAGTTATTTGTAAATAAATTCAGCGAGAAACCTAAAGTTTGTGAAAAAAATTGTGAAAAAGTCAACAATTTCTTTTTTTTTATCGCATTTGGCGGTAAAATGGTGGCATGAAATATACCAAAATGGGCCTAGATCAATACTTTGGGATGTCTTCTAAATAAAAATATATACATGTCAAGGGATATTCAGGGATTCCTGAAAGATATCAGTGTTCCAATGTAACTAGCGCTAATTTTGAAAAAAAGTGGTTTGGAAATAGCAGTAGCAGTGCTACTTTTATTTTTTGCCCTATAACTTGCAAAAAAATGTAAACATTGGGTATTTCTAAACTCAGAACAAAATTTAGAAACTATTTAGAATAGGTGTTTTTTGGTGGTTGTAGATGTGTAACAGATTTTGGGGGTCAACGTTAGAAAAAGTGTGTTTTTTCATTTTTTTTCCTCATATTTTATATATTTTATAATAGTAAATTATAAGATATGATGAGAATAATGGTATCTTTAGAAATTCCATTTAATGGCGAGAAAAATGGTATATAATATGTGTGGGTACAGTAAATGAGTAAGAAGAAAATTACAGCTATACACAAACACTGCAGAAATGTAAAAATAGCCATTGTCATTAAGGGTAAGAAAATTGAAAAATGGTCCGTCATTAAGGGGTTAAAATTTTTGGGGGGTTTTGTTTTTTTAGATTAGGGTTTTTTGGGGGCAAATCTCAAAAGAGCTGAATGCCCTTTAAAGGGCAGTGAAAAAGAGCTGAATGCCCTTTTAAGGGCAATGCCCATACAAATGCCCTTTTCAGGGAAATGGGTAGATTAAGTTTATTAGTGTTAGGTTTTTTCTATTTTGGGGGGTTTGGTGGGTGGGGGTTTTACTGTTAGCGGGGACTTTGTTTATTTTTCATGTAAAAGAGCTTTTTAACTTAGGGCAATGCCCTACAAACAGCTCTTTCAAGGGCTATTGGTAGTTTAGCATTTGATTAGAGGGTGTTTTTATTTGGGGGGGACTTTTTTATTTTCATAGGGATTAGGTTTAATTTGTTTATTTTGGATAATGTGTTTATTATTTTTTGTAATGTTAGCCTTTTTCATTTTTTGTAATTAGATAATGTAAATGTATGCAAATTTAATAAATAATGTAATTTTTTTATTGTAATGTAGTTTATTTTTTATTGTAATTAAGGGGTTAATTTAGGGGGTGTTAGGTTAGGGGGCTTAGTCATTAAATTAGTTTTTTGCTTTGTGGGGGTTGGCGGTGTAGAAGTTAATAGGTAAATTAGGTTTACTGCATTATGGGGGGTTGGCGGTTTAGGGGTTAATAGATGTATTAGGTAGTTTGCGATGTTGGGGTTTTAGGGGTTAATAATTTTATTAGGTAGTTGTGGGTTTTTTTCTACTACTTCGTGCGTGTGGTTAGTTTTTTTTTACGTACTTATTTTTTACATACTTATTGCAGGCGGTAGGTGTTTTTTTCATACTTATTGCGGGAACTTTTTTTTTTTTTTGTAATGCTCCGTTTGCCTTCGCTGCATCCCTGTGGATTCCGAAAATGGCAGGGTGGGCTTCTCTGCATCCTCCCGCTGCCAACATTCCTTTGAGGATGAGTGCGCAACTCTCGATGGCGACGGACATTACAAACGCAATTATATTATAAATTATTTCACCACTGGCAGCTCCATGAGATTAACCCCTTAATGACCAATGATGGAATTATTCCATCACGGAACAATATATATATATATATATATATATATAATTAAACAAAAAGGCTTACACTCGCTGGTCTTCAGTGGCTATATATATATATATATATATATATATATATATATACATACAGTATCTTACAAAAGTGAGTACACCCCTCACATTTCTGTAAATATTTTATTATATCTTTTCATGTGACAACACTGAAGAAATGACACTTTGCTACAATGTAAAGTAGTGAGTGTACAGCCTGTTTAACATTGTAAATTTGCTGTCCCCTCAAAATAACTCAACACACAGCCATTAATGTCTAAACCATTGGCAACAAAAGTGAGTACACCCCTAAGTGGAAATGTCCAAATTGGGCCCAAAGTGTCAATATTTTGTGTGGCCACTATTATTTTCCAGCACTGCCTTAACCCTCTTGGGCATGGAGTTCACCAGAGCTTCACAGGTTGCCATTGGAGTCCTGTTCCACTCCTCCATAACGACATCACAGAGCTGGTGGATGTTAGAGAACTTGCACTTCCCCACCTTCCTTTTGAGGATGCCCCACAGATGCTCAATAGGGTTTAGGTCTGTGGACATGCTTGGCCAGTCCATCACCTTTACCCTCAGCTTCTTTAGCAAGGCAGTGGTCATCTTGGAAGTGTGTGTTGGGGTCATAATGTTGGAATACTGCCCTGCGGCCCAGTCTCCGAAGGGAGGGGATCATGTTGGCATTCATGGTTCCCTCAATAAATTGTAGCTCCCCAGTGCCGGCAGCACTCATGGAGGCCCAGACCATGACACTCCCACCACCATGCTTGACTGTAGGCAAGACACACTTGTCTTTGTACTCCTTACCTGGCTGCCGCCACACACGCTTGACACCATCTGAACCAAATACATTTATCTTGGTCTCATCAGACCACAGGGCATGGTTCCATTAATCCATGTCCTTAGTCTGCTTGTCTTCAGCAAACTGCAAGCTTTTTTGTGCATCATCTTGAGAAGAGGCTTCCTTCTGGGACGACAGCCATGCAGACAAATTTGATGCAGTGCGCGGCGTATGGTCTGAGCACTGACAGGCTGACCCCCCACCCCTTTAACAACTTCAGCAATGCTGGCAGCACTTATACGTCTATTTCCCATAGACAACTTCTGGATATGACGCTGAGCACGTGCACTCAACTTCTTTGGTCGACCATGGAGAGGCCTGTTCTGAGTGGAACCTGTCCTATGAAACCACTGTATGGTCTTGCCCACCGTACTGCAGCTCAGTTTCAGGATCTTGGCAATCTTCTTATAGCATAGGCCATCTTTTGTAGCAAAGTGTCATTTCTTCAGTGTTTTCACATGAAAAGATATAATAAAATATTTACAAAAATGTGAGGGGTGTATTCACTTTTGTGAGATACTGTGTATATATATATATATGTGTATATATATATATATATATATATATGTATATATATATATATATATATATATATAGTGCATATGTTTCATAATATATATAGAGGTAAAATATAGATATGTTGTTGAAGGATAGTATTAGCACATGACTGTTTTTACACTATTTTTTTTAGACATAATGAAAAAAAATGCTGAAATATTAAAAACAGATTGACAGCCCTGACAGAAAAAAAAATTAATGAGGAAATACAAGATGCATCTAGTGCAGTATAATTTATTTTAAAATGTATAACTCAAGCACTAAAAATAATTAAAAAAACATTATGCAGATCTTAATAAAGCAGATAATATTCATATGATTGTTTAAATGAAAATGTTGTCCCCTAACGTTTCAATGGAGTAACAAACAAAACATAGTGAAAACCCCAATAGAAACAAGCGTTTTATAGTTTTATATCGATTGTCACAGCTTGCCTGGTAATGGATATAGCACATTAAAAATGACTTATTTTTTCAGCACAATTAACCTGTGTGTTGTTGAATCCTCATGGTATGAATAAGTCATAATATAATTATCGGGCAAACATTTAGACCATTGCACAGATGATTACATTTAAGGCTGGATACTGCAAGTGAACCAAAACATGTTTTATTATAGAATTATCAACCAAAAAGTGTTTGTGCTTGAACTTACACTAGGCATCAGCAAATACCTCTGTCAAATAACGGAAAAGGCAAGAAAATAAAAACACAGTGTTTCTTTCATGTAGAATAGCACAAGCTCAAAAGTGTTGTCAGCAAAAAAAGTTAATATAGCTGGTCATATTTTTTATTATTTGAACTGAGCTTGTACAATAGCTTTAATATTGGATAAATCTATAAAAAAGCAAATATATGCCATATAAAAGACAACAAAATATATTTTAAAGAGATAGAAAGGTCAAAATTGAAATGTGCATGGGTGCATTACATTTTTAAATATATGGTAGTGTAAGGTAACAAAGGGGCCTATCTATCAAGCTCTGAAAGGAGCTTGACGGCAATTGTTTCTGGTGAGTCTAAAGACCGCTCCTCCATAACCCTGTACGCCTGCTCTGAGCAGGTGGAAAGGAATCGCCACAATTCAACTCGATCGAGTACAATCGGGTTGATTGACACCTCCCTGCTGGCGTCCGATTGGCTGCGAGTCTGCAGGAGGTGGCGTTGCACCAGCAGCTATTGTGAGCTGCTGGTGCGGAGTCCGTAGGGGTGACAATCTGGCTAATGGGCGGGGTGATGTCTTCAGGTCATGCCCTGGGGTTACCCCACCCCGCGGGACTGCTGGCTGAAGATCCCTTAGTGCTTCGTTCTCTTAGAATCCCTTGTTATAAATGAAAATGCACATATCATACACGAGTGGGAGCTGCTGCTAATTGGTGATAGTATTAGTTGGCCTAATCACTGTAAGACCTTGGCGTTAGTTTATGGCGCTCCCCAGAAGGAGTTGCTGTATGGTTTTTCCTTCTGGTGGGCGGAGTCCGTAGGGGTGACAATCTGGCTAATGGGCGGGGTGATGTCTTCAGGTCATGCCCTGGGGTTACCCCACCCCGCGGGACTGCTGGCTGAAGATCCCTTAGTGCTTCGTTCTCTTAGAATCCCTTGTTATAAATGAAAATGCACATATCATACACGAGTGGGAGCTGCTGCTAATTGGTGCCTGCACACATTTTTATTGTGATTTGCTAACTAGATGTGTTCATGCTGTCCCTTCAGTAATGGAAACAAGAGAATGAAGCAAATTTGATAATGGAGGTAAATTGGAAAGTTGTTTAATATTGTTCTATCTGAATCATATAAGAAAATGTTGGGGTTACTATCCCTTTAAGGGCCTGTGCCATCTAGTGGTAGTTAAAATCCCTGTGTGTGTGTGTGTTATTGCAACTTTGTTGCAGTGTGAGGGGTGGGTTCTTCCTTACTAGATATAAGGCTAGGTGTATAAGGATCCAGCCTTTTCTTCCTGTGATTTTCAACAAGGAAAGTTTCCCCAGCCCTCCCTTCCTGTTAAAGATTGATGGTTATTCAGTGACGTTATTCAGGCAGATGGCTTCCCTAGAGGTTGCTGGTCACTTAGGCTAGAGGCGGGGTTAGTTTATGGCGCTCCCCAGAAGGAGTTGCTGTATGGTTTTTCCTTCTGGTGGGCGGAGTCCGTAGGGGTGACAATCTGGCTAATGGGCGGGGTGATGTCTTCAGGTCATGCCCTGGGGTTACCCCACCCCGCGGGACTGCTGGCTGAAGATCCCTAAGGACATCTGCGCCTCCTTGATGGAATGGGGTTTATTTAAATTGTTAAATAAATGTGACCATGATATGGTCTTATATCCAGCTCTCTGTGTCTGTGTTTTATTTGAAGTTATTATTCAAGTTAAGTTAAAGGGGTTGTAACTATCATTTTTGCAATATACTTTTAGTAAAAATGCTTCTAGTAAAAGCCATTACTGTTTTTTAGCAGCATACTGACATATACCATGAGTGCCCATGCACCAGACTTTAAATACACTTTCTTAAAGAGTCAGCAGTGGCTTGTATAACACAAATTAAGTCTTTGCTGACTTAATACAAACCACAGCCAGCTGTCTGAGTAGGTATGGTGTTTAAAACAGGATCTTCTAGTCACAAATAGCATATGTGCGTATGCCGCTGATACAGTAATAACTTTTACCAATGCATTTTTGCTAATAGAAAAATAATGCAAAAATTATATTTACATTTAAAATGCACCCATGCAAATTTCAAGTTTTACATCGCTATCCCTTTAATAAGTAAAGTCTGTAGAAATAGAAACGTTAAAAAAAGTACAAATTCGTTCAGAATATTTTTTGAGGAATTTGAATAGTACAGTTTGTCTTAATGCAAAGTATTGTCACATCTCCTATCTATCCCAAATTCTGCTGGACTGCCACATGTTGGGGAGTCTGCCCACTTTCCCTCCCACAGAGTCCAGATGTTTATCTAGGTATCTATTTAACAAAGAATATAATGGGGAAAAAAGAAAATTTGATAATAGAATTAAATAAGAAACTTTTTTTTAAATGCTCTGTTCTGTTTGAATAACAAAACACATTTTTTTGTGTTTCATTTAACTTTAAAACGAAGCTAAAAGGGAATTCTTACTTTTTTCCTGGAAAAGCTAGAATAGATCATTGGATAATTTAATAATCTTCAATTTTGTAAAATATTTTAAAGCCCATTTTGACATCATGGCAATGAAAAAAAACTAATAAGTGGGATTCTTTTTGTCAGTGTAATTACACTTTCTGTCAGCTGAAACATGATGGGAAATGTATATTTATTTATAAGGATGCTCCTCAAAACCGAAGTAGTAGAATAAATTATATAGATACTATGTTTTTTTTCCGTATTTCAGTAAACATTCAGTTTAAGACGATGCTAATAATTGAATGTGGTAATGAGATTTGACTTGAATAGCTGATATATGCAATGCCTAAGTAATTCTCATCTGTTGTCAAATTTTATGTTCACATCATATAAACTGCATAAATAATTATACAACTTAATGTATTTAAAGGGTTAAGTGTCTGTGCCCCAGACACAGTTAATTGACATTACTTAACCTTACTGGTCTTTTTGAATTAACAGAGAGAATTTCTCAGGATTGGTTGTTTATATGTAGACCTCCCTATGGAACGAGATTTACTATCGACCTTCATCAGACCTGAGAAGCTGTCAACTCAATTTCTCACACTTTTGGGAAATCCTGAACAGTTTAAACAGTCTGGTTCACAAAACTACTTTTTATGTGTCAGCGCTTATTCATTCAAATGGAGGACATCAGCGCAAGGTTATGCAAGGAAATAGTCTATCTTTTAAAAGTGCTGGGGCATACAAGAATTGGATGACCCAGTTAGTAATTTGTCATTTGTTATCTGCATGTGAAGAGCAACATAGTCATTTAGTAGAAGCACCGCACTTCGTAAAGGTGGATGAATAATGATTTATTTTCAAATTATTGCTGCTCATTCCAAGAGTCTACTTTAAGGATCATTTTTCAGTGTACATTAAAACTAGGAAGAGGTTTTATCTTTAATATTATTTTCAACTTGGATTAAATAGAACATTTTCTAGTAAATTTTGCCTAGTATGTACCCCTACCATTGTAGACTTTTCATACTATTTTAAAGGACTTCAATTTAAATTACAAATGTGTTTTTGGGCATGAAAAGACACTTAACTTTAGGAATTCATTGCTCAGAAAAGTAATTATTTTTGCAAATCTGTGCTTAAAAACACATTAATTTAGGCACTGATCCAATCACTGTCCCAGAAACAGCATATGAATAAACTTGCCAATATTTTTCTAATCTGTCAATAACGAGCTAGATTACAAGGTGAAGAGTACTCAATATCCCAGGGTGCATTATCTTGTGCTCGGTCCTGCACATTTGGCATTGCAAGTGGGTAGTTACAAATTTTACCCCAGCATCTCAAGACTGACAAAACTTATTTTACCACACCCTATACCTTTAAATGGATACTAAATCCATTTTTGTTCTTTCATGATTCAGATAGAGCATAACATTTAAAGCAACTTTCTAATTTACTCCTAATATACATTTTCTTTGTTCTTTTGCTATCTTTATTTGAAAAAGCAGGAATGTAAGCTTACAAGTTTGACCATTTTTGGTCCAGCACCTGGGTAGCGCTTGCTGATTGGTGGCTAAATGTAGCCACCAATTAGCAAGCACTAACCAGGTTCTGAACCAAAAATGGGCCGTCTCCTAACCTTACATTTCTGCTTAAAAAAAAAAATAGCACGAGAATGAAGAAAAATGGATAATAGGAGTAAATTAGAAAGTTGCTTAAAATTGCATGCTCTATCTGAATCATTAAAGAAAAAAATAGTATCCCTTTAAGGGAAAGTTAAGTGAGTGCTTTTAGTGCACTGAAGAGAAATACAAGATACTGCTGAAAAATGTAGCACTTTTTAAGTCCTGACGTCAAACATTGTTATTATTAATCACATAAGGCCTCATAGTGTAACCAGTCTATTCAGGCAATGCACAAAAGGAAAGAAAGTGGCTCACATGTGGAAAAGACAGGTAGGCCACACCCTCAGAGTCACCGGCAGATGTTGCCCTCAACCTCCCTAGACTCTTTCATCTGAATGTAACTACTTCCAAGCAGCGTGTCCCCACCATCTATTTAGCCCAATATGGGCCAAGTGGAAAGAGACAGTAGCAATTTGTAATAAAATTTATTGTAACAATATACAATGTTGCAAGCGACGCGTTTCTCAGCCCAACACCAGTTGTTTCCTCCTGGTATTAACTCATTGTATAGCTGAATTTATTTATTTATTTATTTATTTATTTATTTATTAAATACTTAAAATGTGAAGACCTCAGTAAGAAAAGAAACTATAAGAAATACAAAATTGTTTTATTTTAAGAACAGAAAAGATAAGAACAACTCCAGTTTGAAAAAAAAGTACATTCTTTGTTAATAATAAAAAAAAGGACAGTGTCAGTTTACTTATCACTTAAGTAATAAGGTTTCTAAGCTCCTACTTAACTACATTAAACACAGAAGAGCAGAACAAACAGGAACAGGAAAAAAAAACTCTTACTTTCATTAAAAAGACAATTGACAAATCACTTAAATGTGTTTCAGTGAACTATCCACGTATAAAATATATAAATATACAATATATAAAAGAAAGAAAAAAAAAGAATGCCAACCACAGCTAGCGTAAAACAAATCATTTTAAATCAAATTTGTTCTTGAACAATATGATATAAGGCTGGACATTAATAACAGATTACCCAAAATTCTGAAAAAATGGTGTTGGTTTGTCTTTGATTTAGATTTGGAAACACAAAGAAAATGATTGATTTCATTTTTGAACACAGAAGCCACGCTGGGGGCCTCTGAATAAATAGAAGAAATGTGTTTGTATGTTTTATTCCCTTCTTTTCTCTTTTTTATGGTAGCAGGTCCCTGGGGGCAGCCGCTTTGTCATTAACAATATGTTATTTTATGGGTCATGAATGTGTTGATTGTGCCAAATTGTATGTTTAAATCTTGTTTTACTTTTCACGTATTTTGATGAAAATAGAATGCTTGTTCCTCTTAGCAAAATATTGTATTAGATAGTGCCTGATTTCTCTTAACAAAATAACTTTAAAAATAAAATTAAAAGAAGCAGATTCTTAAATTAAAACTAGTAAAAAAAAATCCTCCCAAAATATACTTTTAATTAAATTAACCAAACAATACCTAACTGCTAAAATAAGTAGTCAGCTAATTCTTATTCTTATATAGCGCTAGATTAGGAGTGATGTGCGAGCGAAAACATAATTTATGTAAGAACTTACCTGATAAATTAATTTCTTTCATATTGGCAAGAGTCCATGAGCTAGTGACGTATGGGATATACAATCCTACCAGGATGGGCAAAGTTTCCCAAACCTCAAAATGCCTATAAATACACCCCTCACCACACCCACAATTCAGTTTAACGAATAGCCAAGCAGTGTGGTGATAAAGAAAGGAGTAGAAAGCATCAACAAAAGAAATTTGGAAATAATTGTGCTTTATACAAAAAATCATAACCACCATAAAAAAGGTTGGGCCTCATGGAATCTTGCCAATATGAAAGAAATGAATTTATTAGGTAAGTTCTTACATAAATTATGTTTTCTTTCATGTAATTGGCAAGAGTCCATGAGCTAGTGACGTATGGGATAGCAATACCCAAGATGTGGTTCTCAACTCAAGAGTCACTAGAGAGGGAGGGAATAAAATAAAAACAGCCATTTTCCGCTGAAAAAAATTAATCCACAACCCAAAAAAATAAGTTTTATTTTCATAATTGAAAGAAAAAAACTTAAATCAAAAGCAGAAGAATCAAACTGAAACAGGTGCCTGAAGAACTTTTCTACCAAAAAACTGCTTTCTAAAAAGCAAATACATCAAAACGCTTTGCAAATCTGATCAACTGAAGCTTCATTCTTAAAAGCCCACGAAGTGGAGACTGATCTAGTAGAATGAGCTGTAATTCTCTGAGGCGGGGCCTGACCCGACTCCAAATAAGCTTGATGAATCAAAAGTTTCAACCAAGAAACCAAGGAAATAGCAGAAGCCTTCTGATCTTTCATAGGACCAGAAAATAAAACAAATAGACTGGAAGTCTTCCTGAAAGCTTTAGTAGCTTCCACATAATATTTCAAAGCTCTTATCACATCCAAAGAATGTAAGGATCTTTCCAAAGAATTCTTAGGATTAGGACATAAGGAAGGGACAATAATTTCTCTATTAATGTTGTTAGAATTCACAACCTTAGGTAAAAATTGAAAAGAAGTCCGCAAAACTGCCTTATCCTGATGAAAAATCAGAAAAGGAGACTCACAAGAAAGAGCAGATAGCTCAGAAACTCTTCTAGCAGAAGAGATGGCCAAAAGGAACAACACTTTCCAAGAAAGTAGTTTAATGTTCAAAGAATGCATAGGTTCAAATGGAGGAGCCTGTAAAGCCTTCATAACCAAATTAAGACTTCAAGGAGGAGAAATTGAGTTAATGACAGGCTTAATATGAACTAAAGCCTGTACAAAACAGTGTATATCAGGAAGTATAGCAATCTTTCTGTGAAATAAAACAGAAAGAGCTGAGATTTGTCCTTTCAAGGAACTTGCAGACAACCTTTATCCAAACCATCCTGAAGAAACTGTAAAATTCTAGGAATTCTAAAAGAATGCCAGGAGAATTTATGAGAAGAACACCATGAAATGTAAGTCATCCAAACTCTTGTTTAGATGAGAGGCCATGAGATCTATCTCTGGAAGACCCCACATCTGAACAATGTGAGAAAATACATCTGGATGGAGAGACCACTCCCCTGGATGTAAAGTCTGGCGGCTGAGATAATCCGCCTCCCAATTGTCTACACCTGGGATATGCACCACAGAGATTAGACAGGAGCTGGATTCCGTCCAAGCAAGTATCTGAGATACTTCTTTCATAACTTGGGGACTGTGAGTCCCACCCTGATGATTGACATATGTTATTGTTGTGATATTGTCTGTCTGAAAACAAATGAACGGTTCTCTCTTTAACAAAGGCCAAAACTGAAGAGCTCTGAGAATTGCACGGAGTTCTAAAATATTTATTGGTAATGTCACCTCTTGAGATTTCCAAACCCCTTGTGCTGTCAGAGATCCCCAAACAGCTCCCCAACCTGAAAGACTTGCATCTGTTGTGATCACAGTCCAGGTTGGCCGAACAAAAGAAGCCCCTAGAACTAAACGATGGTGATCTATCCACCACGTCAGAGAGTGTCGTACATTGGGATTTAGGGATAATAATTGTGATATCTTTGTATAATCCCTGCACTATTGGTTCAGCATACAAAGCTGTAGAGGTCTCATGTGAAAACAAGCAAAGGGGATCACGTCCGATGCGGCAGTCATGAGACCTAAAAGTTCCATGTACCTAGCCACTGACTGAGACTGAAGGTGCCGGCAGGCTGCAACCAATTTTAAACGTGTCTTGTCTGTTAGAGACAGAGTCATGGACACTGAATCTATCTGGAAGCCTAAAAAGGTGACCCTTGTCTGAGGAATCAAGAAACTTTTTGGTAAATTGATCCTCTCCAACCATGTTTCTGAAGAAACAACACTAGCTGATTCGTGTGAGATTCTGCAGTACGTAAAGACTGAGCTAGTACCAAGATATCATCCAAATAAGGAAACACTGCAATACCCTGTTCTCTGATTACAGAGAGTAGGGCACCCAGAACCTTTAAAAAGATTCTTGGAGCTGTTGCTAGGCCAAATGGAAGAGCAACGAATTGGTAATGCTTGTTTAGAAAAGAGAATCTCAGAAACTGATAATGTTCTGGATGAATCGAAATATGAAGATATGCATCCTGCAAGTCTATTGTGGACATATAATGTCCTCGCTGAACAAAATGCAGAATAGTCCTTATAGTCACCATCTTGAAAGTTGGTACTCTTACATAACGATTCAAAATTTTCAGATCCAGAACTGGTCTGAATAAATTTTCCTTTTTTGGGACAATGAATAGATTTGAATAAAACCCCAAACCTTGTTCCTGAAAAGGAACTGACATGATTACCCCTGAAGACTCCAGGTCTGAAACACACTTCAGTAAAGCCTGAGCTTTTACTGGATTTGCTGGGATACGTGAGAGAAAAAATCTTCTCACAGGAGGTCTTACTCTGAATCCTATTCGATACCGTTGAGAGACAATGCTCTGAATCCATTGATTTTGGACATATTCTATCCAAATATCCTTGAAAAACCTTAATCTGCCCCCTACCAGCTGAGCTGGAATGAGGGCCGCACCTTCATGCGGACTTAGGGGCTGACTTTGGTTTCCTAAATGGCTTGGATTTATTCCAATTTGAGGAAGGCTTCCAATTGGAAGCAGATTCCTTGGGGGGAGGATTGAGTTTTTGTTCCTTATTCTGACGAAAGGAACGAAAATGGTTAGAAGCCTTAGATTTACCCTTAGGTTTTTTATCCTGAGGCAGAAAAACTCCCTTTCCCCCAGTGACAGTTGAAATAATAGAATCCAACTGGGAACCAAATAAATTATTACTTTGTAAAGAGATAGTAATCTAGATTTAGATGTCATATCAGCATTCCAAGATTTAAGCCACAAAGCTCTTCTAGCTAATATAGCTAAGGACATGGATCTAACATCAATTTTGATAATATCAAAAATGGCATCACAAATAAAATGATTAGCATATTGCAGTAAGCGAATAATGCTAGATAAGTCAGAATCCAATTCCTGTTGCGCTAAATTCTCCAACCAGAAAGTTGATGCAGCCGCAACATCAGCCAAAGAAATTGCAGGTCTGAGAAGATGACCTGGATATAAATTGGCCGTCCTTAGATAAGATTCAAGTTTCCTATCTAAAGGATCCTTAAAGGAAGTACTATCTTCCATAGGAATAGTGGTACGTTTAGCAAGAGCAGAAATAGCCCCATCAACTTTGTGGATTTTTTCCCAAAACTCTATAGATTTTGCTGGTAAAAGATACAATTTTTTAAACCTTGAAGAAGGAATAAAAGAAGTACCTGGCTTATTCCATTCCTTAGAAATCATATCAGAAATAGCCTCAGGAATAGGAAAAACCCCTGGAGAAACCACAGGAGGTTTAATAACAGCATTTAAACGTTCGTTTATTAGACTGAACGTCAAGAGGACTGGTTACCTCAATATCCAAAAAGTATTTAACATTTCTTTTAATAAAGAACGCATATACTCTATTTTAAAAAAATAAGTAGATTTGTCAGTGTCAATGTCTGAGGAAGGATCTTCAGTATCAGATAGATCCTCATCAGAAGAGGATAAATTATTATGTTGTTGGTCATTTGAAATTCAACTAAATGAGAAGTTTTAAAAGACCTTTTACGTTTATTAGAAGGTGGAAATGCAGACAAAGCCTTCAGGATAGAATCAGAAACAAATTCTTTAAAATTTACAGGTATATCATGCACATTAGAAGTTGAAGGAACTGCAACTGGCAATGTACTATTACTGATGGATACACTATCTGCATGTAAAAGTTTATCATGACAACTATTACAAATGACATTCGGCAAAACAATTTCTACAATTTTACAAGAAATGCACTTAGCTTTGGTAGAACCGATGTCAGGCAGCAATGTTCCAGCAGAAACTTCTGAGGCAGGATCAGATTGAGACATGTTGCAAAATGTAAGAGAAAAACAAACATATAAAGCAAAATTATCTATTTCCTTATATGACAGTTTCAGGAATGGGAAAAAATGCAAATAGCATAGCCCTCTGATAGAGAAAAAGGCAAGAGGCAAACATCAATGGGGTATTGAAATAATGAAAATGTTTGGCGCCAAGTATGACGCACAACGTAACAAACTTTTTTTGGCGCCAAAAATAACCGGAAATGACACACTCGCATCACTAATGACGCAACCGTGTGAAAGGTCTCGGCGTCAAGTATGATGCCGGAAATTACGAAGTTGCGTCATAGACGTATTTTTTTGCGCCAAAAATATTAATAAAGTTTAGCATTTGACGCACCAGTGGGCCTAATACCACCCACAATTTGCAAGAAGTAGTCAATTGAAAAAAAGACTAAACCCCAGGTAAGAAAAAAAAAAATCTTAAAAAAATGTTTATATTCCCCAAATATGAAACTGACAGTCTGCAGAAGGAAATACATGAACCTGACTCATGGCAAATATAAGTACAATACATATATTTAGAACTTTATATAAATGCATAAAGTGCCAGACCATAGCTGGGGTGTCTTAAGTAATTAAAAACATACTTACCAAAAGACACCCATCCGCACCCATCCACATATAGCAGATAGCCAAACCAGTACTAAAACAGTTATCAGTAGAGGTAATGGTAAATTGAGAGTATATCGTCGATCTGAAAAGTGAGGTAGGAGATGAATCTCTACGACCGATAACAGAGAACCTATGAAATAGACCCCCATTAGGGAACTCATCGTATTCAATAAGTGATACTCCCTTCACGTCCCTCTGACATTCGCTGTACTCTGAGAGGAATCACGCTTCAACAATGCTGAGAAGCGCACATCAACGTAGAAATCTTAGCACAAACTTACTTCACCACCTCCATAGGAGACAAAGTTTGTAAAACTGAATTGTGGGTGTGGTGAGGGGTGTATTTATAGGCATTTTGAGGTTTGGGAAACTTTGCCCCTCCAAGTAGGATTGTATATCCCATACGTCACTAGCTCATGGACTCGTGCAAATTACATGAAAGAAAAGGGATTTATAGCCGTTCTTTGTGCGTCAGAATTAGCACACATTGCGAGTTGAAAGAAAACATGCTCGCTTGAGCACAATTTAGTTTTAACTTGTGTTGGGATAGTGCGACCTCAGAGCTCTGTTTGACTGTTACACAAGACAAAAAAGAAGCACAAAACACATAAAAAAATACTTTTAAAAGTACAGTTACACCCATAATAAATTAATAAGACTGTCTGATAAAAAAATATTTTAAAAAATGTTGCATAACAAGTTAAGGGCCAGATTACGAGTGAAGCGCAATCGAAGCTTAGTGCTCACGTAAGCTCCAATCGGTTCCTCGTTCTGAAGCAGATAAACACATCACATAACCTAGTGCAGGTGGTAAGTTGCGCATCTTTGGGCAGCATATTTGAATTATGTATGTTCTGTATATGAATTAGATTGTAAATTCCCACGGGAATAGGGACCTTAATTCCCCCTGTATTTGTCTGTAAATTTTTGTCTTTTATTGTATTGTTTCTCCATTGTACTGTTATCCTTGTACCCATGGGCAGCTCTGCGGAATCTGTTGGTGCTTTATAAATAAAGAATAATAATAATATATATTTATGTGTTTATGTGTATACATATATGTTTACAGTTTAAATACAGTCCTGATAGACCGCTATGTAAGCCGTTTTTTTTTCTAACACCCCACATCCATTCACTTTAACCCATTTTAACTGCTTTGTGCAGTTATTTTTAATTATTTTATTTTATATTTTTCAAAGTGGTACCACAAGCTCACGGTCGCATTAACCAGCCACTTGCAATGGCTGGTTAATTAACGGGCGCTCCACTTGTAATCTAGCCATATTATTCCACTTGTGTGTATTAATGTGATTATGCCACTCCTATAATAAAACTAATTTCAGTATAATACTGGTATATTGAGAAACATGTACTGTATATCATCATATAGTACTCAGCAAATGAAACTGTGTATTGTCAGAACTTTAGATATGCCAGCGGCTTAAAGGGACACTGAACCCAAATTATTTCTTTCACGATTCAGATAGAACATGCAATTTTAAGCAACATTCTAATTTACTCCTATTATCAATTTTTCTTTGTTCTCTTGCTCTCTTTATTTGAAAAATAAGGCATCTAAGCTATTTTTTTTGTTTAGAACCCTGGACAGCCCTTGTTTATTGGTGGATTAATTTATCCACCAATCAGCAAGAACAACCCAGGTTGTTCACCAAAAATGGGCTGGCTTTTAAACTTACATTCTTGCATTTCAAATAAAGATACCAAGAGAATGAAGAAAATTTGATAATAGGAGTAAATTAGAAAGTAGCTTAAAATTGCATGCTCTATCTGAATCACGAAATAAAAAATTTGGGTTCAGTGTCCCTTTAATATCACTCAGCTGAATATTCAGCAATAGCGCAATGTATCAGTTTCAATCATCTGTGTTGATTCCAGTATAATACTGATGAGTTAAGTAACATATATATCAAGTGACATCATTTTGTTTTACAACAGAGAGATTGAAACTATGTTTGTTCATACGTTTAGCAAAGACACAGTGTATCAATATTAATCGTTGATGTTAGTAATTGTAATAATAGTTATTGCTCCACAAAGAGACCAATTACTATGCAAATTATAAATGTTTGGTTCGCCCTAAGTGTAGTAAAAATTACACAGGTCTGGGTGCAAGAACCATAGGGAAAATTACAAAACAAATTAATACAACACACAGAGAAAACCCAGCACTCACTTACAAGCTCTCAGCTAAGATTTAAAAGCAAAAATGGAAAGGTTAGTCACCGCATCTGGCCAAATGGGACCTTGACGTGGTACCTGAGCTTGTCCCATTTGGCCAGATGCAGTGACTAACCTTTCCATTTTTGCTTTTAAATCTTAGCTGAGAGCTGTGGTTCTTGCACCCAGACCTGTCTGGGGTTAACTGCTTGTGGCTCTGGGGACAGCACAGCTTCCTGTGAGTGCCAGTGGCACCCAGGGCTGAGCATGTTGCAGGGTCATGGGATGTGTACCCAGTCCGGTATGAGAGTGCAGTTCCCTTCCGTGTTTTGTATATGTCTAGGGTGGTTACATATTCCTGTGCACCCTTCCCTTGTTTTCAGTTTGTTTGGATTTGAAAGCTTGCGTTGTGTGGCTGTTTTAGGGTCTCAGGTATTGGAGAGGACCTTGACGTGGTACCTGAGCTTGTCCCATTTGGCCAGATGCGGTGACTAACCTTTCCATTTTTGCTTTTAAATCTTAGCTGAGAGCTTGTAAGTGAGTGCTGGGTTTTCTCTGTGTGTTGTATTAATTTGTTTTGTAATTTTCCCTATGGTTCTTGCACCCAGACCTGTCTGGGTTAACTGCTTGTGGCTCTGGGGACAGCACAGCTTCCTGTGAGTGCCAGTGGCACCCAGGGCTGAGCATGTTGCAGGGTCATGGGATGTGTACCCGGTCCGGTATGAGAGTGCAGTTCCCTTCCGTGTTTTGTATATGTCTAGGGTGATTACATATTCCTGTGCACCCTTCCCTTGTTTTCAGTTTGTTTGGATTTGAAAGCTTGCATTGTGTGGCTGTTTTAGGGTCTCAGGTATTGGAGAGGACCTTGACGTGGTACCTGAGCTTGTCCCATTTGGCCAGATGCGGTGACTAACCTTTCCATTTTTGCTTTTAAATCTTAGCTGAGAGCTTGTAAGTGAGTGCTGGGTTTTCTGTGTGTTGTATTAATTTGTTTTGTAATTTTCCCTATGGTTCTTGCACCCAGACCTGTCTGGGGTTAACTGCTTGTGGCTCTGGGGACAGCACAGCTTCCTGTGAGTGCCAGTGGCACCCAGGGCTGAGCATGTTGCAGGGTCATGGGATGTGTACCCGGTCCGGTATGAGAGTGCAGTTCCCTTCCGTGTTTTGTATATGTCTAGGGTGGTTACATATTCCTGTGCACCCTTCCCTTGTTTTCAGTTTGTTTGGATTTGAAAGCTTGCATTGTGTGGCTGTTTTAGGGTCTCAGGTATTGGAGAGGACCTTGACGTGGTACCTGAGCTTGTCCCATTTGGCCAGATGCGGTGACTAACCTTTCCATTTTTGCTTTTAAATCTAAGCTGAGAGCTTGTAAGTGAGTGCTGGGTTTTCTCTGTGTGTTATATATATATATATATATATATATATATATAGATATACTGTATATATAGCAATTTATATATATGTAATTATGAATAAATAGAACATATTTTACTACGTGAAGAACTTTGGAATGTGAAATATTAATATTTCATGTTGGGTTAGTGCACTTGAGAAAACGCGATTAGTTTTTTCTCCACTTTTCCCACTCCTTTGAAGTTTATGGGGGGGATATGTTAAAGGGATATAAAACCCAATGTTTTTCTTTCATGATTCAGATAAAGCAGCGATTTTAAGCAACTTTCTAATTTACTCCTATTATCAATTTCTCTTCGTTCTCTTTGTATGCTTTGGTGAATGGTTTGTTGAATGAGCAGCAATGCACTACTGGTTGCTGATTGAACACAAGGGTGAGCCAATGATAATCGGTAAATATATGCAGCCAACAATTAGCAGCTAGAACCTAGGTTCTTTACCGCTCCGGAGCTTACCAAGATAAACCTTTCAGCAAATGATAACAAGAGAAGGAAGCAAATTAAATAATAGAAGTAAATCGGAAAGTTGTTTAAAATTGTGTTCTCTATCTGAATCACAAAAGAAAAATTTTGGGTTTCATGTCCCTTTAATGTGGTCATGATATTCGAACTTTGGCTTTTTGCACGTGTCGGGTTATTGCTTGAGTGAAATATTTTTGCTTTCAACTTTTAATACACACGCAACCCGATGCATGCAAAAAGATTACTTCTAGTGGAGTTAACGCACGAGTGGGAGCGCAAACTACCGCTACACTCATAATCTAGTCCATAATCTGTTCAGAGTTCAAATTTCTAAAAATGGCAAGAAAGTCAATGAGTTTATGATGCTACATAGAATTTATATTACACAAATAATTTTAGAAACAGGTACTAAATGAAACAAGCAATGCATACAAAGTACCAGTCTCTATTCATGGTAGAAACTTTATTCTGCTAATTAAAAACAAGTAATTACAAGACTTACACACATATCTCTCCCTACAGACACCCAGCAGTCTCCGTTAGCCTGCGTGCTGCAGTTGGTTTAATTATTGCAGGAATTATTGTGCATACAGAAATTTTTATAGGTTTCAGAGCAAAAATGTATTTGTTATAAAAATTAATGCCAAATATATCCACTGGCAGTGGCATTCAGCTATTATCAGCGTTGTATTTATAAGTGTAAAAGTGCCACAAACAAATAAACTAGATGTGCACAGATATTTAAGTATTGCACTTTTTAAGGTAATAAATCTGGTGCCAAAAATAGCAGACTGGTGCTGCCTGCGGCTATATTCAGCTTTCTTTTCCATAACAAATGACAAATAAAACATTGTTGCTGATGCCTGATATTTTACATGCACACACATATACACAATTTATACTTCTGAATTATTGAATATTTTGTATATTATGTGCGATAGCTCCTGACAAAAAGGATGTCGTTTTTGGACTATATTAACTCATATATTTGATACAGAACAACACATTGCACAATTATTGGTCCCCCTCTTGAAGAATTTAAATCAGTTTTAAAAGAAAAACTAGAATTTCATGATCCGTTAACATGACTTAAATTATCCAATTAATGATAGATCTAATGCTTAAAAAGCCACTTTTTCACAATGGTGATGACAAGGATGCTGGCTTAGGGGTCAATTTATCAACACCTTCACCGGCCTCTGACTGCAGGTTCTCACAAGAGAACCTGCAGTCCATATTTATGAAGCAGCGATTATCAGACCGCTGCTTCCCTAACCTTTCGCCACCTCTTAGGTGGCGAAATTCAATCTCCCTGGTCTCATCCAACTGGGGAGATTGACAGCTCCTGACCGAGCCTGATTGGCTGTGCGCGAGCAGGGGGCGGGATTGCACATGAGTGCAAGATAGCACTCGTGTGCAATGCTGAATTCCGGCAGCGCCATTCAGCCTGCCGGAGGTGAGCTGCGGTGGACAGGGGTGCGTATGTGTGCCACAATCCGCCGCAACTTGATAAATCGACCCCTTAACGTTAAGATACTATCAGCAAGACTCACCTTCCTTAATTCCTGGCTGCTATTTGGAATTAGGTGGAGGCATTCCTAAGCCATAGTATATATTTCAGAAATGTGTACTATGGCAGAGAAGTCAAAAAGCAGTTTCAGGATAGATGGGCCAGAACAGTAGGGCAAAGTATAAAACACAAAACTGAAACCAAGAACAGGCAGAGTCAAAACTAGTTGGGGAAAATGGAGGCAAAATCAGGAGGAAAAGGGGAAAAATCAAAGTTCAGACAAGGGGCAGTACCTAAGAGGCAGAACTCGGAAGAAAGCACACCCAGAGATAACTCTATACAAGTTACACAAAGCAGTAGGAAATCCAGGAAAACAGGCCCCAAAAGCAATCCCAGACTGAAAGGTAAAAACAAATGTGTGCCTCAGGGTGTAGACTGTGTAAATTATGAAACAAAAGAAATCCCAAATGGGTACACTCACAAGTAAGATGGCACTATATAAATGAATAGTGCAATTAGGCAGGCTGGATGTCGTAGACACCAGCTGGCTGATGCTCCCAGCAAAAACCTCCAGGGGAATTCCTTCTTAGACTTGAGAGTCTCCAATATCCAGCCACAGGCAATCAGGACAATTCTAGCAGCCACTTTCCACAAACAGTGCACTGCAATTTGATAAAAGTACTAAAAACTATAATAAAACTTCAGGGTACAGCTGATCTGTTTAAAAGCATGCAACATGTTTCTCAGCTCAAAGATGAAATGACTTGCCTTTGGGCTGAGAAACATGTTGCATGTTGTGTGTAGTATAGAGCCCCCAGTTTACTTTGTATACAATCCAAGACTGAGGCTAGAAGCAATAAAAATGTAGCCTGAATTAGGCAACGACCAACCTCCCCCAACAACAACTGCAAAACAGAGAGCTAGAGACCACACACAAACAATGCTACAGACAGTGCTAAAGACTGGACTACCAACCCCTCTACAGGCCATACTAGAGAGCACAGAAAGTGGCAGAAACAGCAAAACTCAAAGTAACAGTACCCCCCTCCAGTCCCCCCTTCCTCCCACCCAGAAGACTGGCCTGTATGATTATGCAAAAAGGCATGAAACATTACATGGGCATGAAGATCCCTGGCAGGAATCAAGGAGAGTTTAGAAACCAGATACCCCTTCCAGTTGATGAGGTACTATCTTCTATTCCCACACTTCCACTTCTTGGATGCCAAAATACGAGACACCTTATACTCAGAAGGCCCATTAATAAGAACTGGACAATAAGTGGGATGAGAGTGAAAAAACTATTGCTTTAGGAGTGACACATGAAAATCTAGGTGGACCTTTATATTAACATGAAGCTCTAAACAAAAAGCAAGCAACACGAGTGACAATAGGAAAAGGCCCAATATAGTGAGGACCAAGTTTGGTAGAAGCCTGCCTTAAGAGTAAATACTTAGCAGAAAGCAAACAAGATCACCAAGTTTAAAGTGGGGGGTGAGGAGCACTTACAATAAGCAATAATTTTGGCCTTTTTAGAGAAAGAGAAAAGGGACAGACGACCTGTTGCTGGTGAGTTTACAGGGTCAACACCTGACAATTCACAGCAGGTATCTCAGTGTCCATTACCATGAGTGGAATGGTCTTAGGGTGATAGCCAAAAGCTGCAAATGTAGGATTATTCTTCAAAGTGGCATTAAGCTGAGGTCTCAACTAATGGAAAGAGGGAAAATCAGTTATCCTGGCCAGAATTAATGTAAGCTCTGAGATAGGCTTTCAGTTACTGATTAGTTTTCAGTAAGACCTTTCGCTTGAGGGTGGTACCCAGAGGAGAAAGAGATGTAAATCCCTAAGGCTTTATATACAGCTCTCCAAAATTTAGACACAAACTGGGGCCCATAGTCAGAGAGGACATCAGTGGGAAGGCCATGTAGACAGACAATGGCCCCTATTTAAGAAAGGTCTTGTGGACCTGATCCGACACTGCGGATCAGGTCCGCAAGACCTCGCTGAATGTGGAGAGCAATACGCTCTCTGTATTCAGCATTGCACCAGCAGCTCACAAGAGCTGCTGGTGCAACGCCGTCCCCTGCAGACTCGCGGCTAATCGACCGCCAGCAGGGGGTGTCAATCAACCCAATCGTACTCGATCTGGTTGATTTCTGGTGATTCCTGTCCGCCTGCTCAGAGCAAGTGGACAGGGTTATGGAGCAGTGATCTTTAGACCGCAGCTCCATAACTTGTGTTTCTGGCGAGTCTGAAGACTCACCAGAAACACAGGCCCACAAGCTCCCTACAGAGCTTGTTAAATGGGCCCCATTGTGAGAGATAGAATAGGTTGCCAAGTTTTGTGTGGAGGGCAATCCAATGAGGGGCACAAAGTGGGCCACACAAAAAAAATGGTTCACTACTACCTCATTGGATTTAAGACATTAGATGGAGGTAGGTCAGTAACAAAGGCCATCATAAGATTTGTCCAATCCAGGCTAGAAGTAGGCAAGGATTGCAAAAGTCCTGTAAAATAACTTTATATGAAGCACAATTCAGGCAAGCTTTAACAACTAAGCTTGCTTACAAAACGAGATCCACTCACTATTCTTGAAGGTGATTTAGCATATAAATTACCCCAGGATGACTGGACAGAATGTTATCATGTGCCCAGGATAAAACCTCTCTCAGACGATTATATGGAGATATAGCTAATTAGCAGGAGGATTACAGGTATCTGCAAATGAGCAGTTTGCAATGTATGTAGCAGTGGGGGAAAAAAGATTAGCAAGTATATGTTCAGGAAGAATAACAGTGGACTAGTCTTTCTTCTGCTCAAACACCTGACTCTTTCTTTCGCTCGCCCACTAACTTTTTACTTTCAACTAGTAATACGCTCACTTATCCAGTCTCACTAAGTTTTTTACTTTCAGTGCAGTTAGCACTTGAGCAAAAATAATTAGCATGCTAATCGGGCCCATTGGTATGTAACCTGCTTTTACTGCATGACAGTTCAACAATTTTCATTGTTGCTACACAACTTACAAGTAACTTTCTTCTTGATCACAACAAGCGTCTAAGGTAAAGAAGTGGCAGTCAGTTGATTAGGTCACTTGTGGCAAGTAGTCTCGCATGAGTGAGCTTGCTCTAAAAGGGATAAAAAGCAGCCTCAGCTGCTTGCTAACGGGAAAACTCACAAATCTCAAAGTAAATTTACAAAGTTTTAATTGACAAAGATGCAATTATTCATAGCTAAAGATGAGGAAAGGAAGGGCATTATTAATGTCATCAGCATGAGATCTACTGAGACCTTAACCCCTTAGCTGCTAAGTCCTTTCCCATCCCTGTGTTAAACCAATTTAAACTGTCTTGTAGTTAATGAGACATTAATTTGTTAGATCGTTTTAGTATTGCATCGTTGCATGCATACTAGTAAAATAAATAAACTTTTCTTAAAGATTGTTTTTAACCCCTGTAAATGTGTTAAATACATAGTTAATGTGTTCCATGCGCATGACGAGAAAGGGTCCTCATGCAAATTTCTGTCTGTAAGAGCAGGATGACCCATTTATCGTCATGAAGGGGGATCACTGATCCAATGTTTCATTAGTGACCTCCTCACTGCACTACATGTTGGTGTAGTAGTGGGCGGCTTTCCCAAAGCTGCACACAGAGCGGGCAGTACCAGAAAGGGCCAGGCAGTAAAGGGAGCTGATGAGGGACGTTGTTCAAATCTCTTAACTCCCTTACTAGCCACATACCTCCAAGACCTCTACAAGCCCCCAGATATTTAAAACAAAAAAAGTAAAAACACAGCAGATGGGGTTTTGCTGTTGTGTCCATCTCTTAAAGGGATACTGAACCTAATTTTTTTCTTTCTTGATTCGGATAGAGCAATTAATTTTAAGCAACCTTCTAATTTATTCCTATTATAATTTTTTATTCATTCTCTTGGTATCTTTACTTGAAAGAGTAGGAATGTAAGTTTATGAGCCAGCCCATCTTTGGTTCAGCACCGGGTAGTGCTTGTTAATTGTTCACTAAATTTAGCCACCTATCAGCAAGCACTACCCAGGGTCTGAACCAAAAATGAGCCAGCTTGTGAGCTTATGTTCCTGCTTTTTCAAATAGAGATACCAAGAAAATGAAGAACAAAATGATAATAGGAGTAAATTAGAAAGTTGCTTAAAATTGCATGCTCTATCTGAATCATGAAAGAAAAAAATTGGATTCAGTATCCCTTTTTTTAAATGTGTGTGTACATATGTATTTAAATGTGTATATGTGTATTTACATAAATAGACATATATAATTCATGTCTATTAAACATGTTAAAGCTTATATAGCAATATTCATATTTAGGGCTAGATTAAAAGTGGAGCGCTAATTTATAGCGTGCCTACAAACAGGCAAATTTGCCTGTTTGCGGGGATGCGATAAATAACTAGCCCCTACAAGTTCCCTGTAAATTCCCTGTGTGTTCCCTTTAAATATATATGTATATGCTTATATACATATATATTTATGTGTGGAGCCTATGGAAGTGTGATCCAATGAGCATTGCGCGCAACTTAATAAAGCGTTATACTGCGGATTTACTGTAAATATTTAACATTCAAATATTATGTACATAGTAGAATATGTCCTAAGTATTTTTTTAATAGATATTCCGCTTTATATCTGTATATATATATATCTATACATATATATAATCGTATATAGAAAGGTATAAGTAGATATTGTGCCAAAATACCATATATATATATATATATATTGAGCTCGCATTCTATTGGCTGATCGGAACAGCCAATCAGAATTTTCCTACCTTAATTCCGATTGGCTGATAGAATCCTATCAGCCAATCGGAATTCGAGGGATGCCATCTTGGATGACGTCCCTTAAAGGAACCGTCATTCGTCGGGAAGTCGTCGGTGAAGATGGATGTTCCGCGTCGGTGGGATGAACATGGATCCGGAAGAAAGAAGATTGAAGATGCCGCTTGATAGAAGACTTCAGTCGGATCATGGACCTCTTCAGCTCCCGCTTGGATGAAGACTTCAGCCGGATCATGGACATCTTCAGCCCCCCCGCTTGGGCTTGGATCAAGACATCGGAGGCTCTTCTGGATCGATCGGTGAACCCGGCGTGGTGAAGACAAGGTAGGGAGATCTTCAGGGGCTTAGTGTTAGGTTTATTTAAGGGGGGTTTGGGTTAGATTAGGGGTATGTGGGTGGTGGGTTGTAATGTTGGGGGGGGTATTGTATGTTTTCTTTTTACAGGCAAAAGAGCTGAATTCTTTGGGGCATGCCCCGCAAAGGGCCCTTTTCAGGGCTGGTAAGGTAAAAGAGCTTTTCTATTTTAATTTTAGACTATGGTAGGGCATTTTTTTTATTTTGGGGGTCTTTGTTATTTTATTAGGGGGCTTAGAGTAGGTGGAATTAGTTTAAAATTGTTGTAATATTTTTCTAATGTTTGTAAATATTTTTTTATTTTTTGTAACTTAGTTCTTTTTTATTTTTTGTACTTTAGTTAGTTTATTTCATTGTATTTATTTGTAGGTATTGTATTTAATTTATTGATAGTGTAGTGTTAGGTTTAATTGTAGATAATTGTAGGTATTTTATTTAATTTATTTATTGATAGTGTAGTGTTAGGTTTAATTGTAACTTAGGTTAGGATTTATTTTACAGGTAATTTTGTAATTATTTTAACTAGGTAACTATTATATAGTTCTTAACTATTTAATAGCTATTGTACCTGGTTAAAATAATTACAAAGTTGCCTGTAAAATAAATACTAATCCTAAAATAGCTACAATATAATTATAATTTATATTGTAGCTATATTAGGGTTTATTTTACAGGTAAGTATTTAGCTTTAAATAGGAATAATTTATTTAATAAGAGTTAATTTATTTTGTTAGATTTAAATTATATTTAAGTTAGGGGGGTGTTAGTGTTAGGGTTAGACTTAGCTTTAGGGGTTAATACATTTATTATAGTAGCGGTGTGGTCCGGTCGGCAGATTAGGGGTTAATAATTGTAGGTAGGTGGAGGCGACGTTGGGGGCGGCAGATTAGGGGTTAATAAATATAATATAGGGGTTGGCTGTGTTAGGGGCAGCAGATTAGGGGTACATAGGTATAATGTAGGTTGCGGCGGTGTACGGAGCGGCAGATTAGGGGTTAAAAAATATGCAGGTATCAGCGATAGCGGGGGCGGCAGATTAGGGGTTAATAAGTGTAAGGTTAGGGGTGTTTAGACTCGGGGTACATGTTAGAGTGTTAGGTACAGACTTAGGAAGTGTTTCCCCATAGGAAACAATGGGGCTGCCTTAGGAGCTTAACGCTGCTTTTTTGCAGGTGTTAGGTTTTTTTTCAGCTCAAACTGCCCCATTGTTTCCTATGGGGATATCGTGCACGAGCACGTTTTTGAAGCTGGCCACGTCCGTGAGCACCGCTGGTATCGAGAGTTGCAGTGGCGGTAAATTATGCTCTACGCTCCCTTTTTGGAGCCTAACGCACTGAAAACCCAGCCATTCTGTGAACTCTAAATACCAGCGGTATTTAAAAGGTGCAGGGGAAAAAAAGCCAGCGTTAGCTACGCGGGTTGTTACCGACAAAACTCTAAATCTAGCCGTCTGTGTTTGCTGACTTTGTGCCTGGATTTCCTGCCTGTTGCTGAACCTTGCCTGTCTAACCAAGTTTCTCTCTGTACTTTACTCACTGTCTACTATCTACAAACTTATCTGGTAGCTTTGGGACACCAACACCTGACACCACATATGGAGGCCAGGAATATCGGAGGTCATTATTAACTGCAGGAATTTCACAAACAGCCTATTTGCTGGTAATGAATACTTATTTATGTTAATCATTTTAAATAAGTAAATTAAACTTTATTTTGGGGGGGCATGTCCGTACTGCGTTCCTGACAGGACGCATTCCCTGAGTGCTCTATGTTCTGCCAAATATTGATACTATACCACTGCATCTACAACAAATTTACCAATTTTACTGGTACCCCAATTAGTGAAGAAATATCGCAGCCTTTATTTACTGTTTTTATGAGCATAGTGAACCAGTTCGGAAGTCTAAGGCCTAGGGCGGCGGCCCATTATTAGGTGTCAACCTCCCTGGGAAACTGGGTTACTTTGTCACTCTTGGACAGCCAATTTATATAACTGTTTATATCATTGCTTTGTCTCCTTCCTTATTTAATTAATATACCTCAACGGGGATCTATTTCTATTGCACAAGATGTCGGTTTCACTGGACGCACAAGAGGAGGTCTTTTTGATGCGCTCTGACGCTTGCTTTAAGAGGTTGGAATGTCATTTGCAGTCGATGCTGGACAGCTCACTTCCTAGACACATTCCTGAACAGTTAGACGTGAACCTCAAAACAAGCATAAAGACAGCCGACATCGCGCAAATGCTTCCTGCGGCTGGCAACATTGAGCCTGCCTGCCTGCATGGATCTGCTCCATAGTCCAGTGGAGGAATTGATAAAGAAAAGTTCTAATGAGGAGGGAGATAAGTTGCATAAATTACTCAAAGAAGGGAATTACAAATAATTACAAATAAAACTGAAACCTGAGACTATATTACATCAGAAAAGAATATACACAATACCATTAAAGCTTAACCAAGGAAGGGATATACAACTATAACAGATGCCTGTGACTATACCACAATTTAAAAAGATAGATATGGCTGATTTTAACGATGAGACTTTGCAAAATCAAGATAGTGATTTGCTTTATTATAATGCTTTAATTTGGACTGTACCAACATTATGAAAATTTCCAAAGCAGCAATCCCTCCAGCCTTCTTTGCAAATTGGATATACAGCCACAGGAATCCAGTGGGCAAGACCTACACTAGAGAGTTTACACCATCCGACATCCAGATGGCTTTTGAACCTCATTTTCTCCCCAGTTTGTATAGCAAGAAAGAGAACCTAGCTGGAGGAGGATGACTCACTTTTATAAAAATTGTAAAGCCTTTGTTAACCAGTTATTACAGTATAATGTTACATGTACCTTTTAACTATTTTCTATTTCTTATCTTCTCTTGTATTCCCTCTCTCATTAGCACACAGTAATAATATCTATAATGGTAATTTTCCCCAGCCTGATGCCATCCTACTTGTGATGCTAGATATCTAATAACTCTTAATAATCTAACAGTTTAAGAGCCAAGACCCAATTGGTTAGCTTGGGACCTAGAAATATATATATATAATGTATATATAAATATTTTTTTTGTAGTGGCTTGCTTACTCTTCTATAACCTGACTGGTGATAAGTGACCAGCGGCCGAGGTCATGGACAGTGGTCGGGTTAAACATGACTTTACAATTTACTTATCTTGGGATACACACTATTTGCAATCTCGAGAACCTTTAAGAATATCCTGGTCCCAGACTTATAACACTCTCTCTCTGAATCTAAACCAGGCTGCCCTTCCTACCTTTTATATTACATTAGCGATTTATCAAACCCTTAATATGCGTCCCTCACATCTTAAATAACATGATGGACACATATACCTTAATCTGGATCTCTTATATCTCATTGGGTGCACGGGTGCCTTATCTGCCATTGTTAATCATTACCCAGTTGTTTTTTGTTGTTGTTTTGTTTGTTTTTTTCTTATATGGAAGCATTTCTATATTGCAGTTAATCTAGTTCTAGTTTGTTTTAACATAATTAGCTATAATGTCTAAAGGTGACTCTCACATCTCATACTGTTCTATTTTATTTAAGAATAAGCCATTTATGTTCAATACCTGTATAATACAGTGTCTTCATATTTCTGATAGTAAAGATTTGTGAGGGAAAAAAATATTTTAGAATTTGTTTGGTGAATCAGAGTATATGAAGAATAAAAAAAGGGCAATAGATTATATGGTTAAAAATAATTTTGATTAAATTACTTATGAAGCTGATATGATTAAAATGCAATTGAACAATTGAATAAATATTTAATGAAAGAATCCAATGATTGGTAGGATTTTATATCATTAGAAAAAAAATGAAGGCATCAGATAATACCTAGAGGATTGAATTCTTCATCAACTTATATTTAAACTAAATGAAGTTAAGTTACAGAATGGGAATCTATTTTTGATTAATGCCCAGTAAAGTTAATTAAATTCTTTATTAAATGGCATGACAGCAATATTGATAAAGTAAAGGCATTTTAAGTGAACATTTCATTCAATCCTTTTCAATCCTTTTCATGTATATGAAAGAGTAGTATTTAAACATGATTAAAATGTTGTTACTGTGTGGGTTCTTCAAATCTTACTGGCTGATATGGGCAGTTCTCATAGCTAAATTAATGGAGGGGATATACCTCTGCAACATTATTCAGGACAACAAGATGCATTAAAAAAAATATATAGAACATTTTGACATTTTCCTATTTAGATTAAACAAAGAAAAAGATGACTACAATGTCCCTTTATAGATAGTACTTGGTAGGGTTGAAGTTGATTATGGAGACAATAAAGAGATTGATGTGTAAATAAGTGAAACATAATGGAGGTTTAGCACATAACAGATTTTCATAATCATATTATGGGATTATAGCATTGACTGAACAATCAAGAACGTTACTTCTTTAACATAGTTAAAAAGATTATCTAAAATGTAGCAATTGCTGAGACTTATTAATGAAGACTCCTCTTTATGACCTGGAGAGTGGTGTGTAGATTAACTTAATTAAAGACACCACATTTTCACTTACTGGAGTCATCTGACACAGTGATATTGGTTTTCATATTAATTCAGATTGTTACCATCTTTAGATTGACCAATGCCTGGGCATCTGCATATAGTAAACTCAATAACTTAGTGGCTGCATGAGCACTATTACTGGGTCCCACCCATAGCTGGCTGTGAAGCTTTCTGTCATAAATGACCAACATTGACACAAACAACACTTGCCATGGTAGACTTGGCATTTCTAACCCAACTAGAGGTAGTCATAGTGACTTGTTTTTTGGTTTTGATTCATGATCTTTCTCAGTAGATTCCCTAAATCAAAGATATATACAGCTCCTAACCAACTCCTTAGTTCTTGTGCCCGACTGGGATAGCGTAACTGCAATCCCCCATATATCATAAAGTCCTGTTGTGTGGATCCTGATGTTCCAATAAAGAATTTTGTGATACTTCTGCTGTGGGGACTTTTTTGGTCAGTAGATTCCACATCAGTAAGAAGTTGGAGCAACTGTCCATATTGTACCCATGTGAATAAGCAGAAGATCTATATGTGAAATAGGCAAACGATAAAGTGAACATACCTCAGCTTTTAATCCTGGAGCACATGCTTTCTTTGCTTCTCTCTTGTCTAGTCACACTAGTAACCCTGTATTCCAGCATGTGAAGTTTACTATACAATGGTTGGAAATAGAAGTTTCTTCTAAAAATGTTTCTGGTGGAGAAAGCAATTGTATTCATGATACGTACACGATTAGTTTGTTATGGTCTTTTCACCTTTCATTACCGATTCATCCCTAATATAAGTCATGTCTGTATTAGTGAAGTGATTGTGAATGCAGCAAGAATATTTCATGAATACTAGGGAATTATAGTCAAGAAACAAAAATATCTTATGTGTTCAAGACGAGATAGGGCTCCATTTAAGAAGCTGCTTCTTAGCCTACTACACCAACTATAAAGTGGCATTTCTCAATTCCTACAGATTAGTCCAAGTTGCTTTTTAACATGGAATGCTAGTTAAAAGCCATTCAACACGTTGGAGTAATAAGAACTATTGTCTGACCGCCAATAATGTTATATAGTTTAAGACATTTTCTAGTTTTGCAGTTGACATGAAATTAAGCCAGTCTGATCTGTATGACTGAGGTCAGGAAGCATTTATTTAAGGCTACATGAAAAAATCTTGGCGAGGAATTTATTAAGGACTGGCATGTATGAGTCTGGCAAAGTGGCATTCCTCTCTTTCTTAAAGGACCAGTCAACACATTAGATTTGCATAATCAACAAATGCAAGATAACAAGACAATGCAATAGCACTTAGTCTGAACTTCAAATGAGTAGTAGATTTTAAAAAAAAAACAAATTTCAAAGTTGTGTATATTTCCACTCCCCTTGTACCATGTGATAGCAATCAGCCAATCACAAATGCATATACGTATAGTCTGTGAATTCTTGCACATGCTCGGTAGGATCTGGTGACTCAAAAATTGTAAATAGAAAAGACTGTGCACATTTTGTTTAATGGAAGTACATTGGAAAGTTGTTTAAAATGACATGCTGTATCTGAATCATGAAAATTTAATTTACCCTGAGTGTCCCTTTAAAGGGACATAATACGCACATGCTAAATCAGTTGAAAGTGAAGCTGTAAAAGCTGGCATGTAAATATCACCTGTTTCAGCTCACAATACTGTGTGAACAGATATGCTGTAGTTACTGTCAGCTACATGCTTAAAAAGAAAAAAAAGAAACAACAGCCAATCAACTTCATCAGTGCTGATGTCATACTTTGCTTTATGTGTCTCATGAGATTTCTCTGAAATCTTGTGAGATTTCATAATAAACTTCCTTAAAATGAGGAGGAACATAACATGACTGTGCCTGCACATGCCAGCTGCACATTCCCTTGCAAGTGCTGGGACTAGCATTCTAATTGGCTGCTTAAAGTCTCTTTACAATAGGATTTGGCTACTGGGGAAATGTTGAGGTAACATATTTTCCTTTCCACTCAGATTTTTACAGCTATGCTGGATCACTTTCAAGTGCTTTAACTCTGGGTATCATGTCCCTTTAAGAATAATAGAAATGTAGCCTTTCATACCAGTCATAGAAAACAAAAATTAACCACTTAACTTCACTGACAGTAAAGGGAAGATATTGGGTGTAATCTTTTAACACAATTTTTTTATCTTTTGTAATGTGCTTGACTGTTTATGTGGACCTGGGATCCACAATTTTCTGATTTTGAGGAGTTTTAATGGTGCTTGGTAAGTAACTAAGCTTCAGCTTAGTTTAAAACTAATGTTTGAATGTTGAATGAGGCATATTATCTGCAACAAAGGCTTGAAAATTAGTGTAGTATTGGGGAAAGACATTTACTAGTATTAGTTTAAATGTGATTATGATCTGTTAAAGCAAATATTGTGTTAGTATTTTTTTTGTTTGTTTATTTTTTTAGTTATGTGAACATTGCTAGAATCATAAAAATGTTTTACATTTGTGTATGTTTGGCAGGGTATGCTTTGATTCCTCCTCTTAGACCTGCCTTTCCAGTTTGTAAAAACAGGTTTAAATATGGAACGTGTTGCTCATTCATCTTGTTAAAATGTTTTGAAAATCAAGGCTACAGGTAAGGAAAATTGGAAATCTCCAGTGTATAGAGCATTGTGTATCAGGGGTTAGTTTCAACATTATTAAAATTGATGGATGATGCTAAGATTAGAAATAACTGTAAACACAAGGGAGCGTTTCTTTTCAGATAAGCAGGTATAGTTGTTAAAGGTATTGTAGTTATTATCTGGATTCCTGTAACAATATGTCAACCATCTTTACTGATGTTAGTATTGTCTAAAAAATAGTGAATTTATAAACCTTGGGTTGCAGTTTTTCAAATTTGCTGTGGTGTAAACATAGATGGTTGCAGGCCTGCTCTTTGGGCAAGGCGAGAGGGGCACCCGCCCAGGGCCCCGCTCTTTTGTGGGTCCCCGCATTTTCAGGGTGGAAGGTATGAAAAGGTGCAAGGCAGATCTTGAATTTTGTTTATGGTGCCAGGAGGTGTAATATATACTGTTATTCTTTATATAGGTAGCACTGATTGTTGGGACAGGGGTGTGCCATACAGGAAGCAGGGCATACAGGGGGGATAAGAGCGCTGGGCTTTAGGGCCCCACAAATTTGTTTTGCAGAGGGCCCTACAAATGCTTAGGGTGTCCCTGGATGGTGGGAAGCAGCTACATAAAAGCTGTAAAAATGGTATCATTTCTTACTTTCCCACTTTCTACCTCCAAGTTACGGAGTGCTCTAAACAGAGAGTGAAGTCAATAAAGCAAAATAACCTGTTTAGCTTAAAGAAGAAGAGAATTACTGTTGATGGACCGCAGACCTCTTATGGAAGATATCACAACTTGTGTTCAGAGCTTACAGCGGCCTTCGGGTATGCAAGATTTGTAAGTAGAATTCCACTTAAAATACTTGAGACTAGTGACAGGCTACCTGAGGTTTTCCTGAACAACTTAGCAAAGATGTGAGAAGTGAGGGTCTTTGAAAAAATAAATTATCTTTATGTCAGTGCAAACTAATTGGGTGGGGATCTACAATGAATCAAATCAGGCATTCGATAGGAGACCATACATAGATTTCTAAATTAAAATGAGTGTTCTAAATAAAAAAAATTCTAATAATATTCTAAGCATTAGAGCACATATAGAATGTATTTTTACATTTAGCAGGACATAAAATTTAATTGAAAAGCACATGAATGCATTTCAGTTTTGAAAATGAGCATTTTATACATGTTAATTAGCAAAAACTACTTGTAGTAAAAGCTATGACTATGTCAGAGAGAGCTTTTACTGTGTGCATAGTATATGTCCATATACTGTGTTTACCCTCATTCTTCATACAGGTATACCCCGCTCATACAGCGGGTTAGGGACCGGAGCCCCGCTGTAAAGTGAAAACCGCCTTAAAGTGAAACAAGGCAGTTTTAGCTTTCTTTTCACTTGCCAGTGTGTTTAAAAACTTGAAAACATGTTTGAACTAACATATATTAGGGGTGCAATAGTGCTAGGTTTAGTTTAACACTAGCACAGCACAGTATTCAATAAATACTGTACCTGTAAAATAGTGACAATTACTGTAGTAAAATTTGCCAGACTATAGCCCTGAGACACAGATTGCACTGTAATGCTGTAAACAGAGTGAACTAAGCATAACAAAATGGTGCCAGTCACTTTTCTCGCAATCTCACAATGATTACAGCACTGTTTCAAAATCATTGGAGGATGAACTTCAGCTCCACAAAGCGCTGTATTAGCGAAGCGCTGTAAAGTGAAGCGCTGTAAAGTGAGGTATACCTGTATAGAGATACAGTGGCATGTATTTGTCAGAGAAGATGCAATCACTCACTGACACAATATATGCTCTAGGTGTGGTGTGTAAATGCAGGTGCACATGGCATATGTACATATACTCTGCACTCAGTCATAGCTAAAACAGTGATACTTTTACTAGAAACATTTTTGCTAATAATAATGTTCTGTCCTGTTTTATAATTTCCTATTTTAAAAAGAAATGAAACCCCAAAAAATGTTTTTCATGATTAAGAGCACGCATTGTGAAAAAAACAATAAACTTCTAATAGAAAATAACCTTGTTCTCTTTGTACCCTTTTTTGAAAAGCAGGTCTAGAGCCTGATATGACACCAGTTTATGACACCATAGTCTGGAGCCTGATATGACACCAGTTTTGCAGCAATACTTTCAACAGCCTTATGCATTGTACAAAAAACATCTAGGGCGTGATCCGATATACAGCGTAGTTTTCGGTGCAAGCAAGGGAACCCGCGCTGCCCGTAGTTTCACCTCGCACATCGGGGTATTACATATACCCCACCGGCAGTTGCTAAAGTGCCGTAAGTCGGACAAACTAGCGATGTCCAGAAATAAGTGTAAGTACAAATTTCTGGAGTCGCCAGTGACTTACGGCACTTGAGAAACTGCCTGCGCCTACAAAAACTTACTAAAATATGAAATCTCTGTAACTGTCTAACACGCCTCCCAAACATCATCCCGACAAGTATACCCCTATATCCGCAAATCCCCCCCTCTCACTCCTAATAATAAATGTATTAACCCCTAGACCGACAACCCCCCACAATGCAATAAGCCTAATTATTAACCCCTAAACCACCATAGCCCACACAGCAATAAACCTATCCTAGTATTAACCCCTAAACTGCCGCTCCTGGACCCCGCTGCCACTTACATTATATGTATTAACCCCTAAACTGCCGCTCCCAGACCCCACCGCCACCTACATTGAATATATTAACCCCTAATCTGACCCCCCTACACCGCCGCCACCTACATTAAATATATTAACCCCTAATCTGACCCCCCCTACACCGCCACCACCTACATTAAATTTATTACCCCCTAAACCTAAGTCTAACCCTACCACCTCCTAACTTAATTATTATTTAAATAAATCTAAATAATATTAATATTATTAACTAAATAATTCCTATTTAAACTAAATACTTACCTATAAAATAAACCCTAAAATAGCTACAATATAATTAATAATTACATTGTAGCTATTTTAGGATTTATATTTATTTTACAGGTAACTTTGTATTTATTTTAACTAGGTACAATAGCTATTAAATAGTTAATAACTATTTAATAGCTACCTAGTTAAAATAATTAAAAAATTACCTGTAAAATAAATCCGAACCTAAGTTACAAATACACCTAACACTACACTATCAATAAATTAATTAAATAAATTAACTATAATTATCTAATATAAAATACAATTAAATAAACTAAACTATATTACAAACCCCCCCCCCCCACTAAATTACAAAAAATAAAAAAATATTACAAGAAGTTTAAACTAATTACACCTAATCTAAGCCCCCTAATAAAATAAAAAAGCCCCCCAAAATAATACAATTTCCCTACCCTAAACTATATTACAAATAGCCCTTAAAAGGGCCTTTTGCGGGGCATTGCCCCAAAGTAACCAGCTCTTTTATCAACCCTTAAAAGGGCTTTTTGCGGGGCATTGCCCCAAAGTAATCAGCTCTTTTACCTGTAAAAAAAAAGAAATACAATACCCCCCCAACATTACAACCCACCACCCACACACCCCTACTCTTAAACCCACCTGATCCCCCCATAAATAAACCTAACGCTACCCCATTGAAGATCACCCTACCTTGAGCCGTCTTCACCCAGCCGGGCCGAACTCTTCATCCGATCTGGGCACAAGTGGTCCTCGAGCCGGGCAGAAGTCTTCATCCGATCAGAGCAGAAGAGGTCCTCCATCCATCAGAAGTCTTCATCCAAGCGGCATCTTCTATCTTCATCCTTCCGGCGATGAGCAGCTCCATCTTGAAGACCTCCGGCGTGGAACATCCATCTCTGCCGACGACTACCTGACGAATGACTGGTCCTTTAAATGACGTCATCCAAGATGGCGTCCCTCCAATTTCCGATTGGCTGATAGGACTCTATTAGCCAATCGGAATTAAGGTAGGAAAAATCTTATTGGTTGATTTAATCAGCCAATCGGATTGAACTTCAATCCGATTGGCTGATTGGATCAGCCAATAGAATTGACATTGCATTCTATTGGCTGATCCAATCAGCCAATCGGATTGAAGTTCAATCCGATTGGCTGATTAAATCAACCAATCAGATTTTTCCTACCTTAATTCCGATTGGCTGATAGAATCCTATCAGCCAATCGGAATTCGAGGGACATCATCTTGGATGACGTCATTTAAAGGAACATTCATCTCTGCCGACGACCACCCGACGAATCACTACCTAGTCATCAGCAGAGATGTAATTTAGTATAGGGTAGGGAATGTTATTATATTTGGGGGGCTTTTTATTTTATTAGGGGGATTACATTAGGTGTAATTAGTTTAAAAAACTTGTAATTATTTTATTATTTTCTGTAATTTAGTGTGGGGGGGTTTGTACTTTTTTTAAAATTGTATTTAATTGTATTTAATTGTATTTAGTTTAGTTAATTAATGTAATTATATTGTAGTTTTAGGTGTAATTGTAACTTAGGTTAGGTTTTATTTTACAGGTATATTTGTCTTTATTTTAACTAGGAAGTTAATAAATAGTTAATAACTATTTAATAACTATTGTACCTAGTTAAATAAATACAAACTCGCCTGTAAAATAAAAATAAATCCTAAACTAGCTACAATGTAACTATTAGTTATATTGTAGCTAGCTTAGGGTTTATTTTATAGGTAAGTATTTAGTTTTAAATAGGAATAATTTATTTAATGATAGTAATATTTATTTACATTTATTTAAGTTGGGGGGTTAGGGTTAGACTTAGGTTTAGTGGTTAATAAATTTAATATAGTGGCGGTGGTGTAGGGGGGGCAGATTAGGGGTTAATACATTTAATGTAGGTGGAGGTGGGCTCTGGGAGCGGCGGTTTAGGGCTTAATAATTGTATTTAGTTGCGGCGGGGTCCGGGAGCGGCGGTTTAGGGATTAATATATTTATTAGAGTTGCGGTTGGCTCCGGGAGCGGCGGTATAGGGGTAATATATTTATCAGAGTTGTGGCGGGGTCCGGGAGCGGCGGTTTAGGGGTTAATATATTTATTAGAGTTGCGGCGGGGTCCGGGTGCGGCGGTTTAGGGGGTAAACAATTTATTTAGTTGCGGCGGGGTCCGTGAGCAGCGGTTTAGGGGTTAATACATTTATTAGAGTTGCGGTGGGCTCTGGGAGCGGTGGTTTAGGGGTTAATAACTTTTTTAGTTGTGGTGGGCTCCGGGAGCGGCTGTATAGGGGTAAACAGTATAGCATAGTGTGGGTGTTTAGTGACAGTATACCAAGAAAGCTGTAAAAAAGCCAAAAAGTAGCGAGATCGATGACTGTTAGTTAACAACAGTCCGCTGCTCCTCGCTCCGTACTTGGTGCGCGGCTTTTTGACAGCTTTTTTGATAATTTTGGAGAACATATTCAGGTCTGCAGCAGCGATGTTAGGCGATCTTAGGCGAGCGTATTGGTGCCGTTGAATGCAGGTAAGTTGACAGGTTGATAAATAGAGGCCACTGTCTTTACTGGTTCAGGTCTTTCTGATTATAGAAGGATAAAAAATTTAGGAACAAAACTTTATTTAAATAACGGTAGCATTGACAACATAACTGTATAAACATTGGAATGCAGAGGAAGACTGGACTATATTGTACATATAAAGAAGAAAACTGTACTCATTTCTCAGTTTTACTGTATAAGGTACTGGGAAGAAAGCATTAATAGTGAGTTATGACTCATATTCTCCCTTTTATGTAACATTAAGCCCTTGGAATCTGGGATTTATGGAGATAATGAATTGGTTGATAACATATACGTAATGATCAGTCTCATATAAGCACATTTCCCATTGCTTGAAATGAGGATCACTCAGCACAAAGATACTGCTTACATTATGACAAGATAAATAAATCATGAATTATAAAACTAACTTTAACTTTTATTTGGTTAAAACTGCTGTATGAACTTTAGAAATGATCTATCTATTCAGCTAGTGGTGTTTGCCTCTGAGTGAGTCCACGTGTATTTTATAAATGGGAAGAGACTATTTTAGGGAAGTCAGTCTCAGCATTTAAAGGGATTTTAAACACATTGAGATTGTAATATAAAATGCTTAATTGTATTTAGCAAAAGAAAGATGATTTAATTTAAATAAAGGTGATATAGCTTTGTGGTGGATGTGTGCAAACAAACTAAGATGCTACTACCTGGGTGGTAGGTACTGCTGGGTGTAAAAGGGATATGTTGTGTTTGGATTATTTGCAGTTAAGGGGTTAATTTACATTATTTTTAGGTGGAGAGTCCCAACAGATAGTGGGTTAATTAGCTAGAAAGGCACACTTGCTACAAACCAGGGGTTAATGCCAATGGAAGTGGGTCAGGTAGTGTCATTGAGGGGGCAGCATAGGTGCTGTGTGAAGAACCCCATTTATTGGACATGAATTAGTTTTGCAATATCCTATAACAATACTGATCTAATGCTGGTAAATAATTCTACCAGCATTGATTACAGGAAATATAGATGTTGAGATCACTAATTTAAACATCTCAATAGGTAGAGATATGTGGTATTATTTGATAAGAGAATCTTCTATTCATGCTTTGCAAATATGTCTAGCCTGGTATATAGAAGAAATGTAAACAATGGTTTTAATATTGTTATTTTGTATTAAAGGGACAGTCTAGTCAAAATTAAACTTCATGATTCAGATAGGGCATGTAATTTTAAACAACTTTCCAATTTACTTTTGTTATCAAATTTGCTTTGTTCTTTTATTATTTTTAGTTGAAAGATAAACCTAGGTAGGGTCATATGCTAATTCCTCTTATCTGAATGCATTTGACAGTTTTTCACAGCTAGAGGGCATTAGTTCATGTGTGCCATGTAGATACAATCGGCTAGATTACGCGTTTTGCGTTATGAGTGAAAAAGCCTCATAACGCTGCTCTTTCATTACCGCTGGTATTAGGAGTCTTGTAGGTATAGCTGTACCGCACACCTTTTTGGCCATCACGCAACGTAACTACCGCACTTTTTAAAAAGTCCTTTTCAATGGGACTTCCATAGCGCCGGTATTAAAAGTTTGCCTGTCCGGCCAAAAAGTGAGCGGTACAGCCTATAACTACAAGATCCGTACCGTAAACTGAAAGTCAGTAGTTATGGGTTTTACGTTACAAATCGGTACCATAAAACTCATGACTAAACTGTTACAAATTACACTAACACCCATAAACTACCTATTAACCCCTAAACCGAGGCCCTCTCGCATCGCACACACTAAAATAAAATTATTAACCCCTAATCTGCCGCTCCAGACATCGCCACCAATATAATAAACATATTAACCCCTGAACTGCCGCACTCCTGCATCGTAAACACTAGTTAAATATTATTAACCCCTAATCTGCTGCCCCCAATGTCGTCGCCACCTATATACACTTATTAACCCCTAATCTGCTGTCCCTAACATCGCCATAACCTACATTAATGTTATTAACCCTTAATCTGCTGCCCCCAAAATCGCCGCCACCTAACTACACTTATAAACCCCTAATCTGCTGTCCCCAATGTCGCCGACCACTATACTAAAGTTAATAACCCCTAAACCTAACCCTAAGTCTAACCCTAACTCTAACATAACCCTAACCCTAACACCCACTAACTTTAACATAATTACAATAATCCCAAATAAAAATTACAATTAATACCTAAATTATTCCTATTTAAAAGTTAGTTAATACTTACCTGTAAAATAAAACCTAAGTTAGCTACAATATAACTAATAGTTATATTGTATCTAGCTTATGTTTTATTTTTATTTCACAGGTAAGTTTGTATTTATTTTAACTAGGTAGACTAGTTAGTAAATAGTTATTAACTATTTACTAGCTACCTAAATTTACCTGTAAAATAAAACCTAACCTTTCTTACACTAAAACCTAACATTACACTAAAATTAAATAAATTAAAATAACAAAATACATTTATCTAAATTACAAAAAATAATAAACACTAAATTAAACAAAATAAAAAAGAAATTATCAAATATTTACCCGTAAAAAAAAATACAAACAACCCCCCAACAGTAAAACCAAACCACCCACACAACCAACCCCCACCCCCAAAAAAACCTACCTAAACAACCTAAGCTAAGGGCATTTGGATGGACATTGCCCTTAAAAGGGCATTTAGCTCTTTTACGTTGCCCAAAGCCCCTAATCTAAAAATAAAACCCATCCAATAAACCCTTAAAAATTCTAACACTAACCCCCAAAGATCCACTTACAGTTTTTGAAGACCGGACATCCATCCTCGTGAAAAAAAGATCAGTACTAGACTGACAAAAAAGTACACTTGTTTAGCACTCTCATTCCTCTTAGGCTTTAAATTCAAGAGCAAAAATATAATGTTGGACAACGGAGATATGGAAGATTAAAATATAACTTTTAATTTGGTATTTAAACTGTTAATTCAACTTTCACACATACAGCTTAAAAACACTGAGGAGTGTGTCAGGCCCTGTGAATTATAATGCTACTGATAGGGTGAAGCCTTGGTTATAAATTTTGTATCCTTCCCAACCTAGGATGTCGATATTAATCCATAGCTGGGTTATCAATACACTATATAATCATACTAGACAGGAGTTCATAGGCTTTAAAAAATAGCAAGTCTCCTCGCTGATTAAAAAATGCTAAAACCGCATTACAGATCCCTAAGCCCTGACATGTTTCGTCAACAATTTGGGTCCTTTGAAAAACCCAAATTGTTGGTGAGACTTGTCAGGGCTTAGGGATCTGTACTGCGGATTTAGCATTTTTGAATCAGTGAGGAGACTCAGGTCTTATTATATTTAGACCGAGGGGATGTGTAAACAATAAATTTAAACACGCAGCGAACATAGGCGCATGTAGTTAACCTCCGATTGCATCCTCTTGAGTAATTAAATATATTTAACGGTGCTTTGATAGAGTATGAAAGATGACTGGTGGAAGGCTTTAATATATATCTTAGCAATATGATCAATACAATCTGTAACCTAATCGTTTAATCGCCTTTCTTATGAAGGAAGAAGTATATATACAGAACAGTTACCTTAAGTCATAATAATTTTTGAGTGCTGGGAACAGGCTAAATTCTAGCAGCCATTCAGAGCACCTTATATATAGCTGGAAAAAGTTGATATATGTAAACCCGGTATGCCGCGGATGCGAGCATGTATTGCAAGGACTAACACATTAGCATTGTTTCCGAGTGCCCAAGCACATTATCTGATATAGAGTGGGCGTGTATTTTAAGGACGGAAGCATATTATCGTTACTAAGTGCCCAAGCACATTATTTGATATATAGGGAAAAAGTGCAAGTGTCTAGGTCTGCACTTGATATCCAACAACTTTTATAACCAATAAGTATATTAAACACAACAAGAAACATCTCAGTATATGACAAGTTGTTGCTGAAAAAAGATACATTGTAGATCTGTACAAACCAAAAAAATCAAGGACATTCAAGGGCCTACAAAATATCAAATTACGTGTTAGGTTTTATTAAGGGTTATTGGGTGGGTTTTATTTTTAGATTAGGATTCTGGGCACAGAAAAAGAGCTAAATGCCATTTTAAGGGCAATGCACATCAAAATTCCCTTTTCAGGGCAATGGGTAGCTAAGGTTTTTAAGGTAGTTTTTTTTGGGAGGGTTGGTTGTGTGGGTGGTTTGGTTTTACTGTTAGGGGGTTGTTTGTATTTTTTTTACAGGTAAAAGAGCTGATTTCTTTGGGGCAATGTCCCGCAAAAGACCATTTTAAGGCTATTGGCAGTTTAGTGTAGGATTTTTTTTTATTTTGGGGGGGCTTTTTTTATTTTGATAGGACTATTAGATTAGGTGTAATTAGTTTAAATATTTGATCATTTCTTTTTTATTTTGTGTATTTTTTTGTAATTTAGTTAATTGTATTTAATTAATGTAATTTATTTAATTTTAGTGTAATGTTAGGTGTTAGTGTAACTCAGGTTAGGTTTTATTTTACAGGTAAATTTGTATTTATTTTATCTAGATAGTTAGTAAATAGTTAATAACTATTTACTAACTAGTCTACCTAGTTAAAATAAATACAAACTTACCTGTAAAATAAAAATAAAACCTAAGATAGCTACAATGTAACTATTAGTTATATTGTAGCTGGCTTAGGTTTTATTTTATAGGTAAGTATTTAGTCTTAAATAGGAATTATTTAGGTAATAATAGTAATTTGTATTTAGATTTATTTCAATTATATTAAAGTTTGGGGTGTTAGGGTTAGGGTTAGACTTAGGGTTAGTTTTAGGGGTTAATATATTTATTTAGTGTTAGTGATGTGGGAGGCCAGAGGTTTAGGGGTTAATAACTTTAGTATAGTGGCGGCAGCGACATTGGGGGCGGCAGATTAGGGGTTAATAAATGTAGGTAGGTGGCGGCGATGTGGGGGGTGGCAGATTAGGGGTTAATAAGTGTAGGTAGGTGGCAGCGACATTGGGGGCAGCATATTAGGGGTTAATAAGTGTAATGTAGGTGGCAGCAATGTCGGGGGCGGCAGATTAGGGGTTAATAAATGTAATGTAGGTGTCGGTGATGTCGGGGGCAGCAGATTGGGGTGTTCAGACTAGGGTTTATGTTAGGGTGTTAGGTTTAAACATACATTTTCTTTCCCCATAGGAATCAATGGGGCTGTGTTACGGAGTTTTAAGCTTCATTATTGCAGGTGTTAGGCTTTTTTTTTTAGCCGTCTCTCCCCATTGATGTCTATGAGGAAATCGTGCACGAGCACGTAAACCAGCTAAAAGCAGCGCTGGTATTTTTGCGGTATGGAGCTCAACACTGCCATATTGCCCGCTAACGCTGTTTTTTTGCAAACCTGTAATAGCAGCGCTATTAAAGGTGAGTGGTGGAAATAACTTGCAAGTTATTACCGAGCCGCTCATAACGCAAAACTCGCAATCTGGCCGTCTGTTTTCATGCCCATGGAGTTACTAAATTGCCAGTCCGTCAAAAGAACTTAAATAAGGTTGCAGTCTGCAGAGGCTTAGATACAAGGTAATCACAGAGGTAAAAAGTATAATAATATAACCTTGGTTATGCAAAACTGGGGAATGGGTAAACAATAAAAATTCTGGAGTAGACTGTCCCTTTAAGGAAAGAGATACCATCACCACTAGGTGTCACTCTCTATATATGGAAAGTATTGAGGATTAGTAAAGGGTTAATGATTAATGAATCACACCTGTGGAGATATGTATAAAGCAGTGAAGAAAGTGGTGAAGTGTGTGCTAACATGATTAAGGGCAAGTGAGCCCGAAACGTTGTTGTTTTATTCGCTTCCAGGGACCTAATAAAGGACTTGAAAGAACGACGGTGCTGCTGTACTTCTTTGGAGATTGTGGTATGTTGAGCTAAAAGCAGTTGCTCTAACAGTTTCAACATCTGAACAACTCACTAGTGCTGTATGAGACTATTTGTCATATACATCTCAAAGTCTACAAAACATTCAATGACAAGGCTCTTTTTTATTTATCCCTTCAAGTTACAGTTGTAAAAAACATAAAATAAACACTTCTGTTTGCATAACAGGTTTGTGAGTATGTTTGGTTTAATACTGGTTTTATATTTATGGAAAGTGTATCACCTTGCAGACACATTTAAATTAGTTTTTTTTTCCCACTCCCACATAGAAATGTAATGTTTTTAATCCAAAGAAAAATATGTTCTTTTCTACTCAAGCAAATTTCAGGTTAACAATCTATCTTTTTTTTACAAGAAGAGTAACACAAACTTACGCATAGCCGAAAAAATCTAGAGCAGCTGTGGCAAGGCTTTTTCAGAGTGTGTGCCCAAAATGAATGAAACCAAGCAATATGGTAGTGGGTTCAAGGCAGAGTACCAGCTGATTGGTTATGAGTGCCACCCTGTGCATTCATGTCACATAGACAGAGGTCAGAAATAAATCACATCTTTCACATGCTGAATTGGAAAGTAGTTGTTGTCTTACATCAGTACCGCTATGTATTATCTAGATTTATAGACACGTGTTAGGCTGCAGAGGAACCTCACTGTAAAGGTGAGATCATGTTTAAAGTAATTGAGAATTACTTCACTTATCTTTACCAGTGTTTTGTTAGGTGACGTTCCTAACATTTGTGTTTATAGCTGTGTTAAGTCTCCCATTACATAATATGACATGACCATCTCGCAGCTGAGTCTTGCTAATTTTTTATATATTCTTTAATATTGTTTTAACTGTTTTTTTTAAACATATGTTACAGTGAACTGTTTTACATAGGGAGGGTTTTTTAAATTTGTTTGGTAAAGTTTTGAAGGCAGTTTTGTAATGCCGTTATTCATGTGACGAGAAGTGATGGGTTATGACATAGATGGAGCTGATCTTGCAACTCACTGCTGTGACTCTATGTTATGTGTGACGGATTACCGGCTACCCTAACTGGGTAGCTCTGCCAAAGGATCCTTCCAGTACCTGGAACCTGCCGATATGTAGCGGAGAAGAGTTATTACACTTTATTGGGACATTGGGACACACAACATTTATACATAAACTGATCTTGATAAGAGCCTTATCAGTCCCCCAAATCTCCCGCCATTCCCGCCCCACCAGACAGGCTAGTGCCTCCATGATGTCCAATGGCCCCCAGTGTGCAGTGGTAGAGGGAGGGTGCATTCAGGGTGATCCCAGGAGAGCAGCAGCACTTCCAGGGTGTTGCTGGAAAGCCCTTGGCTCCCAGTTGCTTCAGTCCAAAAAGCACCTTGATCCATGACTGGGGGGCAGAGTTATGGGCTACCCAGTGTACACCTGGAAGACCTCTGGTAAATGGGTATTGAGGGGATGTCCAAAACCCCCGGTTCCTAAGAGGGCTCACGCCTGGGAAATCACCCCACCTCTAGTCCTCCCTGAGAGGTATTAATCCCCAAAAGAGCGAAGCTCTAGGACGAGGGCCGCTGGAGCAACCTAGGTAAAGGGGACCGGGAATCCGAGCTGCTGTGGCCGGCCGGCCGGCAGTTTCATGGGGCCGGCCAGCCGAAGGGCGTTATGCTGAGTAGGGCTGGGAAACCCTGGTTCCCTATGGAGCTCACCTCCGGCAATTGGCCCACATCTTACCCTCCCCATGGGGTACCAGTCCCCAAAAGAGCGGAGCTCTGGGGCAAGGGGCCTCTGAAGCAGCTGGAGGTAACCATCTCCGGAGGATGCTGGGTGCGGCGGTCAGAATATAGAGTTCTCTATGTTTAAAGGGACATTAAATTATTTATTTTTTCTATTCTGCATTTACAAGATGGCATTTTAATGTATTACAGTTTTTTGCTTTTATAAAATAGATGTAAGAAAAAAGACTGTGAGAATTTTGCTTATCAACCAGGGACTATTGTGCAAACGTACTTTCTGTTAGTTCCAAAATAACAAACAGATTTTTTTATGCACAGGTAACTTTATTTGCATGACAGACATTTCCAGTGTTTCATTAATCTTTGCTTGAAATATCTTTTATATAACGTTTTAATTATCAACCATTCTTTGTCTAAATATAAGAAAAACACAATAAAGATGCTAAACAGTGACTGGTAGAAAAAAAACTGCATTGTTATGTCTAAAAGTAAAGATACTTAAATTTAACAACCCAGACTTGTATAATGACCAGAAATTTTATTAAAGGGACAGTAAAATCAAAATTAACTTTAATGATTCGAATAGAGTGGGACATGTTAAACAATTTTCTTATATGATCAATTTTGCTTAGTTCTCTTGGTATGCTTTGGTGAAGAGTAAGCCTATGTGAGTTCAGGAGTGTGCACGTCTTTAGACATCTGACAGCAGTGTTTGCAACATTGTTTCCAGCAATGCTATACATAGTTGCAATAGAAAAGATAAAAATAACTACCTTAACCCCTTAATGACTACAATGTACCCTGTATGTCACTGGTCGTTAAGGGTTTTTTCAGGACATAATAGCACAAGTCTAGCAAGAGCACACTATTAATGCCCTCCCTCCAGCAGGCTTTGCGGAATAGAGCAGTCTCAATGCTGGTGGCAAGATCGCGCTATAAAACAATCAAGTCCCAAAAAAAGGCCAGCGACATACAGGGTACGTCGCTGGTCCTTAAGGGGTTAAAAAAGATAAGAAATTTTAAAACCTCTGGCGCTACAAAAAATTTTTGTTGCTAAAATTGGAAAATAGAAAAAATTGGATGAATGTGATATGACCTACTTGGTTAAAAAACGTTATAAAACAACCTTTGGTCTTAGTGATAACTTAAACAACGTTTGTTATATGTGAAAAAATATGTTTTTATTACATAAAATAAATAAACAAAATAAGAATGAAAATAAAAAATATGCAGATAAAAAATATAGCTGATCAGCTAGTACAATTAAAAATAAATAAGTGCAGTATCAAAAATAAAATAGCATAAACACAACAGAAATACACAATAGAACTTGATCCAAAGGGCAGCTGCCCTTTTTCAAATATGATCGCTACTATTGTATATAAATACTAATTGAGACAGATAAGACACTCCTACTTATGGCACTCAACCAATCAACATAAAAGCTATAGGTATAAAAGGACCTACCACACTCTCTTCTGGAGCTTGACAAAGGCCCTGAACGGGCTGAAACGCGTTGCTCCGCCCACTCTGACGTTACGTGACGTAGTCATTACACAGACCGGCTTCGATACTGTGAGAATCCCTGAGTGGAGCAGTTACTTGACATCGGCTTTTACATTAAAGAAACATCCGCTTCCACTGTTATCTTTCAGTGTCTGACCGCTGCTGCAGAGACCAAAACACGGTGTAAGTAAAATTGAACACCTCAATTTTGGTTCTCTGCTGTTCTTTTGATTTGGATTCATTGTCATTTCAGCTCCCTTCCAGCTACAATTGGCATTCGACATCTCAGCTGTTGAAGGAGTCTCTGATTTCGTTCCGATCTGGATCTAACCCATATTAACCCTTGAAGGCTTATGAACTTTCTTTGGATCAAGTTCTATTGTGTATTTCTGTTGTGTTTATGCTATTTTATTTTTGATACTGCACTTATTTATTTTTAATTGTACTAGCTGATCAGCTATATTTTTTATCTGCATATTTTTTATTTTCATTCTTATTTTGTTTATTTATTTTATGTAATAAAAACATATTTTTTCACATATAACAAACGTTGTTTAAGTTATCACTAAGACCAAAGGTTGTTTTATAACGTTTTTTAACCAAGTAGGTCATATCACATTCATCCAATTTTTTCTATTTTCCAATTTTAGCAACAAAAATTTTTTGTAGCGCCAGAGGTTTTAAAATTTCTTATCTTTTTTAAGGTAGTTATTTTTATCTTTTCTATTTCACTTGTGGAGACAGGGGTTCTCCATTACCTACTGGCATATTGGTATTTTAGAAAATCCTGCGCAGGGTTACACACAATTTTATCTAACCTTCTATACATAGTTGCAAACACTACTGCCATAGACTGCTATAGACACATGCACACTCCTAAGCTCCTATCAGTCAACCTAGGTTTACTCTTCATCAAAGGATACCAAGAGAAGGAAGCAAATTTGGCAATAGAAATACAAGTTGTTTAAAATGATATGCTCTATCTGAATCATTAAAGTTTAATTTTGACTTTACTGTCCCTTTAAAACATTAGCCAACATTTTTTTTAATTCATTCATTTATTGGGCTACTGCAATAATAATGTGCATGCTTACCAACCCTCCCCCTAGAAACTTCTCTTACTTAAAGTGAAAGTCAATCCTAGCATTTGTGAAACGCTAGGATTGGAACAAATAAAGGGGACTTTCATTCATGAAGTATAAACTACTTTGTGCAGAAAGCTCATTTATTTGTTTCAAGCATTAGACTTGTTCCCGGCTCATATGCTAATTTCTAAGCCCTTGAAGGCCGCCTCTTATCTCAATGCATTTTGACAGTTTTTCACAGTTTTTCACAGCTATACAGCACTAGTTTATGTGTGCCATATATATAACATTGTGCTCACCGCACTAAGCTGCTCAGGCAGCCCACGACAGAATGCTGTTTTGCGTGAGAAATAACATTTTTACCTCTTAGCCAATAGCCGTGCGAAAAATCCGGCTTGGCGCCAGGATTTCCCGCACGCTATTTGCTAAGCGGTAGAAACGTCACCTCTTAGCAAAACAACATTCTGTTGTGGGCAGCCTGAACAGCTCAGTACGGTGAGCACAAAGTTATCTATATGGCACACATAAACTAGTGCTATATAGCTGTAAAAACTGTCAAAATGCATTGAGATAAGAGGCGGCTTTCAAGGGCTTTCCAAATTTATTTATTTCATGATTCAGATAGAGCATGCAATTTTAGGCAACTTTCTAATTTACTCATACTATTAATTCTTCTTTGTTCTCTTGCTATTTTTAATTTAAAAAGCAGGAATGTAAAGCTTAAGAGCCGATGTCTTAAATGAATATGTCTACCATAGGAATTTGAATACTGCGTCACTTCCGGTGAGGTGTAGTCAGCTGCTGGAGGGTTGTGGCGCTCTCTGCGCATGTTTAAGGCACAATAAACAGCGCTCACTGGAGGCCCAACCTCCTAAAAACAGCTGTTTAAGGCAGAATAGGTGGCAACTTACTTTTGAACACCGGTGTTCTAAAGTAAGTTGTCTACCGCGTAGGAATTGCTGCCTGATCGCTCTGTCCTTCTCTCCATAACACAGATTTTATTTTGCAATAATTTTGAAATAGTTTTTACTTGCTGTATTTAGTTCCTTTTTCGTCGTTCTATACTAGACATGTGCATGGCGAAAAAATTCGGTTCGGTTCGAATCAATTCAGAAATTTTCTTAGTTCGGTTCGGATCGATTCGAATTCGGAAAATTCTGAATCGATTCGTTTTGGATTCGTTTCAGATTCATTCAGATTTGAAGAAATTCAGCTGGATTCGGTTCGATTCGGTTTGGAAATTCAGCATTTTGGTAAGTGTTAGGTGGGATTAAACTAGTATTATACTGTATATTAGGTGTTAACCTAACATACTGTACAATACTAGTGTAATCCCAATGGCCATCCGAATTTACGAATCGATTCAAACTAATTCAGTTCGATTCGGAAAATTCAGCAGAAATTTAATTCGGAAATTCGGTTCGATTCAAATTGCCGAATTTCCGAATTGAACCGAACCGAATCGCACATATCTATTCTATACCTTTATAGCAATATCTCAAATTAGTCAACACTGTACCGTGCTGTATTTTGGTGTTTACTGAATGATAATTTTCTAAAGCCTCTAATATAATCCTCAGACATTTTTACCTCGTTATGATATTACTGTTACTGTACAACACACCTATTTTCTCTCACAGAACAACTACCAATCACATGGGGACTGTAACGGGAGTTTTGTTTCCAGGAGTTGTTATAAGGACTTCAGTCTGAGCTAATTAGACATTGGTGGAAGCAAGAAGATAATTCATAACGAGGTAAAAACGTCTGAGGATTATATTGGAGGCTTTAGGAAATGATCATTCAGAAAACACAAAAATACAGCACGGTACAGCGTTGACTAATTTGAGATATTGCTATAAAGGTATAGAACGGCGAAAAAGGAACTAAATACAGCAAGTAAAAACTATTTCAAAATTATTGCAAAATAAAATCTGTGTTATGGAGAGAAGGACAGAGCGATCAGGCGGGAATTCCTACGCGGTAGACAACTTACTTTAGAATACCGGTGTTCTAAAATAAGTCGTAACCTATTCTGCCTTAAACAGCTGTTTGTAGGAGGTTGGGCCTCTAGCGCATGAGCAGTGAGCGCCACAAACCTCCCGCAGCTGATTAAAGTCACCGGAAGTGACGCAGTAGTCACATTCCTACGCGGTAGACAACTTATTTTAGAACACCGGACCATTTTTGGTTCAGAACCTGGCTTATGCTTGCTTATTGGTTTGCTAAATGTAGCTACCAATAAGCAAGCGCTATCCAGGGTTCTGAATTTAAAATGGGCTGGCTGCTAAGCTTTAAATCCCTGCTTTTTAAATAAAGATAGCAAGAGAACAAAGAAGAATTGATAGTAGGAGTAAATTAGAAAGTTGCTTAAAATTGCATGCTCTATCTAAATCATGAAAGAAAAAAATTGAGTTTAGCATCCATTTAAGTACAGAGTGTGCATTTTCAATTCAGGAAGTTGAAGTCAACAAATTTCAAAATGAATTACAGTAAAAATTGGACAAAATAAATAACAAGAGTATTATTTATATTGCATACATATTACCATCTTTGAGTGTTTAACGTCCCTTTAATGCTATCATGTACTATACAGTGGCATACAACATGTAGGTACTACAGCATTGTAGAGCTGCAATACAGATACCGTCAGAATAATAGTTGCAGCATTGCAGCAATGGTGTTTTATGTGCTTTAACTCACTGAGCAGCTTTTAGCTCCTATATAATACATCATATCACAGTTACTAACCGCTAGATTTGGAGTTTTGTCGGTAACGACCCGAAAAACTAACGCCGGCTTTTTTCTGGCCGCACCATAAAAATAACTCTGGTATTGAGAGTCCACAGAATGGCTGCGTTAGGCTCCAAAAAAGGAGCGTAGAGCATATTTAACGCAGCTTCAACTCTCGATACCAGAGTTGCTTACGCAAGCGGCCAGCCTCAAAAACGTGCTCGTGCACGATTCCCCCATAGAAAACAATGGGGCTGTTTGAGCTGAAAAAAAACCAAACACCTGCAAAAAAGCCGCGTTCAGCTCCTAACGCAGCCCCATTGTTTGCTATGCGGTAACCCTTCCTACGTCTGCACTTAACACTCTAACATGCACCCCGAGTCTAAACACCCCTAACCTTACACTTATTAACCCCTAATCTGCCGCCCCCCGCTATCGCTGACCCCTGCATATTATTATTAACCCCTAATCTGCCGCTCCATAAACCGCCGCTACTTACATTATCCCTATGTACCCCTAATCTGCTTCCCTAACATCGCCGACCCCTATATTATATTTATTAACCCCTAATCTGCCCCCCACAATGTCGCCTCCACCTGCCTACACTTATTAACCCCTAATCTGCCGAGCGGACCTGAGCGCTACTATAATAAAGTTATTAACCCCTAATCCGCCTCACTAACCCTATAATAAATAGTATTAACCCCTAATCTGCCCTCCCTAACATCGCCGACACCTAACTTCAATTATTAACCCCTAATCTGCCGACTGGAGCTCACCGCTACTCTAATAAATGTATTAACCCCTAAAGCTAAGTCTAACCCTAACACTAACACCCCCCTAAGTTAAATATAATTTACATCTAACGAAATTAATTAACTCTTATTAAATAAATTATTCCTATTTAAAGATAAATACTTACCTGTAAAATAAATCCTAATATAGCTACAATATAAATTATAATTATATTATAGCTATTTTAGGATTTATATTTATTTTACAGGTAACTTTGTATTTATTTTAACCAGGTACAATAGCTATTAAATAGTTAAGAACTATTTAATAGCTAAAATAGTTAAAATAATTACAAAATTACCTGTAAAATAAATCCTAACCTAAGTTACAATTAAACCTAACACTACACTATCAATAAATTAATTAAATAAACTACCTACAATTACCTACAATTAACCTAACACTACACTATCAATAAATTAATTAAATACAATTCCTACAAATAAATACAATTAAATAAACTAGCTAAAGTACAAAAAATAAAAAAGAACTAAGTTACAAAAAATAAAAAAATATTAACAAACATAAGAAAAATATTACAACAATTTTAAACTAATTACACCTACTCTAAGCCCCCTAATAAAATAACAAAGCCCCCCAAAATAAAAAAATGCCCTACCCTATTCTAAATTACTAAAGTTCAAAGCTCTTTAACCTTACCAGCCCTGAACAGCCAATCAGATTGAGCTCGCATTCTATTGGCTGATCGGAACAGCCAATAGAATGCGAGCTCAATCTGATTGGCTGATTGGATCAGCCAATCGGATTGAACTTGATTCTGATTGGCTGATTCCATCAGCCAATCAGAATATTCCTACCTTAATTCCGATTGGCTGATAGAATCCTATCAGCCAATCGGAATTCGAGGGATGCCATCTTGGATGACGTCCCTTAAAGGAACCGTCATTCGGCTAGTAGTCGTCGGGAGAAGAGGATATTCCCCGTCGGAGGTCTGCAAGATGGATCCGGAAGAAAGAAGATTGAAGATGCAGTTGATAGAAGACTTCATCCGGATCATGGACCTCTTCAGCTCCCGCTTGGATGAAGACTTCATCCGGATCATGGACCGCTTCAGCTCCCGCTTGGATGAAGACTTCAGCCGGATCATGGACCTCTTCAGCCCCCCGCTTGGGCTTGGATCAGGACATCGGAGGAGCTCTTCAGGACGGATCGGTGAACCTGGCAGGGTGAAGATAAGGTAGGAAGATCTTCAGGGGCTTAGTGTTAGGTTTATTTAAGGGGGGTTTGGGTTAGATTAGGGGTATGTGGGTGGTGGGTTGTAATGTTGGGGGGGGGGGATTGTATGTTTTTTTTTACAGGCAAAAGAGCTGAACTTCTTGGGGCATGCCCCGCAAAGGGCCCTGTTCAGGGCTGGTAAGGTTAAAGAGCTTTGAACTTTAGTAATTTAGAATAGGGTAGGGCATTTTTTTAAGATAATAAAAGAGAATATAAGGGAAGCGCTAAAGGAAAGCCAGAGGTATCAAACACTTAAATTAAATAAACATTTATTAAAACATTTATTAAAACATGTAAATCTAACATAAAAGGGACGTCTCCCCAAATAGCACTGTTAAAATATTATAAAATCAGTTCCTAAATCGGGTAAAAAGCTAGCTGGTATATTATATACACTATGTGCACTTGTATACGGCTCTATCAACATCAATAGGTACAGAGTATATACACTAATAAATCAAAAGCAGTCCAAAAGAAAAAAGTTTCAGTCCAAAAGAAAAAAGTTTCAGTCACCAAGCTGCCAATCAAAAAATGAAGTAGGACTGTCAGACAGAGTACTCTGAAAAATCCACAATTCTTTAAGCGAGATTGATACCCATCAATATCAGTTGTATTATACGTTAGATTCTAGGCAGTTTACTTTACCCACGATCTCCTGATCGTATAAGGTTCACCTTCCTTATTCGGTATCCTCCTCGAGTGGTTCCGACTACAGTTTCTCGGCGTCTAACGTCACTGAATAGAGTTCCGGTAAAGGGAAAACAGCCGGATCTTTGCGCTTCTTGTACACTTCACAGGTACGATTCCTTCACATCCACCCTTATTATTTCGTATATATTTGAGATTTTATTTATTTCGTATGTAAGTTCATCCCTGCACAGTATCTCTCCGGTTGCGGTTTACCGCACACACCGCACTGTATCCGGCGCCCGCAGTACACAAACCGCTCTTCTCTCACCACAACCCGAACTGCTTGCCTAAAGCAACTCACCTCAGCCTGACCAACCTGGAGAGATACTGTGCAGGGATGAACTTACATACGAAATAAATAAAATCTCAAATATATACGAAATAATAAGGGTGGATGTGAAGGAATCGTACCTGTGAAGTGTACAAGAAGCGCAAAGATCCGGCTGTTTTCCCGAATAAGGAAGGTGAACCTTATACGATCAGGAGATCGTGGGTAAAGTAAACTGCCTAGAATCTAACGTATAATACAACTGATATTGATGGGTATCAATCTCGCTTAAAGAATTGTGGATTTTTCAGAGTACTCTGTCTGACAGTCCTACTTCATTTTTTGATTGGCAGCTTGGTGACTGAAACTTTTGTCTTTTGGACTGAAACTTTTTTCTCTTGGACTGCTTTTGATTTATTAGTGTATATACACTGTACCTATTGATGTTGATAGAGCCGTATACAAGTGCACATAGTGTATATAATATACCAGCTAGCTTTTTACCCGATTTAGGAACTGATTTTATAATATTTTAACAGTGCTATTTGGGGAGACGTCCCTTTTATGTTAGATTTACATGTTTTAATAAATGTTTTAATAAATGTTTATTTAATTTAAGTGTTTGATACCTTTGGCTTTCCTTTAGCGCTTCCCTTATATTCTCTTTTATTATCTTATATCCATTTGTGACATTTATAGGGATATTGTCATTTAGGGGGAGTCTGGTATCTATGTCCTAGCGCACCCTATATATATCTTTAGCTAGGGCATTTTTTTATTTTGGGGGGCTTTGTTATTTTATTAGGGGGCTTAGAGTAGGTGTAATTAGTTTAAAATTGTTGTAATATTTTTCTTATGTTTGTAAATATTTTTTTATTTTTTTGTAACTTAGTTCTTTTTTATTTTTTGTACTTTAGCTAGTTTATTTAATTGTATTTATTTGTAGGAATTGTATTTAATTAATTTATTGTTAGTGTAGTGTTAGGTTAATTGTAGGTAATTGTAGGTAGTTTATTTAATTAATTTATTGATAGTGTAGTGTTAGGTTTAATTGTAACTTAGGTTAGTATTTATTTTACAGGTAATTTTGTAATTATTTTAACTATTTTAGCTATTAAATAGTTCTTAACTATTTAATAGCTATTGTACCTGGTTAAAATAAATACAAAGTTACCTGTAAAATAAATATAAATCCTAAAATAGCTATAATATAATTATAATTTATATTGTAGCTATATTAGGATTTATTTTACAGGTAAGTATTTATCTTTAAATAGGAATAATTTATTTAATAAGAGTTAATTAATTTCGTTAGATGTAAATTATATTTAAATTAGGGGGGTGTTAGTGTTAGGGTTAGACTTAGCTTTAGGGGTTATTACATTTATTAGAGTAGCGGTGAGCTCCAGTCGGCAGATTAGGGGTTAATAATTGAAGTTAGGTGTCGGCGATGTTAGGGAGGGCAGATTAGGGGTTAATACTATTTATTATAGGGTTAGTGAGGCGGATTAGGAGTTAATAACTTTATTATAGTAGCGCTCAGGTCCGCTCGGCAGATTAGGGGTTAATAAGTGTAGGCAGGTGGAGGCGACGTTGAGGGGGGCAGATTAGGGGTTAATAAATATAATATAGGGGTCGGCGGTGTTAGGGGCAGCAGATTAGGAATACATAAGGATAACGTAGGTGGCGGCGCTTTGCGGTCGGCAGATTAGGGGTTAATAAGTGTAGGCAGATGGAGGCGACGTTGAGGGGGGGAAGATTAGGGGTTAATAAATATAATACAGGGGTCGGCGGTGTTAGGGGGAGCAGATTAGGGGTACATAAGGATAACGTAGGGGGCGGTCGGCAGATTAGGGGTTAAAAAAATTTATTCGAGTGTCGGCGATGTGGGGGGACCTCGGTTTAGGGGTACATAGGTAGTTTATGGGTGTTAGTGTACTTTAGAGTACAGTAGTTAAGAGCTTTATAAACCGGCGTTAGCCCAGAAAGCTCTTAACTACTGACTTTTTTCCTGCGGCTGGAGTTTTGTCGTTAGATGTCTAACGCTCACTTCAGAAACGACTCTAAATACCGGAGTTAGAAAAATCCCATTGAAAAGATAGGATACGCAATTGACGTAAGGGGATCTGCGGTATGGAAAAGTCGCGGCTGAAAAGTGAGCGTTAGACCCTATTTTGAGTGACTCCAAATACCGGCGGTAGCCTAAAACCAGCGTTAGGAGCCTCTAACGCTGGTTTTCACGGCTAACTCCAAACTCCAAATCTAGGTCTAAGTTAACAAACTCTACATCCTATTTATCTTTTGTGTAATATTTGTTAAAATTTGAAATCTGCTATTTATATATATATATATATATATATATTGACATTTTTGTTCAGAGAAGGCTACCACCCAACTCAGTAATAAATAAACTCCACTTACCTAATATTTCCACTCATCTAATTCTGTATTAACACAATTCTCACTCTTACAGTTCTCACCTCCTGTTTCTCAACCTCCTACCCTTCTAGATTGTAATTTCCCACTGGAATAGGGCCCACAATTCCTCCTGTATGTGTTTGTAAAATTTTGTCTTGTCTCTTACAAATTTTATATCATTGTTTTATTTAAATATATTGTACCCATGGACAGCGCTGCGGAATATGTTGGTGCTTCATAAATAAATTATAATAACAATAATAATATGTTAGGTAGCATTAATAGGAAGTGATAGGAGTGATAGCTTTAATTTATACATAACAATGACTTAATTGCAAGGCTGCTATTTATTTATGTATATATTTATCATGCATATTAAGTCATCATTACTCTTGGTGAATAAATTCTGCTGCTCTTTGTGGTACATTTTTAAGAAAATGTTCTAATATATTTTTGCCCTCTAGTGACAAAATAGGAAATCCTCAGGTTCCAAATGGTTATTTTTTACAAAATATATATAAAAGTCAACAAATTTCAAAATGAATTACAGTAAAAATTGGACAAAATAAATAGCAAGAGTATTATTTATATTGCATACATATTACCATCTTTGAGTGTTTAACGTCCCTTTAATGCTATCATGTACTATACAGTGGCATACAACATGTAGGTACTACAGCATTGTAGAGCTGCAATACAGATACCGTCAGAATAATAGTTGCAGCATTGCAGCAATGGTGTTTTATGTGCTTTAACTCACTGAGCAGCTTTTAGCTCCTATATAATACATCATATCACAGTTACTAAGTTAACATACTCTACATCCTATTTATCTTTTGTGTAATATTTGTTAAAATTTGAAATTTGCTATTTATATATATATATATATATATATATATATATATATATATATATATATATATATTGACATTTTTGTTCAGAGAAGGCTACCACCCAACTCAGTAATAAATAAACTCCACTTACCTAATATTTCCCCTCATCTAATTCTGTATTAACACAATTCTCACTCTTACAGTCCTCACCTCCTGTTTCTCAACCTCCTACCCTTCTAGATTGTAATTTCCCACTGGAATAGGGCCCACAATTCCTCCTGTATGTGTTTGTAAAATTTTGTCTTGTCTCTTACAAATTTTATATCATTGTTTTATTTAAATATATTGTACCCATGGACAGCGCTGCAGAATATGTTGGTGCTTCATAAATAAATTATAATAACAATAATAATATGTTAGGTAGCATTAATAGGAAGTGATAGGAGTGATAGCTTTAATATATACATAACAATGACTTAATTGCAAGGCTGCTATTTATTTATGTATATATTTATCATGCATATTAAGTCATCATTACTCTTGGTGAATAAATTCTGCTGCTCTTTGTGGTACATTTTTAAGAAAATGTTCTAATATATTATTGCCCTCTAGTGACAAAATAGGAAATCCTCAAGTTCCAAATGGTTATTTTTTACAAAATATATATAAAAGCATTTTACAAATGATATGGGACATTTTTATCATTATTAATAATAATAATAATAATAATAATAATAATAATAATAATAATAATATATACTATATATATATATATATATATATATATATATATATATATATATATATATATATATATATATATACATACTATATATTTATATAAAATATAGTTACTACAACATTTCCGTATTCAGAAAATTTCAGATAGCATTCAAGCAAATATGCGCTGGTATTACAAGTTAGGTGCAATGTGAACGCAACTTCTCTTTGCATTGCACGGAAGCATTACGCTCACAAGGGCGCGCTTCCTTAGGCTCAAATGAGACACGACATAAAATCCTAGCACATCAAAGGGGGTAAGTTGCTCAAAGATGGACAGCAGATTTAAATATATATGTATATGCTTACATACATACAGTATATATTTACAGAGAACACACTGTCCCCATAGACCACAATGTAAAGGCACTTTTTAGTGCTGTTTTTTTTCCAAATACCCCACACCAGCCAACTTTGAGCCATAAAAACTGCTTATGGAGTTATTTTTTTTAAAAAAAATTGCTACTTTTTATTTATTTATTTATTTAAAACAAACCTCACACTTTCTTTTGGGGACAATTGTGGCACATTTAGAAAATTAACCAGAGATCTGATCTCTGGTTATTTTTTGGAGAGCTAATTGCTACAGCGAGCTTGCGGTAGCAATAACCAGCCACTTGTAATAGATGGTTATTTGTCACGTGCTCGTAAATGGGCGAATTTGGCCGTTTACGGGCACGCAATAAATTAGCACTCCACTTGTAATCTAGCCCTGAAAGCTTTATGTATATGTGTTTGTGTGTTCTAATGCAGAACACTTTAACATTTCCCAGACTGTTCAAATGTTAATGCTATTTTCAGATGTTTGTAACTTTGAATTGGACGAAGGAATTTCTTTATAATTTGACCATTTTTGAGTGCCCTCAGTAAATGAAAATGAAAAAATGTAATTAATTAGTTCAGTACTTTTGGGATTATTAAAGGGACACTGTACCCAAATTTTTTCTTTCGTAATTCAGATTGAGCATGACATTTTAAGCAACTTTCTAATTTACTCCTTTTATCAAATTTTCTTCCTTCTCTTGGTATCTTTATTTGAAATGCAAAAATGTAAGTTTAGATGCCGGCCCATTTTTGGGGAACAACCTGGGTTGTCCTTGCTGATTGGTTGATAAATTCATTCACCAATAAAAAAGTGCTGTCCAGAGTACTAAACCCAAAACAAGCTTAGATGCCTTCTTTTTCAAATAAAGATAGCAAGAGAACAAAGAAAAATTGATAATAGGAGTAAATTAGAAAGTTGCTTAAAATTGCATGTTCTTTCTGAATTACAAAAGAAAAGTTTTGGGTACAGTGTCCCTTTAAGTGATGAACAAAAATAACATTTAGCCAAACTTACAGAATACATATACAGTATATACTGTGTATACAGTGTATATATATATATATATATATATATATATATATATATATATGACACAGACACACAGAAGTAAAAAGTAAATAGACTTCCAATTATTTACTTTTACAACTTTATTTGTAAATTTAAACCCTACTACATATATATATAATTTTTTTTAATACTTTGTAGACTTTCCTTTAGCAGGTTTAAGATTAGAAACTCACCTTGGCATAGAAGTATAGAATTATTAAATTCTGAAATTGCAGCTTGAGCTATTTCCAACCATGTTTGGTGTAAGAGATCCAGCAATTCTGATCGTGTTGATGGGCTTTTTTTTGTTTTGTTTTTTTTGAGTAAAGTCTTTTCTAGTATTTCCCACAGGTGTTCTATGGGATTCATATCAGGGAACTGACTTGGCCAAGAAAGTCGTTTGATACTGTTCTGGTCGTCCCATTCTTTTGTCTTTCTTGAAGTGTGGTATGGAGCTCCCTCTATCATGAATAAGCAACTTTTCTTATTCAAATTGACCACTTGGGAATAGTGGCAAAAGTCCCTCCTTAAAGTGATTGTAAAGTTTACTGGCAACTGCCCAGTATATAAAAGTAATGTTTAAAACAGGGGCACTTTAATTCATTAACATTTTGAAAGACGCATCATTTTTAAAATATTAACCATTGAGTGCTAGTAAATATCGCACCATTCCTCCGCCCGCATCTCATACAGTATTTAGCAGATTAATGAAGAATACAGCTTCCTCCAATTGTTGCTTGCCCCATCTTGTGTTCATCTGGTTATTTCAAGATTCCTAGCTATTTGTCTCTGGGACAGTCCATCCTAATATTGACCAACAATCCGCCCTCTCTGAAATTCAGAAAATTCTTTGGAATTCTATTTTCTTGGCATGCTTAACCCCTTAATGATCGCTTCCAGATGCTTTCATGTTATTGCAGTGATGCCCTGATATTGAGGCATCCTGCAATAACATTTGTTAGCCATCCAATGCAGAGAGAGCCACTCTGTGGCCCTCTCTGCATCGGTCATCGATGGTCATGATAGTTGGTGGGTGGGAGCCGATGCATGGAGGCGGATGGGCGGCCATCAATGGGAGGATGTGCATCAGAGGTGGGCGGGATCGTGTGCGAGGACAGGGGCGGGCGCGAGCACGTGGGCGGACGCCGGTGGGAACGCTGCACTATGGCACAATTTCTTAGATAAGGTGGGAGAGAGGAGGGGGGGATTTTTATCTAAGGGATCTGGGAGGGGGTTGGTTATTGGGGGGGGGCAGCTACACTACAGAAAAATATAAAAAATTATTAAAAAAAATATATATTAAAAAATACCATATTTTATGGCAAACTGTGTGCCAGTACCCAAGATGGTGCACAATAAGGTAGAGGGGGAGGGTTAGAGAGCAGTTTGAGGGGGGGATCAGGGAGGTTAGGAGCGCAGGGGAGATCATACATAGCAGAATATGTTTTAAAAAAAATAATAATTAAAACATTTTTTTATTTTAGTACTGGCAAACTGGGGGGAAGGAAAAGAGAGCTGTTTGGGAGGGATCTGTGGGTGGGATATGTCAGGTGGGAGGCTGATCTCTACACTAAAGCTAAAATTAACCCTGCAAGCTCCCTACAAGCTACCTAATTAACCCCTTCTGGGCATAATACAAGTGTGGTGCGCAGCTGCATTTAGCGGCCTTCTAATTACCAAAAAACAACGCCAAAGCCATATATGTCTGCTATTTCTGAACAAAGGGGATCCCAGAAAAGCATTTACAACCATTTGTGCCATAATTGTATACGCTGTTTGTAAATAATTTCAGTGAGAAACCTAAAGTTTGTTAAAAAGTTTGTGAAAAAGTGAACAATTTTTTTTATTTGATCGCATTTGGCGGTGAAATATTAGCATGAAATATACCAAAATGGGCCGAGATCAATACTTTGGGTTGTCTACTACACTAAAGCTAAATGTAACCCTAAAAGCTCTCTACAAGCTCCCTAATTAACCCCTTCACTGCTGGGCATAATACATGTGTGGTGGGCAGCAGCATTTATCGGTTTTCTTATTATCAAAAAGCAACACCAAAGCCATATATGTCTGCTATTTCTGAACAAAGGGGATACCAAAGAAGCTTTTACAACTATTTGTGCCATGATTGCACAAGCTGTTTGAAAATAATTTCAGTGAAAAACATAAAATTGTGAAAAATTTAACATGTTTTTTTATTTGATTGCATTTGGCGGTGAAATGGTGGCATGAAATATACCAAAATGGGCCTAGATCAATACTTTGGGTTGTCTACTATACTACACTAAAGCTAAACTTAACCCTCGAAGCTCCCTACAAGCTCCCTAATTAACCCCTTCACTGCTGGGCATAATACACGTGATGCGCAGCGCCATTTAGCGGCCTTCTAATTACCAAAAAGCAATGCCAAAGCCATATAAGTCTGCTATTTCGGAACAAAGGGCATCCCAGAGAAGCATTTACAACCATTCGTGCCATAATTGCACTAGCTGTTTGTAAATAATTTCAGTGAGAGACCTAAAGTTTGTGAAAAAGTTAACAATTTTTTTTATTTGATCGCATTTGGCGGCAATATGGTGGTATGAAATATACCAAAATGGCCCTAGATCAATACTTTGGGTTGTCTTCTAAAAAAAATATATACATGTCAAAGGAAATTCAGGGATTCCTAACAGATATCAGTGTCCCAATGTAACTAGCCTTAATTTTGAAAAAAAAAAGTTTGGAAATAGCAAAGTGCTACTTGTACGTATTGCCCTATAACTTGCAAAAAAAGCAAAGAACATGTAAACATTGGGTATTTCTAAACTCAGAAATTTTTTTAGAAACTATTTAGTATGGTTGTTTTTTGGTGGTTGTAGATGTGTAACAGATTTTGGGGGTCAAAGTTAGAAAAAGTGTGGGTTTTTTTCATGTTTTTCATCATATTTTATAACATTTTTTATAGTAAATTATAAGATATTATGAAAATAATGATATCTTTAGGAAGTCTATTTAATGGTGAGAAAAACAGTATATAATATGTGTGGGTACAGTAAATGAGTAGGGATGGGCGAATGTTTCACAACATTCGAAAAACGGCACGAATTTTAACACATTCGTTCATTCAAATCAAATTTCGAATGTTTACATAACATTCTAACATTCGATTTTTAATGTTCGGTTTCGAATTTTACGATTACATTCGAAAATATTCTTTTCGAAAAATTCGAATTTAGATTGTAATAGTATTTCTAATGCTTTTTCTTTAAATGTAATATTCGAATTATGCAATATTCTTTTCGAAAAATTCAAATTTAGATTGTAATAGTATTTCTAATGCTTTTTCTTTAAATGTAATATTCGAATTATGCAATACGTGTATTCGAATTCGAAAAATTCGAATTTAGATTGTAATAGTATTTCTAATGCTTTTTCTTTGAATGTAATATTCAAATTATGCAATATTCGAATTCGAAAAATTAGAATTTAGATTGTAATAGTATTTTTAATGTTTTTTCTTTAAATGTAATATTCGAATGATACAATACGTGTATTCGAATTAGAAAAATACGAATTTAGAGTGTAATAGTATTGCTAATGCTTTTTCTTTAAATGTAATATTCTAATTATGCAATATTCGAATTCGAAAAATTCGAATTTATATGTTTGTAATAGTATTTCTAATGCTTTCTTTAAATGTAATATTCGAATTATGCAATATTCTATATGGAAACATTCAAAATGATATATTTGTATCTATTATGTATCAATTTACTAGATTCCCGAATGTTAAATTCAAAAATTTCGAATGTGGATATTCGATATAATTATAAACATTCGAATTCAAAAGTGACATTCGAAAACTGTAAATAACATTTGATTTTCGAATTTTTAAGAATATTCGTTCTTATCGACATTCGGATTTAGAATTCGAATTTCGGTAATAACATTCGTTCTACATTCGAAATTCAAAAATTTACACATTCGCCCATCCCTATAAATGAGTAAGGAAATAAAAAGTATGGATTCTAACACACACCTGTATAAACATGGTGTGTACATTTTTCCAATAAAAAATGAAGAAATTAATTGGAAAATTAATGCAGGAGCCACATACCAAGACCACCCTGTAGAGATTCATTGTACACTGAGTGCTATCCCCTCCCCTGTCTTTATTGTGCAAGGAGTAGGCATTATGGGCAGTAGGAGAGAAGGCATGATCTCTGCCCTGCTCTGCAGCAAGTCATCTGTAGTTGAAGAAAGAGCAATATCTGGAAGATAAATAAAGTGAAAGGAAGCAGATGAAATCCGAAATTCAATCACGCTCTGCCTGGCTGCTGCACTATATAGAGAAGTAACTAGAAAAAGTAGCTTGACAGAGCAACAGACAGAGCCAATTCAGCCCTGAAACCTGTATACACAAATAGTGCCATGACATTAGGGTCACTACAATTTACTGCCCTATGCATTCAAAATTCTGCTACCCCCCCCCTAGGTTTTAGGCCTTTTTTGCCATAATAATTTTTTGGTCAGGTCCAAACAACGATTTCCTGAAACACAATACTAAGTGCTAAATAAATTAAAGGTTCACAGTTACCTCTAAAATGTAAGCTCCATGGCAGTCTCTTATTATATCCCCCTAGAATGTAAGCTCCTTGGCAAAATCATCCCATTATATACCTCTAAAGTAACTGTAAGCTTCTTACAGATATAACCACCAGCAATCTATATCTAGTCAGACAGAGTGCAGGAAGATATAATATAAATATATTAAACAGGTACCTTAATTACAACTGCGTGATGAGGCTGAACTGCCCCAGTTTGTTCTGTGGATAGTGTGATGTCACGTGGGTGCAGAGGAATATGCATGGTCAGTGAGCATATGCACAAGCTTACACTAGCAACCCTATTCAATGTGTACTCAAATAAGGTTCTAAATATCTTTTACAAGATCTTTTACAGATTCAATAATTATTAACCAGCAGGTTGCTGATCAGATTTATTTATTAAATGCAATAGATTTGATTGAAAAATGAATAATCGTTAGGATCTCTTTGGATGAGCATATCACACAACAACCAGAAGCGTCACCTATCTTTTTCTTTAAAAGGAATTTGTAATAGTTGTTGCTTTTTTGAACTGATATCCACTTGATTTTGTTGATGAGTAAAATTATTTGAACACAGCAGGTCCAAAATACACACAGCTTGGATCAGTCCAATGTAATGAAGCCACTAGATATATACAACTATTTATTCTATTTCTAGTAATTCCAACCACCAGTAGATGCTGTTTACCATTAGTGTAGAAGTGGATTCCATTTCACAATTACCTAGGATCATACCTGGGAGCAGCTGTGTCCATGCAGTGCATCAATCAAATGGGATATTTAGAAAGATGTGTTATGACTTTCCAAGGAGTTGTCTGCCCAGGAGTTCTGCTTGGAGCTTCAGCACTTACTACCACTGTCTGTGCAGCAGAAGTCCAAAATCCAGTAGTCTTCTGTTTGCTGCCTGACACTTATCAACAAGACATGATACTCAAGACTCAACAACCTATATGTTTTAGTTTGTTATTAACAGTTTATGTGCATCCTACTGTTCCTCCCTTTCCATTTTTGCACTTAAGACTAGAGCATATCTGTAGTATATTCGTTTTACATGAATATTTTATTGTGTTTTTCATGTGGTTTGAAAAATAGAATTTAGTTGCAGCACATCTTTTCTAGCTATTATCTTGCAGATTACCTGCTTATGAAAACCTACGCTTTGAATGTCATTTTAACATTTAGGGGGGTAGTTATCATCGTGTCAACTTTCCTGCCTTCGCCGGCCTAATACGCCCGCCTAAGCTCGCCTACCTTCGCCGCCGCGGACCTGAAAAAATACGCCTAAGTTATCAAAAAAAGCTGTCAAAAAGCCGCGGGGCGATGAGCAGCGGACTGTGAGAGTTATCACTCATCCAATCTCGCTGCTCTTCGGCTGTTTGACAGCTTTCTTGCTAGCCTTTCACTAAGCACTCACACTAAACTACACTGCTCTAACCCCTATACCGGCACCCCCGGAGCCCCCCGCAACTAAATAAAGTTATTAACCCCTAAACCGCCGCTCCTAGACCCCGCCGCAAGTCTTATAAATGTATTAACCCCTAAACCGCCGCTCCTAGACCCCGCCGCAACTCTTATAAATGTATTAACCCCTAAACCGCCGCTCCCGGACACCGCTGCCACCTACATTATACCTAGTAACCCCTATCCTGCCCCCCCTATACCGTCGCCCTATATAATAAAGTTATTAACCCCTATCCTGCAGATCCCACACCTCGCCGCAAATAAATAAATAGTTTAACCCCTAAACCGCCGCTCCCTGAACCCGCCGCAACCTATATTAAATTTATTAACCCCTATCCTGCCCCCCTACACCGTCGCCACCTATAATAAATTTATTAACCCCTATCCTGCCCCCCCTACACCGCCGCCACTGTAATAAAATTATTAACCCCTAAACCTAAGTCTAACACTAACCCTAACACCCCCCTAACTTAAATATTAATTAAATAAATCTAAATAATATTTCTATTATTAACTAAATGAATCCTATTTAAAACTAAATACTTACCTGTAAAATAAACCCTAATATAGCTACAATATAAATAATAATTATATTGTAGCTATCTTAGGATTTATTTTTATTTTACAGGCAAATTTCAATTTATTTTAACTAGGTACAATAGCTATTAAATAGTTATTAACTATCTAATAGCTTACCTAGCTAAAATAAAGAGAAATGTACCTGTAAAATAAAAACTAACCTAAGTTACAATTACACCTAACACTACACTATACTTTAATAAATTATTCCTATTTAAAATTAAATACTTACCTGTAAAATAAACCCTAAGATAGCTACAATATAATTAATAATTACATTGTAGCTATCTTAGGATTTATATTTATTTTACAGGTAACTTTGTATTTATTTTAGCTAGTTAGAATAGTTATTAAATAGTTATTAACTATTTAATAACTACCTAGCTAAAAGAAATACAAAATTACCAGTAAAATAAATCCTAACCTAATTTACAATTAAACCTAACACTACACTATCATTAAATAAATTAAATAAACTACCTACAAATAACTACAATTAAATACAATTACATAAACTAACTAAAGTACAAAAAATAAAAAAAGCTAAGTTACAAAAAATAAAAAAAATAAGTTACAAACATTTAAAAACATATTACAACAATTTTAAGCTACTTACACCTAATCTAAGCCCCCTAATAAAATAACAAACCCCCCCAAAATAAAAAAATGCCCTACCATATTCTAAATTAAAAAAGTTCAAAGCTCTTTTACCTTGCCAGCCCTTAAAAGGGCCTTTTGTGGGGGCATGCCCCAAAGTTCAGCTCTTTTGCCTGTAAAAGAAAAATACAACCCCCCCAACATTAAAACCCACCACCCACATACCCCTAATCTAACCCAAACCCCCCTTAAAATAACCTAACACTAATCCCCTGAAGATCATCCTACCTTTAGTTGTCTTCACTCAGCCGAGCCACCGATGGAACTGAAGAGGACATCCGGACCGGCAGAAGTTATCCTCCAAGGGGCACTGAAGAAATCTTCCATCCGATGAAGTGATCCTCCAAGCGGCGCTGAAGAAATCTTCCATCCGGGCGAGGTCATCTTCCAAGAGGCGCTGAAGAAGTCTTCTATCCGGGCGAGGTCATCGTCGAAGCCGGGTCTTGAATCTTCATCCCGCCGACGCAGAACATCCTCCTTTCCCGACGAACTACCGACGAATGAAGGCTCCTTTAAGGGACGTCATCCAAGATGGCGTCCCTTCAATTCCGATTGGCTGATAGGATTCTATCAGCCAATCGGAATTAAGGTAGGAAAAATCTGATTGGCTGATGAAATCAGCCAATCAGATTCAAGTTCAATCCGATTGGCTGATCCAATCAGCCAATCAGATTGAGCTCGCATTCTATTGGCTGATCGGAACAGCCAATAGAATGTGAGCTCAATCTGATTGGCTGATTGGATCAGCCAATCGGATTGAACTTGAATCTGATTGGCTGATTCCATCAGCCAATCAGATTTTTCCTACCTTAATTCCGATTGGCTGATAGAATCCTGGTGGGTTTTAATGTTGGGGGGGGGTTGTATTTTTCTTTTACAGGCAAAAGAGCTGAACTTTGGGGCATGCCCCCACAAAAGGCCCTTTTAAGGGCTGGTAAGGTAAAAGAGCTTTGAACTTTATTTAATTTACAATAGGGTAGGGCATTTTTTTATTTTGGGGGGGTTTGTTATTTTATTAGGGGGCTTAGATTAGGTGTAAGTAGCTTAAAATTGTTGTAATATTTGTAAAATGTTCATAACTTTTTTTTTTTTTTTTGTAACTTAGCTTTTTTTATTTTTTGTACTTTAGTTAGTTTATGTAATTGTATTTAATTGTAGTTATTTGTAGGTAGTTTATTTAATTAATTTAATGATAGTGTAGTATTAGGTTTAATTGTAACCTAGGTTAGGATTTATTTTACAGGTAATTTTGTATGTCTTTTAGCTAGGTAGTTATTAAAGGGCCACTGTAAGTAAATATTTTCTATGCCTGTTACTAACTAACTACCCTAAATACGCTTTTTATCAATAGCATTTCATTAACATATCTCTACCGTATATCAGAAATCTTGTCTGCAAATTTAATTGTTTTCCAAACCCACTCTGTGGGTATCCTTTGCTCTGTACCAATCCGTTTACAATACCTAGGTTTCAAAATGGCGCTTTAAACACAAAGTTATTGGTTTAAGTATTTTGAACACACAGTGCTGAAAATAGTGGGCAGGATAACGTGACATCATCAGCGAATAAAAGATATAACTTTTAGAACGTTATGAAACTTTGTTTTGGAGAAAATATAGGTCAGTAGGTTTTAATTAATGTTTATTAACTTTAATATGTTAGTTGTTTAGCTTAAAAATTATAACAGAAAGTAATCCTTTAAATAGTTAATAACTATTTAATAACTATTCTAACTAGCTAAAATAAATACAAAGTTACCTGTAAAATAAATATAAATCCTAAGATAGCTACAATATAATTATTATTTATATTGTAGCTATATTAGGGTTTATTTTACAGGTAAGTATTTAGTTTTAAATAGGAATAATTTATTAAAGTATAGTGTAGTGTTAGGTGTAATTGTAACTTAGGTTAGTTTTTATTTTACAGGTAAATTTCTCTTTATTTTAGCTAGGTAAGCTATTAAATAGTTAATAACTATTTAATAGCTATTGTACCTAGTTAAAATATATTGAAAGTTGCCTGTAAAATAAAAATAAATCCTAAGATAGCTAGAATATAATTATTATTTATATTGTAGCTATATTAGGGTTTATTTTAAAGGTAAGTATTTAGTTTTAAATAGGATTAATTTAGTTAATAATAAAAATATTATTTAGATTTATTTAATTAATATTTAAGTTAGGGGGGCGTTAGGGTTAGGGTTAGACTTAGGTTTAGGGGTTAATAATTTTATTACAGTGGCGGCGGCGTAGTGGGGGGCAGGATAGGGGTTAATAAATTTATTATAGGTGGCAACGGTGTAGGGGGGGCAGATTAGGGGTTAATAAATTTATTATAGGTGGCGACGGTGTAGGGGGGGGCAGGATAGGGGTTAATACATTTAATATAGGTTGCGGCGGGTTCAGGGAGCGGCAGTTTAGGGGTTAATACATTTATTATAGTTGCGGTGGGCTCCGGGAGCGGCAGTTTAGGGGTTAATATGTATAGAGTAGCTTGCGGTGGGCTCCGGGAGTGGCGGTTTAGGGGGTAATAACTTTATTTAGTTGCGGCGTTGTAGGGGGGACAGATTAGTGGTGTTTAGACTCGGGGTACATGTTAGGGTGTTAGGTGCAGACATTTCCCATAGGAATCAATGGGATGTCTGTCAGCAGCGAACTTGTACTTTTGCTATGGTCAGACTCCCATTGATTCCTATGGGATCCGCCGCCTCCAGGTGTAAAAGTGCCGAGCGTACCTGCTAGTCATTTGATAACTAGAAAAAGTAGTGAGAATCTGCCGCACTTGTGTGCGGAACATCTGGAGTGACGTAAGAATCGATCTGTGTCGGACTGAGTCTGGCGGATCGAAGCTTACGTCACAAAATTCTACTTTTGCCGGCCTCGAGCCTTTGATAACTAAGGCGAATCAGCCTCGCCACAAATACGCTGCGGAATTCCAGCGTATTTGAGGTTGACGGCTTGATAACTACCCCCCTTAATCTTCTGTGAACTTCAACAAACTTGAATGAAATGCATGAAATTTCTATGGCCGTGCCCTATATTAAATTTAATTCCGATGTTATTATTTAATACATAAGCAACAATTCATTGTAATAAAAATATAGCCCCTGAAGCATTTTGTATCATTATCAACTCACATTTATTGTATTAAATTGAAAGTCTGATATTAATTCAGTGGATTACCAAACATAATTGCTAGAATTTCTTCTGTTAAGTTTTATGTTATGGAAGAAACTACATTATGGGGCCCAAGCTCCGAACGGATGGCCCGTGTTTCTGGCGAGTCTTCAGACTCGCCAGAAACACAAGTTAGGGAGCAGTGGTCACAAAGACCGCTGCTCCATAACCCTGTCCGTCTGCTCTGAGCAGGCGACAGGAATCGCCGGAATTCAACCCGATCGAGTACGAACGATCGGGTTGATTGACACCCCCTGCTGGCGGCCCATTGGCTGCGAGTCTGCAGGGGGCGGCATTGCACCAGCAGCTCTTTTGAGCTGCTGGTGCAATACTTAATACAGAGAGTGTATTGCTCTCCGCATTCAGTGATGTCTTGCGGACCTGATCCGCACTGTCGGATCAGGTCCCCAAGACATTTGATAAATTGGCCCCTATGTGTGATTTTAGTCTACTGATATTCTACAAACTATACTGCAGAGCCATCTTTCTAAATAGATTCAATGTAAAAATCTCATTAATATTGAGCCTTATAGCAAATAAATGATGAACATTATATCCTGTAGTTTTACAAATTAATAGAACAAACTACTGTATGTAAGCCTAATGGTTCATTAGACTTATGTTGTTTTTTTCTGTTTTGTTTTGACTTTTTAATTTGCATTCTTATTAACAACCAAGTTCTGCTTCATTATTTGCATTGCTGTCAATTTCTAAGTTAATCAGACATGTGTATAATAGATATCCACATTTATATGAAGTCTATTTAGAAGCTACATTTTCCTTTGTGAATCTTAACCCAATGCAACTGAATCATACATACCCGTTTATAAGCATATGTCAATTAGAATGTTGTCAATGGCATTTTGAGAGTGTACACCCAGATTAGTAGACATGTGCACGTCTGAAAATTTGCTTTTGCTTCACATTGATTCAGTATTTTTTTATTTAATTGAATTCGGATTGATTTGTTATATAGCAGTCATTCGTTTCGGATTTATTCATTAAAGCAGTCATTTGTTTCGGATGCATTCGAAAGTTCGGAAGTTCAATATGTTCAGATTCATTTGTTCTGTTATGTTATGTTGATTCGGATGGTTCCAACCAACACAAAAGGAATTATTTCACTGTTCTATCTCACTATATTTATTGTAATATAGGATGAAGGTCCTGTAGATACAGAAAAGAAGGCGCCACATGGAACAGTATCGTCAGGTGAAAGAACCATACACATTAGACAATTTCCAACTCACATAGGAAGCAGCACTCGTGGTGCCAGAAACAGCAGTCCGGGACCTCTTAGTCGCCCGACAGACTCAGCTGCAATGTACGCAGTCCGATCACGTGGGTACGTCTTGCCGAACAGAGGCAGCAGAATCCCAACGCCTTCAGCTAGTGGTACCAATCAGCAAAGCCAAATGAGGGGGGGGGGTGCGAAGCTCTACAGTCACTCGTATCAATATAGTGCTCAACCAACTCGATTGTGAAGCATTGCTTATCATCATTAGCGCACCTCTTAGCCCTATCTTCTTTATTGTAATATATCTCTCTTCCTTTTTTTTTTTAAATAATAAATATGGATCGGCAAAGGAATTGTGATTAGTCCAGAGAGTCAGACTATCGAGCCATGGCCATTCAAATACAAGAATGAATCCAAACTATTTTGGATGTTTTGTTACAAATGAATTCAGATTAGCTTAGTTTTGTTACTAGGGTCATTTTGATTCGGAATGAAACGAATTGCACATGTCTACAGATTAGCAATCATAAGAGATTACACATTGGGATTTATTTGGATTAATTTTTATTTTGTTATAGATAAAGCTTTGCGGAGTTTGTTGTCTACATATTAAAAGGGATAGTAAAATGATACTTTCATGATTCAGATAGAGTCTGACATTTTTAACACCTTTCTAATGCACTTCTATGATCAAATTTGCCTTTTTTTCTTTGTATCCTTTTGTTGAAGAATAGACTCTTCAAGGAGCAGCAATACACTAATGGGAGATAGCTAAACACATATGGTTCAGCCACCAATTACCATCTTGCTTACCTTACCTAGGTATAATGTACAACAAAGGATACCAATAGAATAAAACAAATTTTATTTCAGAAGTTAATTGGAAGGTTGTTTAAAATTGCATACTCTATGCATTGCAAAGTTCCATACAATAGTATAAGGTTTTAGCATACTAAAGGCTGTCATATCCCTTCCTTGCATTGGTTCATATGCTGTTAAAATATTAAGAGATACATCTGATATAGGACTAGATTACAAGTGCCGCGCTGCCCAGCTTAAACTTCACTAGAACTTCTTAGTAGTAATCTTTTTGCATGCGTCGGGTAGTGCAGGTATTGCACGTTGAAAGTAAAAAGTTTACACGTGAGCAAAACCCGACGTGCACAAACCAAAGGACTTAAAATATTGTGACTATGTTAACTAACCCATACATACACATATTTAGACAAGTATATGTATGTATAGATACACTATAGCCCTTTACAGTCAAATATTGTGTAATATACCATATACCTTTTAAACCTTATAACTGTTTTTATTAATATGTGACTCATTTTTATTAGATAGCATTTATATGAGTGTAACAGTAAGTTTAAATATATTTATGTTGTGTTTGGTGCACCTTTTTTTCACACTACCATTTATGCGAGGTTTTCAGTTGCACTTACCCAACAAGCATAACATGAGTTTACGTTTCCGCAATCACATTTACTTTAAACTTGTAATATGCACGCTATTTACGTCACGTGCAAAAATCTTGCGTGCAACAGTTAGAAACCACTTGTAATCTAGCCCTTGATGGGCAATTTCTTTCATTTCCATTTAAAGGGACACTAAACCCAAATTTTTTCTTTTGTGATTCAGATAGAGAATTTAATTTAAAAAAAACATTCCAATTTACTTCTATTATCTAATTTGCTTCATTATTTAGATATCCTTTGTTGAAGAAATAGCAATACACATGGGTGAACCAATCATACGAGGTATCTATGTGCAGCCACCAATCAGCAGCTACTGAGCCTATCTAGATATGCTTTTCAGCAAAGAATATCAAGAGAATAAAGCAAATTAAATAATATAAGTAAATTAGAAAGTTGTTTAAAATGTCTTGCTCTTTCTAAATCATGAAAGAAAAAAAATAGGTTTCAAGGGCCCAATCCGATAAAAATCGTCGCCCGCAAAAGCAGGCGACGCCAATATTTGCGCTGGTTTGGTATCACATATACGGCGTAACCTAGAAGTTACGCGCATAGATTTCTGGCGTCGCCCATAGTTTTTTGGGCCATAGACTGACATACAAAACACACGCAGTTTGGTATCCAATATATGGCGTAAGTACTTAAGCGCGCAGATTTCAGAAAATCTACTCCAATCTCATCTCCCACAAATTTCAACCGCAGGAACCCTTGCACTGACTTAGAAACCAACGTAACTCTTGGAAGGCCTAACAAGTGCATGCTTAACAACATACATATCAGTAGCTTGATCACAATAGTTAACCTCTTAAAAGCATTTAATATTCCTGCCCCTGCAAGTTTGTCAAACCAATCACAAAGGGGTGCATCATGGGGCCTAGGGAGACATCATGGGGCCCAGGGAGACATCATGGGGCCCAGGGAGACATCATGGGGCCCAGGGAGACATCATGGGGCCCAGGGAGACATCATGGGGCCCAGGGGGTGCTGGAAGCCCTACAATCCCCTGTTGTTCTGTCTACACATGCTGAATCTATAGTTGTTGCTGAGGTCCATGGTGATGGTGCTGCCCCTGCTGCAGCTGGTCATCGAATTACATACTGCGGAGTTCCACTGCATGTAAGTGAAACTACTACATCCCACCCCCATTCACTTAACCACCCTAATTACTGAAAATATATCATTAGTTCAATTCATGTTTTGGTCACTATGATTTATTGACTATCATTTTGAGGAATGAAAATGGATGTTTATACTTTATGTTCACACCTTCTGTAAAAACATTATTATTTAGATATATATATACCCATGTGCAGGGATAGGCAAGGTGTCCTTCACTAAAACTCTTTACCTTAGAAAATGTCAGCAACAGCCTTGGCTCGTGCCTATCCCTGCACATGGGTCAATTTCTATTGGATGTGAGAAACCTTGATTTACATCTTAAAAGTGACTATCACTATATGTACCCTTCATACACAACTATGTGATGTGGTTTAGAGAACATGAATATGTCATAAACATGATGATATTACCTTTTCTGGGCCATTTCCACACAGGCCTTATTATATTTTTCAAAGATATTAGTGTACTAAAACTTCCCTCACATGGATGTGGATGACAATTATATGGTAAATAACAGAGGACAAGATTTAGGATTAAATATAACAAGATTTATTTTCTTTTAGGCTTCTTAGATGAGGGGGCTGAGGGGCCTGGAGTGGGTCTCCTGCCTCTCCTGGGTTGTGTTGATTCTGAGGATCCTGCAGGAGTGCTGGCCACAGATGAGATGCTGGAGGCAATGTCCTGCTGGTGGGTGAAATGCTCCACCAACACACCCAACAGTTGGTTCTGTTCCCTCCATCTGTTGTCACTCTGAATCTGCATGTCAGACATTACTCTCAGCATCTGAGATTGATTCTGGACCATAGCAGTTAAAGATGCCGCCATGTCCCGTTGCAGCTCAATGGAACGCTGTTGTAAAGTCTGTTGACTCCTGTAAAACCTGCGTTGGTCCCTCTGCATTCTCTCGCAGGTTGATGTGAGACTCTCGCAGGTTACTGTTTGCCTCCTCTGTAGGGCAATGTATTCATCGCCCATGGCCGAAGTCAGTGGATCCATGGGCTCTTCCCCAGCAGGGACTCTAGGCACCGGTTCCATTTCTATATCCTCAGCTGGTGGCTTTGGAATCTCAGCTGGTGGTGCAGGCTGTGGAATCTCAGCTGGGGGTGCAGGCTGTGGAATCTCAGCTGGTGGTGCAGGCTGTGGAATCTCAGCTGGGGGTGCAGGCTGTGGAATCTCAGCTGGTGGTGCAGGCTGTGGAATCTCAGCTGGGGGTGCAGGCTGTGGAATCTCAGCTGGTGGAGCTCTTCCAAGTGCAGCAGATGGTGCAGATGTCTGGATGGACTGATAGTCCCATTGCCTGCTGGTGTGCACCCACTCAGCCTGCTGGTAGAATCCCGGAGTGGCATGATATTGTTGGGGGGGGCGGGGTAAAGACATCTACCCTTCGGGGCTGGCTTGGCTCCCCCTCCAAGCCAAAGGAATAGTCCTCCGGCCAGGGCTCCTGCCAGGTATCCTCATGTAATGCTGGCAGCATAACATTCGGATTGTCAATTGAGGCAGTCCAACCCAGGTCATGCCTGGCATACTCCTGCTGGACTCTCTGGACCGGTGGTCGAGGTGGAGAAATACTTAGTTCCGGTGATGGAGGGGGATGCATGGGCGTTGGCACCCTGGTGACTGGAGGTTCTGTGGAGGAGTCAAATGATGAGAGGGATTAGTACAGTCAGATATATATCCATGTGGGCATGCAATGTACATGCTAGGGCCTATACACATTCTCATGTCAAACTCTATAACATGCATGTGCACATTGAGATTTGTGATATGAGGGTTTTTAATATGCAAAGTATACATGTATGTGTTTCATACAATAGTTCTGTGTACATGTCAGTGATGGAGAAAATGTGTTCTTTAAGTGACACTATAGTTGTGATGACTATAGTGTCCTTTTACTGAAAACTCTACATGTGGCTTGTGGCCTGTGTTACTCTGAGATATGTTAGTATTTCACTATTCCACCTAATATCATGAATTTCAATGTGTTAAGTAGCATTAAATGGACATTAAACCCATTTTTATTCTTTCATGATTCAGCTAGAGCATGCAATTGTAAACAACTTTGTAATTTACTTCCATTACCTAATTTGCTTCATTCTCTTGATATTCTTAGCTGAAAAGCATATCTAGATAGGCTCAAAAGCTGCTGATTGGTGGCTGCACATCAATGCTTCGTGTGATTGCCTCACCCATGTGCATTGATATTTAATAAACAAAGATTAAGAAAATAATGAAGCAAAATAGATAATAGAAGTAAATTGGGATGTTGTTGAAAACTGTATTCTCTATCTGAATAATGAAATAAAAAGAGTTGGTTTCATGTCCCTTTAATGTTAAATCTCATTGTAGATGTTTTTGTTAGTAGGCCAAATACCATGCTCCTCATTGTGTACATGAATGTGTGACAATATAGGATGTTATAACTCAAATACATATAATACTGGTGTGTGGGATGTTACTCACCAGCATGCTGTGCTGATGTTGCAATCCCTGAGTCACGAGCCCCTGGAAGTCCACGGACTGCTGTGACGCTCAGGGACCTACGAATCAGCTCCTGCCACTCGTTGTATTCCGCCTCATAGTGAGGCCCACCTCCTGTTGCCCTCTGGGACATTGCTTCTTGGCCCATCTTCTCCTTAACTCTCCTCTTACAGTCGTTCCACCTCTTCTTTAGGCCATCAACATTCCTCCTCTGCTGGGACACACCATTAACGGCCTCCACCACCTTCTGACAGACATCTTTACGCCTACGGGCAACTCCTTTGCCCTTCTCTTGGCCAAAGAGGGTGGTATGGTTCTCCAGGACAGCCTGGACTAGAGCGAGGTTTTCAGCGAATGTTGAAGTTGGGGCACCTCATACGCTCATCGTCTTGGGCCGCCTGGCTCCCTCCCTGGGATATCCCTGGTGTGGGTTCCTCCCTATCCTCTCCCTCCTCCCCCCTTCTATCCCCATGTGCACCCTCTATCCCTCTTCTGAGTGTGCCTGGCCTTGGGGCAACCCCACTCCCATCCTCCCTTCTAGCTCTCCCTCTCCCCACTCCGCTCACTCCCTGACGGGGACCCTGCTGCTCCTCCTGTCCATAATCCTCTCCCTGCAACTCCCCTTCCCTCCTCCTCCCCGCCCTAGCTCTCCCTGACATCCTCACACTACACACACTCACACACTCACACTCACTCCCACTTCAATCACAGACAATCACAACCAAACACTCAGCCTTTCAAACTGTAAAAGATAAATAAAATGTGTAAGGTGTTATAAAAAAAAAAGTGTGGTGTATTTTGTATATGTGTGTATGCAAAATGTGTGCAATATGTAAAAAAGTGACAGTAATGTACAAGCTTAACAAATCCACCAAATCCGACCTAACTAAATATTATGCAATGCGCCTCTCTCTCTACTCTAACGACTTTCTCCTACTCACTGTAGTGTGCTGTAGCTCCAAGAACCGACCAAACACACTAAAGAAAATGGCGGCTGCGCAGGGGTTTAAGTATGAATTTTGAATCTCGTCATTAAGTGGCGCATCTCCTAGAACTTGCGTAATTTTTTTAGAGTCCTAGGCTAATTTGCATAAAACTACACTTTATTGAGACTTTACGTGAACAAAATACTGGCGTAAGTACTTGCGACGACTAAAATGTGTATTTGCGCACATTTTAGTTGATCGACGGTTTTTCCTACTTACGCCAGTTTAGCATCTGACGGCGCTGTATATTGGATAGCTTGAGTTGCGAGCTGAAACTGCAGGCGACGCGGGTTCCCTCGCTTGCGCCGCAAACTACGCCGTATATCGGATCGCGCCCCATGTTCCTTTAAGTAAGATTTAGGATCCAAATCTGTAACATGTTGTATCTCTTTTTCTTTTTTTGTAACTTTGAGGGAAGGCAAACAATTTTTTGAAATTTTTGTATGTGTAAAACACACACACACATATATATATATATATATATATATATATATATATATATATATATATATATATATATATATATATATATATATATATATATATATATATATATATACTAGTTTGTAAGCCTGCCCAGAGGGCAGTCTATGAGTTGTTAATAAAAAAAAATTGAACTACAGAAAAAAATAAACAAATTATCAAAAATAAAAAAATTAAACCTAATCCCTATGAAAATTAAAAAGATCCTCCCCCCAAAAAAATAAAAACACCCCCTAATCTAATGCTGAACTACTAATAGCTCTTAAAAGGGCTTTTTGCAGCGCATTTTTCTAAGTTAAACAGCTCTTTTGCAGTTACAAAAAATTCTAAGTCCCCCCTAACAGTAAAACCACCAAACCACCACAAAATAAATAAACCTAACACTAAAACACCTAAACTATCCATTGCCCTGAAAAGGGCATTTGTATGGGCATTGCCCTTAAAAATGCCTTCAGCTCTTTTGCTGCCCATCCCTAATCTAAAATTATTATTTTTTTTTATTTACTTTTTTTAAAAAACCTGTCTAAAACCCTTCAAAAAATAAAAATAAAACCTAATCCCTATGAAAATAAAAAAGCTCCCCCAAAATAAAAACACCCCCTAATCTAATGCTAAACTACCAATAGCTTTTAAAAGGGCTTTTTGTAGGGCATTGCCCTAAGTTAAACAGCTCTTTTGCAGTTACCAAAAAGTCCCCTCTAACAGTAAAACTCACCACCCACCAACCCCCCCCCCCAAATAAAAAAAACCTAAAGTATACATAGCCCTGAAAAGGGCATTTCTATGGGCATTGCCCTTAAAAGGGCATTAAGCTATTTTGCTGCCCATCCCTAATCTAAAAAATATTTAAAAAATAAAAACCTAAGTCTAACCACCAAAAATAAAAAAAAATAAACCTAAGTTGAATTAATCTAAAATTACAGAAAATAAAAAATCTAATATTGCAGAAAAACTAAATTTTAAAAAATTATACCTAATTCCTATGAAAATAAAAAAGCCCCCCAAAATAAAAATACCCCTACTCTAAGAATAAACTGCCAGTAGCCCTTAAAGTGTCAGTAAACCATAAAAAATTTTTATATAATTCTGCACATAGTGCAGAATTATATAACATTATAATAGCGCAAACATTGTAAAACCAAATTTCCCCTTTGAATTTAAAAAATAACTGCTGTTTTACAGACCCGCTCTCTGTGATCTTCTGAGCGGGTCTGTTTTTTTCTAACAGCGCATCGGGCCAGCTGTATAGTCACAGCCCGGCCCGACCGCGCCATAGCACTAAGTGCAGCTCGCTCCTGCTCTGTCAGACAGCAGGAGCGAGCTGCACTTAGTGCTATGGCGCGGTCGGGCCGGGCTGTGACTATACAGCTGGCCCGATGCGCTGTTTAAAAAAAACCGACCCGCTCAGAAGATCACAGAGAGCGGGTCTGTAAAACAGCAGTTATTTTTTAAATTCAAAGGGGAAATTTGGTTTTACAATGTTTGCGCTATTATAATGTTATATAATTCTGTACTATGTGCAGAATTATATAACATTTTTTTATGGTTTGCTGTCCCTTTAAAAGGGCTTTTTGCAGGGCATTGCCCCAAGATAACCAGCTCTTTTACATTAAAAATACACAAAGTCACCCCTAACAGTAAACCCCACCCACCCACCAAACCCCCCAAAATAAAAAAACCTAACACTGAAAAACCTAAACTACCCATTGCCCTGAAAAGGGCATTTGTTGGGCATTGCCCTTAAAATGGAATTTAGCTATTTTACAAAATGCCCACCCTAATCTAAATTAAAATTTTTTTTTTAAAAACCTAAGTCTAACCCCCAGGTTGGTACTCACCGCTCCTGAAGTCCGGTGGAGAAGGTCCTGTCCCATGCAGTCAAGTCTTCTTCCAAGCGGCGACCTCTTCTTTCTTCTTCCAAGAACAATCCAGCGCAGAGCGGAGCTGAAGACCGATGACCGCGGAGCTGAAGAGCGGCGACCCTGGAACTGAAGACCGGTGACCGCGGAGCCATGGAGCATGGAGGATCATCTTCGTACGATCGCCACCGTACACAGGATAGTGAATTCAAGGTACGCGATTAAAAATGTCGTCCCTTGCATTCCTATTGGCTGATTTAATTCTTAAAATTCAAATCAGCCAATAGAATGAGAGCTAATAAAATTAGGTTTAATTTTGCAAACTTTGGTAATTTGTTTTTTTATTTCTGTAATGTTAGCCTTTTATTATTTTTTTTAACTTTAGTATTTTTTAGTTTAGGTCATTTGTGTTAATTTAGGTGGTGTTAGGTTATGGGGCTTAGTAATTCGTTAATTGCGTTGTGGGTGTTGGCGGTTTAAGGGGTTAATAGGTTAATTAGGTTTATTGCGATGTGGGGGGTTTGCGGTTTAGGGTTGAATAGGATAAATAGGTTTATTGCGATGTGGGGGTTTTGCGGTTTAGGGGTTAATAGGGTAATTAGGTTTATTGCAATGTGGGTGGTTGACGGTTAAGGGTTTAAAGGGTTAATTACTTTATTATTTTGCAATGTGTGAGTTTGCGGTGTATGTGTTAATACTTTGTGTGGGAGGTTCTTTTTTTTTGTTATAATTCTTGTGGGCGCTGCATCCCGGTGGATTCCGAAAATGGCAGGGTGGTGAAAGAATCCACCTTTGGTTGGCTGCCTCGCGCTGCCAACATTCCATTGAGGATGCGTGCGCAACTGCCAATGGTGACGGACATTACCAAATGCAATTATAGTATAAATATATATATATATATATATATATATATATATATATACATACACTGTATATATATATATATATATATATATATATACTCCTTTAGCGCGTGCTCTACCGGCTTTCATGCTCAACCATGGGCTGGAGTTGATGGACCATGGGTGGGATGGGCTAAAACAGGTATGACTTTAGAATGTGCAATAATTGTTTTTAAGCTCTATCACATGACCAGCTTCCGTGCTCTACCACGGGTTAGAATACAATTGTGGGAGGACCTTAAGAAGTGATAAGCCACCTTCGTCAAAAGATGAAGAGGCAAGAATTAACAAAAGCTGGAACCATGGGGTTAGAATTGATGGACCATGGGTTAAAACAGTTACACTGCTACTAATTTTATATATATATAGAGAGAGAGATATATAGATATATATAGAAAGAAGAATACAGGAAAATCAATTTGATACATTAATCAAAAGCACCGATAGAAGAGAACAAGCCAGCAAAATAAATACAAAATACTGATTACTAACATGGGATTTATCACAATTCATTTTAAACTATTTGAAAGTTTAAAAAAAACAGTAAAATCTTATTGAAGTCCTAACTAAACATTCACCTTTTTCCTGGCATCTAATAAAGTCTGAAATCTTATATTTTTCAAATATTCACCTTTTCACCCTTTTGTACACTGCCTGTCTAACTTTAAAGAAAACTTTAAAAAAATAAACATCTCCCTTTCTCACTCTTCCCCATTACCTGAAGTGGTAGAAGAGATTGAAAGAATGCATTCTCTGTGTATCTTTCAAGGAAGTTTTTTAGAGGGATTTGATACATCAAATCATTCAATAACTGCTTGAGATTGCATTTTCTCAACTATACTACATTCCTTTTTGTTTTTCTAGAATCTAAAAATCATTTGTCTACCGCAGAGAGTTGCTGTATTAATGACCATCTCATTCAAAAGCTCGCCACTCAGATGAGATGATCTAAGACGTCTCGTCAGTATGGAGAGGTCCCTAAAAACAACAAATGTTAATTTTAAAGATATTTATCTCACTATGCAGGGTTCTTGATGTGAAGGAGAGACACCTACATTACAATATAAGGTCTAAAAATTCCCAAAGATTTTCATTGATTTTTCTCCATGCTGACGAGCTTTTAAATGTCAGACCCTTAATGTCATTTGGTTTTTGTATAGAAAAAAAACATGTTTTTGTGTAAAATAGACTTGCTCTTCAAGACCTTTTTGATCCAGAAGGTGACTTTGCCCCAGAATTTCTTAATCTTAGGGCAGTCCCAGATCATAGGGGATAAATCTGTCCCCAGAAACTACAACGCACGCAAGACAAGCATAACTCTTTTTTCCATTTGTTCATCGTGACAGGAGTAAGATGATAAATAAATAATTAATTTGGAATGAGATTCATGCCAAGAAGCTGTCTATGAGGTATTGGATAATGTAAAAAAACTTTTTTTTAATAGTTGACATTTATAATTATCTAAACTAATTTTGCCAATAAGTATTTATCACCTTGAATTTGTAAAATACTTTTAAATCCAATAAGAGATTGAGTGCTTTCCTTTTTTATAGATATTGAATTCTTCTCAATACCTATATGGTGCCAGTGGAGTCCATGGGCCGTAATAAAGCTTTGTAACTATTGCCTGATTTGTAAATAAAGAACAAAAATTGGAGTTAACTTAAATTCTGATTTCAACTAATCAAATGAGTTCATATTTTTATGTTCAATTTCAATTGCTGCTAATTACTGCTTTCAACACAGCTGACCATCCTCTCCTCCTGATATCTCTCCCTCTTTACTTAACTAGATTTCCAACTGTCTCTCTGCAATTTCCTCGTGGATGTCCTCACACTACCTCCAACTGAGCTGCTTCTTATTCCCCCTCTCTTCGAGACATCCGACACCTGACATTTCTCTGACAATCGGAGACTCTATTCTCCACACCACATCCCAGGTCCGCTACATTGGGGTCACAAATGACTCAGAACTCACATTCACCCCACACATACAAGCACTTACCAAATCCTGCAATTCACACCAACACAACATTTCCAGAATTCATCCCCCCTTACTCAAAAAAGCTACAAAAATACTAATTAATTCCCTCATTTTGTCACGCATCGACTATTGCAATCTACTTCTAAATGGCTTTCCAAAACACTGCCTCGTCTCCCTCCAATCTATGATGAATACTTTAGCTAGGCTCATCAACCAAAGTCGCCGATCTACATCAGCTGATCCGCTCTGCCAGTCTCTACACTGGCACCTCACTCCAGAAAACAATTTAAAGTATTAACCCTAACTTACAAAGCACTCAACAGTCTAACTCCCAACTATATTTCCTCTCTCATCTCCAATTACTCCCCAACCCATCCTTTTCGATCAACTTCTGACCTACATCTCTCCACTTCAAGACTTCTTACGTGCTGCTGGAACTCTCTACCCCGCTCCATAAGACTGTCTCCAACCTTAGCTTCAGGCGCTCCTTTAAAACACACCTATTCAGAGAGGCTTACCACCTCTCCTCTGTTTTTCTTTTTAAATAGAACTGATATTCCCTTTTTTCTTTCTCTTGTAAAAATCAATATCTAGGTGATATTTTTTAATCGCTTAAAGGGATACTGAACCCAATTGTTTTTTCTTTCATGATTCAGATAGAGCATGCAATTTTAAGCAACTTTCTAATTTTTTCCTATTGTCACTTTTTCTTTGTTCTCTTGGTATCTTTATATGAAAAGGTAGGAATGTAAACTTACAAGCTGGCCCATCTTTGGTTCAGCACCCTTGATATCGCTTGCTAATTCGTGGCTGCATTTAGCCATCAATCAGCAAGCACCACCCAGGTGCTGAACCCCAGATGGGCCAGCTAGTAAGTTTACTTTCCTGCTTTGTTTAAACAAAGATACTAAGAGAACGAAGAAAAATGGATAATTGGAGTAAATTAGAAAGTTACTTTAAAGTGCATGCTCTATCTGAATCATGAAATAAAAAAATGGGTTCAGTATCCCTTTAATTATCTTCTTCCTTTTGATTGGGTAAGTAATGCCACCAACATTCTAGGAAACATTTAAATAAATAAAAAAACATAATATATCAATTAAAATATTATACAGGGAGAGAAAGGGGAGAAGAAGAGAATGAAAGAAAGAAAAACAATGAGCACCAGACATCCGGAATAAAAACCATACATATAAAAAAGAAAAGATAGTTATTCTATTTAGCCATCCCATTAAATAAAAAATGGATTTTATCACAAAACTCTCTAGCTTCCTTTGGATTTTCCAAGAAAAATGTACCATCTTTAAAGAGAACCTTAATCCTTGCAGGTAAAGTAAGCTGCCTTTAAAACCTTTGTACAATAGGGTGACAACTCTTTTCTCTTGCTGGATGTCTCTACTAAGAAATATTGAAAAATAAATAGTTTATCCTTACCAACGTCTAGTGATTTTTTGTCTATATGTTCTCAGTATGTTGGACCTATCACATGAGCTCTCTCAGCTAACATGGATGAACCATGCAGATTAATACCCAGAAACCCTAGTAATTGACATGAGGAAAAATTCATTAAATCAGAAAATTCTTGAGAATCTGGGAGACCAACCAATCATTTATTGGTCCTATGGGCTCTATCCTCTAATTCTACTTTTGTTTTGTAATTGTAAGATTTTACCCTGATGACATTGAGAAGTGTATTCAAGATTGTGAAAACCATCTTCAACATCAGAATTTCTGGACTCCATTCTAGCAGAAAACTGTTTTCAGCTGAAAGTGCAGCAAAATCATTCCTCAAACGGTCGAATTGTGAGAGTAAGGAACCCAGGATTTGTTTAGATAACAATTGTATATTACAAATACTATTAGAAGAGAAGCCAACATCTAATTTCCCATCCAAAACAGCTTATATACTACTACTGCTTTTCTTTTCTTTATTTTTAACTGATGTGGCTTGATATTTACTGGAAAACTATTTTTCCATGAAAAATCAACCCCAATCAGAGGGAGAAAAAACAAGTGATAATGCTAAGTGTATAATGCTGAGAGGTAAAATAACCTATCCAAACCCATAAGCAAATGTGATATTAGGGTGCAAAAATGAAACCATTGAGAAAATATTGTAAGAAAGTGTTATCTTTCCAAAAGGTCAGATATTCATTATATCTTAACTAGAGCACAGGTGAAATAATCAGCTAATGGGTGAGCAGATTATTTCACCTGTACTCTAGTTAAGATATAATGAATATCTGACCCATTAAGGACCCTAAGGACTGGGATTTGGAAACTCTATTCTAAGACCGTTAAGCTTGTTATTTTGTTTTGTAATTTTGTAGCCACTCAACTTCATTTAGGACTAATTTATTTTGTATAGTAAGCAATGTGGAGTAAGGATTTGTTTTGTTTATGTTAAAAATATATTTCTGCAAATTGTCTGCAATATATGTCATAGGATGCAGGACACAGCATAAAAGGTACAACACTATTGTATTGCAGAGCATAGAAGTATACAGCTTGCACAACACATCAAACTTAGTAACTGCGACATAGACAATATAAAGGCTATAAGCCACACCCCCATCCGGTGACATCACCTCCCACTCTTATTAAATCTTCCCCTTCTTCAAAGGACAAAGCATACTTTTTTTAAAAAAAAGTACCTCAAATAACAAGGTATACAAGAAGCATACAAAAATAGTTTTGTTTAGTGTATAACAAATAACAAGTTAAAGAGAATATATATGAACAACAAGAAATACAATCCTGACTTGAACATCGGGGTAGACTACCCTAGTCCACAGTGACCATGGGAATATTCTGCCCATTCGCCGGTCACTGATCTAACTAGTGCTAATCCCAATATCAGGCTGGAAGTTTCACCACTCTTCCACTTGACGTTATTTTACATGAACTGTCCTCTGATATAGAAGAAGGTGATTGAGAGTCTGCTGGAAACAAAAAAGTATCCCCACCGGCGGTGGCTCTGAGGCATCCAGTCCCAAACTCTCAGGTACTGGCTGAAGATGTCTTCTATTTCGACGTGTGACTGTCCCTCCATCAGTAAGGACTACATAAGACCTTGGTTCTGGAGAGCGTCCAATTACCATAGCAGGCATCTTCCATTTCTTCTCATCATCCAGTTTAACACTGACACTTTGCCAAACATTTAGCTCCTGCAAGGGCCTCACAGAGTGTTTTCTGTCGTAGAAGAATCGATAAACCTTTTTAGACTCTTCATCCATCCTAAAGACCTCGTCCCGAGGAACAGAGCTGGTTGGCTGGAAGGCACCCACAGAGGGTAAAGTGGTGTGAATCTGATGTCCTAGTATTAGCTGAGCTGGGCAAAAACACGTGGTTTGAATGGGAGTCACCCTATAGGCCAAGAGAGCTAGGTACGACTCAGATTGCTTCAAAATGAACTTTGTTGTTTGAACTGCCCTTTCAGCCATTCCATTGACCTGCGGGTAATGTGGACTTGACGTAGAATGGACAAAATCATATTCACTGCTGAAAGAACTTAACTCCATGGAAGCAAACTGCATTCCGTTATCACTCACTAACTCCATTGGAATGCCCCAATGGGCGAAAAAGCTCTTGAGACGAGTGATAACGGCTTGACTGGTGATCTCATTCAAGAGTGCAATCTCCAAATACCTGGAATAGTAGTCAATCACGACTAGGAACTTTTTCCCGTGCAGTTCACACAAATCAGCAGCTATTTTCTGCCACGGGCCTGCAGGCAGTGAAGTAGAAATCAAGGGCTACCTTCTCTGAGTAGGACAGCGTTAGCGGCAAAAGGCACATTTTGACATGTGGTTTGCAATGTCAGAACTGATCCCAGGCCACCATACTGTCGTAGCTGCCCTTTCTCTGCACTTTGTAATGCCCAAGTGGCCATCATGAATCCTGCTTAACATCTTCTGCCGCATGCTAACAGGAATAACTGAGCTGCGACCTCTCTGACTGGTAAGAACTTAAAGCTATCCAGAATGCCCCGCTCTTGGGCCAACCTTCTTTTATGTACTTAATAACTTATTGAAGGTCTGTATCTAAACATGTCTCCTTTCTTATTTGCTCTAGCTACCCTGACAAAATGGATTTGGATGCCAGAACTGAATTCACATATACTTTCACATCTGATTTCATTGAAGATTCTTCAGCAGCAGCCAGCGGGAGCCTGAAAAGTGTATCTGCCACTACCAGTTGTTTCCCCGGCACATGCACTGCCTGAACGTTGAACCTGAGCAGCCTCATCAGAAGTCTCTGGCATCTTAGGGGTGTTTTGTCAATATCATAGGAGTTAATTAGAGGGACTAGCAGTTTATGGTCAGTCTCCAGACTAAATTTCTCTAAACCCACTTAGTAACATTGGAAGCGCTCACAGGCCCATACTGCAGCCAGGCACTCTTTTTCAATTTGGGCGTATTTTGACTCAGCAGCCATCAGTGTACAGGAACAGTAGATGATGGGCTGTAGCTTGTTCTCATTCAGCTACAGGAGGGTGGCCCCTAGCCCATAGCTGCTCACATTAGCACTAACCACAGTCTTTTTAGAAGGTTGTAGAAACCTAATACTGGGGTTGACCCCAGCAAGGACTTGACCTGTACAAAAGCTTCTCCCTGTGAAAGACCCCAGACCCTGGCAACATCATTCTTCAACAACTCTGTGATAGGGTGTAGTACTGTGGATAAATCTGGAAGGAACCTGTCCAAATAATTCACAAGGCCCAATATTTGTCTCAGCTCGTGTACATCAGAAGGATTTTTTATCTGTTCAATAGCAAGGATTTTATCAGGGTCCAGCTTGATGCCATCTCCATTGATGATATGCCCAAAGTAACATAACTCAGATTTTCTAAAATGGCATTTCTCTTTATTTAATTTTAGCCCAGACTCTCTAATGGTCTGCAGCACACAGCTCAATCGCTGATCAGGTTCTTCCAATGTAGACCCATACACTAAAATGTTGTCCATGATGACTGCCATGCCCTCATGGTCCCTTAGGAGGGAACTCATCTCTCTTTGAAAGATTTCAAGAGCAGAGAATATCCAGAAGGAGAGTCTGCAGAAGCAAAACCGACCTACCGGTGTAATGAAGGTAGTCAGTTTGTGGCACTGTGGATCTAGAGGTATCTTCCAGAAGCCACTGGAAGCATCCAGTGTAGAGAGGAACTTTGCCCCAGCCAGTTTCAGAGCTATGTCTTCAAACGTCAGCAGCACATATTTCTCTCTTTTCACTGCCTCCCTTAGCCTTTTCAAGTCTACGCAGATGCGTACTTTCCCGTTTTTCTTTGCAACAGGCACAATGGGGGCACACCAGTCAGTTGCTTCAGCAACCTCTTCAATAACTCCCAAATTCTTCATATGCAGAAGTTCCTTCTCCACTTGAGGCATGAGCGGGAATGGAATTCTATGAGGAGTGGTAATGCTGTATGGGACCGCATCACTTTTAAGTGATATATGGACTGGGTTGCAATTCAGTAGGCCCAATTCACCAAACTTGTCTTCCGAAATCTCATTCACTCTGGGACAAGGCCCAAACCACAGGCTGCTTTCCTGCTCAATAGGTTGTTAACACACTGACCTCTAATTACATGTACCCACATGGTGAATTTCCTCTGCTTGTACTCACAGCTGGCAAAAAATTTCCCTGCACAATCGATGCGGCCACCAGGACTATGAACTTTCGTTGTAACTTTCGCAAGCTGAGGCTGTCGAGGCAGTTTTATGAATGCTGCAAGGGACATAACAGTGATTTTTGCTCCCGTGTCAATCTTGAAGGCAACCTAGGCTACAGTAAGGGTAACCCGACAATCTTTGTCTGAACCAGACAGTTCAATAACAGACCCTACAAAGGACACTTATTGACCCTCCTGGTCACTATCCACCTGCATCTCCTTAATGTATTCAGTTTTACACACCACTTCGGTTGCACTTTCTACATCTTTTATCTTTAGCGGGGCATACGACATTCTGATCATGGGTACGGTTACACAGCGTGCAGCGAGCCTGCTGCGCCCATCCGCTTCTGGGCCTATCTGTTGCCTTTGGTCTACCGCTCACACTGTGCCTTTCACTTGCAGCTCTCCTGAACTGCTGCACTTCATCCACAATACTCTCAAACCTCAGATCAGCCCCATCTAATGTTAATTCAGCCTCCAACTGTAGCTTCAGGGAGACCTCAGCATTTGCAATTCCTATGACTATTATGTCTCTGATTTGCTATTCTTTAGCAACACCAAACTCACATAATTCAGCTAGTTTATACAGGCTGCACACAAATGACTCCACAGATTCTCCCACACGCTGAGCACATTTGTGAAAACAATCCCTCTCATGAATCACATTTCTTTTGGGCACAAAGTGAGCACTGAGTTTGTTCATAACTGTTTCAAAGTCAAATTCTTCCCCTTCTTGGAAAGTAAAGGCATTGAACACTGGCCCCATAGAGTATAAAAGAGAATTAACTTATACTTCACCCCTCTCCTTCTTCTAATAAAACTGAAAGTTTCCCTTTGCTGCAAGTTTTGCCTTTACTTTTAACTTCTTTGTAAAACTTTCAGTTGTACACATTCTCTTAAGTGCACTTTTATTTACTTTCCATAAGTTTTATCAGTATGTTACCTCCTATTTGTCCTGGGTTTGCACCAGCCCCTCTTTTATTGTATACTAAATGTACTATCTAGGCATCAGCCACTGTTTTATTCTGTGTGCCCTGGACAGACATTATCCCATTTGTAATATATATATATATATATATATATATATATATATATATATATATATACAGGGAGTGCAGAATTATTAGGCAAGTTGTATTTTTGAGGATTAATTTTATTATTGAACAACAACCATGTTCTCAATGAACCCAAAAAACTCATTAATATCAAAGCTGAATATTTTTGGAAGTAGTTTTTAGTTTGTTTTTAGTTTTAGCTATTTTAGGGGGATATCTGTGTGTGCAGGTGACTATTACTGTGCATAATTATTAGGCAACTTAACAAAAAACAAATATATACCCATTTCAATTATTTATTTTTACCAGTGAAACCAATATAACATCTCAACATTCACAAATATACATTTCTGACAAATCAGTGACCAAGATAGCCACCTTTCTTTGCAAGGACACTCAAAAGCCTGCCATCCATGGATTCTGTCAGTGTTTTGATCTGTTCACCATCAACATTGCGTGCAGCAGCAACCACAGCCTCCCAGACACTGTTCAGAGAGGTGTACTGTTTTCCCTCCTTGTAAATCTCACATTTGATGATGGACCACAGGTTCTCAATGGGGTTCAGATCAGGTGAACAAGGTGGCCATGTCATTAGATTTTATTCTTTTATACCCTTTCTTGTCAGCCACGCTGTGGAGTCCTTGGACGCGTGTGATGGAGCTTTGTCCTGCATGAAAATCATGTTTTTCTTGAAGGATGCAGACTTCTTCCTGTACCACTGCTTGAAGAAGGTGTCTTCCAGAAACTGCAGTAGGACTGGGAGTTGAGCTTGACTCCATCCTCAACCCGAAAAGGCCCCACAAGCTCATCTTTGATGATACCAGCCCAAACCAGTACTCCACCTCCATTTTGCTGGCGTCTGAGTCGGACTGGAGCTCTCTGCTCTTTACCAATCCAGCCACGGGCCCATCCATCTGGCCCATCAAGACTCACTCTCATTTCATCAGTCCATAAAACCTTAGAAAAATCAGTCTTGAGATATTTCTTGGCCCAGTCTTGATGTTTCAGCTTGTGTGTCTTGTTCAGTGGTGGTCGTCTTTCAGCCTTTCTTACCTTGGCCATGTCTCTGAGTATTGCACACCTTGTGCTTTTGGGCACTCCAGTGATGTTGCAGCTCTGAAATATGGCCAAACTGGTGGCAAGTGGCATCTTGGCAGCTGCACGCTTGACTTTTCTCAGTTCATGGGCAGTTATTTTGCGCCTTGGTTTTTCCACACGCTTCTTGCGACCCTGTTGACCTTTTTGAATGAAACGCTTGATTGTTCGATGATGACGCTTCAGAAGCTTTGCAATTTTAAGAGTGCTGCATCCCTCTGCAAGATATCTCACTATTTTTTACTTTTCTGAGCCTGTCAAGTCCTTCTTTTGACCCATTTTGCCAAAGGAAAGGAAGTTGCCTAATAATTATGCACACCTGATATAGGGTGTTGATGTCATTAGACCACACCCCTTCTCATTACAGAGATGCACATCACCTAATATGCTTAATTGGTAGTAGGCTTTCGAGCCTATACAGCTTGTAAGACAACATGCATAAAGAGGATGATGTGGTCATCAGCTGGGCATTAACTCATCTTTTTTTAACCCACTCACTTCAGTTTATCATAAACCTCTGTTCTTACTCTATGGTCTTGGGTGGGTATTAACTTTTTTTTGTTCTATATAGCTTTCCCTAACTGGCTGTTTACTCTTATTTCCGTATCGTCCCTTCCCTTAGTCTCATATAATCTCCCCAGACTTGCCCATCTTATACATGCTTTAAGAGAACTGAGCTCCAGGTATCCAGTACCTGTACTGAGAAGTCTGAAGTTCAATCTCGTAGGGCCATGCAACATTGAGTGAATATGTCTCTTTTTGGCTCCGCCCTTCTTTGACTCCACCCATTTTTGCTCAAGGCGAAAGATCAGTATGAGCGAGGGAAGCGGGATATGATGACGCATGTGATGATATATATCCCCGCCCCCCCCCCCATGGTTCTGCTCCGGGGCTTGTAGTCTGTAAGACAGTGACACAGTCTAGAGGAGAGACAGTGCAGTCACAGTGACGGAAAGGAGTCAGCTTTATTTTAGACTCTGGACAGTTAAACTTAGACAGGTAGGTATTGTTTGTATTATAGTTTATACTGAGGAACAGCCTCTAATATCTTATGTGACTCATTATTAGCTCATTAAAATCTATTATATTCTAAAAGTCATTTTATGATAAACACAATGGCCTCTAGTTATTAAAGTCTGGCGGACCTGATCCGACACTGCGGATCAGGTCCGCCAGACCTCGCTGAATACGGCAAGCAATACGCTTGCCGTATTCAGCATTGCACCAGCAGCTCACAAGAGCTGCTGGTGCAACGCCGCCCCCTGCAGACTCGTGGCCAATAGGCCGCTAGCAGGGGGGTGACAATCAACCCGATCGTACTCGATTGGGTTGATTTCCGGCTATGTGTGTCCACCTGTTCAGAGCAGGCGGACAGGTTATGGAGCAGCGGTCTTTGTGACCGCTGCTTCATAACTGCTGTTTCTGGCGAGTCTGAAGACTCGCCAGAAACAGGGGCCATCAAGCTCCTTACGGAGCTTGATAACTAGAGGCCAATTTCACATTATATAATATTGCCCCAGTGAAGTCCCTCTTCATCATCATCAGGTAATGATTCCTTATATGTCTGTTGTACAAAGATATGCAATCATGTATTTTTCCAGTACTCTTTTCCTATTGCACATTTGTTAATGCCAGTAAAGCTATATTAGAATGAATGTTTACTTTACATTTTAATCAAATTGATCTGGATTTGTTCCATGCTTAGGTGAGAAACACTGACTCATATTTAATAATTAAATATATATTAGTCAGTGTTTCTCAACTAAGTATGGAACAAATCCAGTTCACTTAGATTACAATGTAAAGTAAATATTCATTCTAATATAGCATCACTGCCATTAAAGGGATATTCTAGTCAAAATTAAACTTTCATGATTCAGATAGAGCATGCAATTTTAAGCAACTTTCTAATGTACTCCTATTATCAATTTTTCTTTGTTCTCTTGGTATTTTTATTTTAAAAGCTGGAATATAAGCTTAGAAGCCAGCCCATTTTAGGTTCAGAACCTGGGTAGCACTTGCTAATGGTGTCTAAATGTAGCCATTCAATCAGCAAGCACTACCCAGGTTCTGAGCCAAAAATGGGCCGACTCCTAAGCTAACTTTCCAGCTTTTTAAAATAAAGATACCAAGAGAACGAAGAAAAATTGATAATAGGAGTAAATTCAAATGTTGCTTAAAATTGTATGCTCTATCTGAATCATATAAGTTTATTTTTGACTAGACTATCTCTTTAACAAATGTACAATAGGAGAAGAGTACTGGAAAATTACATAATTGCGTATTTTTGTGCAATAGACTAAATATTTTGAATATCATTACCTGATGATGTTGAAGAGGGTGGAGCAATTACATTTTTGTTTTGTGAAATTAAGTTTATTATAAAACGACATTTATAATATTAAACAAGAACCAATAAATGTATGTAGTCTGCTTATCTATTTATTAAACAACTTTGGGATTTCATATGTATTTATAGTGTATACAGAAAAGTAAGCACACATAATACAATTTAACAAGAATCTGGTAAAAACCTGTTTTCACAGGGACATATTTTTGCCTAAACCAAATAGGCCTGTACTTAGGGAAGCAGAATTCCAGTGCTAAAGGAAATCTGCTCACAAATTTGTGGTATTTTACCACAAAAGGGATAAAGATGTAGAGGTCTCGCGCTAAAGTAGACATTATATTTGTTTCCATAAAATGTAATTTTAAAGGTTTAAAAAACAAACAAAATAATATTTTTAAGTAAATGTTCTTGTTTCCATGCTGCAACATGACACTCCTTCAAATCATCGGTGTCAGCATAGTTGTAATGTATGGTGCAGACGGATACATTTTTTGGGCTCTGCACATGTGCACTGTATAACTAGGCCTTGCATGTACTGGCACTTGTTTAACATAGGATAAAATTAGAGTAATTTGTGTTTAATAGTCTCTCTGAGTTGAGAATGAACTTAACTCATATGCAATCACACAAATATAAAAACCATTTCTTTTCAAGAAAGTATAGACTGGAGACATCCTTAAGGGGATAGTACAGTCCAAATTAAACATTCATGATTCAGATAGGGCATGTAATTTTAAAAAACTTTCTAATTTACTTTTATCATAAAATTTGCTTTGTTATCTTTGTATTCTTAGTTGAAAACTAAACCTAGGTAGGTTCCTATGCTAATTTCTAAGCCCTTATAGGCCGCCTCTTATCTAAATGAATTTAACAGTTTTCCACAGCTAGAGGGCATTAGGTCATGTGTTTCATATAAATAACATTTTGCACATGGAGTTATTTAAGAGTCAGCCCTAATTGCCTGAAATGCAAGTCTGTCAAAAGATCTGAGATAAGGAGGAAGTCAGATACAAGTATAGATACAAGGTAATTACAGAGGTAAAACGTATATATCTATATCAGTGTTGGTTATGGAAATCTGGGGAATGGTAAATAAAGGGATTATCTATCTTTTTAAACAATAGCATTTTTGGGGTTTAATATCCCTTTAAATGACAAACATTTTCTATTTCTTATGTGCATTAAAAGAAAATGTAGTGACACAGAAACGGTTTATTTGCATATAGTATACAGTATGTAAGAACTGTAGAATTAATTTTAACACTCCAGTCTGTGTTTAGCTCCCCAAAGAGTTTAGAGAACTGCTGGCCAGTGTTACCACTTATCAGATGTCAACATTTTTTATAGCCCAACCAACAAAAACAAATCTAGCCCAATATACATTTAACCGTGTATAATGTACAGCCATACACGTAAAGGCAGAGGAAAAATGTAGTTTTAGCAACACTAAAGTTTATATAATGCAGGGGAAGCTGCAGTGGGGGGGGGAATGGCTGTATATGGGGGTTGGGTCATGTTGAACATGGGGTTTGGGGCAGGCTGGGGAGCTGTGAGAGACTGTAAAAGAGGGGAAGCAGTCACTTTACTAAAAGTTGTATTGCCGTGGAGCTCTGTGGCATACTGGTAAATACTTTACATTACTTGGCTTGCCAGTTTACTACATCAGTCATTGTGTTTGGATCATCGCCATAGGATCACTCATCTGCGATCTGAATCGTGCAACTGGTGCTAATATGGATAGCAGCAGGCATGAACAGGGGCCTTCGACTTCTGAAGCAGCAAAATCAAAGAAGATAAAGCAAATGTGCCGTTTCTGAGACTCATGGCAAACAACTTACACATGCATTACAACAGTGACTGGTAACTATCATACAGCATATTGTACTCTGTATAGGTGGGAGTTTGGAATTGGTCATGGTGGTGAAGGTGACATCAAATTCCACATATCTAGTGAAAGTCACAAAAATGCTGATCGGGCTGCAAAACAAAGTGATTCCCTCTAAGGATATGGCAACAGTGTGCCACAGTCATTCATATAGATCTTTGGACTGCACCATGAAACTTCTTCCTGTTATATTTCAGGATTCTGCTAAAGCCACTAAGATATCATGTGGTCATACCAAAGCTGAAGCCATTGTAACAAACGTGCTGGCTCCTTACAGTGTGGAAATGGTAGTTAATATTTGAAAAAAACAGCTATGCTTATTTTAGTGTTGCATCAGATGCATCTAACCATGGAAACACCAAACTTTTCCTCTTAGTTCTGCGTTACTTTAAGCTCTCCAAAGGAGTAGTAACACGTTTGTTGGATTTTTATGAAGGTGATGAAAGTTCTGCTGCATATTCAAAGCAAATTTTAAATGTGATTAAAACAAATGGCCTATCTGTGGATATGATGTCTGCATATTCTGCTGACAATGCAAGTGTAAACTTTGGAAAGCATAACGGTGTGTACCAGAAGCTTCATGCTGTAAATGATCGGATATTGCCAGGTGGCTGCCCAGCTCACATACTTCATAATACAGCTAAAAAGGCTTCAGATGTCTTAAATTGTGTCTCATTTTGAAATTATATAAAAAAAATCAATATCAGCCAAGAGAGTTGCCACACTGATTTAATGTTTGACTTTGTTGACCTTGAGTGGTCAGAACTTCTTCGCCATGTACCAACAAGATAGCTGTCTCTTTATCCAGCAATTGAGAGAGTTTTAAAAAATTGGCTAGCTGTAAAAGTTTACTTCCAAAGCATTGGTGAGGATGAAACACCTAAATTGATATGGCAATTTATTGTGGATGAAGACAGTGAGACAACAGAACTGGACCCGCCATCAGTTCCTGAGTTATATCTCCAGTTTTTACACAACTGCTTGCCTATTTTTCAGACAGCCATATTAAAACTGGAGCAAAATGGCTTGATTGCAGTTGAGGTTTATGAGATCGTGACATCAGTGAAAGGCAAACTAATCCAAAGACAAACAGACCATTTTTGTGGATACCTTGTTGGGAAATCTTTAAAGAAACTACCTCATCTGCAAGAAAAAAAATGGAATCCGTATTCCTAAACCTTTATCAAAAAGCTGTTCAGTATTTAGAACAGTGGTTTGATTTTTCAAACAAAAACTTCTGTCTAAAGTTCGGTGCTTAAATTTGAAGGAGAACCTTACATTTAATAACCTGGTGGCATCAGTTAAAGCTCTGAATTTAGATTTTCTTCCAATAGATGACCTTTATGAAGAATATGCTTGTGTTTGTCCACACTTTGAAAGAGTTTTTACCAGTACTGAAGCGGATGAAGATCTCAACACCGATGTTAAATGGTCAACAATATTCATGAAAGCTGGACCTGAAAAACTGCCAAACCTCTTGAAAGTGGTTGCATTTGTCATTCCATGCTCAAATGCAGCAATTGAAAGAGTCTTCAGCATGATGGGATTATGCTGATCTGACACAAGGAATAGATGTAGCAGTGATCTGATAAAATCTGAACTTCAGGTGAAAATCAATTTTGACATGGGCTGTCATTCTTTTTACAGCTTTGTAAAACAAAATTAAAAAAACTCTTGCAATGTGCAAGAAGTGACAAGAAATACATATTTAGGGACCGATTTATCATCTTCGGGCAGCCATGATCCGCTGTAGCAGATCATGTCCACCCTACATCGATAAATGCCGACTGCATACGCTGTCTGCATTTATCATTATACAAGCATTCCTTGTGAAATGCTTGTGCAATGCCGCCCCCTACACATTTGCGGCCAATCGGCTAGCAGGGGTGTCAATCAACCTGATCGGGCTGATTGCTGTCCGCTGCCTCAGAGGTAGCGGACGAGTTAAGGAGCAGAGGTCTTATGACCGCTGCTTCTTAACTCCTGTTTCTGCCGAGCCTGAAAGCTAGCACGGAAACAGATGCATTGGGGCCGATTGACGCTTTGATAAATTGGCCCCTTAGACATCAGTGTTGAAAACAAAAGATACTTAGCTGGTGCCATGTGGTCTAATATGGAAAGATTTGAGTACGAACATATTGCCATGTGAGCTGAATTAGATACAGCATTAATATTTTAGAGATATTACATTTACTATTATAATAAGTTATACATTTTTAACCTCCCCCAAATTTTATTGTCTGTTTACTTAACATCTCACCCTGACCAGACCAGAATCTAACTTTCCAATTGGCCTTTCCAATTGTCTTTGATTAGCAATCAACTAAATTTAGGGACTCAGCAGACTGCCCTCCCTGCATATATTTCATACCAGTCTGGGATGTGCATTGCACTGGGCTGTGCATTGCTATAACAACATATGTTCACATTTTCAAAGTGAACATTTTATAAGTGAGGCACTAGCAATAGAATTATACAAGAATTGAACAAGGATTGGGCAAGGGGCAAGAAAAAGGCAGGTACTTTTGTAATATTATGTTTGATATATCTTATTGTTTTCTTATGCAATTGCTACTGTAATACTGTGCCTTATGTGTTTAACTGGTTCCCTCTTTTGTAAAAATGCCTAATATCTTCTTATTCCTTTTTGCTGCCTTCTGTCTCTATAACAAACTACATTATTCAATTACTCCTTCTCCTTCTCCACCTGCACTGTTCATTAGCCCATCTCTCTTAAACTCACCTTACTTTTGTACTCATGAACTTTACCTATTCCTAAACACTCCCTCTCCCCCCTGCACCTTGTCTCAAAAGCAGTCTCACTACTGCAAATCTGTATCTCATCTCATGTCACTCTCGCTCTTGCTTTTACTAACTGCTGGTGACATCTCCACTAATCCTGGTCCCCAACAACTGCCTAGCCATGCACATCCATGTATACAATCCCACAGACTCAAAAAACAAAACTCTGACAACCTTACTCACATTCCTCTTGCATTAAAAGCCACTTCTCCTTTCACTTGTGCACTTGGAACTCTCACTCTGTTTGCAACAAACTCACTTCTATACATGACCTCTTTATCTCCCACTCCCTCAATCCTCTAGCCCTAACAGAAACCTGGCTCTCTCCCCTAGACACAGCATCCACTGCTGCTCTGTCACATGGGGGTCTCCACTTCAGTCACACTCCTAGGTCTGGTAATAGACAAGGAGGTGGTGTAGGTATTTTACTTTCCTCTCGTTGCACCTTTCAACAAATACATCCCATCTCTTCCCTCACATTTTCCTCATTGGAAACCCACATGATTCGCTTATTCTCTCCTCTTTCTATACGTGTTGCAGTCATATAACGTCCTACCGGCTCCTCAACTCAATTTCTAGATCACTTGGCTGCCTGGCTACCTTATTTCCTTTCCTCAGACACCCCTTACCTCATTCTTGGTGACTTCAACATCCCTCTTGACAATACCACTGTCTCCTCTGCAAAACAACTTCTGCAACTCACTTCCTCTTTCGGTTTGTCACAATGGACTGATTCTACCACTCACAAAGATGGTCACTCCCTTGATCTGATCTTTAGCTATCGATGCACCCTCTCAAACTTCACAAACTCCCCCTTTCCTCTTTCTGACCACCATCTCCTTACTATCATCCCTCCCTACAACTCTCCCTCCTTCTGCTCCTCACACCAAACTTCACAGAAGCATTATGTCATTAGATCAACAGCTTTCTAATTCCCTCAAACCTCTCCTCTCATCCTTCTCCTCCTTTTCATGCCCTGACCAATCTATCTGCCACTATAATTCCACCCTTACATCCGTCCTTGACAATCTCGCCCCTCTTACCATAGCTCGGAAATCAAACACTCTTTCTTAGCCCTGGCATACTCCTCTGACACCTACGCAGATGTTCCCATACTGCTGAGCGGCACTGGAGAAAATCTAGGAGTTCAGCTGATTTTCAACTTTACAAATTTATCTTGAACTCCTACTACTCTGCCCTTAATTTCCATAAGCAACACTACTTCTCTACTCTTATCTCTAATCTTTCTTCAAACCCAAAACTTTTGTTCTCCACTTTCAATACTCTTCTCCGCCCTCCCCCACCTCCTAAAACAACTTCTCTGTCAGCTCAAGACTTTGCCAACCACTTCAATAACAAAATTCAATCAGAAATGAAATCAGCTCTCAACATAATTCCATTCTCTCACCCCCTCAAATGCTCTCAATAAACCACAACCCACATAACCTTAAACTTAGCTCATTCTCCCCTGTTACTGAGGAAGAAGTTTTGGCACTTATACTGCGCTCTCACCTCACTACCTGTCCCCTTGACCCTATCCCCTCACAGCTACTCCCCTCCCTCTCTGCCACCCTTACCCCTATACTCACACACACTTTCAACCTCTCCCTCAGCACCGGCATATTTCTCTCATTGCTGAAACATGCACTGGTCACACCTATCCTCAAAAAACCTTCCATGGATCCTACCTTCCCATCCAACTACCGCCCTATTTCCCTCCTCCCTCTTGCATCAAGCTTCTTGAAAAACTAGCTTATGCACGCCCATCCCATTTCCTTACAATAAACTCCCTCCTTGACCCATTGCAATCTGGATTTCGTCCCCATCACTCCACAGAGACAGCAATTGTTAAGGTTACCAACAACCTACTTACAGCCAAATCAAAAGGCCACTTCTCTCTGCTTATCCTCCTTGATCTGTCCACAGCCTTTGACACTGTTGACCACCCTCTCTTGCTCCAAACCCTCCAATCCTTCGGCATATGTGACACAGCCCTCTCGTGGCTCTCTTCCTACCTGTCAAACCGTACCTTTAGTGTAGCCTTCTCTGGGGCCTCCTCTGCCCCGTGACTACTTTCTGTTGGAGTACCGCAAGGCTCTGTCCCCGGTCCCCTTCTCTTCTCAATCTACACGTCATCACTAGGTTCCCTAATAAAGTCCCACGGTTTACAATATGATTTGTATGCCGATGACACCCAAATCTACTTCTCTGCACCAGACCTTTCTCCTTCCTTGCTAACCCGTGTCACTAACTGTCTTTCTCACATCTCCAACTGGATGTCCTCTCACTACCTCAAGCTAAATCTCTCCAAAACTGAGCTCCTTATTTTCCCCCCTTCTTCTAAACTCTTCACCCCCAATCTCTCTATAACTGTCGACAACTCCATCATTACCCCTACCCCGCATGCCCGATGTCTCTGGGTCACATTTGACTCAGATCTTTCTTTCACTCCTCACATTCAGTCATTGGCTAAAGCCTGCCTCTTCCACCTTAAAAACATTTCTAAAATTAGACACTTCCTTACACAAGACACAACTAAGATTTTAATCCACTCTCTCATTCTCTCCCGCCTCGATTACTGCAACTCTGTCCTCTCTGGTCTCCCCACCTACTGCCTAGCTCCTTTACAATCCATAAGGAATGCCTCTGCCAGACTCATCTTCCTTACATGTCGCTCTTCATCTGCTACACCTCTCTGCCAATCTCTTCACTGGCTTCCTCTTGCCTCTAGGATCAAACACAAAATTCTCATTCTGACATACAAAGCTCTCAACTGCACTGCTCCCCCCAATATCTCAGACCTTGTCTCCAGATACTCTCCCTCCCGTCCCCTTCGCTCTGCTCACGACCTCCTCCTCTCCTCCTCTCTTGTCACCTCATCACACTTCCGTTTACAGGACTTCTCCTGCCTGACTCCCATCTTGTGGAACTCTCTGCCTCACTCCACAAGACTCTCTTCTAGTTTTAAAAGCTTCAAGTGCTCCCTAAAGACTATACTGTTCAGGGATGCATACAACCTATGCTAACCTTTCTTTATACCAGTTCCTCTCCTCCATTGCTATCCCCTGAACCCCCTTAGCATGTAAGCCTAAGAGTCCAGCTGTTTGTTGATCACCTTCTCAAGAGCTGACTACAACAGTGCAACTCTTGGCAGGGCCCTCTACCCATTTAATCCCTATAATTGTTTTGTTGTACTCCACCTTTGTTAATAGTGCTGAGGAATCTGTTGGCGCTCTACAAATAACCGATAATAATAATAATAATAATAAGAAAAAAAATTACTGTCTTAAAAAAAAAAAGGTATCAAAATAATCTTTTTTGGGGAGGGGGGTTCCCTGAATTGCAGGAAATGTGGTCACCCTAACTGCACCTGCTGCACCAATGATAGTTCCACCCCTGCTTTTAGCCCTGGTTTAGTGGAAAAACATGGGCATCTATTTATCAAGCTGTCAACTTACCTGCATTCAACGGCACCAATACGCTCGCCTAATACCGCCTAACATCGCTGCCGCAAACCTGAATACGTTCTCCAAAGTTACCAAAAAAGCTGTCAAAAATCTGCGCACCAGGTACGGTGCAATGAGCAGCGGACTGTTGTTAACTAACAGTCATCTATCTCGCTGCTCTTCGGCTTTTTCACAGCTTTATTGGTACCCTGTCACTAAACACCCACACTATACTACACTGTTTTATCCCCTATACTGCCGCTCCCGGAGCCCACCACAACTCTAATAAATGTATTAACCCCTAAAGCGCCGCTTACGCCGCAACTAAATAAAGTGTTTAACCCCTAAACCGCCGCTCCCGGAGCCCGCCGCAACTAAAAGTTTTTAACCCCTAAACCGCCGCTCCCGGAGCCCTCCACAACTAAATTGGACTGATGGGACCGCTGCTTCCAGGCATCGCTTTGTGGGGGTGAGTGAAGAGTATACGCTACAGGTTGTTATCCAAACACTTTCCTGCCTGTTCCGATACCGGCTATTGGTGCTTAAGTCACAGGTTGTTTTGCTGGCGTTTCTTTCCCTCACACTTAGTCTGTGCAAGGTACAGGAGTGTGCAGAAGTATATATATGTCAGCATGGAATAAGTGTATATGGTATCTGTTAGCTTTGTTCATATACATTAATAAGTCTCACCCACATAGTGGAACAAAAGCCTGATAAGGATATAGGATGTGTGGATCTTTCCTTGTTTAAGATACAGTGGAGCCAAGTTCTTGCATTACTACTGCTCATTCATTTTTTTTAAGTGTTTAACCCCTAATCCACCACTCCCAGAGCACGACACAACTAAATAAAGTGTTTAACCCCTAAACCGCCGCTCCCGGAGCCCACCGCCACCTACATTATATTTATTAACCCCTAATGAGCCCCCCTACACTGCCACCACCTACATTATATTTATTAACCCCTAATCTGCCCCCCTACACCGCCTCCACTATATTAAATTGATTAACCCCTAAACCTAAGTCTATCCCTAACACCCCCTAACTTAAATATAATTTAAATAAATATAAATAAATATTCCTAGCATTAAATAAATTATTCCTATTTAAAACTAAATACTTACCTATAAAATAAACCCTTAGATAGCTACAATATAACTAATAGTTACATTGTAGCTATCTTAGGGTTTATTTTTTTTTTACAGGCAACTTTGTATTTATTTTAACTAGGTACAATAGTTATTAACTATTTAATAACTACCTAGTTAAAATAAATACAAATATACCTGTAAAATAAAACCTAACCTAAGTTACAATTACACCTAACACTATACTATAATTAAATTAATTCCCTAAATTAACGACAATTAAATAAACTTAAATAAAATTATCTAAAGTACAAAAAAAATAAACGCTAAATTACAGAAAATAATAAACAAATGACAAGATTTTTAAACTAATTAAACCTAATCTAATCCCCCTAACAAAATAAAAAAGCCCCCCCAAAATAAAAAAGCCCTACCCTTCACTAAATTACAAATAGCCCTTAAAAGGGCCTTTTGCGAGGCATTGCCCCAAAGTAATCAGCTCTTTTACCTGTAAACAAAAATTACAACCCCCCTCAACATTAAAACCCACCACCCACACAACCAACCCTACTCTAAAACCCACCCAATCCCCCCTTAAAAAAACCTAACACTAACTCCTTGAAGATCACCCTACCTTGAGAAGTCTTCACCCAACCGGGCCGAAGTCCTCAACGAAGCTGGGAGAAGTGGTCCTCCAGATGGGCAGAAGTCTTCATCCAAGCTGCGCAGAAGAGGTCCTCCAGACGGGCAGAAGTCTTCATCCAGACAGCATCTTCTATCTTCATCCATCCGGCGCGGAGCGGCTCCATCTTCATCCGGAGTCTTCTTGAACAATGACAGGTCCTTTAAGTGACCTCATCCAAGATGGAGTCCCTTCAATTCCGATTGGCTGATAGAATTCTATCAGCTAATCGGAATTAAGATAGGAAACATCCTATTGGTTGATGCAATCAGCCAATAGGATTGAAGTTCAATCCTATTGGCTGATTCAATCAGTCATTAGGATTGAGCTTGCATTCTATTGGCTGTTCCAATCAGCCAATAGAATGCAAACTCAATCCTATTGGCTGATTGCATCAACCAATAGGATTTTTCCTACCTTAATTCCGATTGTTGATAGAATTCTATCAGCCAATTGGAATTGAAGGGACGCCATCTTGGATGACATCACTTAAAGGACCCATCATTGTTCAAGAAGACTCCGGATGAAGAGGATGCTCCGCGTCGGATGTCTTGAAGATAGAGCCACTTCGCGCCGGATGGATGAAGATAGAAGATGCCATCTGGATGAAGACTTCTGCCCGTCTGGAGGACCACTTCTGCCCGGCTTGGATGAAGACTTCTGCCCGTCTGGAGGATCACTTCGCCCAGCTTCGTTGAGTACTTCGGCCCGGTTGGGTGAAGACTTCTCAAGGTAGGGTCATATTCAAGGGGTTAGTGTTAGGTTTTTTTACGGGGGGATTGGGTGAGTTTTAGACTAGGGTTGGTTGTGTGGATGGTGGGTTTTAATGTTGGGGAGGTTGTAATTTTTTTTTACAGGTAAAAGAGCTGATTACTTTGGGGCAATGCCCCGCAAAAGGCCCTTTTAAGGGCTAATTGTAATTTAGTGTAGGGTAGTGCTTTTTTATTTTGGGGGGGCTTTTTTATCTTGTTAGGGGGATTAGATTAGGTGTAATTAGTTTAAAAATCTTGTAATTTGTTTATTATTTTCTGTAATTTAGTGTTTTTTTTGTAATTTTTTTTGTAATTTTAGTTAATTTTATTTAATTGTAGTTAATTTAGGGAATTAATTTAATTATAGTGTAGTGTTAGGTGTAAGTGTAACTTAGGTTAGGTTTTATTATACAGGTATATTTGTATTTTTTTTAGCTAGGTAGTTATTAAATAGTTAATAACTATTTAATAACTATTGCACCTAGTTAAAATAAATACAAAGTTGACTGTAAAATAAAAATAAACCCTAAGATAGCTACAATGTAACTATTAGTTATATTGTAGCTATATTAGGGTTTATTTTATAGGTAAGTATTTAGTTTTAAATAGGAATAATTAATTTAATGCTAGGAATATTTATTTAGATCTATTTAAATTATATTTAAGTTAGGGGGTGTTAGGGTTAGACTTAGGTTTAGGGGTTAATAAATTTAATATAGTGGCGGCGGTGTAGGGGGGGCAGATTAGGGGTTAATAAATATAATGTAGGTGGCGGTGGGCTCCGGGAGCTGCGGTTTAGGGGTTAAACACTTTATTTAGTTGCGGCGGGTTCCGGGAGTGGTGGTTTAGGGGTTAAACACTTTATTTAGTTGTGGCGGGGTCGTGAGCCGCGGTTTAGGGGTTAATAAGTTTATTTGTGGCGGTGGGCTCCGGGAGCGGCAGTTTAGGGGTTAATAAGTATGTACGTGGCGGCGGTGTAGGTGGTGCAGATTAGGTGTGTTTAGACTCGGGGTACATGTTAGGGTGTTAGGTGTAAACATTACCATAGGAATCAATGGGATATCGGGCAGCAGCGAACATAAGCTTTCACTGCTTTCAGACTCCCATTGATTTCTATGGTATCCGCCGCCTCCAGGGCGGCGGATGGAAAACCAGGTACGCTGGGCCGGAATAGTGACGAGCATACCTGGTAGACATTTGATAACTAGCAAAAGTAGTCAGATTGTGCCGAACTTGAATTCGGAACATCTGTAATGACGTAAGTATTGATCTGTGACGGACTGAGTCTGGCGGATCGTATGTTACGTCACAAAATTCTACTTTTGCCGGTCTGTAGGATTTGATAACTAAGGGGAATCAGGCTCGCCACAAATACGCTGCGTATTTGCGGTTGATGGCTTGATAAATAGATGTCATGAACTCTAAACAAGACCACTATGGAGAACTTTCTTTAAAGGTGAAGGTGATCCCTTTTGTTGTGCATGTGTAGGAGGATATTTTGATATAAACAGATGTTTTTGTGCTGATAAAAGTGTTTGTTATTATTCTGAAATGACTCACTGTCCACCAGTAAAGCAGTTGGAAATGTCTTATCAGCCTGTGGAAAATCTATCCCACAGACCATCTGCACTTCCTGCTAGTTTCAAAATACATTTAAACTGTAGTTAGTTATTTCTTTACATATGTGTATATTATACATCGGCAATTCAATATTGCATTGTTGTAGATACACATAAAAAATTATGCTGTTCTTTTTTTAATCATTAAAACTTTATTAATGAATTACAAAACTACTATATCTTATCTCCCTTTGCTGTCACTAAATAGGGCTAGATATAAATGATTGTGCTCACTGATCTAAGCAAACAGATAAAGATTTAGCAAGGCAACCTACGTTACAGAACAATATTTATTTATTTTGTGTTCTTTGTCATTTACAATTCTTGATATTCACACAGCCTTCATATTATCAGCAGTAGGTGGCACTAGAACACCACAGGTAATGCAGAATGTTATACAAAATTTGCAAAAATTTTTTTATAAATTGGTGAATACATCTATCCTCACAACTAAACTGAAATATGGAAAATTATATAACTGGATAAATCTGTTAACCATATCAGATGCATTAAAGGGACAAGAAACTCATTTTTTTTCTTTTCTGATGCAGATAGAGCATGCATTTTAAATCACTTTCCAATATATTTCTATTGTCTAATTTGTTTACTTCTCTTTGTATCCTTTGTTGAAAAGTATACCTAGATAGGCTCATATACACCTTTTTTCATTGTCTTTCAGCTAGCTCCCAGTAGTGCATGTCTGCTCCTTCAACAAAGGATACCAAGAGAATGAAGAATATCAGATATTAGAAGTAAATCTGAAAGTTGTTTAAAATTGTATTATCTATCTGAACCATGAAAGAAAAAAAATTGTGTTTCATGTCCCTTTAACAACTGAAAACATTTTGATGGGAGTATTAGTCACAACATTATTTATATTTAACTAGTCCTAAAGCCCGTTCACACGGGCCATTTTTTTCAGTACAGTGGTCACACCCCTTGCGTTCTCTCCCTCCCACTCTCTTTTGCTTTCTCTCTCTTCCCCCTCTCTTTTGCGCTCTCTCTCCCCCCTCTCTTTTAAGCTCTCTCTCTCCCCCCTCTCTTTTGCGCTCTCTCTTTCCCCCCTCTATTTTATTTAAAATAGAGTATATGCGTTCTTTATTAAAAGAAGTGTTAATTACTTTGGATATTGAAGTAACCAGTCCTATTGACGTTCAGTCTAATAAACGTTTAAATGCTGTTTTTAAACCTCATGTGGTTTCTCCAGGGGTTTTTCCTATTCCTGAGGCTATTTCTGATATGATTTCTAGGGAATGGAATAAGCCAGGTACTTCTTTTATTCCTTCTTCAAGGTTTAAAAAATTGTATCCTTTACCAACAAAATCTATAGAGTTTTGGGAAAAAATCCCCAAAGTTGATGGGGCTATTTCTACTCTTGCTAAACGTACCACTATTCCTATGGAAGATAGTACTTCCTTTAAGGATCCTTTAGATAGGAAGCTTGAATCTTATCTAAGGAAGGCCTATTTATATTCAGTTCATCTTCTCAGACCTGCTATTTCTTTGGCTGATGTTGCGGCTGCATCAACTTTCTGGTTGGAGAATTGAGCGCAACAAGAATTGGATTCTGACATATCTAGCATTATTCGCTTACTGCAACATGCTAATCATTTTATTTGTGATGCCATTTTTGATATTATCAAATTGATGTTAGATCCATGTCTTTAGCTGTATTAGCTAGAAGAGCTTTGTGGCTTAAATCTTGGAATGCTGATATGACATCTAAATCTAGATTAATGAAACAACACACCGGTGGCACTCAAAAAATGGCAACAGTGCCTTTATTACAGAGCAACGTTTCGGGACTCCTGCCCCTTTATCAAGCTAACATATATGAAGAAAAAATACACATTTATGTACATAGGAGACCAATCACAAACTCAGAGGGAGGGGTCCAACACCTGTTAAGGTCTCACCAAATCAATCAGCTCAGATACATGGTAATAGACCAGGCCCCTACACAGATTAGAGGGGGTGATAGGATTAAGGGACATGAAACTCATTTTTTTTTTCTTTTCTGATGCAGATAGAGCATGCATTTTAAATCACTTTCCAATATATTTCTATTGTCTAATTTGTTTACTTCTCTTTGTATCCTTTGTTGAAAAGTATACCTAGATAGGGTCATGTACACCTTTTTTCATTGTCTTTTAGCTAGCTCCCAGTAGTGCATGTCTGCTCCTTCAACAAAGGATACCAAGAGAATGAAGAATATCAGATAATATAAGTAAATCTGAAAGTTGTTTAAAATTGTATTATCTATCTGAACCATGAAAGAAAAAAATTTGTGTTTCATGTCCCTTTAACAACTGAAAACATTTTGATGGGAGTATTAGTCACAACATTATTTATATTTAACTAGTCCTAAAGCCCGTTCACACGGGCCATTTTTTTCAGTACAGTGGTCACACCCCTTGCGTTCTCTCCCTCCCACTCTCTTTTGCTTTCTCTCTCTTCCCCCTCTCTTTTGCGCTCTCTCTCTCCCCCTCTCTTTTAAGCTCTCTCTCTCCCCCCTCTCTTTTGCGCTCTCTCTTTCCCCCCTCTCTTTTAAGCTCTCTCTCTCCCAATCTATCTCCCCTCTCTCTCTATCTCCCCTCTCTCTCTCTCTCTCTCTCTCTCCCCTCTCTCTCTCTTCCCTCTCTCAACCTCTCTCTCTCTCTCACTCCCCTCTATCTCTCTCCCCTCTCTCTCTCCTCTCTCTCTCTCTCCTCTAATTATCTCTATCTCCCCTCTCTCCCTCCCCTCTCTCTCTCCCCTCTCTCTCTCTCCCCCCCCCCCCTCTCTCTCTCTCTCCCCCTCTCTCTCTCTCTCTCTCCCCTCTCTCAACCTCTCTCTCTCCCCTCTCTCTCTCCCCTATTTCTATCTCCCCTCTCTCTCTCCCCCCTCTCTCTCTCCCCCTTTATCCCCTCTCTCCTCTCTCTCTCTCTCTCTATTTCCCCCATCTGTCTCTTTCTCTCCCCACTCTCTCTCTCCCCCCTCTCTCTCTCCCCTCTCTCTCTTCCCTCTCTCTCTCCCCTCTCTCTATCTCCCCCCTCTCTCTTTCTCTCTCCCCTCTTTCTCTCTCCCCACTTTCTCTCCTTTCTCTCTCTCTCTCTCCACATCTCCCCTCTCTCTCTCCCTCTCCTCTCTCTCTCTCTCTCTCTCCTCTATCTTCTCTCTATCTCCCCCCTCTCTCTTTCTATCTCCCCCCTCTCTCTTTCTCTCTCCCCCCTCTCTCTTTCTCTCTCCCCTTTCTCTCTCCCCTCTTTCTCTGCCCTCTCTCTCTCTCTCTCCACATCTCCCCCCTTTCTCTCTCTCTCTCTCTCCCCCCCCTCTCTCTCTCTTCTCTCTCTCTCTCCCCCCTCTCTCTTTCTCCCCTCTTGATCTCTCTCTCTCCCCTCTTTTGAGCTGTTTGAGCTCTCTCCACGGCCTTTCACGGCCCCGCCCCCTTCACGCTAGGCACGCTAGGTGTGTTTGTCCTCATGCTGTCTACTGCGCATGACAGCTTCGGACAAACACACTTGGCCTTTTTTTTTATAGGATGATTTGTGTGCTATATTTCCAATGAAACATGATCACAATATATTATAAAACCTCAGCTCAATAAGTGTAAAATAGTTCCTAGATAACCTGAAGCATACAGCTAAACATTGAATCCTAGCCACTAGTCATCAAATGGTAGCAATATAAGTAAGGAGTTTTAAACCAAATATAAAGGACCAACAACATAATAATTTATCCTCTTCTGATGAGTATCTATCTGAGACAGAAGATCCTTCCTCAGACATTGACACTGACAAATCTACTTATTTATTTTAAATAGAGTATATGTGTTCTTTATTAAAAGAAGTGTTAATTATTTTGGATATTGAAGTAACCAGTCCTATTGACGTTCAGTCTAATAAACGTTTAAATGCTGTTTTTAAACCTCATGTGGTTTCTCCAGGGGTTTTTCCTATTCCTGAGGCTATTTCTGATATTATTTCTAGGGAATGGAATAAGCCAGGTACTTCTTTTATTCCTTCTTCAAGGTTTAAAAAATTGTATCCTTTACCAACAAAATCTATAGAGTTTTGGGAAAAAATCCCCAAAGTTGATGGGGCTATTTCTACTCTTGCTAAACGTACCACTATTCCTATGGAAGATAGTACTTCCTTTAAGGATCCTTTAGATAGGAAGATTGAATCTTATCTAAGGAAGGCCTATTTATATTCAGGTCATCTTCTCAGACCTGCTATTTCTTTGGCTGATGTTGCGGCTGCATCAACTTTCTGGTTGGAGAATTGAGCGCAACAAGAATTGGATTCTGACATATCTAGCATTATTCGCTTACTGCAACATGCTAATCATTTTATTTGTGATGCCATTTTTGATATTATCAAAATTGATGTTAGATCCATGTCTTTAGCTGTATTAGCTAGAAGAGCTTTGTGGCTTAAATCTTGGAATGCTGATATGACATCTAAATCTAGATTAATGAAACGACACACCGGTGGCACTCAAAAAATGGCAACAGTGCCTTTATTACAGAGCAACGTTTCGGGACTCCTGCCCCTTTATCAAGCTAACATATATGAAGAAAAAACACACATTTATGTACATAGGAGACCAATCACAAACTCAGAGGGAGGGGTCACACACCTGTTAAGGTCTCACCAAATCAATCAGCTCAGATACATGGTAATAGACCAGGCCCCTACACAGATTAGAGGGGGTGATAGGATTAAGGACCTCCTATATAAGGAGGCCAGATGGATCTGGAAGTTAGATACTATGCACCCTAAGGGATTAAATAGGGAATTTGATTTACTTCATTTTTTTAAGGCCCCTGTCCATTTTGTTTTTGTTTTTGTTTTTTGTTCTAGTTGATCAATACACTATGGATATTTTACATGTAGCCAAATATTTAGCCATATAGCATAGTTTATATAGCAACTTGCTGCATCTGTTTTTAAATGGAGTCTTTTTTCACATGAGGTTCTGAGGGGGTTAAAATTTTGACTATGTGAGAATTACTCTCTTATTTGTTAGGTCAGGTGAAACCTTAACAGGTGTGTGACCCCTCCCTCTGAGTTTGTGATTGGTCTCCTATGTACATAAATGTGTGTTTTTTCTTCATATATGTTAGCTTGATAAAGGGGCAGGAGTCCCGAAACATTGCTCTGTAATAAAGGCACTGTTGCCATTTTTTGAGTGCCACCGGTGTGTTGTTTCATTAATCTAGATTTAGATGTCATATCAGCATTCCAAGATTTAAGCCACAAAGCTCTTCTAGCTAATACAGCTAAAGACATGGATCTAACATCAATTTGATAATATCAAAAATGGCATCACAAATAAAATGATTAGCATGTTGCAGTAAGCGAATAATGCTAGATATGTCAGAATCCAATTCTTGTTGCGCTCTATTCTCCAACCAGAAAGTTGATGCAGCCGCAACATCAGCCAAAGAAATAGCAGGTCTGAGAAGATGACCTGAATATAAATAGGCCTTCCTTAGATAAGATTCAAGCTTCCTATCTAAAGGATCCTTAAAGGAAGTACTATCTTCCATAGGAATAGTGGTACGTTTAGCAAGAGTAGAAATAGCCCCATCAACTTTGGGGATTTTTTCCCAAAACTCTATAGATTTTGTTGGTAAAGGATACAATTTTTTAGCTTGATAAAGGGGCAGGAGCCCCGAAACGTTGCTCTGTAATAAAGGCACTGTTGCCATTTTTGAGTGCCACCGGTGTGTTGTTTCATTATACTTGTCACTGGACTTTGGTAACGGAAGTCCCCCTGGTGTGCACCAACTCCAATCATTGGAAAAATTAAGGATTAAGTGAGTGCTGGTCCTGCTTGTCTAAATATCTAAATCTAGATTACTATCTCTTTCTTTCCAAGGTAATAATTTATTTGGTTCTCAGTTGGATTCTATTATTTCAACTATCACTGGGGGAAAAGGAGTTTTTCTGCCTCAGGATAAAAACCTAAGGGTAAATCTAAGGCTTCTAACCATTTTCGTTCCTTTCATCAGAATAAGGAACAAAAGCTCAATCCTCCCGCCAAGGAATCTGCTTCCAATTGGAAGTCTTCCTCAAATTGGAATAAATCCAAGCCATTTAGGAAACCAAAGTCAGCCCCTAAGTCTGCATGAAGGTGCGGCCCTTATTCCAGCTCAGCTGGTAGGGGGCAGATTATGGTTTTTCAAGGATTTTTGGATAAAATCTGTCCAAAATCATTGGATTCAGAGCATTGTCTCTCAAGGGTATCGAATAGGATTCAGAGTAAGACCTCCTGTGAGAAGATTTTTTCTCTCACGTATCCCTGTAAATCCAGTAAAAGCTCAGGCTTTTCTGAAGTGTGTTTCAGACCTGGAGTCTTCAGGGGTAATCATGCCAGTTCCTCCTCAGGAACAAGGGTTTGGGGTTTTATTCAAACCTATTCATTGTACCAAAGAAAGAAAATTTATTCAGACCAGTTCTGGATCTGAAAATTTTGAATCGTTATGTAAGAGTACCAACTTTCAAGATGGTGACTATAAGGACTATTCTGCCTTTTGTTCAGCGAGGACATTATATGTCCACAATAGACTTGCAGGATGCATACCTTCATATTCCGATTCATCCTGAACACTATCAGTTTCTGAGATTCTCTTTTCTAGACAAGCATTACCAATTTGTTGCTCTTCCATTTGGCCTAGCAACAGCTCCAACAATCTTTTCAAAGGTTCTGGGTGCCCTACTATCTGTAATCAGAGAACAGGGCATTGCAGTGTTTCCTTATTTGGACGATATCTTGGTACTAGCTCAGTCTTTACATACTGCAGAATTTCACACAAATCAACTAGTGTTGTTTCTTCGGAAACATGGTTGGAGGATCAATTTACCAAAAAGTTTCTTGAGCCCTCAGACAAGGGTCACCTTTTTAGGCTTCCAGATAGATTCAGTGTCAATGACTCTGTCTCTAAAAGACAAGAGACGTTTAAAATTGGTCGCAGCATGCCGGCACCTTCAGTCTCAGTCATTGCCTTCAGTGGCTATGTGCATGGAAGTTTTAGGTCTCATGACTGCAGCATCGGACGCGATCCCCTTTGCTGGTTTTCACATGAGACCTCTACAGCTTTGTATGCTGAATCAATGGTGCAGGGATTATACAAAGATATCACAATTAATATCCTTGAATCCCGATGTACGACACTCTCTGACATGGTGGATAGATCACCCTCATTTGGTTCAAGGGGCTTCTTTTGTTCGGCCAACCTGGACTGTGATCTCAACAGATGAGAGTCTTTCAGGTTGGGGAGCTGTTTGGGAATCTCTGACAGCACAAGGGGTTTTGAAATCTCAAGAGGTGAGATTACCAATTAATATTTTAGAACTCCGTGCAATTCTCAGGGCTCTTCAGTTCTGGCCTCTGCTAAAGAGAGAACCGTTCATTTGTTTTCAGACAGACAATATCACAACTGTGGCTTATGTCAATCATCAGGGTGGGACTCACAGTCCCCAAGCTATGAAAGAAGTATCTCGGATACTTGCTTGGGCGGAATCCAGCTCCTGTCTAATCTCTGCGGTGCATATCCCAGGTGTAGACAATTGGGAGGCAGATTATCTCAACCGCCAGACTTTACATCCAGGGGAGTGGTCTCTCCATCCAGATGTGTTTTCTCAGATTGTTCAGATGTGGGGTCTTCCAGAGATAGATCTCATGGCCTATAATCTAAACAAGAAACTTCCCAGATACCTGTCCAGGTCCAAGGATGTTCAGGCGGAAGCAGTGGATGCGCTGACACTTCCTTGGTGTTATCATCCTGCTTACATTTTCCTGCCTCTAGTTCTCCTTCCAAGAGTGATCTCCAAAATCATCATGGAACAGTCTTTTGTGTTGCTGGTGGCTCCAGCATGGCCACACAGATTTTGGTATGCGGATCTGGTTTGGATGTCCAGTTGCCCGCCTTGGCCACTTCCATTACGGCCGGACCTACTATCTCAAGGTCCGTTTTTCCATCAGGATCTCAAATCATTAAATTTGAAGTTATGGAAATTGAATGCTTAGTTATAAGTCATAGAGGTTTCTCTGACTCAGTGATTAATACTATGTTACAAGCTCGTAAATCTGTCTCTAGAAAGATTTATTATAGAGTTTGAAAGACTTACATTTCATGGTGTTCTTCTCATAAATTCTCCTGGCATTCTTTTAGAATTCCTAGAATTTTACAGTTTCTTCAGGATGGTTTGGATAAGGGTTTGTCTGCAAGTTCCTTGAAAGGACAAATCTCCGCTCTTTCTGTTTTATTTCACAGAAAGATTGCTATACTTCCTGATATACACTGTTTTGTACAGGCTTTAATTCGTATTAAGCCTGTCATTAAGTCATCTTCTCCTCCTTGGAGTCTTAATTTGGTTCTGAAAGCTTTACAGGCTCCTCCATTTTGGACCTATGCATTCTTTAGACATTAAACTACTTTCTTGGAAAGTGTTGTTTCTTTTGGAGTTATCTGCTCTTTCTTGTGTGTCTCCTTTTCTGATTTTTCATCAGGATAAGGCAGTTTTGCAGACTTCTTTTCAATTTTTACCTAAGGTTGTGAATACTAACAACATTAGTAGATAAATTGTTGTCCCTTCCTTATGTCCTAATCCTAAGAATTCTTTGGAGAGATCCTTACATTCTTTGGATGTGGTAAGAGCTTTGAAATATTATGTGGAAGCTACTAAAGATTTCAGGAAGACTTCCAGCCTATTTGTTTTATTTTCTGGTCCTAGGAAAGGTCAGAAGGCTTCTGCTATTTCCTTGGCTTCTTGGTTGAAACTTTTGATTCATCAAGCTTATTTGGAGTCGGGTCAGGCCCCGCCTCAGAGAATTACAGCTCATTCTACTAGATCAGTTTCCACTTCGTGGGCTTTTAAGAATGAAGCTTCAGTTGATCAGATTTACAAAGCGGCAACTTGGTCCTCTTTGCATACATTTACTAAATTCTACCGTTTTGATGTATTTGCTTCTTCGGAAGCAGTTTTTGGTAGGAAAGTTCTTCAGGCAGCTGTTTCAGTTTGATTCTTCTGCTTTTGATTTAAGTTTTTTTCTTTCAAAATTTAAAATAAACTTATTTTTTTGGGTTGCGGATTAATTTTTTCAGCGGAATATGGCTGTTTTTATTTTTATTCCCTCCCTCTCTAGTGACTCTTGAGTGGAAGATCCACATCTTGGGTATTGATATCCCATATGTCACTAGCTCATGGACTCTTGCCAATTACCTGAAAGAAAACATAATTTATGTAAGAACTTACCTGATAAATTAATTTCTTTCATACTGGCAAGAGTCCATGAGGCCCACCCATTTTATGGTGGTTATGATTTTTTGTATAAAGCACAATTATTTCCAAATTTCCTTTGTTGATGCTTTCTACTCCTTTCTTTATCACCCCACTGCTTGGCTATTCGTTAAACTGAATTAAGGGTGTGGTGAGGGGTGTATTTATAGGCATTTTGAGGTTTGGGAAACTTTGCCCCTCCTGGTAGGATTGTATACATAAATTATGTTTTTTATTGTTTTTTGTAAAGAGCTGTGAAGTATTGCTTTTCTATTGCAATGGAAAGGAAAAACGTAATGTTTTCTATGTCCACTAGAGGTCACTGTTGGAATATAATTGTTTATTTTTTTCAGGGTTTTTTTTTAATTCAAAAATATAAAATTCACAATAAATATGCAACTAAGAAAATAAAACTGTAATAAACAATGACGTTAGTCCACCAATTCAAACACTAATGAGAGTTAGAAATAAAAAAAATGAAAGAAAGATTTAACATTTAAACTTAGCAAAATGCAAAGAAGAGTAGTACATCAAATTAGGATTAGGAAAAAAGTGTTGCATATTCATATCAATTTTTCTAAAATAAATTCAGGTTTTCCATAAATGTGTTTTATTTATCTGTCCATTTTTTTCAAGTCTCTGACTTTAAAAAGAATTTTTTCTGATTTCCAGTACCTGTCTGTTGCTTAGCAACTATAAGTATATGATTTAGACCAATTGGTTAAGGCTCCAACTTGTAAGGAGGTCATGATAGATTTAATACCCACAAATAGTAATGTAGAAATAGATGTGCCTGTGAGTGAGCGTTTAGTGTCCAGTGATCATCAATCAGAATGGTTTAGGGTCAGATTACGAGTGGAACGATATTGTCTGCACGTAAGCGTTATCGGGTTGTTGTGTTCATTTGAACACAAGTTAAATTGTGCATATTAAAAGTTGAAATTAAACACGTCGCTTGTAAGGGCTCAAAGATATGAGATATCAAGTGTTAGGAAAAAAAGTCAGGCAAAGGGATTTAACATAGACATACGTATTGTCTAAATATGGGTATGGATTTATATACACAAATAAACACAAAAATTCATGTGTACATATATATATAAATATATACATAAATACATATGTGCATTGCAGCCCTTTGCAGTAAAGTACATGGTAGCATATAAAAACATATTTATGCAATATTATATTTAACCCCTTAATGACCACAATGTACCCTTTAAGGGATTGTTAAGGGATTGTCTGGGTACAATAGCTCGGGTCTTGCCACGAGTGGAAAGACCATGCTATTAGACCCTTCCTCAAAATGAAAGCTTGCTAAATTAGTGCAGACTTAAACTGGGCATTAAGGGGTTAATACATGTTTTACCTATGTATTTACTGTAAATATTTCCCATTCCAATGTTCTGTATGAAGCAGAATATGTTCTAAGTATTTATAAATAGTTATTCCTATATATATCTGTATCTATACCTATATATAATCATGTATTTAAGAATATATATACTGTGTGTGTGTGTATATATATATATATATATATATATATATATATATATATATATATATATATATATAGTATCAAAATACCATCATATATATATATATGGAAATATGTATTTATGAATAAATAGAACATATTCTGCTATGTGAAGAACATTGGAATGGGAAATATTCATATTTTCATGTCTGGTAAGCGCACTTGAGAATATGCGTTCAGGTTTGCACGAGAGAGGGGTGTTTTTCCATTTTTTTTTCTCCTTTGATTTTATGGGGGAATGGTTTATCGCGCTTGCAATATTGTATCGTAGGCTTTTTGCGCTCGTCGGTGCAAGATCGATAACTTTTCACTTTAAACTTTTTGATTTAAAGTGATGGTAAACTCAGAACGATTGCTCAATCAAATCAGATTTAAAATAAAAAAATAATATTAGTTTAATTCATCAAACACTTACTTTTGCATTCTAACTTTTTTTTTCTTTTCTAACTGCTGATATTCTAATGATAGCTCCGGCAGCCCTGACATTTACTGTTTTTTTTTTTTTTGGTGTTTTTTTTGGGGGGGGGGGGGTTTGGGGGGGCTTGTTTTCCTTCAGCCATTCAAATATCAAAAAGCAATCACCTAGATTACGAGTTTTGCGTTAGAGGCTGTGCGGTGCTAACAAGCAGTTTTTCCTCACCGCTCACTTGCAGACAGCGCTGGTATTATGGTTTTTACAAACCCGGCATTAACTGTAAAAAAGTGAGCGAAGAGCAAAATTTAGCTCCACATCTCACCTCAATACCAGCGCTGCTTATGTAGCTGTGAGCAGGTAAAACGTGCTTGTGCACGATTTCCCCATAGGAATCAATGGGGGAGAGCCGGCTGAAAAAAAAACGAACACCTGCAAAAAAGCAGCGTAAAGCGCCTAACGCAGCCCCATTGATTCCTATGGGGAAATACTTTTTATGTCTACACCTAACACCCTAACATGAACCCTGAGTCTAAACACCCCTAATCTTACACTTATTAACCCCTAATCTGCTGTCCACGACATCGCCGACACCTACATTATATTATTAACCCCTAATGTGCTGCTCCGGACACCGCTGCCACCTACATTATACTTATGAACCCCTAATCTGCTGCCCCCAACATCGCCGAACCCTACATTATATTTATTAACCCCTAATCTGCCACCCCCAATGTCTTCGCAACCTAACTACATTTATTAACCCCCTAATCTGCCACCCACAACGTCGCCACCACTATATTAAATGTATTAACCCCTAAACCTAAGTCTAACCCTAACACCCCCTAACAAATATAATTTAAATAAATCTAAATAAAATTACTACAATTGCCTAAATAATTCCTATTTAAAACTAAATACTTACCTATAAAATAAACCCTAAGATAGCTACAATATAACTAATAGTTACATTGTAGCTATCTTAGGGTTTATTTTACAGGCAAGTTTGTATTTATTTTAACTAGGTACAATAGTTATTAAATAGCTATTAACTATTTAATAACTACCTAGTTAAAATAAAGACAAATTTACCTGTAAAATAAAACCTATCCTATGTTACAATTACACCTAACACTACACTATAATTAAATAAATTCCCTAAACTAAATACAATTAATTAAAATTTTAAAAAATTATCTAAAGTACGGAAACCCCCCCCCCCACTAAATTACAGAAAATAATAAAATAATTACAAGATTTTTAAACTAATTACACCTACTCTAATCCCCCTAACAAAATAAAAAAGCCCTACCCTATACTAAATTACAAATAGCCCTTAAAAGGGCCTTTTGCGGAGCATTGCCCCAAAGTAATCAGCTCTTTTACCTATAAAAAAAAAGTACAAATACCCCCAACATTAAAACCCACCACCCACACAACCAACCCTACTCTAAAACCCACCCAATCCCCCTTTAAAAAACCTAACATTAACCCCTTGAAAATCACCCTACCGGGCAGAGGAGGTCCTCCAGACGGGCAAAAGTCTTCATCCAGACGGCATCTTCTATCTTCATCCATCCGGCGCGGAGCGTGTCCATCTTCAAGACATCCGATGTGGAGCATCCTCTTCAAACGACGGCCGACTGAAGAATGAAGGTTCCTTTAAATGACGTCATCCAAGATGGTGTCCCTTTAATTTCCGATTGGCTGATAGAATTCTATCAGCCAATGTGAATTAAGGTAGAAAAAATCCAATCAGCCAATAGAATGCCAGCTCAATCCTATTGGCTGATTGGATCAGCCAATAGGATTGAACTTCAATCCTATTGGCTGATTGCATCAGCCAATAGGATTTTTTCTACCTTAATTCCGATTGGCTGATAGAATTCTATCAGCCAATCGGAATTGAAGGGATGTCATCTTGGATGATGTCATTTAAAGGAACCTTCATTCTTCAGTCGGCCGTTGTTTGAAGAGGATGCTCCGCTTCGGATGTCTTGAAGATGGACCCGCTCCGCGCCGAATAGATGAAGATAGAAGATGCCGTCTGGATGAAGACTTCTGCCCATCTGGAGGACCTCTTCTGCCCGGCTTGGATGAAGACTTCTCACGGTAGGGTGATCTTCTAGGGGTTAGTGTTAGGTTTTTTAAGGGGGATTGGGTGGGTTTTAGAGTAGGGTTGGCTGTGTGGGTGGTGGGTTTTAATGTTGGGGGGGTATTTGTACTTTTTTATTACAGGTAAAAGAGCTGATTACTTTGGGGCAATGCCCCGCAAAAGGCCCTTTTAAGGGCTATTTGTAATTTAGTGTAGGGTATGGATTTTTTATTTTGGGGGGCTTTTTATTTTTGTTAGGGGGATTAGAGTAAGTGTAATTAGTTTAAAAATCTTGTAATTATTTTATTATTTTCTGTAATTTAGTGTTTGTTTGTTTTTCGTACTTTAGATAATGTTTTTTAAATTGTAATTAATTGTATTTAGTTTAGGGAATTTATTTAATTATAGTGTAGTGTTAGGTGTAATTGTAACATAGGTTAGGTTTTATTTTACTGGTAAATTTGTCTTTATTTTAACTAGGTAGTTATTAAATAGTTAATAACTATCTAATAACTATTGTACCTAGCTAAAATAAATACAAAGTTGGCTGTAAAATAAAAATAAACCCTAAGATAGATACAATTTAACTATTAATTATATTGTAGCTATCTTAGGCTTTATTTTATAGGTAAATATTTAGTTTTAAATAGGAATAATTTAGTGAATTGTATTAATTTTATTTAGATTTATTTAAATTATATTTAAGTTAGGTGGTGTTAGGTTTAGGGTTAGACTTAGGTTTAGGGGTTAATACATTTAATATAGTGGTGGCGATGTTGTGGGCGGCAGATTAGGGGTTAATAAATGTAGGTAGTTGTCGGCGATGTTAGGGCCGGCAGATTAGGGGTTAATAATATTTAACTATTGTTTTCAGTGAGGGAGTGCGGCGGTTTAGGGGTTAATATGTTTATTATAGTGGCGGCGATGTCCGGTTCGGCAGATTAGGGGTTAAAAAATTTATTTTACTGTTTGTGATGTGGGGGGGCCTCGGTTTAGGGGTTAATGGGTAGTTTATGGGTGTTAGTGTACTTTTTAGCACTTTAATTAACCCCTTAATGACCACAGCACTTTTCCATTTTCTGTCCGTTTGGGACCAAGGCTATTTTTACATTTTTGCGGTCTTTGTGTTTAGCTGTAATTTCCCTCTTACTCATTTACTGTACCCACACATATTATATACCGTTTTTTTCGCCATTAAATGGACTTTCTAAAGATACCATTATTTTCATCATATCTTATAATTTACTATAAAAAAAATTATAAAATATGAGGAAAAAATGGAAAAAAACACACTTTTTCTAACTTTGACCCCCAAAATCTGTTACACATCTACAACCACCAAAAAACACCCATGCTAAATAGTTTCTAAATTTTGTCCAGAGTTTATAAATACCCAATGTTTACATGTTCTTTGCTTTTTTTGCAAGTTATAGGGCCATAAATATAAGTAGCACTTTGCTATTTCCAAACCACTTTTTTTTCAAAATTAGCGCTAGTTACATTGGAACACTGATATCTGTCAGGAATACCTGAATATCCCTTGACATGTATATATATTTTTTTAGAAGACATCCCAAAGTATTGATCTAGGCCCATTTTGGTATATTTCATGCCACCATTTCACCGCCAAATGCGATCAAATAAAAAAAAAAAGTAAAATTTTTCCAAATTTTAGGTTTCTCACTGAAATCATTAACAAACATTTCGTGCAATTATGGCACAAATGGTTGTAAATGCTTCTCTGGGATCCCCTTTGTTCAGAAATAGCAGACATATATCGCTTTGGCGTTGTTTTTAAGTAATTAGAAGTCCGCTAAATGCTGCTGCACACCACAAGTGTATTATGCTCAGCAGTGCAGGGGTTAATTAGGGAACTTGTAGGGAGCTTGTAGGGTTAATTTTAGCTTTAGTGTAGTGTAGTAGACAACCCCAAGTATTGATCTAGGCCCATTTTGGTATATTTCAGGCCACCATTTCACCGCCAAATACGATTAAATTAAAAAAAATAGTCAACTTTTTCACAAACTTTAGGTTTCTCACTGAAATTATTTAGAAACAACTTGTGCAATTATGGTACAAATGGTTGTAAATGATTCTCTGGGATCCCCTTTGTTCAGAAATAGCAGACATATATGGCTTTGGTGTTGCTTTTTGGTAATTAAAAGGCCGCTAAATGCCACTTCGCACAAAACGTGAATTATGCCCAGCAGTGAAGGGGTTAATTAGGTAGCTTGTAGGGAGCTTGCAGGGTTAATTTTAGCTTTAGTGTAGAGATCAGCTTCCCACCTGACACATCAGACCCCCTGATCCCTCCCATAGAGCTCTCTTCCCTCCCCCACCCCACAATTGTCCCCGCCATCTTAAGTACTGGCAGAAAGTCTGCCAGTACTAAAATAAAAGGTTTTTTTTTTTTACTTTTTTTTTTTAAGCATATTTACATATGCTGCTATGTAGGATCCCCCCTTAGCCCCCAACCTCTCTGATCCCTCCCAAAACAGCTCTCTACCCCCCCCCCCCCCCACTGCCTTATTGGGGGCCATCTTGGGTACTGGCAGCTGTCTGCCAGTACCCAGTTTGCATATAAAAATGTTTTTTTTTAATTTATTTTAGTTTTTCCTGTAGTGTAGCTCCCCCCCCCCCAGATCAATCCCCCACCCCCTCCCAGATCCCTTAGATGAGTTCCATTACGTTTTTTTTATTATTATTTTTTACAATAATATCCAAAAGTTTCTGTAGTGTAAGCGGTTCCCACCCGCTCCCTCCCCGTGCACGCGCCCTCCCGCCGCCCCCTGTGCACGCGCGCACGCCTGTGCGAGCCCCCGGCGATCCCGCCCCCGATCCCGCCCCCCTCTCTGACTAAGAAGCCATCGATGGCCGCCCACCCACCTCCCATTTACGCTCCCACCCACCAACGAATGCGGCCATCGATGTCCGGTGCAGAGAGGGCCACAGAGTGGCTCTCTCTGCACCGGAGGGGCAAAAATTGTTATTGCTGGATGCCTCGATATCGAGGCATCCTGCAATAACCGGAAAGCAGCTGGAAGTGATCAGGATCGCTTCCAGCTGCTTTCCAAACCGAGGACGTGCAGGGTACGTTCTTGGTCGTTAAGTGACTTTTTTAAGAGGACGTACCCTGCACGTCCTCGGTCGTTAAGGGGTTAAGAGTTTTATGCTACGGCGTTGTAGTGTAAAACTCTTAACTACTGACTTTTAAATGTGGTATCAGGCTTGACAGGAGAGGGTCTACCGCTCACTTTTTGGCAGACTCGTAATACCGGCACTATGCAAGTCCCATTGAAAATATAGGATACGCAATTGACGTAAGTGGATTTGCGGTATTTCCGAGTCTGGCCAAAAAAGTGAGCGGTACACCTGTACCTTCAAGACTCGTAATACCAGCGGGCGTTAAAAAGCAGCGTTGGGACTGGCCAACGCTGCTTTTTAACCCTAACACAAAACTCGTAATCTAGGTGAATATTTTTCTGCGCAAGCGTTCAAAATGCTGCATTGCTCTTGCACAGAAGGTCTGTTACGAGATTCTCGGCTTTGGATGTAAACAATGAATCATGTGAATCATTGTTTACATTTTAGCCTGATGATTTGAATAGAGCATGCGCGGACTACATAATACACCTAAGCATGTCGTCATGAATAATAATTAAATAGCGGGTGGGACAGAAATCAAGATCACACTTCCAGAATAAGGAAGTTGGATGGGGGCGAAGCGTGTCAATGATGGTGAACTCAATAAAGTAAGTGGATAACTATAATGAACAATTAGATTTAAAAAATAATATAGCGACTGAAGCTTGCAAAGTATGTGAATTCATTGACAGGATTTTGATTTAAAAATATTACCATCACTGCCCCGAGTATCTACCTGAATTGCACTGACCACGGGATGTAAGCCTCTTAATATGAAACTATTGCTATGTAAACTGAACTGTTGCCATGCCAAGAATACTGTTTTTATTCTCGTTGCCATTTGACCCGGGTCCTGTTACCCAGACAAAGGGCCCTGTTGTCGTTGTTATTTGATTGTTCTTGTTACTGGGAATGTATTGGTTTCCCATCTCTTCCCCCTCTCTTCCCTTTTTTCCTTCTCCCCTTCCCCCCCCCTCCCAACTGGTTAACCCCTTCTCCCCCACTCCCTTTCCCTTTCCCCACTCCCCTTCGTTTTTACCCCATTTTCCATCCCTCTCCTTTCCTCTCTCCACCCCCTCCCCCTCACCCCTTCTCCCTGGTTTTATTCAAAAATGTAAAACGTCCGGTTGGGTGATAGTCACTTCAAGACCATAACAGACCAGTACATACACCATGAAGTGAAGTTTCTGCTATGATGCCATAACTGTGAAAATTGATTGTTGCTTCTTCATGCACTTTATTACTTCTTGTTGTATTGCGCCCTTCTGGGTTTTTTCAATAAATAAAGAATTTAAAAAAAAAAAATATTACCATCACTTTAAGAAATGCTGAATTTTCTAACATGAAGAAATACCTTAGCAAATATTTAAAAGGGCAAACATTGTTTAAGGGACGATAGGAAAGATGGGAAGTATTGAAGAATGCAGTTTTAGCTTCACCTGTGAGCAGTGCATTAGCAGGATGTCTAGGGTAGGGGGAGAGATAGCAAGAGCCCTACCCCTCCCTATTTAATTTCTTATATCTAAGCATAAGCACCTACACATCAGCACGCACATCATTTTTTTTATGCCAACGAGGCACCTTTTTTAAACATAGAAACGTAGATTTTTACAGCAGCTAAGAACCATAGGCCCACAAGTCTGCATACAATTTCTTACAAGTATAAATGTATCTAGTTTCTAGGATAGATAGCTTTATGCTTTTCCTATACATTCTTGAAGTCCCCCACAGTGTTTGTCATTACTACCACTAATGGAAGTTTATTCCACGAATCAGTCACCCTCTCTGTAAAAAAGAGTTTCCCCAAATTACTCCTGAATCCCTTCATCTTGCGATGATGACCCCGTTCCCTTGTTCTTGAGTTTTTATCTCAGCTTTACTAAGCTGCTTAAAGGGACACTGAACCCAAATGTATTCTATCATGATTCAGATAGAGCATGAAATTTTAAACAACTTTCTAATTTACTCCTATTATCAAATGTTCTTCATTCTCCTGGTATCTTTATTTGAAAAGGAAGAATGTAAGTTTAGATGCCGGCCCATTTTTGGTGAACAACCTGGGATGTTCTTGCTGATTGGTGGAATTCACCCACCAACAAAGTGTTGTCCAGGGTAGTGAACCAAAATTGCCTGGCTCCTTAGCTTAGATGCCTTCTTTTTCAAATAAAGATAGCAAGAGAACAAAGAAAAAATAATAGGAGTAAATTAGAAAGTTGCTTAAAATTGCATGCTCTATCTAAATCCCGAATAAATTTGGGTTCAGTGTCCCTTTAAGAAATTTATGTGTACATATGTATTTAAATGTGTATATGTGTATTTACATAAATAGACATATATAATTCATGTACGATCGGGTTGATTGACACCCCCCTGCTGGCGGCCTATTGGCCGCGAGTCTGCAGGGTGCGGCGTTGCACTAGCAGCACTTGTGAGCTGCTGGTGCAATGCTGAATACGGCAAGATTATTGCTCGCCGTATTCAGCGAGGTCTGTCGGACCTGATCCGCACTGTCGGATCAGGTCCGACAGACCTTGATAACTTGGGGCCAATGTGAATGCGACCTTGTGTTTGCATTGCACGGAAGCTTTGTGCCCACGCAATCACTTCCATAGGCTCCAATTGGAGGCTCGCTCTGATGTCATCATACATGGCACAGAATCTAAGCGTAGCAAAGGGGTAAGTCACGCAGCGATGGACATCAAATTTAAATATATATGTATATGCTTATATACATATATATATTTATGTGTTTATATGTGTATATACACACATTAACCCATAAATATATATGTATATAGTCATATACATATATGTTTACAGGGAACACACAGTTCCCATAGACCTAAATGTAAAGGCACTGTTCAGTACTGTTTTTTTTTTCTAATACCCCACTACCAACAACTATAGCCCCTTATAACTGCTTAGTGCAGTTACTTTATTAACTAATAAAGATGCTACTATTTTTATTTTTTAATTAAAAACACTACTCTCAAATTTGGGGTAACTTTAGAAAATTAACCAGAGATCTGATCTTACTTTTAATGGCTGGTTATTTATTGTGAATTTGCCCGTATACAGGCGCACAATAAATTATTGCTCCATTTGTGGTATAATGGTACTGTCTATAATGAAAAAGTTGAGGATTCTGATTGCTCCACTGCTGTGCATTGGAGGGGTTAATATATTGCTTATGCTGGGACAGAGTGCTCTCATTAACCTCTTGATAATTTAAATGGCTTTGTCAATAAGTATTTGATAACACCCTGAGGTCTATTCACATTTACAAACTAGCAAAGTCCATTTATTCTCTGCAATGCTTTTTTTATAACTCAAATAATCCCCCAGTGATTGGATAGGATGTTTCAGGTCCGACAGACATTTGATAATTCGGCCTCTATGAATCATGTTTTGCTAATTAAACATAAATAAAATATTATCAATTTAAACTAAATATCCCTTTAATATTACTAATTTAGGGCCAGATTATAAAATTCTGTGCTGTGAAATGATGGAATATCTATACACTAATTGTGAACATGCTGCACTGTATGATGTTATTGAATATCAATACACAGATAATGATCACATAGGTACACGCCTATGTATTGACTGGCTGCTATGTCCCCCATCACTTGAGCCCTGGTGCTACTGCACTTGCTGCTCCAATAGTAGTTCCTCCCCTGGTCAGAGACATTTAGAGCTAGATTACAAGTGGAGCACTAAATTATTGCACTCCCGCAAATTGGCATATTTGCCCGTTTGTGGGCGCGCAATAATTAACCAGCTATTACAAGTGACTGGTTATTGCTACTGCGAGCTCGCGGTAGAAATTAGCGCTCAGAAAATTAACCAGAGTACTGATCTCTGGTTAATTTTCTAAAACTGCCCCAAATGCCCTCAAAATAGAGGGCATTATAGTTTTTTTTATTTAAAAAAATCTAGCATTTAATAAGAAAAAACTGGCAGTTTTGGGGCTTTAAATTTGGTGGGAGTAGGGTATTAGAAAAAAAACGGCCCTGAAAAGTGCCTTTACATTACGGCCCATGGGAAATGTGTGTTCCCAGTAAATATATATGTATATGATCATATGCATATATATTTATAAATGCTGCCCATCACTGCGCGACTTACCCTTTCGCTGCGTGAGGTTCTGATGCCATCTCTGCCGGCATCAGAACGAGGCTCCCATTGGAGCCTATGGAAGTGCACTCTTGTGAGTGCAGTGCTTCCGTGCAATACAAACACAAGGTTGCATTTGCATTGCACCAAACTTGTAATAACAGCGCACATTAGCGTGTGGTGGAGCACAAATATCACTTTCTAGACAGTGATATTTAGTGCTCCATTTGTAATCTGGCCCACTCTTTAATGGAAGAAAACCTTAGACTATCCCACTTCAATTGGTTAGAATAGTATTAATGTTTCTTAAATGTGTGGGCAGAAAAGACTGCCACTACAGTAGCAGAACAGTGTTTGCTGTATGCGTGGGGCTAGTGAGTGAATGTATGGGGCGGCTGATACATCTACTCTCAGTTAAACTTTAATAGGAATAGACATGAAAAGGTTTTGAAGCTGAACTCTGACTCCTCAGATAAAATCTTTCTGAACCTATAAAAACCTGAAGGATGCACAAGTCAAAAGCCATCTGTTCCAGTATAATAGAATTCTCACAATATAGAGTTAGTGCCTGTCAGAGTCAGGGACATTTAACCTCTTCACTGCCACAATCATCAGAGAAAACATTCCATCTATGTAATGGCTCACATAAAACATGCCTAACTTATGACTTTGCATTTTTACTTTAAAAATAAAGCAAAAGGTCATTTTATAAAGCTATAGATTCAAAGGGGCATATGTATCAAGCTCCGAATGGAGCTTGATGCCCCGTGTTTCTGGCGAGCCTGCAGGCTCGCCAGAAACAGCAGTTATGAAGCAGCGGTCACAAGACCGCTGCTCCATAACCTGTCCGCCTGCTCTGAGTACGATCGGGTTGATTGACACCCCCCTGCTGGCGGCCTATTGGCCGCGAGTCTGCAGGGGGCGGCGTTGCACCAGAAGCTCTTGTGAGCTGCTGGTGCAATGCTGAATACGGCGAGCAATACGCTCTCAGCGAGGTCTATCGGACCTGATCCGCACTGTCGGATCAGGTCCAACAGACCTTGATAACTAGAGGCCTGTGTCTTCAAAAAGTCTTTTAATGTTTTACATTTAATTATAATGGAATATAAATAAATAAAATCATTTCACAGCTTGCAACATACACACCCCTGAGCTTTGTCAAGTAAATCAAAGAAACCTAAAATCTCTCACCATCTCCCAAAAAAGTAAATGTTTGGGCAGTTGGAAGAAACACTAGACTGTTTTGGGAAAGCGCTCTGTCCCTGCAAAATATGATATACAACCCCAATTTGGAAAAAGTTGAGACAGTATGGAAAATGCAAGAAAACAAAGTAATTTTAAAATTTTATTCACCCTGTTCTGAATTAAAAACAAATTATTAACACATTTTCTTTTAATAACACTTATTAAGCATTTGTGCACTGAAGACACCAGTTGGTTAAGTTTAGCAAGTGAAATTCCCCCCTTTATTCATCCATTACGCATGTCTTCAGCTGCGCTACTGTACGGGGCCTTCGTTGCCTTATTTTACGCATCATAATGTGCCACACGTTCTCAATTGGAGACAGGTCAGGGCTGCAGGCAGGCGATGCTAGCATCCAACCATCCTCTTTGCTTATGCAACCATGCTCTTGTAATCTGGACAGAATGTGGTTTGGCGTTGTCATGCTGGAAAAGACGACATCTGAATGGCAGCATATGTTGCTCCAAAATGTATACTTATCTTTCTGCATTAATGGTGCCGAGATATTTTTCAGTATGCAAAGAGCTTGCACATGACTCTGTGGGGCATATGTATCAAGCTCCGAATTCTCACGTGACTCAAAGAAAAACCCCTAGATCCGCCCCAATGAAGGTATCTACACCATACCATATAATAAATCTTGCGAGAAACAGGCTTACAAGCCTGAAACATAGTGTCAATAACCTTCACAGAAAAACTTTGTCAGGACAAGACTAAGGGGCATATGTATCAAGCTCTGAATGGAGCTTGATGGCCCCTGTTTCTGGCGAGTCTTCAGACTCGCCAGAAACAGCAGTTTTGAAGCAGCGGTCACAAAGACCGCTGCTCCATAACCTTTCCGCCTGCTCTGAGCAGGCTGACAGACATCGCCGGAAATCAACCCGATCGGTTGATTGACACCCCCCTGCTGGAGGCCTATTGGCCGCGAGTCTGCAGGGGGCGGCGTGGCACCAGCAGCTCTTGTGAGCTGCTGGTGCAATGCTGAATACGGCGAGCGTATTGCTCGCCATATTCAGCGAAGTTTGGCGGACCTGATCCGCAGTGTCGGATCAGGTCCGCCAGACTTTGATAAATATGCCCCAAAATATTATTTGTATGCATATTAAAGAATATACGGTAGTAAGCGATAAGCAGTTTATAGAAGGAAAGGCTCCTAAACTTTTTGTATAAAGTACCGGTCACTAATGCTGAAATTGGCAGATGCAATTTACATAATACCCACAATTATGCTAAAAAAACCCACTTTTTAAATAAATAACATTTTAGTCACATTCAGGTAGATTACAAATTATGCACGCTATAGGGAATTTAACGAACACAACAAAAGTTGTGTTATTTAACCCTTTGTAGTGCAGCCATTGCAAGTTTTGAAGCAGCCTGCTTGTGCGTGCGATATGGGGGTTTTAAACTCCATACCGCACAAAATACAAGTGCTGTTTTGACATGCTCATGCACGCTTTCCCCATAGACATCAATAGGGAGAGCGGGTCAGAAAAAACCTAACACCTGCGATCGCGAAATGAAAAGCTCCGTATTTACCCCTATTCTGCTGCTTCCCGACATCGCCGCAACGAAATAAAGCTATAAACCCCTAAACCTCTGACCTCCCACATCACTACCAGAAAATAAATCTATTAACCCCTAAATCGCAGCCTCCCACATCGCAACAATCTAAATTAAACTATTAACCCCTAAACCTAACCCTAAACCTAACTGTAATCCTTATCCTAAACCTAACGTAACCCTAACCCTAACGTAACACGGCCTAACCCTAACACCCCTAACTTTAACATAATTAAAATAGAGCTAAATTAAAGTTATAATTATTAACTAACTACCTATTTAAAACTAAATACATACTTACCTGTGAAATAAAACCTAAGCTAGCTACAATATAACTAATATTTATATTGTAGCTATTTTAGGTTTTATTTTTATTTCACAGGTAAGTTTGTATTTATTTTAACTAGGTAGACGAGTTAGCAAATAGTTATTAACTATTTAATAACTCCCTTTAAAAAATAAATACAAACTTACCTGTGAAATAAAACCTAAGCTGATTTACAATAAAACATTACAAAAATTAAAGCTACCATTACAAAAAATAAAAAACACTAAAATTACAAAAAATAAAAGAACTACCATTACAAAAAATAACAAACCAAATTATCCAAAATAATAAAATTATTCCTATTCTAATACCCTTTTAAAAAATTAAAAAACCCACCCCAAAATAAAAAAGTCTAATCTATAATAAACTACCAAGGGCCCCCTTAAAAGGTCATTTAGCTCTTTTTCCTGCCCTGAAAAGGGCATTCAGCTCTTTTATGAAATGCCCAACCCCAATCTAAAAATAAAGACCCACCCCAAAAAGAAAAAAAAAAATTACACAAAATAACAATCGAATTATCAAAAATAATAAAAATTATTTCTATTCTAATACCCATTTAAAAAAAAACAGACCCCAAAATAAAAAAACTTATCTATAACAAACTACCAATAGCCATTAAAAGGGCATTTTGTAGGGCATTGCCCTAAGTTAAACAGCTCTTTTACCTGAAAAAAATACCAAGTCCCACTAACATTACAATCACCCCCCCCCAACCCACAAAATAAAAAAAACTAAAAAAACCTAATCTAACCATTGCCCTGAAAAGGGCATTTGTATGGGCATTGCCATTAAAAGGGCATTTAGCTCTTTTACGAAAAGCCCAAACCCTAAACTAAAAAAAAAACACCCCAAAAAAGTTTTAAAAATCCTAACATTAACCCCCGAAGATCCACTTACAGTTGTTGAAGTCCCGCTTGAAGGATCTTCATCCAGAAAGCTCCATCTTCATCCAGACGGCATCTTCTATCTTCATCCCGGCAGCGCGGAGCGGGTCCATCCTGAAGACATCTGGCATGGAGCATCCTCTTCATGCGGTCACCATATACTGAATCTTCAATGCAAGGTACGCGATTCAAAATGGCGTCCCTTGCATTCCTATTTGTTGATTTGATTTTGGAAATTCAAATCAGCCAATAGGATGAGAGCTACTGAAATTCTATTGGCTATTCAAATAAGCCAATAGAATTTCAGTAGCTCTCATCCTATTGGCTGATTTGAACAGCCAATAGGATTTCAGTAGCTCTTATCCTATTGGCTGATTTGAATTTCCAAAATCAAATCAGCCAATAGGAATGCAAGGGACGCCATTTTGAATCGCGTACCTTGCATTGAAGATTCAGTGTACGGCGGCGACCATATGAAGAGGATGCTCCGCACCGGGTGTCTTCAGGATGGACCTGCTCCACGCCGCCTGAATGAAGATGGAGCCGATTGGATGAAGATGGAGCCACCGGGATGAAGATCCTTCAAGTGAGACTTTACCAACTTTAACAACAAGTGGATCTTCGGGGGTTAGTGTTAGGAATTTTTAAACTTTTTTTTTTAGTTTAGGGTTTTGGCTTTTTTTTTTTTGGCCTTTTCAGGGCAATGGGTAGCTTAGCTTTTTGTTAGAGTTAGGTTTTTTATTTTGGGGGGTTGGTTGGGTGGTGGGTTTTACTGTGGCGGGGGTCTTTATAATTTTTTTACAGGTAAAAGAGCTGTTTAACTTAGGGCAATGCCCTACAAAAGGCCCTTTTAAGGGCCATTGGTAGCTTATTGTAGGCTATTTTTTTTTATTTTGGGTGGGCTTTTTTATTTTAATAGGGCTATTAGATTAGGTGTAATTCTTTTTTATTTTTGATAATTTCGTTTGTTATTTTTCATAATTTAGTGTTTGTTATTTTTTGTAATTTAGTATTTTTTGTAATTAGATACTTTGTAATTTTTATAGTAGTGTTAGGATTTTTTTAATGTGTATTTTAGTTTTATTTAATTGGTAGTTAGTTTAATATTAGTTAAATAGTTATATTAGTTTAATTGTTAGTTTAAACTTAGGTTTTTTTATTTGAAAGGTACGTTTTAATTTAATTTAAGATAGGGAAATTGTAAATTTAATAGAAAGTTAGGGGGGCGTTAGGTTTAGGGGTTACTTTTTTAAATTAGTTTATTGCGATGTGAGGGGCTTGCGGTTTAGGGGTTAATAGTTTAATTTAGTATATTTTGTTGTGGGGGGCTTGCGGTTTAGGGGTTAATAGGTTTATTATAGTTGCAGCAGTGGGCGCGATATGGGCGGACGGCAGATTAGGGGATAATAATATTTAAATAGTGTTTGTGATGCAGGAGGGTGGTAGTTTAGGGGTTAATAACTGTATTATAGTGGTGATGATGTCAGGGAGCAGAGGAATAGGGGTTAATCAATTTTATTAGTGGTGGCGATGTCGGGAGCGGCAGATTAGGGGTTAATAATGTAAAAATAGTGTTTGCGATGCGGGAGGGCCTCGGTTTGGAGGTTAATAGGTAGTTTATGGGTGTTAGTGTACTTTTTAATACTTTAGTTATGAGTTTTATGTAACAGTTTTGTTGCGTAAAACTCATAACTGCTGGCATTACGGATCTTGTCATTATAGGGTGTAACGCAAGCTTTTTAGCCTCACCGCAAAACTTGTAATGGCTTCCATAGCGGAAGTCCCACGAAAAACATAATTTTTACGTGTGTGGGACTGACGTTGCATTACAGGCTAAAAGGCTTGCGGTACAGCTATACCGACAAGACTTGTAATGGCTGCGGTGCTGTTTTAATGCTGAAATTACCATTTTTTCAGCATTAAAAGACGAGAGTTACTATTTAAAAATTTTACTGAATGTATTATTGGAACTTACAAATGTGTTACAAATGCACAATCTTCGATTATAGAGTCAGATTTTTAAAATTCTCTAAAATGATTTGTTAGTGCTACTATGTCTATTACAGGATTCTCTAAAAACGAAAGGTACCTTAATAGTTGTGGGTTTCGCTAAGGGGCATAACCTACATTTTTGTTTGAAAATGGGATGCGAATACATTACAATATAGGGCCAGATTATAAATTGAGTGCAAAATATCGCTTCTGTGAAAGCGAAATTTGCGCTCAACTGAGTAATACCAGCTCACTCAAATGTGCGCTGGTATTACAAGTGAGGTGCAACCTTATGAGAGCATGCTTTCATAGCCTCGAGTGGGAGCCTTGTTCTCATGCACGTCAGACACAGCATGAGAACTAGTACAGCGAAGGGAGTAAATCACGCAGCGATGGGCAGCAGATTTATATATATATATATATATATATATATATATATATATATATATAGAATACGGGCAATCTCTAGATTAGTGGTAATGCCGGGGTGCTCTCAGACATATGTAGAGAAATAATCCAGAAGAGGCACTCGCCGTGATACAACCAAATGTTTAACGAAGAGTGAACGTTTTCGGGGTAAGATCCCCATCCTCAGACTCCTGAAAAAAAGCAAACAGTGTTTGCTTTTTTTCAGGAGTCTGAGGATGGGGATCATACCCCGAAAACGTTCACTCTTCAGTAAACACTTAGGGGCCTAGTTATCAAGCCGTCAACCTCAAATACACTGGAATTCCGCAGCGTATTTGTGGCGAGGCTGATACGCCTTAGTTATCGAAGGCTCGAGAACGGCAAAAGTAGAATTTTGTGACGTAAGCTTCGATCCGCCGGACTCAGTCCGACACAGATCGATTCTTACGTCACTCCAGATGTTCCGCACACAAGTGCGGCACATTCTCACTACTTTTGCTAGTTATCAAAAAACAAGCAGGTACGCTCGGCACTTTTACGGCCCAGCGTACCTGGTTTTCAAACCGCCACCCCTGGAGGCGGCGGATCCCATAGGAATCAATGGGAGTCTGACCATAGCGAAAGTACAAGTTCGCTGCTGACAGACATACAATTGATTTCTATGGGAGCTGTCTGCACCTAACACCCTAACATGTACCCCGAGTCTAAACACCACTAATCTGTCCCCCCCTACACCGCCGCAACTAAATAAAGTTAGTACCCCCTAAACCGCCGCTCCCGGAGCCAACTGCAAGCTACTCTATACATATTAACCCCTAAACCGCCGCTCCCGGAGCCCACCGCAACTATAATAAATGTATTAACCCCTAAACCGCCGCTCCCTGAACCCGCCGCAACCTATATTAAATGTATTAACCCCTATCCTGCCCCCCCTACACCGTCGCCACCTATAATAAAATTATTAACCCCTAATCTTCCCCCCCTACACCGTCGCCACCTATAATAAATTTATTAACCCCTATCCTGCCCCCCACTACGCCGCCGCCACTGTAATAAAATTATTAACCCCTAAACCTAAGTCTAACCCTAACCCTTACGCCCCCCTAACTTAAATATTAATTAAATAAATCTAAATAAATTAAAATGTTATTAACTAAATGAATCCTATTTAAAACTAAATACTTACCTTTAAAATAAACCCTAATATAGCTACAATATAAATAATAATTATATTCTAGCTATCTTAGGATTTATTTTTATTTTACAGGTACCTTTCAATTTATTTTAACTAGGTACAATAGCTATTAAATAGTTATTAACTATTTAATAGCTTACCTAGCTAAAATAAACTGAAATTTACCTGTAAAATAAATCCTAACCTAAGTTACAATTACACCTAACACTACACTATACTTTAATAAATTATTCCTATTTAAAAATAAATACTTACCTGTAAAATAAACACTAAGATAGCTACAATATAATTAATAATTATATTGTAGCTATCTTAGGATTTATATTTATTTTACAGGTAACTTTGTATTTATTTTAGCTAGTTAGAATAGTTATTAAATAGTTATTAACTATTTAATAACTACCTAGCTAAAAGAAATACAAAATTACCTGTAAAATAAATCCTAACCTAAGTTACAATTAAACCTAACACTACACTATCATTACATTAATTAAATAAACTACCTACAAATAACTACAATTAAATACAATTACATAAACTAACTAAAGTACAAAAAATAAAAAAATAAGTTACAAACATGTTAAAAATATTACAACAATTTTAAGCTACTTACACCTAATCTAAGCCCCCTAATAAAATAACAAACCCCCCCAAAATAAAAAAATGCCCTACCCTATTCTAAATTAAATAAAGTTCAAAGCTCTTTTACCTTACCAGCCCTTAAAAGGGCCATTTGTGGGGGCATGCCCCAAAGAAAACAGCTCTTTTGCCTGTAAAAGAAAAATACAACCCCCCCCCAACATTAAAACCCACCACCCACATACCCCTAATCTAACCCAAACCCCCCTTACAAAAACCTAACACTAATCCCCTGAAGATCATCCTACCTTGTCTTCACTCAGCCAAGCAGTGATGGAACCAAAGTGGACATCCGGAGCGGAAGAAGTTAATCCTCCAAGTGGCGCTGAAGAAATCTTCCATCCGATGAAGTCATCATCCAGGCGGCGCTGAAGAAAAGTCTTCAATACGGCCGATGTCATCTTCAAAGAGGCGCTGAAGAGGTCTTCTATCTGGGCGAAGTCATCTTCCAAGCCGGGTCTTGAATCTTCCTTCCGCCGACGCGGAACCTCCTTCTTCACCGACGGACTACGACGAATGAAGGCTCCTTTAAGGGACGTCATCCAAGATGGCGTCCCCTCAATTCCGATTGGCTGATAGGATTCTATCAGCCAATCGGAATTAAGGTAGGAAAATTCTGATTGGCTGATGGAATCAGCCAATCAGATTGAGCTTGCATTCTATTGGCTGTTCCGATCAGCCAATAGAATGCGAGCTCAATCTGATTGGCTGATTGGATCAGCCAATCGGATTGAACTTGAATCTGATTGGCTGATTCCATCAGCCAATCAGAATTTTCCTACCTTAATTCCGATTGGCTGATAGAATCCTATCAGCCAATCGGAATTGAGGGGACGCCATCTTGGATGACGTCCCTTAAAGGAGCCTTCATTCGTCGTAGTCTGTCGGTGAAGAAGGAGGTTCCGCGTCGGCGGAAGGAAGATTCAAGACCCGGCTTGGAAGATGACTTCGCCCGGATAGAAGACCTCTTCAGCGCCTCTTTGAAGATGACATCGGCCGGATCGAAGACTTTTCTTCAGCGCCGCCTGGATGATGACTTCATCGGATGGAAGATTTCTTCAGCGCCGCTTGGAGGATTAACTTCTTCCGCTCCGGATGTCCACTTCGGTTCCATCACTGCTCGGCTGAGTGAAGACCAGGTAGGATGATCTTCAGGGGATTAGTGTTAGGTTTTTGTAAGGGGGGTTTGGGTTAGATTAGGGGTATGTGGGTGGTGGGTTTTAATGTTGGGGGGGGTTGTATTTTTCTTTTACAGGCAAAAGAGCTGTTTTCTTTGGGGCATGCCCCCACAAATGGCCCTTTTAAGGGCTGGTAAGGTAAAAGAGCTTTGAACTTTATTTAATTTAGAATAGGGTAGGGCATTTTTTTATTTTGGGGGGGTTTGTTATTTTATTAGGGGGCTTAGATTAGGTGTAAGTAGCTTAAAATTGTTGTAATATTTTTAACATGTTTGTAACTTATTTTTTTATTTTTTGTAACTTAGCCTTTTTTATTTTTTGTACTTTAGTTAGTTTATGTAATTGTATTTAATTGTAGTTATTTGTAGGTAGTTTATTTAATTAATGTAATGATAGTGTAGTGTTAGGTTTAATTGTAACTTAGGTTAGGATTTATTTTACAGGTAATTTTGTATTTCTTTTATCTAGGTAGTTATTAAATAGTTAATAACTATTTAATAACTATTCTAACTAGCTAAAATAAATACAAATTTACCTGTAAAATAAATATAAATCCTAAGATAGCTACAATATAATTATTAATTATATTGTAGCTATCTTAGTGTTTATTTTACAGGTAAGTATTTATTTTTAAATAGGAATAATTTATTAAAGTATAGTGTAGTGTTAGGTGTAATTGTAACTTAGGTTAGGATTTATTTTACAGGTAAATTTCAGTTTATTTTAGCTAGGTAAGCTATTAAATAATTAATAACTATTTAATAGCTATTGTACCTAGTTAAAATAAATTGAAAGGTACCTGTAAAATAAAAATAAATCCTAAAATAGCTAGAATATAATTATTATTTATATTGTAGCTATATTAGGGTTTATTTTATCGGTAAGTTTTTAGTTTTAAATAGGATTAACTTAGTTAATAAGAGAAATATTATTTAGATTTATTTAATTAATATTTAAGTTAGGGGGGCGTTAGGGTTAGACTTAGGTTTAGGGGTTAATAATTTTATTACAGTGGCGGCGGCGTAGTGGGGGGCAGGATAGGGGTTAATAAATTTATTATAGGGGGCGACGGTGTAGGGGAGGCAGATTAGGGGTTAATAAATTTATTATAGGTGACGACGGTGTAGGGGGGGCAGGATAGGGGTTAATAGGTTTAATATAGGTTGTGGCGGGTTCAGGGAGCGGCGGTTTAGGGGTTAAACTATTTATTTAGTTGCGGAGAGGTGCGGGATCAGCAGGATAGGGGTTAATAACTTTATAATAGAGGGCGACGGTGTAGGGGGGGCAGGATAGGGGTTACTAGGTATACTGTAGGTGGCAGCGGTGTCCGGGAGCGGCGGTTTAGGGGTTAATACATTTATAAGAGTTGCGGCAGGGTCTAGGAGCGGCGGTTTAGGGGTTAATACATTTATAAGAGTTGCGGCAGGGTATAGGAGCGGCGGTTTAGGGGTTAGTAACTTTATTGAGTTGCGGGGGGCTCCGGGGGCGCCGGTATAGAGATAGAACAGTGTAGTTTAGTGTGAGTGCTTAGTGACAGGCTAGCAATAAAGCTGGGAAAAAGCCGAAGAGCAGCGAGATCGGATGAGTGATAACTCTCACAGTCCGCTGCTCATCGCCCCAAGGCTTTTTGACAGCTTTATTTGATAACTTAGGCGTATTTTTTCAGGTCCGCGGCGGCGAAGGTAGGCGAGCTTAGGCGGGCGTATTGGGCCGGCGAAGCCAGAAAAGTTGACGGCTTGATAACTACCCCCCTTGGTTGTATCATGGCGAGTGCCTCTTCTGGATTATTTATATATATATATATATATATATATATATATATACATATTTATGTATGTGTTAATAGGTCTATAAACACATATTAATGCATAAATATATATGTATATAATTATACAAAAACACACCACTTAATTCTGGGGACAATTGGGGGAAATTTAGAAAATTAACCAGAGATCTGATCTCTGGTAAATTTTCTGAGCGCTAATTGCTACTGTGAGTTCGCTGTGGCTGGTTATTTATCATGTGCTAAATTAGCGCTTTACTTGCAATCTAGCAGCCCATAGTGTTCAATTAAAAACATCACTTTTAAAAGTGTATTGAATATACAATTTAAAATTTGTATCCAAAGTACACATTGAATACTGCAATAATAGTTGAAAATGTATCAAAAAGGTGCAGTAAAATGCTTATCTAAATTATGCAGGAAAACATTGTATCTGATGTACACAGTTTAAATTGTAATTAATGTAATTGTGAAGTCTGCCCATGTGAGGGTTAGCATGATATTTCACTCCATGCCAGCAACCTTTTAGATAATCATGTCCCTAAGTGTAGAATTGTTTTTTGTTTAATAACAAATTATTAAGGTCTGTTTATTTGTTTTCGCCACACAAATACCCTTGGAGGGCCAGCTGTGTTTGGATGACCTTTCTTTGTTGTAAATGTGGTAAAAGACATGCAGTAACTAATCAGCAGAAATAAGACCCCAAAATAACACCAATAACAGTAATAGAGTATGACTCATTTTTATTGTGGTTGAACCTTTTTGTTGAGGATTCAGAGGCAGCAAAGGGTTAATGCACAAATAGGGGAAGCTGGAGATGCAGGCTAGAGTATGAACAAAGAGATCTGCTGTAGCACATTGTGGTTATAGCTACTGTGAGATAGTATTTTCATATCCAGGTCATAAATCGTCATCTTTTATTACTGAACCATAAAACTGCATGTAAAAACATCAGAGTGCTTATTTCTTTGCAATCAGTTATGAGGCATGGATTTTATTCTGTGACCGTTTTTATCTCCTAACCGTGATCTGTTTTCTTGAGATGAACATAAAATACTGGTTCAGTGCCACCTGATTACATACAGAACAGGTGCAGTGACAAGGACAGGCTTATAACTTAATACATCCCACACCCACCTGTGCAATATCTCTCATAACGTGCACAGACACAGTCTGACAACACTGCCTATGGGAACAGCTCTTAATAAATGTAATAATAATAATAATACATTAAATATTAATTTGCCTCAGATTAATCCCTTACTGGACTGTAATTGTTTATGTTAATGCACAATCACATTATTAAATAATGAATATAATTTGTTTTGTGATGGTCCTGCTTTGATTACACCTTTATGCCCTGTTTTACCCTTTTTCTTTTATAAGATAGTTCTGTGTCTGACCCAATCATTCTTTATTCATTTCTGGTACTTCTGCTGTTAAACTACCTTTTCCGATTGAGAGTTTTGTCTTATAACTTATTTTTCTGGAGAAAAACAAATGGTAGCTGGTCCATTTGATGTCTGGGGGTATCTTCTGGGCATCCTCAGACATTTTTCAGGGGGGATAAAATGCTCAATTGACATAAACCAACAATTGGCATTTGCACCCTCTTCCCCAGACACCTGTGCACTTACTAAATATTACATATTGATTATTATTATGATTGTAAGAATGATTGTTATTATCAGTCTTTTATTTAAAGGGACATAAAACCCATCTTTTTACTTTTTCTATTGGTATTCTTTATTGTAGAGAATACCTAGGTAGGTAGCATGCACCTGTCTGAAGCAATATATGGCAGCAAAGCTTTTCAAAATGTTGTATGTTCTCTAAAAGCTACAAAGCACTATTAGCTACTATTAAAATGACACTATCTGCTGTGTAAAATAAAACCCTATCATGGTTGGGTCGCATTTCGGCTATCAAAATGTTGATTCTGCCAAAATATCTATTCCAAACTATGCCCTATACCCTCTGTATTCGTTCAGGAAGTTCAAACCACTACCAATTGCTTTATCAGGGGAGATACTCTCTCCAAGATGGCCAAGCTAATGTCGTATAGACAGAGGGAGAGAGTTGGGAATACCTAACCTTCTACTCTATTACCAGGCTTCGCACATCACGAGAATCTGGAATTGACATAAATGCAGGAAAGAGAAACAATGGGTAGCAGGAGAGGAGGATTTCGTGTCAGCACATAATGTAGGAAACCAATGCAGTATTAGTTGCAAAGATAGAGTGATACATAGATATATAAATCTGCTTATAGCAGAAACACTCTCGGTATGGTATACACTAATGTGCAAAAATGCCTCCATATCAACTATTCCATCTCCTCTTTCCCCTCTTTTAGATAATCCTCACCAGTCCTTAACTGGCCTGAGATAGATACTGATATGTTAAACTTTCATTGCAATATTCAAGTTTATAAGATTCTTGGGGTTGAATCATTGATCAGTGATGTTACAGTGGGGGGTGGACTTTGGAGGTTACTTGGTGTTTGTACAAATAGGCTCACTAGGAGGATAGAAAAACAAGGGGCGCCAACATAGTGTGAATCAGTTTGGAAAACTGGAAAACAGTAGTTATAATAAAATCTACTCACAAGTGGAGTGGCACCTAGAACCAACTGGGTGCATACAGGCAGGCTGACATTCAGGACCAGCAGTCAGTACGCTGGGGGTCTCACCCGGGAGACCTGTGGGTAGGTCAGATGAGGTAGATGGAGTCGGCTGTGTATCGTCTGGTGAGCCGGATCGCCACTGTGGAAGTCCAAAGGGCTGTGTTGTTTATCCCAAAAGGGTAGCTGCTCACACGATCAGCCTTGTTTCCAAACGAGTTTCCAATGTCAGTGTATGGAACAAAGGGATAAAAACCAAACTGGGTATAACCACTGCAAACTGTGGTAATATTAAAAAGGCACAGAAAACCGGGTCTGTCTAAAAACAAGTATTTAATTGCTACGCATTTCTCAGTCCGTAAAGGACCGTTTCCTCAGGCATATACAAAGGTGTTCAACAGGCTACCATTTATACCTGACAGTGACCCGGAATCAAAATGTGGAGGTCATCTCCAAAGAATTGACAATAAAATGTTAAAAAACAAAAATACAATAAAAAATGGAACATGTATCAAAATTGTGTTTGAGCAGCAATCAGATAATATATTCATATCATGAAAAAACAAAAAAACAAAAAGAACAAACATAAAAACAGCATGTATTTGCATTGATGAGTAACACCTGTGATAGTGTTTCTGAAAAAAAAAAAAAAAAAAAAAAGCTAAACCTGTGTATGTATCCTATCCTATAGATAAACATGTTGTCACCTCAAAAGACTATTGGGTTATATGAAAATAAGATCCCAATGGTGACTATTGTTTAGTGTGCAAAACAAATCTGTATATAATCAATAAAGAATATATATAAACTAGAAAAAATATATATATGTTTTCCTCTGGGTTGGGCTCGAACCCTTGACCTTCTGTATGCTAGGCTTTTACTGATCTAAAAGAGCTATTCAGATATGACAACAAATGAGATTGATATCACTCGTAATATACCAAACAATAGTAGATAATATGGATGTATTAGAAATATGAGTTTGCAGAAAACATTGTTCTTGTAAAGAGCCCTCATATCTTATATTCTAGAAACAAAAATAAGATGGTTATGGTCGATAGATTCTAGATAGAACAAGAAAAATGGTCTTTTATGTATCTAGATAATGATTTAAGGAACGCTATCTCAAACTAGCGGTCCCAAATATAAATTAAATGTCTATGTAAATGTTGAAGGTGTTGGATGAAGATTAAATGAAAGAATATAGCAATCCTTGTTTGGAGAGATATAAATACGCTATATGCTAGCTGTTGTAATACTGGTAAAAAAGTGATGTAAAAATGGTGAAAAATGGTTCATGGAAAAAACCTATTGAGAAATATTAGAAAATTGTATATATTAAAAAAACTAATGATATACTGCTAAAAAGTGTGTATATATAAAAAGAACCTTCGTTTAAAGCATATATTTTTACTAAATGCTAGCTGTGAAGGTTCTAGTGAAGGTTCTTTGGAGATGACCTCCACATTTTGATTCCGGGTCACTGTCAGGTATAAATGGTAGCCTGTTGAACACCTTTGTATATGCCTGAGGAAACGGTCCTTTACGGACTGAGAAACGCGTAGCAATTAAATACTTGTTTTTAGACAGACCCGGTTTTCTGTGCCTTTTTAATATTACCACAGTTTGCAGTGGTTATACCCAGTTTGGTTTTTATCCCTTTGTTCCATACACTGACATTGGAAATTCGTTTGGAAACAAGGCTGATCGTGTGAGCAGCTACCCTTTTGGGATAAACAACACAGCCCTTTGGACTTCCACAGTGGCGATCCGGCTCACCACACGATACACAGCCGACTCCATCTACCTCATCTGACCTACCCACAGGTCTCCCGGGTGAGACCCCCAGCGTACTGACTGCTGGTCCTGAATGTCAGCCTGCCTGTATGCACCCAGTTGGTTCTAGGTGCCACTCCACTTGTGAGTAGATTTTATTATAACTACTGTTTTCCAGTTTTCCAAACTGATTCACACTATGTTGGCGCCCCTTGTTTTTCTATCCTCCTAGATTTCCTGATTCATCACACCTTGGATTCAAGCGGAGCAAGCCATTTGTTTTGATCCTTTGAACTTTTGTTCTTTATATATCCTTTACATTGAATTTGGACTTTTTATCTCTGAACACTTATCACATATTGGACTTTTCAGTTTTTTGAGTTTAATCAAATTCAACTGTTCACATATTTTGTTGCAAGTCTTTAGTTCTTTGCAATATTCCAACTGATTTTTTGTTTAGGTATCACAATTGTTTCATGATTTTTTTGCTTATGTATCACAATTGTTTCAAGTCTTACGGTTTGTAACAAGTCACACATTCTCCTTTGATTAACAAGATTTAACCCAATCATATACACATATACACCTCTACTCTCACATACTTATCCGTCACGGTTCAACTCACACGATACCAGAGGAATTTCATTCACATCAACACAATTTCTATCAACACTACAGCGCGTCCTCTTAGTTTTTTCTTATAGAAAATACTTCTATACAAATAGGCTCACTACTTGTTTCAATCCAACGCCATCTTCCTTTTGTAGCTTTGATATAAAGTTATTTTGGTCTATTGACTTAGTCAACTAACGGCTATATTACAAGTTTTTTGTTATGAGCTGTGCGGTGCTAACGAGCAGTTTTCTCTCACCGCTCAGGTACCTACAGCACTGGTATTACGGGTTTTTACAAACCCGGCTTTAAAAAGCAAGAAGTGAGCGTTGAGCAAAATTTAGCTCCTTACCGCACTTCAATACCAGCGCTGCTTAAGTCAGCGGTGAGCTGGTCGTACGTGCTCGTGCACGATTTCCCCATAGGAATCAACGGGGAGAGCCAGCTGAAAAAAAGTCTAAAACCTGCAAAAAAGCAGCGTAAAACTCAGTAACGCAGCCCCATTGATTCCTATGGCGAAAGAAAATGTATATTTACACCTAACACCCTAACATGAACCCCGAATCTAAACACCCCTAATCTTACACTTATTAACCCCTAATCTGCCGCCCACAATATCGCCGACACCTGCATTATATTTATTAACCCCTAATCTGCCGCTCCGGACACCGCCGCTACCTACATTATACTTATGAACCCCTAATCTGCTGCCTCCAACATCGCCGACACCTACATTATATTTATTAACCCCTAGTCTTCTGCCCCCAATGTCGCCGCAACCTACCAACACTTATTAACCCCTAATCTTCCGCCCCAACGTCGCCGCTAGAATAATAACATATTAACCCCTAAACCGCCACACTCCTGCCTCACAAATATTAGTTAAATATTATTAACCCCTAATGTGCCATTCCTAACATCGCCGCCACCTACCTACATTTATTAACCCCTAATCTGCCGCCCCAACATCGCCGCCACTCTACTAAATGTATTAACCCCTAAACCTAAGTCTAACCCTAACCCTAACACCCCCTAACTTAAATATAATTTAAATAAATCTAAATAAAAATTAATATTATTACCTAAATAATTCCTATTTAATACTAAATACTTACCTACAAAATAAACCCTAAGCTAGCTACAATATAACTAATAGTTACATTGTATCTAGCTTAGGGTTTATTTTTATTTTACAGGCAAGTTTGTATTTATTTTAACTAGGTAGAATAGTTATTAAATAGTTATTAACTATTTAATAACCTAGCTAAAATAAATACAAATTTACCTGTAAAATAAAAATAAACCCTAACCCTAACCTAACGTAAGTTACACTAACACCTAACACTACACTACAATTAAATAACTTACCTAAATTAAATACAATTAAATAAATTAAATTAAATTAGCTAAAGTACAAAAAAAACACTAAATTACAGAAAATAATAAACAAATTACAAGATATTTAAACTAATTACACCTAATCTAATAGCCCTATCAAAATAAAAAAAAGCCCCCCCAAAATAAAAAAAAACCTAGCATAAACTACCAATAGCCCTTAAAAGGGCCTTTTGCGGGGCATTGCCCCAAAGTAATCAGCTCTTTTACCTGTAAAAAAAAAATACAAGTAACCCCCCCAACAGTAAAACCCACCACCCACACAACCAACCCCCCAAATAAAATACTATCTAAAAAAACCTAAGCTCCCCATTGCCCTGAAAAGGGCATTTGGATAGGCATTGCCCTTAAAAGGGCATTTAGCTCTTTTGTGGCCCAAACCCTCATCTAAAAAATAAAACCCAGCCAATACACCCTTAAAAAAACCTAACACTAACTCCCTGAAGATCGACTTACTGTTCTAAAGACCGGACATCCATCCTCATGGAAGCGGCAGAAGTCTTCATCCAACCGGGCCGAAGTCCTCAATGAAGCCGGGAGGAGTCTTCATCCAAGCCGGGCGAAGTGGTCCTCCAGACGGGCAGAAGTCTTCATCCAGACGGCATCTTCTATCTTCATCCATCCGACACGGAGCGGCTCCATCTTCAAGACATCCGGTGGGGAGCATCCTCTTCAAACAACTGCTTCTTACTGAATGACGGTTCCTTTAAGTGACGTCATCCAAGATGACGTCCCTTAGATTCCGATTGGCTGATAGAATTCTATCAGTCAATTGGAATTAAGGTAGAAAAAATCCTATTGGCTGATGCAATCAGCCAATAGGTTTGAAGTTCAATCCTATTGGCTGATCCAATCAGCCAATAGGATTGAGCTTGTATTCTATTGGCTGTTCCAATCAGCCAATAGAATGCGAGCTCAATCCTATTGGCTGATTGCATCAGCCAATAGGATTTTTTAAACCTTAATTCCGATTGGCTGATAGAATAGGGTTTTTTTTATTTTGGGGAGCTTTTTATATTTTGATAGGGCTATTAGATTAGTTGTTAGTTTAAATATCTTGTAATTTGTTTATTATTTTCTGTTATTTAGTGTGGTGTTTTTTTGTACTTTAGCTAATTTAATTTAATTTAGTTAATTTATTTAATTGTAGTGTAGTGTTAGGTGTTATTGTAACTTAGGTTAGGTTTTATTTTACAGGTACTTTTGTATTTATTTTAGCTAGGTAGTTATTAAATAGTTAATAACTATTTAATAACTATTCTACCTAGTTAAAATAAATACAAACTTGCCTGTAAAATAAAAATAAACCCTAAGCTAGCTACAATGTAACTATTAGTTATATTGTAGCTAGCTTAGGGTTTATTTTATAGGTAAGTATTTAGTTTTAAATATGAATTATTTAGGTAATAATATTAATTTTTATTTAGTTTTATTTAAATTATATTTAAGTTAGGGGGTGTTAGGGTTAGGGTTAGACTTAGGTTTAGGGGTTAATACATTTAGTATAGTGGCGGCGACATTGGGGGCGGCAGATTAAGGGTTAATAAATGTAGATAGGTGGCGGCGATGTTAGGGATGACGGATTAGGGGTTAATAATATTTAACTAATGTTTGCGAGGCGGGAGTGCTGCGGTTTAGGGGTTAATATGTTTATTATAGTTGCGGCGATGTCCGGAGCGGCAAATTAGGGGTTAATAATTTTATTATAGTGTTTGCGATGCGGGAGGGCCTCGGTTTAGGGGTTAATAGGTAGTTTATGGGTGTTAGTGTACTTTTTAGCACTTTAGTTATGAGTTTTATGTTACGGTATTGTACCATAAAACTCTTAACTACTGACTTTTAAATGCGTTAGGACTCTTGACGGGGTAGGGTGTACCGCTCACTTTTTGGCCTCCCGGGACAGACTTGTAATACCTGCGCTATGAAAGTCCCATAGAAAAAAGGCTTTACGAAGTTTATGTAAATCGTTTTGCGGTACGGCCAAAAAAGTGTGCGGTGACCCTAAACCTTCAAGACTCGTAATACCAGCAGGCATAAAAAAGCAGCGTTAGGACCTCTTAACGCTGCTTTTTTACCCTAACGCACAACTCGTAATCTAGCCGCAAGTGACTTGAAGTTCTGATCACTATATTAATGTTTTAAAGATATTTTAATAAATATTTGGAGCACTCCAGTTGTTGTTGTGGCTTTACTTGGTAGCCTTTATCAGGTGTGAACAGTATTAGGAACTTGTTTATAGCTCTAAAAGTGTGAGTACTTGTCTATACCTCATCAGGTTTTGTTTTTTTTAATAAAGCAGTATTATGCTATGTGTATTTCTCTTTCCTAAGCGACAGTTATACTGGAACAGAAAAGTCATCCCGGATTTCGTGGGTGGAGCTGAGCCTGACAGCTCTAATTTTCAAGACTGCCCAGTACTTGAGCTTAAGATAGCTCAAGTTAGTGTGAGTACACATTTGACATGTTCACATTTATTATTAAGTTTCAAAGTTGTATTACTCTATATCTCTGTTTCTTTTTTCTTTTTGAGATCACTGAACTGATATCACAGGGCATCCAGCGCATATCCTTTTAATCAGATTTATTTACCATTATAATATTCCTAGGCAAGGAACTATTAGACCATTTATGGAACTTAAAGAATAAATAGGGGCACCATTCACACACTGGCTATCTTTTTTCAAGTTAGAGACTATTTATCCACTTATAAGTAGAAAGCTAATCTTGCAACACCTTTAACACAATATGAAATATGTTGCACTGCGGGTCAACTGACACGGCAAAGTGATCACATCTTTATTTTTATTTAACAGCTCCATACCTAAATCTATAATGATTTATCTTTTAAACGGCAAAATGAAGTTGCCATGCAAATTTTGTATGGTACGCTTTAAACATTAGTGAAGTTACCGGGGGACGAGACCAAAGAGATTGAAATTCTCCAGATGTGGAGAAGAGTGTAGCAAACAGCTGTCTGATGAACGCTGCTTGATAAATACAGACTGCAGGTTCTTTTGTGAGAACCTGCAGTAGTAGATGGGTGAAGGGTTGATAAATCAAGCCCATAGTGCTCCAGACATGTGTACACTTCTCAGCTTACCTAGGAATGTTCATCAAGAAAGGGTACCAAAAGAACAATTTGATGATAAAGTAAATTTGCTATTAAAAGTAAATTGGAAAGTTTTTCAATAAAATGATACACTCTATCTGAACTATAATTAAAAATATTAGGTTTAATTTCCCTTACATTTTTAATAATTGTATTTCTTTCCAATGGCATGGAGAGTCCACAAATTAATTTGATTACTAGTGGGAAATCAACTCCTGGCCAACAGGTGGAGGCAAAGAACACCCCATCAAAGCCTTAAAGGGACATTTCAGTCAAAATTTAAATGCACATAGATTAATTACATCTTTGAATAGAAACATATTTGCAATATACAGGTATTGGCAAAAATTATTCTAGTAAAAGTTATCACTGTTCTAGTGTTAGTATTTTTCTCTGCACGTGCATGTGCAGCATAGATGGATATTGTAACTGCACCCACATTTTAAATACTGCAGCTGCTCAGATCATCACTTGGGCCTTGTATCATGTCAGCATTTAACATATTGAGTAATTACCAGATGGTACAAGCACCTTAGGCTCTCTGATAAAGTGCTGTGTTTAAAATGCTGGTGCACGGTGCATACTTAAATACTCTTTTGAAACAGCTATAGCTTTTATTAGAAGCATTTTTGCTAATGCATGTATATTACAAAATTGCTTCTGTTCACAATCCCCATTCATTCTTTGCCTACGTAACATTGTAGGTGATGTGCAAAGAAGGTGTCTGAAGAAATCAAGTTGTTAAACCTTTAATAGGTACTTTTCCCTGCAACCAAGGATTGGGGTTATGCTGTGTCCATGTAAGTAAGAGTAATGGTGGCTTTTAGCAGCTGGAAGACAGCAAGGTGGTCTTTGCTTACCTTCCAACATTTTTGCTACCCCTATATAGAAAACCAAGGTTAGTTACTCTGTTTTTTTTTATATACAAGTCTATGTCAGTGAGAATTCTGTCACACCTGTTTGCTGTACCTGCCCTACAGCGGATCCACAGGTAAGTGCTTTTACCTTCTAGGTGAGAAGGATGCAGCACTTAGTAACTCCTGTTTTAAAAAAAATTAAATTAAATTAAAAAAAAGAATACTTAGAGAAAAATGTGGATCCTTATGGGACTGAATATCCCTTTTAAAGGTTGGGGATTTAATGGGCAGCAATTTTTTTGCACAAATGTTTTGGGTAATATCTCTTTAAGAAAACCGCACCTAACTTTTGAATTTGCGACCATGTGACCGCTTAGTTACTTCCTGAGTACTGAACTGTTTGTTTGTACTGGCTGTTTGGAAGCCATGATTTTCAAGGAATCAGAGGGGTTTTTCTGCCATATGATTGTTTTTTTTGCCTGTCGCTTTTCTCTGATGGTTGCAGCTTTCTAGGATTTGCAGTTTGAACAGGATTGTTTTATCTGCTGGTGTGGATTAGATTCCTGGTTACAGGTTTAGTGAGTCTCTCCAGCATGTCTGGGGTGTAAAGGTGCAGGTTTCAACAATAATTTATGTATGCTTAGAATTGTATTCTAATTTTTTATATTGAAATGTATTTACTATAGAAGCCGATCCCAAGCTTTCTCTGTCATTTGATAAATGTCTTTATTGTGCTGATACCCAGGCTATACCTCCTGTGCAATTTTGTTCCCCTTGCCTTAATAAAGTTTTTATTATCTAAGGATAAGGATTCCTTATCTCAGCCTTTTTTTTTCTCAAGATAATGCTGTTCAAGGGTTGTCTCAGCTTTCTGCTAACATGTCCCAGTCTTTGAAAGATTCAAATGCATTGCTCTGCGGTTCCTCTCAGTCAGTCTCTGAGAGTTTTTGTTACCTAAATATTTGCTGCGCAGTTGATTTCTGCCGTTTCTGCAGCCCTAAGTGCTTTACCTAGTTCTGGTAAAATGAAGAGGAAATCTTAGAACATTTCTATGGGTTCTGATTCCGTCAAGACTGATTTGGTTAGTCTTTCTCAGTTACCTAGCGAGGATCATTCCTCTGCAGCTTCTGAGGGCGAGATCACTGATTCAGAATCTGCAGTCTCTAGTACAATAGATTCTGAGGAGGTTAATTTTAAATTTAAACTGGAGCATCTCTGTTTACTTTTGAAGAAGATTTTAGCTACTTTGGATAACTCTGAAACTGTTGCAGAGGTCCCTAAAAAGGCTAATAAACTGAATAGAGTTTTTTGATGTCAAACCTAAATCTGTGGAGGTTTTTCCTGTTCCAGATCGCATGTCTGACATAATATCTCTGTTGCTTTTAACCTGTCTCCTGTGTTTAAAAAGATGTTTCCTGTGGCTGATTCAGTGCAAAGATCTGTGGCACATTTTTCCTAGAGTAGATGGCGTTATATCTACCTTAGCCAAGAGAACAGAACTTGGTTTGTGGACCTAGTAAGGTTGTCGTCATTTCTCCTGTGGAAATTGGCTCTGAGGAAGGATCTTCTACTTCAGGGTTCCTTCCTCCATTCGAACTTAGTCTCTCTGAAGCTGACTGCTTGGAGATTGAATGCTTAGGCCTATAGTTATCAAGGTCTGGCGGACCTGATCCGACACTGCGGATCAGGTCTGCCAGACCTCACTGAATATGGCGAGCAATACGCTCGCCATATTCAGCATTGCACCAGCAGCTCACAAGAGCTGCTGGTGCAACGCCGCCCCCTGCAGACTCGCGGCCAACAGGGGGTGTCAATCAACCCTATCGTACTCGATCGGGTTGATTTCCGGCGGTCTTTGTGACCACTGATTCATAACTGCTGTTTCCATTCAGAGCTTGATACATATGTCCCTGTCAGGCTACAAATATAAAGTTAACGATGGAACACAATTCACAGATCTTAATTTATTAATAATTGTTTTGTTTCACTATTGTAAAGGAATATCACTATGGCTTAGTGATATTCTCACCTAATAGTGATAGTTTAGTGGTTTATTTTGCCACACCCCAGATTATGCAGTTAGGGTTAAGCAAACTTGAATAGGATTTGTAGAAATTGTTCTCAATATTAAGTTAGCTTTAGTTCTTAAGTTGCAGGTGTAGTAATGGTTCTATTAACTCTCAGAGTCTTATGCAGTGTAACACATAAATATTTAACTAGTAACCAGGTTCTGTTAACAGTTATACATATGCTCATGCAGTATTGCTATTTTATTTGCAGAGATTACTTGTACCTTGTCTTGTGTTGCACTTGTAGTGTGGCAGAGCTGTAATGAATGCACAGCCTGTTCTGTGGAAGTTCCAGTTTCACTGTGGAAGCTGTGTTGTTTATTAATCTGCAGTCAGGATGTTTCAATAAGGGTTAAAGCCAGATTTTCAGTGACAAGTTCTGTGGTAACTCTCCTTTAAATACAAACTACACAGTGAAAGTTCTCCAAGTAACAAAGCATTAGAACACATAGAATAATACTTGCAGTTTGGTTCAGGCAGTTCATTCAATTGATTGCATGTCAGCTCCTAAGTTAATGAACACTGCAGTTGTTTGGATGAATTCCAGTTAAAGTTGAACAAAGTATCAAAAAGTTCCTGTGAGGGAAAAAAGTTCAGAAAACAAGTTATTCAAAGTAGTTAGGCTCAGGTAAATAGGGTAGCCTTGTACTCCAAATTACTAAGCAAAGAGAATTGATTTGGGGTGGTTTTTAAAGGCAAGCTGCAAGTTTGTTGCTTGAAGGATTCCGCTGGGTCCTAGAAGGAGCTAGGTTCCTGACATGACCCCCCACTCAGGGCAACGGTCCCACAGTTGCCGGTCTGGGACGATTTGGATTTCTGCGATGGAAGAGAGTGACCAGCCGTTGAGCTCTAAGATTGGTTGCAGGTTCCCATGTGTCGTCATCAGCTGAATAATTTTTCCAGCGTACCAGATATTGTAATTCACCTCTATGGAACCTGGAATCCAGCAGGGAATGCACTTCATATTCGTCTGGATCCAGTGCCTGAGGAGGTGGTGGAAGAATGTGTTGAGAGTGACGAGTGGCTCTGTATGGTTTCAATAGTGACACATGAAATGTGGGGTGGACCTTAATACTATCAGGTAATTTAAGAGTCATTGCGTTTTCATTGACAATTCTAACTATAGGGAATGGTCCTATGAACAGACCCGAGAGTTTCTTACTCGGTATCTGTAATTTCATGTTTTTGGTGGATAGCCAAACGAGATCACCTATGGCGTATATAGGTGGTGGTCTTCTCTTGAGGTCGTAATAATGCTTTTGAGTGAGCTGAGCATTTTTTATGTTCTCCTCAATAAAGCGGAAATTGTCTTGTAAGGAATCATGTAGATCATCGATTAAGGGTGAATTTAAGGTGTCTGTTGCAATGAAAGATATTGTTGGATGGTAGGCATAATTTGCATAAAATGGTGTAGATTTTGTAGATGAGTTTACAGCATTGTTATAGGCAAATTCAGCCATGGAGAGGAAGTTCATCCAATGTTCTTGATGGTAGGAACAATAGCACCGAAGATATTGTTCCAGCCATTGATTCAGTCTCTCTGATTGACCATTGGTCTGAGGGTGAAATGATGTCGAGAAACGATGATCGATCTGTGTTAAGTCACAAAGTTTTGTCCAGAAATGTGAGGTGAATTGTGTTCCTCTATCAGTGGTTATTATCTTTGGTAACCCATGTAGCTTGAGTATGTTATCTATGAATAAATGTGCTGTCTCAGAGGATGTGGGTACTTTGTGATACGGCACAAAATGGGCCATCTTAGTAAATATATCTATGACCACTAGGATTGTTGTCTGTTTATTTGATTCAGGTAAATCCACTATGAAATCCATCGATAGATGGTACCAGGGTCTCTTCGGTACTGGTAATGGAGTTAATAATCCATACGGAGCTCTTCTCTCGGATTTCGAAGTGGCACAAATGGCACAAGTTAAGATATAGTCTCGGATGGATTCTTTCATTTTTGGCCACCAACAATCCCGTGAAAGCTGTTCCAAGGTTCGGTAAATTCCTGGGTGTCCGGCTAATGGAGAGTCATGGTATAACTTGAGCAAATTTATTCGCAATGCTTTGGGAATGTATAATTTCCCTTCATGGTAGTACAGGTCATCAATCTTATGTACAGAAGAGTGAGGTAGCTCCGGCTCCTTGAGACAATGACGTTTGATTTCGGTTATCACATCGGTGGTTAGACCTACAAAACATTCGGTAGGTAAGATAGTGGTATTTTGGGTTGTTGTTTTAGGTTTCTCAGGTAGGCGAGACAGAGCATCTGCTTTACCATTCCTGGAGGCAGGTCTATATACAATATTGAAGTTGAAGCGCGAGAAGAATAAACTCCAACGGACCTGTCTTGCTGAAAGAGTTTTGTTGTTTTCTAAATAAAGTAGGTTCCTGTGATCAGTGAAAATGGTAATAGGAAACTTGGTACCTTCGAGAAGATGCCTCCAGTGTTCCAGTGATCTTTTTATTGCGAGGAGTTCTTTATCTCCTATGGAATAATTTCTTTCAGCTGTTGACATCATCTGTGAGAAGTAAGAAACTGGATGGATGGGATCGTTTGGTGTTTCCTGTTGAGAGAGAACTGAGCCTAAGGCAAAATCAGAGGAATCAACTTCCAACACATAGTGGTGTTCGGGGTTCGGAAATCTTAGAATGGGTGCTGATGTAAAACTATCCTTTAAATATTCAAAAGCTGAATTAGCGTCTGGATCCCAGTTATAAGATGAGTTAATGCTGGTTAATTTCGTCAGTGGTTTTGCTATCTTGGAAAAGTTTCTAATGAATTTCCTATAGTAGTTTGCAAAACCTAGGAATTTTTGGAGTTCCTTTCTGGACTTGGGTATTAACCAATTTTTGACAGCGTCTACTTTTTGTTTTTGCATAGTGATACCTGTTGGTGAGATATCATATCCAAGGAATGACACATGCTTGGTATGGAATATGCATTTCTCCAACTTAGCATACAGTTTATGCTCTCGGAGCCTAGACAGTACCCATCGCACGTGTGTTTTGTGTTCTGTTTCATTTTTAGAATAAATCAAAATATCGTCTAGGTATATCACAAGACAGATGTCTAAGAGATCTCTGAACACATCGTTTATGAAGTGTTGAAAAGTGGCGGGTGCGTTGCACAGTCCAAACGGCATGACAAGGTACTCATAAAGGCCATACCTTGTCCTGAATGCGGTCAACCATTCGTGTCCTTCTTTTATCCTCACTAAGTTATAGGCTCCCCTTAAATCGAGTTTCGTGTATATAGTTGCCTCAGATAACCTTTCGATTAGTTCTGGGATTAATGGGAGTGGGTAACGATTTTTTATTGTGCGTTTGTTGAGTTCTCTGTAATCGATTATGGGACGTAATGATGAATCCTTATTCCGCACAAAAAAAATTCCGGCACCTGCTGGTGATGTTGATGCTCTGATAAATCCTTTCCGTAAATTTTCTTCGAGATACTCCTTTAAATGATCCAATTCTGGCTTGCAGAGAGGGTACAAGTGTCCATAAGGGATGGAAGAACCAGGTTGAAGTTGTATTGGACAATCGTATGCACGATGAGGAGGCAAGTTCTCAGCTTCTACTTTACTGAATACATCCTTGAAATCTGCATAAGGTGAAGGAATTTGCAACTCAGGTTTTTCTGTAGCTATTTCGGTCTGGAGTAGAACATGTTTGTGGAAACATGTTGTTTTACAATAGACTGAATCAAATTTTATGGAAGATAGTGACCAGTGGATAACTGGATTATGTAATTTGAGCCAACTAATACCCAAAACCACTGGGAAATGTGGTGATGAGACAACATCAAATGAGAGGTGTTCTGTGTGTCCTGCTGTAGTAACTGTTAACGGTGTGGTATGGTGTGTGATAGGGCCAGTTTTAGGTTCTGAACCGTCAATCATATGAAAAGAAAATGGAGTATGCTTTTTTATAAGGGGTATTTTATTTTGCTTTACAACATTATAATCAATAAAGCATCCATAAGCTCCCGAGTCTATGATGGCTTCAGTAGTCAGCTGATCTTGGTCCCACTGTATGGAGAGAGTTAACATGCAATAAGTTTTAGTTTTAGTGGTGTTTAATAAAGAACTTGTAACTTTGAACTTACATTTCTTGTTTTTCTGTAAAATGGGACACTCCTGGACTGAATGTGTAGGATTGGCGCAATACATGCACAGATTATTACTCTTCCTGCGGTATCTTTCTTCTGTTGTTAAAGGACCACGGGCTATTCCGATCTCCATGGGAACAGCTGTTTGTTTACTATGTTGGGTTGGTTGAGGTGGGGAATAGATAGAAGGTTTTGGTCGGACATCTGCAGAAAACCTTTCTGCCTTCCTTTCTCGCAGTCTGCGATCCAATTGTTTTGCAGCATTCATCATTCCTTCTAGGGTTTTTGGGAGTTCTATCCTGGCGATTTCATCTTTCAAGCTCTCCGAGAGGCCTAAACGGAACTGGTTTCGAAGTGCAATCTGACTCTATTCCGAATCAGCTGCGTATAATTTGAATTCCGTGATGTACTCCTCCACGGGTCTCTTGGCTTGCTTAAGGTTCCTCATGGAGGCTTCAGCGGACATTTGTACATCAGTGTCGTGAAAAAGATCATCCATACATGTGAAAAAATCAGAAAGGGATCCTAGCACTGGGTCATTATGTTCGCACAGATTGTCAGCCCAGATTCTTGGCTCACCCCTCAGGAATGAAATAGTACTGAATACCTTGATCCTCTCTGTGGGATAACTGCGAGGTCGTAGATTATAAAGTAAATGACATGAATTCTTAAACTGCCTATACTGCTTCCTGTTTCCAGAAAAGAGCTCTGGTAGTGAAACTGAAGGTTCAGGTGTTTGCTGAGGTGGTGCAGTATGAGTAGTAAGTGAGTCTCTTATAATTCCCCTTAAAGACTGATTTTCAATTTGTAAATCATGAACCGCCTGAGCAAGCTGATCAACCTTTTGGGAGAGGTTGTAAACTATCTGTGGTAGATCTGGTGGCTCCATTTTTATGGCTTAGTAATATGTCAGGCTACAAATATAAAGTTAACGATGGAACACAATTCACAGATCTTAATTTATTAATAATTGTTTTGTTTCACTATTGTAAAGGAATATCACTATGGCTTAGTGATATTCTCACCTAATAGTGATAGTTTAGTGGTTTATTTTGCCACACCCCAGATTATGCAGTTAGGGTTAAGCAAACTTGAATAGGATTTGTAGAAATTGTTCTCAATATTAAGTTAGCTTTAGTTCTTAAGTTGCAGGTGTAGTAATGGTTCTATTAACTCTCAGAGTCTTATGCAGTGTAACACATAAATATTTAACTAGTAACCAGGTTCTGTTAACAGTTATACATATGCTCATGCAGTATTGCTATTTTATTTGCAGAGATTACTTGTACCTTGTCTTGTGTTGCACTTGTAGTGTGGCAGAGCTGTAATGAATGCACAGCCTGTTCTGTGGAAGTTCCAGTTTCACTGTGGAAGCTGTGTTGTTTATTAATCTGCAGTCAGGATGTTTCAATAAGGGTTAAAGCCAGATTTTCAGTGACAAGTTCTGTGGTAACTCTCCTTTAAATACAAACTACACAGTGAAAGTTCTCCAAGTAACAAAGCATTAGAACACATAGAATAATACTTGCAGTTTGGTTCAGGCAGTTCATTCAATTGATTGCATGTCAGCTCCTAAGTTAATGAACACTGCAGTTGTTTGGATGAATTCCAGTTAAAGTTGAACAAAGTATCAAAAAGTTCCTGTGAGGGAAAAAAGTTCAGAAAACAAGTTATTCAAAGTAGTTAGGCTCAGGTAAATAGGGTAGCCTTGTACTCCAAATTACTAAGCAAAGAGAATTGATTTGGGGTGGTTTTTAAAGGCAAGCTGCAAGTTTGTTGCTTGAAGGATTCCGCTGGGTCCTAGAAGGAGCTAGGTTCCTGACAGTCCCTTAGTCTTGTCCTGACAAAGTTTTTCTGTGAAGGTTATTGACACTATGTTTCAGGCTCATAAGCCTGTTTCTCGCAAGATTTATTATATGGTATGGTGTAGATACCTTAATTGGGGCGGATCTAGGGGTTTTTCTTTGAGTCAGGTGAGAATTCCTCGTATTCTGTCCTTTCTTCAGGAGGGCCTGGAGAAGGGTTTATCAGTCAGTACTCTGTCGATTTTTCTGCATAAGTGTCTGGCAATTTTGCCAGATTTTTAATCTTTTGTCCAGGCTTTGGTTAGAATCATGCCTGTGTTTAGGTTTATTGCTCCTCCTTGGAGTCTTAATCTGGTTCTTAAAGTTCTGCAGCAGGCTCCATTTGAGCATATGCATTCTGTTGATATCAAGTTATTGTCCTGCAAGGTTTTGCTTCTGCTGGCAATTTCCTCTGCCCGCAGAGTTTCAGAGCTTTCAGCTCTACAGTCTGATTGTCCTTATCTTATTCTTCATGCAGATAAAGCGGTTCTTTGTTCTAAATTAGGTTTTCTACCTAAGGTGGTCTCGGAACGCAATATTAACCAATAAATTGTTGTTCCTTAATTTTGTCCTAATCCTTCCTCTAAGAAGGAGCGGTTATTGCACAATCTGGATGTTGTGCATGCTTTAAGGTTCTATTTACAGGCTATGAAAGATTTTCGTCAATCTTCTGCTCTTTTTGTTGTCTTTTCAGGTAAACGGAGGGGTCAGAAGGCCTCTTTTTCTACTCTCTCCTTCTGGTTGAGAAGTGTTATTCGATTGTCTTATGAGACAGCTGGACAGCAGTCTCCAGAGAAAATTACGTCTCACTCCACTAGGGCTGTCGCTTCCTCTTGGGACTGATGCTTCTGTGGAACAGATTTGCAAGGCGGCCACTTGGTCATCATTGCATACTTTTCCAAATTTTCCAAATTTGATGTTTTGCCTTAGATGAGGCTTCTTTTGGGAGGAAAGTTCTTCAAGCGGTGGTGCCTTCTGTTTAGGTTTGCCTGTCTTGTGTATTCCTCCCTTCCATTCTGTGAACCCTAGCTTTGGTATTGGTTCTCACTAGTAATTGAATGGATTTATGGACTCTCCATGCCACTGGAAAGAAAACATAAGTTATACTTACCTGATAAATTATTTTCTTTTCTGGCATGGAGAGTCCACAACCCGCCCTTATTTTTAAGACGGATTCTTGTAATTTTTCTAAACCTCAGGCACCTCTATTCCCTTTGTATCTTCTTCTCTTTCCATAATTCCTCGGCTGAATAACTGGGGATTGTGGGTAATGGGAGGATACTTAAGGATTTGCTGGGGTGTTGTTTGCATCCACTTGGTGCCAGGAGTTGAATTCTCACTAGTAATTGAATGGATTTGTGGACTCTCCATGCCCGGAAAGAAAATAATTTATCAGGTAAGTATAAATTATGTTTTTCTCCTGTTTAGGTTGTGTATGTTTTTCTAAATGGATTCATGCAATGCTAAAATCCCTTCATAAATCTGTTATTCCCCTATTTTTTCCTCTATTCTGTCCCTCATGGAACATAATTGAACTGGCCCATGCAGTAATATTATTTTCAGACTCTGCTTCCTATCCTTTCAATGAAAATCATTGGTAAGACGCACAATATAGTACATAAGCCCAGGGGGGGAAATGGTAATTACATATATGAGCATGAAATAGTAGATGATGGCCAATCAAACCTCAGGGCATCTCCCACTATCCAATCAGAGCAAATGTCTAAAAAAAAAAAATTCTCTCCCCTTTAACATAGTATAGTAAAATGTTCTCCTTCCAGTCTTCTTATTACTGATTTAAGATACATAAGATTCAATATTTAATAAGCAATATGTCAATGTTCATTTCAATTTTATTACTTAATGTAAAAGTTTCAATATATGGGATTCAAGGAAATAATAGATTCAGTTGGAAAGTACTCGGAAAGTAATTGTACACTCAGCGTGAATGATAACAGTTTAATTTTGACTTCCAACTGCATTTCAGTCACTCCAGTTCCTATGTTATTTCATGGAGCACAATCACTCATTCTTACGCACTTTTCCATTCTTTAGTGAACAAACTCCATAAAATAACGTGGGACTTTGGAAGAAACCGGAGAGGCGGGACTCAAAGCATAGCATTATGCAGCTTTCAACCTTAACTAAACCTACCAATAATCTAAAAATGTCATTCATATGTTGTTTTGAATGCCTTAATATATCATTATATTTATTTTATAACATATGGGATATATTTCTTGCCACTAGAAGGTCAAGAACCCATATCAGAGCTTCATTGCCCTCCCAACTCCCATCTCTCCCTTAGTTTTGTTGTTGGCCTCATAGGAGTTGGTTGTGAATAGAAGTGTTTTCAACTACTTGCTTATGGATTTATATTTTGGAGCTCAGACAAATGTGAGACCCAAAGGCTTTAGGAATTATCATTCACAAAGAAGACATAAGAGAAACTTGACAGCAGATGAATGATATAGGGACATAGGAATTACCCTGTTATGTGCACAGTACTTCTCTATGGGACTTCTGCCATAACTACCCTCAGGCATTGCAAGGACTTCTCCTTTGCCTCCCCCTGAGAGTCACAGGTAATTCCTACTGCAATCCTCTGTGATACCTGTACCTGCACTGGAGGGGCTCTCTACTGGATACTGTTGCAGCGGCATTGACAAGAATTGTGTAGGGGTGCTGCATAAAGTAAGTGACTTTACAGCACACACACAGCCCAGAGGCTATTTGTATGTACTCTGACACAGGTACAGGATAGCCAGGGGACTTCAGTTGCTCTCCTCATTACACACTTTTTCATTCTTTTTCAGTCCCTACCTACCCTATTCTTATCAGGGACATAGCCAGTTAACATTGTTGCCCTTCACATCCCTCTGACAACTTTGGGGAAATATTTATGGCACTTTTTATAAAATAGGTGCCTGGCCTTTTAAGAAAACCACTAACTGCTCAGTGCAGTTAGCTGTTCAATAGAGGTTAGGCAGGGGGAGCATGTTTTTTGAGTGAAAATGATGTATTATGCACATTATATCATTTTATTACACTTAATATGGCTTTGAAGCCATCTCTGAGCCACTGACTTCTTTCCCGGTGGTAGCCCCACTGCCTCAACTTCCCGGGATTTCCCATTCACTTAGGAGCTGTTATTAGGCATAAATCAGCTCAGGGAATTATAAGGCAGTAATTTCTAAAGTTGTTAATGTGTAATTCATTTTTTTAAGCACTTCCCTTGCAGGAGCTGCAGGGATTTACTTGCGTAGAGTCTGGAGTCTAGGAATATATAAAGAAACTTTCAATAAAAGTGTCAAAGGAGTTATTAAGCTTATTGTAGAGTTTTCTCTACCAATTTTATTGTTTATGTGTATATCTGGTGTCTCTACATACTCTGCCATTACACACTATGGGGTAGATTTATCAAGCAGCGGATGCTGCAATCTACCCCTGAAGTTAAGAAGCAGTGGTCATAAAACCGCTGCTCCTTAACTCATCCACGACCTCTTGTGCTTGTGCAATGTTAAATGCCGACACCGTATGCTGACGGCATTTAGCGATAACGGATGGACATGATCTACTACAGCGGATCATGTCCGTCTGACATTTGATAAATCTATCCATCTGGAACAAAATGAATCTGTCCCCGCTAATATTAATATTAATTAGATTAGAGGAATCATTTACTGATAAACCTCCCTGTACATACTTTACATGTGTTTTACAAGCTTGTATCACTATGTAAGGTCAATATACTCTGTGAGAGCTATTTACCTCAAATTGTACATGCAATTCAGCCGCACCCTTTTACTTCCTCTAAGTAATTGTGTACTGTTTATGTTGCTCAGGACCTATTCACTTTACCCCTGAGCATAAGAATAGCTAGCTGTAATGCTCGTGGGATACTCCTCTATCAGACCGAACTCAGCCACTAGTCTTCAGAGCAGAGAAGGTTTGCAAGATGGGGTAAGCGGCACAGGCAGGTCAGTCCTTGGCGGCAACAGGCAGGAAACCAGAGAAAGGTAGTTCAGGGGCAAACCAGAAAGGTCAGATAGGCAGGACCTGGCAACAGCAAGGCAGTCCAGAGGCAAACCACTAGGATCGTCAGGCAGCAAGGGTTTGGCAATAGTAAGGCAGTGCAGAGGTAAACCACTAGGACGATCAGGCAGGCAGGTTTTGGCAACAGTAAGGCAATCCAGAACAATAGGGGTTAACAAGCAGAGTGGTCCAACAAGCAGAGTTCAGCAGCAGTATATCAATCCAGCAGTTAAAGGGTAAACAGGCAGAGTGGTCAGACAAGCAGAGTTCAGCAGCAGTATATCAATCCAGCAGTAAAAGGGTTAACAGGCAGAGTGGTCAGACAAGCAGAGTTCAGCAGCGGTATATCAATCCAGCAGTTAAAGGGTAAACAGGCAGAGTGGTCAGACAAGCAAGGGTCAGCAACAATATAACAGTGCAGCATAAGAATCAATAACACCCAGGAGAACAGTATTTTTTTTTTTTTTTTTCAATTTTATTTTTATTGAGGTTCATCATATAATATAACAAAATCAGTTCACAAAGTAAAATCTTTGTATATACACACATTTAGCTTAACAGTCCATTTCTTATATCATACATGTCTTAGATTTCTCCCTTACCGGGATTGGTTGGTGTAAACAAACAGAGAAAGAAAAACAGAAAAAAAAGAAAACCACTTGTTCTTGACCTCACTTTTTTTTTTTTCCAAACTTAAAATAATCCTTCCAAAAAGAAAGGAAAAGTTCTGAGTAACATATATTCAATTTTTACTAGATTAGATATCTATGTGCCTCAACATCAAAAAAACAACAGAGCAACATTTAACACTATAGCATAAGAGGGAGGGGGGGCAGGGTCGGGTAGAAACAAAATAACAGAGAAAAAAGAGAAAAAAAGCAGAAAAAAGAGAGAAGAAAAAAAAAAAGAAAAACCCTGTTAATGTTGACCTGTATCAACTGGCCCTCTCTATCAACCATGACCTGGGTAATACACCGGATACAATCAACTCTAAAAATGGTACTGCGTTCTGAAAAGGCTTTAAAAAATGACCCTGCTGTTCTGGTGTCCAAGAACTAATCAGGCTTCCCCATTTTTTAAAATAATTCTTAAACTGCTTTTCTGAGTCAACCCTGAGGTTTTGCCTTTCTATGAGCATCTGTGTTTTAATGATATTAATGACTTCGCTCATACTGGGAATTTCTCTTTGTCTCCATTTTTTAAAAAGCTGACTCTGTGCGACCAGTATAACTAGATTAACCAGCTGTCTGTCCCCCGTAATAGCCAATTTTTTTAGGAAAAATATATGTTCTGCCTGTAATTCGATTTTACTCTGTAAGTAGCAATTCAGCCAATACTGAACCTTTGCCCAGTATTGCCTTACTTTTGGGCAGCTCCAGATACAATGTAAAAGATCTGCCCCTGCCCGTATGCATTTAAAGCAGTTCCCTGCTTTTGACTCTGTCCATTTAGCCATTCTAGCTGGAGTCAAGTAAAAATTATTTATGATTTTACACTGTGACTCTCTCCAGCTAGTACATGAAGTCGCCTCGGCCGCAAGTTTAGTACTTTGTAATATGTCCTCACCTTGTAATCTTTCAAAATATTTATTAAATTTTTCCTTGACCTGGTTAATATGTTCCAATCCCTTATTTGTCAGAATTTTTTGGTACCACCAGGAAATAGAACGTTTCCCAGCTTGGTAGAGTTTTAAACCTGATGCTATTTTAACTAATCCCCATTCAGTTGCCACTTCTCTATTAAAGCTTTCAATATAGTGACGTACCTGTAAGTATGCATAGAAATTATTGTTTGGGAAACGATATTGTTCTACAAGACTCTGAAATGTGCAAGTCTGACCATCCCTATCATTTTTTAGCTGCGCAAAGTAGATTAGTCCTTTCTCCCTCCAATCGAGAAATACTTTATGGTTTAGACCTGGTGGAAAATCCACACACCCGATAATCGGTAAATAAGGGGACACACGAAATTCCTGTCCCACTAGGGAGCAATATAACTGCCATCCTTTAATAATATTGACAAATGTAAGCATTCTATCTACATTCTGGGGCAGTTTTCTATATGGACAATGTAATATCGCTAGGGGGCTAAAAGGTCTGATCAGTTCTGCATCTAACTTATAATATGTTACATATTCTGAATTAGTAAGCCAGTCTAGTCCGAATTTGGCCAGGGCTATTAAGTTATAATATTTTATATTTGGAATCGAGAACCCTGCGTATTCTCTGGAGTTGCACATTTTTTCTATAGAGATTCTTGGTCTCTTCTTCCCCCAAATAAAGGAAGAGCAGGCCTTGTTATATCTAATTATATCTTTCCTTGTGACAAGAAGGGGTAAGTTTTGTAGCAGGAATAAGATTTTAGGGAATATAATTGTCTTAATTATCATACATCTGGCCGAGATTGACAAAAAAAGTTCCATTTATTAAGATTAGCTTGAATTTTATCAAAGAATTCCTTGAAATTTAGTTGATACCATTCCCTAGGGTTCCTGGTAATCTTAATCCCTAGATAGTTAATGGCCTTCACTTCTGTAAAGATATAGTTACAACTTTGTCGTGTTTTATTGACCCATAATAACTCTGATTTATTAGGGTTGATCTTATAACCAGAGAAAGTACGATACTCTGTGATACTTTCCAAGACACTTGGGATAGACTTTACTGTATCTTGAAGAAATAGAAGTATATCATCAGCGTACAGAGAGATGAATAACGTCTCTCTCCCCATCTTAACTGGTTGTATTGTTTGTCGCAGATATACTGCCAAAGGTTCTAAGGCGAGATCAAATAGGAGTGGGGATAGGGGACAGCCCTGGCGGGTTCCTTTCTCTAAGATAATATGTTGCGTTAATTCCCCGTTTACTAGAAGCTGTGACCTAGGTTCCTTGTAGACCATTCTCACCAGATCAACCAGTCGGCCAGAGAAACCGAAGTTTTCAAGAGAGGTTATAAGATGGTTCCATTCAGTGGAGTCAAAAGCTTTTTCAGCGTCAATGGTGACTAAGGCGAAATCTTTTTTCTTGTTATTGTGATAATCGCTTCTGCACCGCTGGCCGATCTGGTGAAAGTGGTCCACAGCAGTCAGTACTCTTCTCATGTTCCGAACCGAGTTCCTATTTGGTATGAAGCCTGCCTGGTCTGAATGTATCAGTTTGCCTATAACACTCTTTAATCTGTCAGCAATAATTGACATCAAGATTTTATAGTCCTGATTTAACAGGGAGATTGGCCGGTAGGTGGATAAGTCATCCGGCTTTTTGCCTTTCTTATATATCAAAGTGACAATTGAATCTGTGAAATAGGGGGATTTTAGGGCTTGTAATAAGAAGTAATCATTGTATAGCTTCTTTAATGTGGTGCCAATTGTGGTTGATAGAATTTTATAAAATTCGATCGGGAGACCATCAGGGCCTGCTGCTTTCCCAGATTTTATCTTATGTATTACCTTGGCTACTTCTGACTCTGTTATAGCCGCGTTAATAAGTTCTAAATCATTTGCTGATATGTTAGGTAAATTGACTTTTGCCCAAAATTGGGCCTTAGCCCTTTCATCTATTCCCCTACTAGTATATATCTTATGAAAATACTTGTAAAATGCTTCCCTGATCTCTGTAGGTTGAGTTATTACCTTGTTGCCGTCTTTTATTGTTGTGATGATATTTTTCTTTTGTCTAAACTTTATTATTTTAACCAGATGTTTGGCTGAAACCCCCTGGTACCCTTGAAACTTAGACCTTGCCTTAAGATCTTCCCTTGCCCATTTCTCTCTAAAAAAATCCTCCCTTTCATTTTTAGCGGAGATATATTTATTCCATGTGGCTTGCTGTGGTGTTTGAAGATATCTATTGTATGCGTTCCTAAGCTGGTTGGCCAGTTGTAGCTCTCTAGCTTTCAGCTTGCGCGTTAATTTGACCATATAGCCCTTAATTTCTCCACGCATGACAGCTTTCCCTGCCTCCCAAAAGGTTTCTGTTTTATTAATATATCCTTTATTCATATCGCAATATTCTAGCCATTTTACTTTTAACCAGTTAGTAAACTGTATATTTTGCCTCATATAAGTCGGAAAGTGAAACGAATTCCCAGGTTTTCTAACCCTCTTATCCGGCCAGACCAGTAAACTTATGATGGCATGATCAGATAATAATATGTCTGCAATTTGGGTCTCAACTTCAAGTTTGGCAATTTGCTGATTTATCAAGAATAGGTCAATGCGAGAAAAGCTCTTATGTGACTTGGAGTCACATGTATATACCCGGTCATCCGGATGTTGCTGTCGCCAAATATCAATCAACTTTAGTGCCTTAATATAATTCCTAAAAAATTTGGCTTCTCTATTATCAGCTTGACAGCCTCTGCTTCTGGACCTGTCCATCTCTGGGTATAGCGTAAGATTCATATCTCCAGCTATAATCAGATTCTGCTCTAAGTGTGGTATGAGTTTCTGTTGAATCCCTTGCCAGAAACTTTTCTCAAGTTTGTTTGGAGCATATATGTTGCAAAAGATCCAACTGACACCCTCTATCTGTACCTGTAGAACTATGTATCTGCCCTGTCGATCGGACTCCTGTTTGAGGATTTTATAGTTAACCTTTTTATTTATGATAATGGCCACACCTCGCTTACGCTTATTACATGAGGTGGCTATAATTTCTGCCACCCAGTTAGCCTTCAATTTTACTATTTCATGGTCCTTCAAATGCAATTCCTGCAAAAAAATAATATCCGCCTTCTCTCCTTTCAACATTCTTAAAACATTTTTCCGTTTAATGGGGGAGGTTATACCCCCCACATTCCACGACACTAATTTTAAAGGTTCTGACATTTTATTTTAACGGACAAAAAGGAAAGAAGGGAACACAGGGGAAAAAAAAAAAAAAAAAAAAGGAAAAATAAGGTGACACGAAGAACCGCCCATACTCCCCCCCTTCCCGTGATTTATTATTATACTGTTTAATTTAAAATTCTGATACAGTCTTCTGACTTTTAATAACCTTACAGAAGAAAAAAAACATTTGAAATACATCTGTGCTCTTATTGCCTATAATAACCTTGTGACGTGATAGTGCCTATTCAGACCTCTATATTGTTCTCTTGGCAGAAATCTTGTGCTTCTTTTACTGAATTTAACACTACTCTCCCTTCCATGGTTAAGACCGTTATTCTGGCCGGATAGATCAGAGCTGCTTTGAGCCCAGCCCTAATCAACCCTGAACAAAATGGGGCCATAACTCTCCTCCTTGCGGCAGTCTCGGCTGAAAAGTCCTGGAACAACAGAACTTTCTTCCCTTCAACTGTTAATGTTTGTAATTTTCTAAAGTGCTGCATTATACTGATCTTGTCCTGAAAATTCAAGTATCTAATTAAGACCATTCTGGGTCGTGTGTTTCCATCTGTGTAGGTCCTGGCACTTCCTACCCTGTGTGCTCGTTCTACCTGGAATGCGTCCCTTTCTGACTGGATCCCTAGTAGCTTGGGGAGTGTGTCTGCCGCAAATTTTAAAATGTCCTGGAATTCTCTACTCTCTGGGAGTCCCACTACCCTAACATTATTCCGGCGGGATCTGTCCTCCAGATCTTCCACCTTTAACATAAGGGCCTTGATTTTATCTGTATTTTCCTTCATATTTATTTCTTGGATATTTAGTTTATCCTCTGTTTCTGAGACCCTAGCCTCTATTTCTGCCATTCTGACTGAAAACTGTCTGATCTCTTGTGATAACTCTGCAATGTCTTTTTTAACCAGTTCAAACTGCGGAAGTAAAAGATCCGCTAGTTGGTTTATAGTCATTTGTGTGTCTTGATTTGCAGAGGGGCTTTCTAGACAGGCCTCACTACCAGCTTCTTGACCTGGTCTCTGTTTCCTATCTTTCCTTGGTGGCATGGCGGGGGACTTATTTTTTGTACTTGATATGTACTTATCCATCGAGACTAGTATTGCCTCTTTCTACAGATGACCACAATGTGTATACTTCTGTCTAAGACAGGGATAGTCTGATTCCTTTTTTCCCCTTTTCTTTACTCCCTCCTCCTCTCTCTCCTCTTTCTCCCTTCTTCTACTCTCTACCCCTCTCCTCCCCTTCTCTTTCTTTCCTTTTACTCTCTAATTGGGTTTGTATTTTACTTTATGATCTTATATTCCAACTTCTCTTCTATCTATGAAAGTTCAATCAGTGAATAATACCCTGTGCCAAAAAACTATAATAATAAGGTAACGTTAGTAGGTATTCCACTTATATATGGATTCTAAAGTTGTATTCTCTACTCCTCATCCATGGCCTATACGCCAGTGTAATCTGACTTGTGTTTTTTTATATGATTCCTTAAGTTTGCATAAAGGAGGGCAGAAAAATCTCTCTGTGTGGTGCACTTTTTCAGTCTTATACTCCTATCCTGTCTAAATACACCAATATTTTAATTTACCCCCCTGGAAATTAGACTGCATGGACCTATTGTATGTTTTCCCAAGAGAAAAAAAAAAAAAAAAAAAAAAAGAACAAAAAAAACCCAAAACCCTGATGTTCAATTTTTCTATAAATTGGTGCTTTCTGTGGTGCATTATCTTTGGTTTACTCTACATTTACATGAAACCATCCATCATTAAGTAAAGGATATCCAATCAAGCAGAGAAAAGAAAATATCATATAACAGAAAACAGAGGCTTTTGCTCACTTATATATGAGCAAACCAATAGACAATGTCTTATTTAAACTGTATTAGCAGCATATCTTTAAACCAATATTGTTCCAAGCCTGTGCCCTGATGTTCTTAGTTCTACTTGTGTACAAATTTCATTGCTTCAAACTGCTGGTATTAGGGCTATTGCTGGCCAGTCCCTTCAAGGAGGCACACTTTTATGTTAACCCTCAGTTTTCACATAGGTACTGACACCTTTATCAGTCCTGTTGCATCAGGCAAACCCATTTCCTGCCCTTATCCACCTTTAAGAGTCTTTACCATCTGATTTTTAACAAGCAGTTCTTGCGAGCTGTAGTTGTCCTCTTTTTAACAAGGGCTTTATTGCTGAAAATTTGATCACCTTGGCTTTTCATATATATTTACACAGCTACCCTACTATGGGCACATTTCCTTTTCCTTGATACTCGTTGTAGTGCTTAAAGGGGTGGGGGTCTATTATACTGACAAAAATTGTCAACCTTGGCTTCTTTAAGCACAATCCGGAACATTAATGGCGATTTTAAAATATATGGATATGTCCGCCACTTGCAATAAGCCCAGCTGGAGTAATATACAGAAATAAAAGTAAAACTTTTGGCTGGCAGATAGCTCCTGATCTTACAATGAACCGGCACTTTAAGTTAAACAACAGTCAGATATCAGCAGTTTTTTTTTTTTTTTTTTGCTTTCTCTTACTTACCCCCGGACCTCTTCACGGCGTGCTAGGCTCTAGTACCTTCCAGGCGGTTCTTATTGCCGTTTTTTTTCCTCTCTCGGGCTATGTGTGCTCCTGAATTCCTCCGCGTTCTCTTGCGCTCACACATATGCTTCACGCACACTGCCCGGCCCGTGGTAATGATGTCATCAGCCTTCGCCGACTTACATGGGGGTAAAGTGTCTCCGCGCTTGGCTGTTTCCGCTAGTCCACAGTTCCTACTTCACCGGTAAGTATTCTTCTGTCAGCTACTGCCGTTTGCCTTTGCGTGCTTGGCCGTACTCCGCCTTGATTCGTTCTTCGGCTTTTCCCAGCTGGGCTTACTCCTGGTACCGTTGCATATAGGGTAACAATCTTTCTCCACACACCGAGTGTCTTACTGGTGTCTCCGATCCCTTCCCCGTCTCCTTAGAATTAGGTGTACCTTTGTTTTTGTCCGCTGCCGCTTAACTTGGCTTTTGTGCAGGGTTTGATTTATCCATGGTTGTGCCGGGAGCCGGCAAATTTCAGCCCCTTACTCTGTGCTCCTGCCGTTCCACAGATATATTTTGTCTCTGATTCTAAGTCGCCTTTACAGTTTCTTTAGACTTTTGGACTTCTTCCACCACATTCAATCCCCCCGAGCAGGGTACTTCGTTACCCCAGCAATAGGGCACTGTGGCTGGGTGTATGCTAGTGTATTGCTCCACAGGTCCGGGAGCTTAGAGCGTGCACACCTGCACACCTGTGTCCACGTTCCACCCACAGGAAGTTCCCCAGGAGAACAGTAAGTAACACCTATACTTGGGCAGTGATAGGTAGGACTGAAGTTACTTACATAGACACCGGATTCATGCCACAGGAGATCGTGACAGGCTTCTAAATGGGTAAGCATGCGGCAAAGACGTCACCGCTGCACGCAAAGAGGAGCCAACTCCTCCATAGGCAACGAGCAGACAGCAGGTGCCACGTCCCTAGCAACAGCTAGAGCGGCGCGGTGTGACACTAGCAAGGCTACAGCAGCATATTATGAGGCTATGATTTTTGAGTTTCATACTCTTATTAAACTCTCTGCTAATAAAGCACTACATGCTGTATATACACAGAAGGGTAATCACAAATTTGATAACATCCTCTATGCGGGTGTGTTTTGCAAAGACCTTTAGGCAGCTGTACACATGAGCACATTCTTAGGTGATTTACAGTGTACCCAATTTACTATAATATGTGCAATTATATATTGTACTGAACATAATGACATTATCATTTATTATAACTATCTGCGCTATTAATAGATAAAGAAAAAAGAAGGCACTTCAATGGCACAATATCTTTGTGTTCAGGCCCCTTAGCACAGGTCCCCTTTTGCAGGATACTTACAAAGTTGTAGCACTTATCTCAAAGTGCTATTGTAGCAGTCTGGGTCCTCAAGAGCTCCCCAGCTAGCTCACCTCCAGTCACCAAAGAGTATGATTGGAATCCCCCAGTGATAAAAATCCAATAACCCACAGAGGAGGATCGGATGTGTCACTCTGCTTAAGGCCCTTAAATTTTGATTGTTGTTTTTTATAGCTGTAAACAGTTGCTGGCTAAGTTTAACTATTTTCTCTTTTTTCTTTTGCAGAATTGTTCTTTGGACCTCCTTCCACCTTGTAATTATACCAATAGATAGTAACAGGCAAAGAGTATACTCATATAAAGTATTTTAACAGAAAGCTTGGTTTGGTAATGAATGGAAAGTATAGCACATTCTGAGGAGGTTAATTTTAAATTTAAACTGGAGCATCTCCGTTTATTTTTTGTAAGGAGATTTTAGCTACTTTGGATAACTCTGAAACTGTTGCAGAGGTCCCTAAAAAGGCTAATAATAAACTGAATCTAATAAACTGAATAGAGTTTTTTTATGTCAAACCTAAATCTGTGGAGGTTTTTCCTGTTCCAGATCGCATGTCTGACATTATATCTCTTTATCTTTTAACCCGTCTCCTGTGTTTAAAAAGATGTTTCATGTGGCTGATTCAGTGCAAGATCTGTGGTGCACTGTTCCTAGAGTAGATGGTGTTATATCTACCTTAGGTGACAGCAAATTAGTTTCTTATTTATTCATACAAGGAGACAAACAGGCGACGTTTCGGGACAATATCCATTACTCATGCCATGTCTTGCAAACACTAATCACACACTTATATACCTTAAAACCACCAGGTAGCGCTAACAGACAATTTAACTGTTTTCTTTTAACCCCTTAAGTACACATATGTATAGGGTAATCAACAATATATAACAGGAAATAGCAAGATCAACAACTTAAACCATATCATTATCTGTAACATATGATACTATCTCTAAGAAAAATCTGGTACTATCTATAAAAAAAACTGATAGATCCCAATCTTTGTTTAAACCTTTAGGTCCTAACGTTCCTAGTTCATAAATCCAATATGATTCCTTTTGCTTTAACAACAACTCCCTATCCCCTCCTCTGCGAGGTTGAATATTGTGATCAATGATTTGAAACTTAAGCTGTCTGATAGAATGACCATGACTTAAAAAATGACTGGCTAATGGGGCTTTAAGATTACCAGTACGGATGTTACTTTTATGCTCAATAATGCGGTCCTTGGCACTTCTAGTTGACTCCCCAATATATACCCCCCACATGGACATTTAACCATGTAGATAATATATGTAGTCAGGCAGGTATAAAACCCTTTAATGTAATATTTCTTACCGGTATGGGGATGCAAAAAAGTAGGACCTTTAGTTAATTCGTACAGCATGAGCAACTCAAGCAGGGGTAACATCCCAAATTTTTGGAATCAATATAACTCTCTCTTTTTAACATTAGTCCCAATATCTGCTTTTATCAATTTAGTTTGTATGTTGGGACTCCTCCTTTAAGCAGGCATGGAGTATTGTTTAAAAGCTTTTATATTTGGATTACATTCGGATAATATACCCCAATGTTTCCTAATAATCCGCTGTATTTCATCACTCTGAGAGTTATATTCAGTTACAAATATCAGTCTATCTACTTCTTTTTTTCTAGTGGAAACCACATCTAGATTTTTATGTTTCAATATGTCGGATCTAGGGATAGATTTTACTTTATTAATTTCTTCTTCAATTAACTTGGCTGGGTAACCCCTCTCTTTAAATCTAGCTCCCATTTCTTCCAATCTCAAATTTAACAAATGCTCATTAGAGACAATTTTCCTTACTCTTAACATTTGACTATGAGGGAGACTCTTAATTAAAGAAGGGGGGTGGGCACTCTCATATCTTAACAGGCTATTGCGATCTGTTTCCTTTTTAAATAAGTCTGTCTCAAAAGAGTTACCCTTCTTAATAATCCTAACATCTAAAAAATCTATAAATTCCTCGCTCCAGGAAAGTTTAAATTTAATATGTCTTGTGGCAATATTTAGTTAATTTACAAACTTCTCCAGGGTCCCAACGTCGCCCCACCATACCCCAAAATTGTCATTGATATAGCACCACCATGTGGCACCATATCGAATGAATAAATGGTTAGAAAACACTTTCTTCATATAAATTCATGAATATATTGGCGTAATTGGGGGCGACATTGGACCCCATGGAAGTTCCTTGGAGCTGGAGGAAAAAAATCATCCTGAAAAAGAAAATAATTACCATAGAGCATTACTGATAGCAGTTGCAAAAATAAAAAACAATTTGGGCTGAATTATACTTCTTATTAGATTCTAAAGTTATTTTAACAGAATCAAATCCACTGCTGTGCTTAATATTGGTATACAGACTTTCTACGTCAAGGCTAAACATGATAAACTTAACAGAAGTGAGATCTAGAGAGTTAAGTTTTAACAAAAAATCCCCTGTATCTTTAATAAAGGAATTTGTCATCTCTACATATGGACGTAATATTTTGTCTAGAAAGATAGAGTGAATACTGAATTTGTACTTGCCACTATAGGGCGACCAGGGGGGTTGATTAAATGTTTATGTACTTTAGGCAACGTATATATAACTGGAGTACATGGATTTTTAATTTTCAAAAAAGATACTACCTCTTTACTGACAATATTATTTCTCATAGCATTAGATAAAATGTTGTCAACTTCTTTTTGTATCAGAAATATTGGGTTATATGTAAGTTTCTTGTATAAATTAACATCCCCTAATTGTTGTTTAATTTCTTGTATATATTGGTTCCTATCCTGTACAACAACAGCCCTACCCTTGTCAGCCCTTTTCAGGATAATATTTGTTCTATTTTGTAAATTATGAAGGGCAGTATGATGTTTCTCTGACAAATTCTTAGTAAATGGTTCATATTTATTACTTCTGTTTCTATATTTCTTCTGTCTCTGCTGTAATTTAGCTACATCAGATTGAACTAAAGAGACAAATGTTTCAATACTGTGATTGACTGAACTTGGAATAAAGGTACTCTTTTTCTGAAGACCTAACTGTTTTAAATGGATCACTGGACTCTCATTGGACAATAAATATTTATCTTCCCAGTTAATCGTTTTTTATTTTAAAGTTCTAAAGAACCTAAATAAGTCTTTTTGCAATTCAAAATAGTCACAGTTCTTTCTTGGACAAAAAGACAATACTTTACTTAACAGTTCTAACTCCTCTTCAGTAAGAGGGTGTTCCGAGATGTTAAGGACGTTATTCGGCTTTGTATCATTTTTTTACTGTACCAAAGGTTGCTGTAACTTGCGTTCCCTCGGGCTCTAATTGCATCGACTTGATCGGAGCTGTCTGGTGCTTGGTTTCCTTACTCCTTGATTTGTGTTTGCGACCACCTCTCCTTTTTCCTTGTCTGACTCCCCTGGCAACATGTCTGTGTACTCTGTACTACTACCACCTTACTTCTGACTGCGGCCTTGACTTCTTTGATTGTGCGACGTGAACTTTCATCGGGCGCCCTCAGGGTCATAGCGCCATCTGTATACACGGCCAGATGAATAGTCTTGCTCCCTTGAGAACGTCACTCTCTTATGATCTTCAATTACTTTCTTTAGTTCTGCAATTTTGTTATTGACTTCCAGGATTGTCTTGTCGAATATTTGCAAAGGTAAAGTGTTTTTTTAATTCTTTTTCCATGTCAGTTAGTTTAACAGTTTGTTCCTCAATCTCTTTATTAAGGCATTCAACCACAAGAACCATAATGTCAATAGAGCATTTGTTTAAAATATGCTCAAATCTGTTGCAGTAGTCAGGGTTGTCTCTCATTAGCGTTGGCCTAGCACTCATCCGCAACCCTCTTGGAATTCGTTTAACTCAATGATACTTAGCTAATTTGGTAGCGTGTAGGTCATACTCTAACTGCTTTTTAGACAACTTCTCAAATTCCTTAGAAATGTGTTCAGTCGGTGTTAGGACTGCTAAGTAAAGGATTGTCTTTTTGTCCAAGAAAGAACTGTCACTATTTTGAATTGCAAAAAGACTTACGGCTAGATTTAGAGTTCTGCGGCCAAAGGGGTGCGTTAGCTACGATGGCTTTTTTTCTCCCGCACCTTTTAAATACCGCTGGTATTTAGAGTTCACAGAATGGCTGCGTTAGGTTCCAAAAAGGGAGCGTAGAGCATATTTACCGCCACTGCAACTCTAGATACCAGCGTTGCTTACAGACGCGGCCAGCTTCAAAAACGTGCTCGTGCACGATGCCCCCATAGGAAACAATGGGACTGTTTGAGCTGAAAAAAAACCTAACACCTGCAAAAAAGCAGCGTTCAGCTCCTAACGCAGCTACATTGTTTCCTATGGGGAAACACTTCCTAAGTCTGCACCTAACACCCTAACATGAACCCCGAGTCTAAACACCCCTAACCTTACACTTATTAACCCCTAATCTGCCGCCCCCGCTATCGCTGACCCCTGCATATTATTATTAACCCCTAATCTGCCGCTCCGTATACCGCCGCTACCTACATTATACCTATGTACCCCTAATCTGCTGCCCCTAAAACCGCCGACCCCTATATTATATTTATTAACCCCTAATCTGCCCCCCACAACGTCGCCGCCAGCTACCTACAATAATTAACCCCTAATCTGCCGACCGCACCTCACCGCTACTATAATAAAGTTATTAACCCCTAATCCGCCTCACTCCCGCCTCAATAACCCTATAATAAATAGTATTAACCCCTAATCTGCCCTCCCTAACATCGCCGACACCTAACTTCAATTATTAACCCCTAATCTGCTGACCGAATCTCGCCGCTACTGTAATAAATGGATTAACCCCTAAAGCTAAGTCTAACCCTAACACTAACACCCCCCTAAGTTAAATATAATTTAAATCTAACGAAATAAATCTTATTAAATAAATTATTCCTACAGGGAGTGCAGAATTATTAGGCAAATGAGTATTTTGACCACATCATCCTCTTTATGCATGTTGTCTTACTCCAAGCTGTATAGGCTCGAAAGCCTACTACCAATTAAGCATATTCGGTGATGTGCATCTCTGTAATGAGAAGGGGTGTGGTCTAATGACATCAACACCCTATATCAGGTGTGCATAATTATTAGGCAACTTCCTTTCCTTTGGCAAAATGAGTCAAAAGAAGGACTTGACAGGCTCAGAAAAGTCAAAAATAGTGAGATATCTTGCAGAGGGATGCAGCACTCTTAAAATTGCAAAGCTTCTGAAGCGTGATCATCGAACAATCAAGCGTTTCATTCAAAATAGTCAACAGGGTCGCAAGAAGCGTGTGGAAAAACCAAGGCGCAAAATAACTGCCCATGAACTGAGAAAAGTCAAGCGTGCAGCTGCCAAGATGCCACTTGCCACCAGTTTGGCCATATTTCAGAGCTGCAACATCACTGGAGTGCCCAAAAGCACAAGGTGTGCAATATTCAGAGACATGGCCAAGGTAAGAAAGGCTGAAAGACGACTACCACTGAACAAGACACACAAGCTGAAACGTCAAGACTGGGCCAAGAAATATCTCAAGACTGATTTTTCTAAGGTTTTATGGACTGATGAAATGAGAGTGAGTCTTGATGGGCCAGATGGATGGGCCCGTGGCTGGATTGGTAAAGGGCAGAGAGCTCCAGTCCGACTCACACGCCAGCAAGGTGGAGGTGGAGTACTGGTTTGGGCTGGTATCATCAAAGATGAGCTTGTGGGGCCTTTTCGGGTTGAGGATGGATTCAAGCTCAACTCCCAGTCCTACTGCCAGTTTCTGGAAGACACCTTCTTCAAGCAGTGGTACAGGAAGAAGTCTGCATCCTTCAAGAAAAACATGATTTTCATGCAGGACAATGCTCCATCACACGCGTCCAAGTACTCCACAGCGTGGCTGGCAAGAAACGGTATAAAAGAAGAAAATCTAATGACATGGCCCCTTGTTCACCTGATCTGAACCCCATTGATAACCTGTGGTCCATCATCAAATGTGAGATTTACAAGGAGGGAAAACAGTACACCTCTCTGAACAGTGTCTGAGAGGCTGTGGTTGCTGCTGCACGCAATGTTGATGGTGAACAGATCAAAACACTGACAGAATCCATGGATGGCAGGCTTTTGAGTGTCCTTGCAAAGAAAGGTGGCTATATTGGTCACTGATTTGTTTTTGTTTTGTTTTTGAATGTCAGAAATGTATATTTGTGAATGTTGAGATGTTATATTGGTTTCACTGGTAAAAATAAATAATTGAAATGGGTATATATTTGTTTTTTGTTAAGTTGCCTAATAATTATGCACAGTAATAGTCACCTGCACACACAGATATCCCCCTAAAATAGCTATAACTAAAAACAAACTAAAAACTACTTCCAAAACTATTAGCTTTGATATTAATGAGTTTTTTGGGTTCATTGAGAACATGGTTGTTGTTCAATAATAAAATTAATCCTCAAAAATACAACTTGCCTAATAATTCTGCACTCCCTGTATTTAAAGCTAAATACTTACCTGTAAAATAAACCCTAATATAGCTACAATATAAATTATAATTATATTATATCTATTTTAGGATTAATATTTATTTTACAGGCAACTTTGTATTTATTTTAACTAGGTACAATAGCTATTAAATAGTTAAGAACTATTTAATAGCTAAAATAGTTAAAATAATTACAAAATTACCTGTAAAATAAATCCTAACCTAAGTTACAATTAAACCTAACACTACACTATCAATAAATTAATTAAATAAAATACCTACACTTATCTACAATTAAACCTAACACTACACTATCAATAAATTAATTAAATAAAATACCTACAAATAAATACAATTAAATAAACTAACTAAAGTACAAAAAATAAAAAAGAACTAAGTTACAAAAAATAAGAAAATATTCACAAACATTAGAAAAATATTACAACAATTTTAAACTAATTACACCTACTCTAAGCCCCCTAATAAAATAACAAAGCCAATAGAATGCGAGCTCAATCTGATTGGCTGATTGGATCAGCCAATCGGATTGAACTTGAATCTGATTGGCTGATTCCATCAGCCAATCAGAATATTCCTACCTTAATTCCGATTGTCTGATAGAATCCTATCAGCCAATGGAATTTGAGGGACTCCATCTTGGATGACGTCATTTAAAGGAACCGTCATTCAGCGAGTAGGCGTCGTTAGAAGAGGATGGATCCGCGTTGGCTGGGAAGAAGATGGCTCCGCTCCGCTCCGGAAGAAAGAAGATTGAAGATGCTGCTTGATAGAAGACTTCATCCCGATGATGGACTTCCGACTTCAGTCCGATGATGGATTTCTTCAGCCGCCGCTTGGATCCAGACTTCAGCCTGAGGATGGACATCACTCTTCAGACCCCCGCTTGGGCTTGGATCAAGACATCGAGGCTCTTCTGGACAGATCGGGACCCGGTGAGGTGAAGACAAGGTAGGGAGATCTTCAGGAGTTTAGTGTTAGGTTTATTTAAGGGGGGTTTGGGTTAGATTAGGGGTATGTGGGTGGTGGGTTGTAATGTTGGGGGGGGTATTGTATGTGGGGGTTTTTCCATGCAAAAGAGCTGAATTCTTTGGGGCATGCCCCGCAAAGGGCCCTTTTCAGGGCTGGTAAAGTAAAAGAGCTTTGAACTTTTTTAATTTAGAATAGGTTAGGGCATTTTTTTTATTTTGGGGGTCTTTGTTATTTTATTAGGGGGCTTAGAGTAGGTGTAATTAGTTTAAAATTGTTGTAATATTTTTCTAATGTTTGTAAATATTTTTTTATTTTTTGTAACTTAGTTCTTTTTTATTTTTTGTACTTTAGTTAGTTTATTTAATTGTATTAAATTGTAGGTATTTTATTTAATTAATTTATTGATAGTGTAGTGTTAGGTTTAATTGTAGATAATAGTAGGTATTTTATTTAATTAATTTATTGATAGTGTAGTGTTAGGTTTAATTGTAACTTAGGTTAGGATTTATTTTACAGGTCATTTTGTAATTATTTTAACTAGGTAACTATTAAATAGTTCTTAACTATTTAATAGCTATTGTACCTGGTTAAAATAAATACAAAGTTGGCTGTAAAATAAATATTAATCCTGAAAAAATTATATTGTAGCTATATTAGGGTTTATTTTACAGGTAAGTATTTAGATTTAAATAGGAATAATTTATTTAATAAGAGTTAATTTATTTTGTTAGATTTAAATTATATTTAACTTAGGGGGGTGTTAGGGTTAGGGTTAGAATTAGCTTTAGGGGTTAAAAAATTTATTAGAGTAGCGGTGAGCTCCGATCGGCAGATTAGGGGTTAATACTTGAAGTTAGGTGTCGGCAATGTTAGGGAGGGCAGATTAGGGGTTAATACTATTTATTATAGGGTTATTGAGGCGGGAGTGAGGCGGATTTGGGGTTAATAACTTTATTATAATAGCGGCGCAGTCCGGTCGGCAGATTAGGGGTTAATAATTGTAGGTAGGTAGCGGCGACGTTGGGGACGGCATATTAGGGGTTAATAAATATAATATAGGGGTCGGCGGTGTTAGGGGCAGCAGATTAGGGGTTCATAGGGATAACGTAGGTGGCAGCGGTGTGCGGTCGGCAGATTAGGGGTTAAAAAATTTTAATAGAGTGGCGGCGATGTGGGGGGACCTCGATTTAGGGGTACATAGGTAGTTTATGGGTGTTAGTGTACTTGAGAGCACAGTAGTTAAGAGCTTTATGAACCGGCGTTAGCCCAGAAAGCTCTTAACTACTGAATTTTTTCTGCGGCTGTAGTTTTGTCGTTAGATTTCTAACGCTCACTTCAGCCACGACTCTAAATACCGGCATTAGAAAGATCCCATTGAAAAGATAGGATACGCAATTGACGTAAGGGGATCTGCGGTAGGGAAAAGTCGCGGCTGGAAAGTGAGCGTTAGACCCTTTCCTGACTGACTCCAAATACCAGAGGGCGGTAAAAACCAGCGTTAGGAGCCTCTAACGCTGGTTTTGACGGCTACCGCCTAACTCTAAATCTAGCCATTATTTAGGTTCTTTAGAACTTAATTAAAAACGATTAATTGGTAAGATAAATCTTTATTGTCCAATGAGAGTCCAGTGATCCATTTTAAACAGTTAGGTCTTAAGAAAAAGAGTACCTTTATTCCAAGTTCAGTCAATCACAGTATTGAAACATTTGTCTCTTTAAAAAATGAACATATCCCAATAAAGTGATATAAAAGAGCGCTGATATTTAAAATATAAAAAAGCAATATTCAATATAAAACCAGGTAATACACTTAAAGTATAGTAGATCAAGTCTACTGTATTAGTCCTGTTTATTGTCCATAAACTGGTGGTAAATTGAAGGGATAAAGGTATCCTCCTGTTACATGAGTAGGGCTGCTCCTCTTGATCCCAGAGAGTGTTGAACAACTGTTAAAATAGAAAGTAGAAAGAGGGCGCCACAATAGCGTGATACCGTCTGGATATGTAGGTATAGATATAAGTAAGTATTATGCTTACCAGATGGTGTGACACTGTACTGTGACCAGTGCAAGAAAGCAGGCTAGCACTTATCAGTGGCTAGTACACTGTGGAAGCCAAGCTCCAAAGGCACTTGTCCTAGTTGAAACTCTGAGTGTGTCTCCTGTCGGCTGGACTTCAGGTGCTGCAAAGGTGTAATCTTTTGTGTGTTGTTCAGTTGGTATTGATAAACCACAACACAGACAACTTCAAATAAAATGGCTTTTAATACTTATGACGCATTTCTCAACCTCAAACAGGTTGTTTCATCAGATAAAAAAGTGAATTCACTTTTTTATCTGATGAAACAACCTGTTTGAGGTTGAGAAACGCGTCATAAGTATTTAAAGCCATTTTATTTGAAGTTGTCTGTGTTGTGGTTTATCAATACCAACTGAACAACACACAAAAGATTACACCTTTGCAGCACCTGAAGTCCAGCCAACAGGAGACACACTCAGAGTTTCAACTAGGACAAGTGCCTTTGGAGCTTGGCTTCCACAGTGTACTAGCCACTGATAAGTGCTAGCCTGCTTTCTTGCACTGGTCACAGTACAGTGTCACACCATCTGGTAAGCATAATACTTACTTATATCTATACCTACATATCCAGACGGTATCACGCTATTGTGGCGCCCTCTTTCTACTTTCTATTTGTCTCTTTAGTTCAATCTGATGTAGCTAAATTACAGCAGAGACAGAAGAAATATAGAACAGAAGTAATAAATACGAGCCATTTACTAAGAATTTGTCAGAGAAACATCATACTGCCCTTCATAATTTACAAAATAGAACAAATATCATCCTGAAAAGGGCTGATAAGAGTGGGGCTGTTGTTGTACAGGATAGGAACCAATATATACAAGAAATTAAACAACAATTAGGGGATGTTAATTTATACAAGTAACTTACATATAACCCAATATTCTGATACAAAAAGAAGTTGACAACATTTTATCTAATGCTATTAGAAATAATATTGTCAGTAAAGAGGTAGTATTTTTTTTGAAAATTAAAAATCCATGTACTCCAGTTATATATACGTTGCCTAAAGTACATAAACGTTTAATCAACCCCCCTGGTCGCCCTATAGTGGCAAGTACAAATTCAGTATTCACTCTATCTTTCTAGACAAAATATTACGTCCATATGTAGAGATGACAAATTCCTTTATTAAAGATACAGGGGATTTTTTGTTAAAACTTAACTCTCTAGATCTCACTTCTGATAAGTTTATCATGTTTAGCTTTGACGTAGAAAGTCTGTATACCAATATTAAGCACAGCAGTGGATTGGATTCTGTTAAAATAACTTTAGAGTCTAATAAAAAGTATAATTCAACCCAAATTGTTTTGTTTTGTTTTTTTGCAACTGCTATCAGTAATCCTCTATGGTAATTATTTTCTTTTTCAGGATGATTTTTTCCTCCAGCTCCAAGGAGCTTCCATGGGTTCCAAATTCGCCCCCAATTACGCCAATATATTTATGAATTTATATGAAGAAAGTGTTTTCTAACCATTTATTCATTCAATATGGTGCCACATGGTGGCGCTATATCAATGACATTTTTGTGGTATGGTGGGGCAACGTTGGGACCCTGGAGAAGTTTGTAAATTAACTAAATATTGCCACAAGACATATTAAATTTAAACTTTCCTGGAGCAAGGATTTTAAAGATTTTTTAGATGTTAGAATTATTAAGAAGGGTAACTCTTTTGAGACAGACTTATTTAAAAAGGAAACAGATCGCAATAGCCTGTTAAGATATGAGAGTGCCCATCCCTCTTCTTTAATTAAGAGTCTCCCTCATAGTCAAATGTTAAGAGTAAGGAAAATTGTCTCTAATGAGCATTTGTTAAATTTGAGATTGGAAGAAATGGGAGCTAGATTTAAAGAGAGGGGTTACCCAGCCACGTTAATTGAAGAAGAAATTAATAAAGTAAAATCTATCCCTAGATCCGACATATTGAAACATAAGAATCTAGATGTGGTTTCCACTAGAAAAAAGGAAGTAGATAGACTGATATTTGTAACTGAATATAACTCTCAGAGTGATGAAATACAGCGGATTATTAGGAAATATTGGGGTATGTTATCCAAATGTAATCCAAATATAAAAGCTTTTAAACAATACCCCATGCCTGCTTATAGGAGGAGTCCCAACATTCAAACTAAATTGATTAAAGCAGATATTGGGACTAATGTTAAAAAGAGAGAGAGTTATATTGGTTCCAAAAATGTGGGATGTTACCCTTGCTTGAGTTGCTCATGCTGTACGAATTTGACTAAAGGTCCTACTTTTTTGCATCCCCATACCGGTAATAAATATTACATTAAAGGGTTTTATACCTGCCTGACTACATATATTATCTACATGGTTAAATGTCCATGTTGGGGGGTATATATTGGGGAGTCAACTAGAAATGCCAAGGACCGCATTATCGAGCATAAAAGTAACATTCGTACTGGTAATCTTAAAGCCCCATTAGCCAGTCATTTTTTAAGTCATGGTCATTCTATCAGACAGCTTAAGTTTCAAATCATTGATCACAATATTCAACCTCGCAGAGGAGGGGATAGGGAGTTGTTGTTAAAGCAAAAGGAATGATATTGGATTTATGAACTAGGAACTTTAGAACCTAAAGGTTTAAACAAAGATTGGGATTTATCTGTTTTTTATAGATAGTATCAGATTTTTCTTAGAGATAATATCATATGTTACAGATAATGATATGGTTTAAGTTGTTGATCTTTCTATTTCCTGTTATATATTGTTGATTACCCTATACATATGTGTACTTAAGGGGTTAAAAGAAAACCACATGGTGGTTTTAAGGTATATAAGTGTGTGATTAGTGTTTGCAAGACATGGCATGAGTAAGGGATATTGTCCCGAAACGTTGTCTGTTTGTCTCCTTGTATGAATAAATAAGAAACTAATTTGCTGTCACCTGAGTTTGCTTTATTATATGGTATATTGGGCTTAGGACAGTAGCCCATAGGTGACTTGCAACGTTTATTCTCCTATATGCTTGAGTGCTGGAACAATTTTGACTTTGGGTTATATCTACCTTAGCCAAGAGAACTACTTTTCCTCTTAAAGGATAGTTCCACTTTTAGAGACCCTATGAATAAGAAACTGAAAAAAATTTCTTCATCAGGGTTTGCAGTGGTAACCACTTGCTAGTATTGAGACAGTTGCTGGTGCAGCCTCTTATCGGTGTGACTCTGCCTGATCTAGTTTTCAGAAGAGACTACTATAGAAGAGATCCAGGATAGGATCAAGGCTCTAAAGCTGGCTAATATCTGTGATGCCAGTATGCAAGTTGTTAGGCTGGGAGCCAGGATTTCTAGTTTTATGATACTAGCCTGCAGAACCCTTTAATTAAAGTTTTGGTCTGCGGACGTGACTTCTAAATCCAAGCTTCTGTCTCTACCTTTTAAGGGTAAGACTTTATTTCGTCCTGGCCTGGCAGAGATCATTTCTACAGTTATTGGTGGAAAGAGAATTTTTTACCACAGGAGAAGAAGAATAGACCCAAGGGTCGTCAGACTTCTAATTTTTGTTCCTTTCATAATTTTAAAAGACAGAGATCTTCCTCGTCTTTTAAATCTGACCAGCCCTGGATCAAGGGTAAGCAATCTAGAAAGCCTTCCACTGAGGCTAAGTCAGCATGAAAAAGCACCCCGATCCAGTTTTGGATCAGGTAGGGGCAGGATTTCCTTTTTTTAAGCAGGCTTGGATTTGCGACGTTACAGATCCTTGGGCAGTGGCTTAAACTGCGTTAGGGATTTGTCCTCTATGGGAGTGATTATCCCAGTTCCTCTAATAGAACAGGGTCGGGGATTTTGTTCAAATCTTTTTGTAGTTCCCAAAGAGGAGGGAACTTTTTAACCCATTATAGCAGTGCTTTCCAAACTTTTCATGTTGGCGACACACTTTTTAGACCGACATAATTTTGCGACACAGTAATTCAGTTGTACAAGCAAACAGGAGGTTAAACTAACTTGTTTGAAAATATACGGACACATACATAAATTATATAATAACAAAATGTATTTACAAGTAACAGTATGTATGTGCAAGAATAAACAAAAAAAATATAATAACACCCATAGCTACTTACTATTTTAATGGGATGTATGAGGTTGATGGGATAAACACAGTTTCTGAATATTTGGTGGAATATTAGATAAAGACACTTTTTATTATCAAGCATTTTTAAGCTTCCACTTCCTATCCATATATTAAGAGCAGGAGCAGCAATGCACTACTACGAGCTAGCTGAAGAAAAAAAAAACACTTTGACTTCTGACCAGCTCAGCGTTTAAGCTGCTACCGTCAGAGCTCTTTGAGTCCCACTGAATACTACCCATGCTGCAAACACACTGCTGTCCCACTCACTGACTACACATGCAGTCACGAGCCAATTGAGGAGACTATGGCCTAGATTTGGAGTTCGGCGGTAGCCGTCAAAACCAGCGTTAGAGGCTCCTAACGCTGGTTTTGGCCGCCCGCTGGTATTTGGAGTCAGTGATTAAAGGGTCTAACGCTCACTTTACAGCCGCGACTTTTCCATACCGCAGATCCCCCTACGCCATTTGCGTAGCCTATCTTTTCAATGGGATCTTTCTAACGCTGGTATTTAGAGTCGTTTCTGAAGTGAGCGTTAGAGCTCTAACGACAAGATTCCAGCCGCCTGAAAATAGCAGGAGTTAAGAGCTTTCTGGCTAACGCCGGTTCATAAAGCTCTTAACTACTGTACCCTAAAGTACACTAACACCCATAAACTACCTATGTACCCCTAAACCGAGGTCCCCCCACACCGCCGCCACTCGATAAAAAATTTTAACCCCTAATCTGCCGACCGCCACCTACGTTATATTTATGTACCCCTAATCTGCTGCCCCTAACCCCGCCGACCCCTGTATTACATTTATTAAACCCTAACTTGCCCCCCACAACGTCGCCGCCAGCTACTTAAAATAATTAACCCCTAATCTTCCGACCGCAAATCGCCGCCACCTACATTATCCCTATGTACCCCTAATCTGCTGCCCCTAACATCGCCGACCCCTATATTATATTTATTAACCCCTAATCTGCCCCCCTCAACGTCGCCGACACCTGCCTACACTTATTAACCCCTAATCTGCCGAGCGGACCTGAGCGCTACTATAATAAATGTATTAACCCCTAATCCGCCTCACTAACCCTATCATAAATAGTATTAACCCCTAATCTGCCCTCCCTAACATCGCCGACACCTAACTTCAATTATTAACCCCTAATCTGCCGACCGGAGCTCACCGCTATTCTAATAAATGGATTAACCCCTAAAGCTAAGTCTAACCCTAACACTAACACCCCCCTAAGTTAAATATAATTTTTATCTAACGAAATAAATTAACTCTTATTAAATAACTTATTCCTATTTAAAGCTAAATACTTACCTGTAAAATAAATCCTAATATAGCTACAATATAAATTATAATTATATTATAGCTATTTTAGGATTAATATTTATTTTACAGGCAACTTTGTAATTATTTTAACCAGGTACAATAGCTATTAAATAGTTAAGAACTATTTAATAGTTACCTAGTTAAAATAATAACAAATTTACCTGTAAAATAAATCCTAACCTAAGTTATAATTAAACCTAACACTACCCTATCAATAAAATAATTAAATAAACTACCTACAATTACCTACAATTAACCTAACACTACACTATCAATAAATTAATTAAACACAATTCCTACAAATAAATACAATTAAATAAACTAGCTAAAGTACAAAAAATAAAAAAGAACTAAGTTACAGAAAATAAAAAAATATTTACAAACATAAGAAAAATATTACAACAATTTTAAACTAATTACACCTACTCTAAGCCCCCTAATAAAATAACAAAGCCCCCCAAAATAAAAAATTCCCTACCCTATTCTAAATTAAAAAAGTTACAAGCTCTTTTACCTTACCAGCCCTGAACAGGGCCCTTTGCGGGGCATGCCCCAAGAATTTCAGCTCTTTTGCCTGTAAAAAAAAACATACCATACCCCCCCCAACATTACAACCCACCACCCACATACCCCTAATCTAACCCAAACCCCCCTTAAATAAACCTAACACTAAGCCCCTGAAGATCTTCCTACCTTGTCTTCACCATCCAGGTATCACCGATCCGTCCTGGCTCCAAGATCTTCATCCAACCCAAGCGGGGGTTGGCGATCCATAATCCGGTCCAGAAGAGGCTCCAAAGTCTTCCTCCTATCCGGCAAGAAGAGGACATCCGGACCGGCAAACATCTTCTCCAAGCGGCATCTTCGATCTTCTTCCATCCGGAGCGAAGCGGCAGGATCCTGAAGACATCCAGCGCGGAACATCCATCCGGACCGACGACTGAACGACGAATGACTGTTCCTTTAAGGGACGTCATCCAAGATGGCGTCCCTCGAATTCCGATTGGCTGATAGGATTCTATCAGCCAATCGGAATTAAGGTAGGAATTTTCTGATTGGCTGATGGAATCAGCCAATCAGAATCAAGTTCAATCCGATTGGCTGATCCAATCAGCCAATCAGATTGAGCTCGCATTCTATTGGCTGTTCCGATCAGCCAATAGAATAAGAGCTCAATCTGATTGGCTGATTGGATCGGCCAATCGGATTGAACTAGATTCTGATTGGCTGATTCCATCAGCCAATCAGAAAATTCCTACCTTAATTCCGATTGGCTGATAGAATCCTATCAGCCAATCGGAATTCGAGGGACGCCATCTTGGATGACGTCCCTTAAAGGAACAGTCATTCGTCGTTCAGTCGTCGGTCCGGATGGATGTTCCGCGCTGGATGTCTTCAGGATCCTGCCGCTTCGCTCCGGATGGAAGAAGATCGAAGATGCCGCTTGGAGAAGATGTTTGCCGGTCCGGATGTCCTCTTCTTGCCGGATAGGAGGAAGACTTTGGAGCCTCTTCTGGACCGGATTATGGATCGCCAACCCCCTCTTGGGTTGGATGAAGATCTTGGAGCCAGGACGGATCGGTGATACCTGGATGGTGAAGACAAGGTAGGAAGATCTTCAGGGGCTTAGTGTTAGGTTTATTTAAGGGGGGTTTGGGTTAGATTAGGGGTATGTGGGTGGTGGGTTGTAATGTTGGGGGGGGGGTATGGTATGTTTTTTTTTTACAGGCAAAAGAGCTGAAATTCTTGGGGCATGCCCCGCAAAGGGCCCTGTTCAGGGCTGGTAAGGTAAAAGAGCTTGTAACTTTTTTAATTTAGAATAGGGTAGGGAATTTTTTATTTTGGGGGGCTTTGTTATTTTATTAGGGGGCTTAGAGTAGGTGTAATTAGTTTAAAATTGTTGTAATATTTTTCTTATGTTTGTAAATATTTTTTTATTTTCTGTAACTTAGTTCTTTTTTATTTTTTGTACTTTAGCTAGTTTATTTAATTGTATTTATTTGTAGGAATTGTGTTTAATTAATTTATTGATAGTGTAGTGTTAGGTTAATTGTAGGTAATTGTAGGTAGTTTATTTAATTATTTTATTGATAGGGTAGTGTTAGGTTTAATTATATCTTAGGTTAGGATTTATTTTACAGGTAAATTTGTTATTATTTTAACTAGGTAACTATTAAATAGTTCTTAACTATTTAATAGCTATTGTACCTGGTTAAAATAATTACAAAGTTGCCTGTAAAATAAATATTAATCCTAAAATAGCTATAATATAATTATAATTTATATTGTAGCTATATTAGGATTTATTTTACAGGTAAGTATTTAGCTTTAAATAGGAATAAGTTATTTAATAAGAGTTAATTTATTTAGTTAGATGTAAATTATATTTAACTTAGGGGGGTGTTAGTGTTAGGGTTAGACTTAGCTTTAGGGGTTAATCCATTTATTAGAATAGCGGTGAGCTCCGGTCGGCAGATTAGGGGTTAATAATTGAAGTTAGGTGTCGGCGATGTTAGGGAGGGCAGATTAGGGGTTAATACTATTTATGATAGGGTTAGTGAGGCGGATTAGGGGTTAATAACTTTATTATAGTAGCGCTCAGGTCCGCTCGGCAGATTAGGGGTTAATAAGTGTAGGCAGGTGTCGGCGACGTTGTGGGGGGCAGGTTAGGGGTTAATAAATATAATATAGGGGTCGGCGGTGTTAGGGGTAGCAGATTAGGGGTACATAGGGATAACGTAGGTGGCGGCGGTTTACGGAGCGGCAGATTAGGGGTTTAAAAAAATATGCAGGGGTCAGCGATAGCGGGGGCGGCAGATTAGGGGTTAATAAGTGTAAGGCTAGGGGTGTTTAGACTCGGGGTACATGTTAGGGTGTTAGGTGCAGACGTAGGATGCGTTTCCCCATAGCAAACAATGGGGCTGCGTTAGGAGCTGAACGCTGCTTTTTTGCAGGTGTTAGGTTTTTTTTCAGCTCAAACAGCCCCATTGTTTCCTATGGGGGAATCGTGCACGAGCACGTTTTTGAGGCCGGCCGCGTCCGTAAGCAACTCTGGTATCGAGAGTTGCATTTGCGGTAAAAATGCTCTACGCTCCTTTTTTGGAGCCTAACGCAGCATTTGTTTGAACTCTCGATACCAGAGTTAATTTTATGGTGCGGCCAGAAAAAAGCCCGCGGAGCGTTAACAGCCCTTTTACCGCCGAACTCCAAATCTAGGCCTATGTGTGCATTCAGGAGCCAATGTGCCGCCAATGGGAATAGTTTTAGTTCCCACTGAGCTGCGCCAATAGGTTAAGATGATCTGTGACCCAATAGGTATCAATCACGTGTCAACTATGTGATATGTGTAGCAGGCAGACAGAAAAGTCGAAAACCAAAAAAAAAAAATGTAAATTGCAAGAAATTAGTGCTGTAGCAGGGACACACCTACACACTGCTGCCGACACACTAACGTGTCACGACACACAGTTTGGAAAGCACTGCATTATAGACTTAAAGTCTCTTAACAAGTTTCTCAAGGTCCCGTCCTTCAAAATGAAGACAATTCGTTCTATCCTCCCTGTGGTTCAGGACTATAGACCCAAATGATGCGTATCTTTATGTGCCAATCCACAGGGAACATTTCAAGTTCCTGAGGTATGCTTTTTTGGATTGATATTTCCAATTTGTAGCCCTGTCTTTTGGCCTCGCCGCTGCTCCTCGAACCTTTACTTTTGGCTGTGGCCAGATCTCTAGGGATTACAGTGGCTCCTTACCTGGACAATATCTTGGTCCAGGCACCATCTTTTCAGTTAGCAAGATCACATACAGATTCTCTGTTAGCTATTATCCACTCTTACAGGTGAAAGGTGAATCTAGGGAAAAGTTCCTTGGTGCCAAGTACTAGGGTATGTTTTCTGGGGATAATCTTAGACTCTGTATCTATGAAGATTTTTTGACGGAGTTAAGAAAAGTCAAGCTTCTGGAGGCCTGTCGTTCTCTTCAGTCCTCTGTTCGTCCATCAGTAGCTGTATGCATGGAAGTAATTGGTCTCATGGTGGCATCCATGGACATTTTTCCATTTGCCCGCTTCCATCTGAGACCTCTACAGTTATGTATGTTCTATCAATGGAACGGAGTCCACTCGGATCTCTTTCAGATGATAGTTTTAGTTTCTCAGACAAGGATGTCTCTGTCTTGGTAGATCTCCCAGGACATTTTGTCTCAGGGAACTTGTTTCCTGAGACCTTCTTGAGAGATTGTGACCACGGATGCCAGCCTGTTAGGCTGGAGAGCAGTTTAGGGGTCCCTAAGAGCTCAGGGACTTTTGGACTTAGGGGGAGTCTACCCTTCCTATAAATATCCTAGAATTGAGAGTAATTCTCTATGCTCTATCAGTATGGCCTCAACTGAGTTTTAGTCCGGTTTGTCAGATTTCAAATCGGACAACATCTCTTTGGTGGCTTATATTAACCACCAAGGAGGAACTCGGAGCATGTTAGCTATGAAGGAGGTGACTTGCATTCTTCAGTGGGCAGAGTGTCACAATTGTCATCTCTCTGCCATTCATATCCCAGGGGTGGACAACTGGGAAGCAGATTATCTGAGCAGGCAGACCTTTCATCCAGGGGAATGGGCTCTCTATCCAGAAGTTTTCTTGATGTTAACCCTCTATTGGGGAGTTCTGGAGCTGGATCTGATGGCATCTCGTCTAAACGCCAAGCTTCCAAGATATGGAGCAAGATCAGGAGATCATCAAGCAGCTCTGGTAGACACCCTGGCAGAGCCATGAGATTTTGGTCTAATTTATCTGTTTCCTTTGGATGCCCTCCTTCCTTGGGTGATAGATAGTATCAAACAGGAGCAGGTTTTGGTGATTCTACTAGCTCCAGTGTGGCATTGCAGAACTTGGTTTGTGGACCTAGTGGGGTTGTCGTCATTTCTCCTGTGGAAATTGGCTCTGAGGAAGGATCTTCTACTTCAGGGTTCCTTCCTCCATTTGAACTTAGTCTCTCTGAAGCTGACTGCTTGGAGATTAAACGCTTAGTCTTGTCCTGACGAGATGTTTCTGTGAAGGTTATTGAGGCTTCATAAGCCTGTTTCTCGCAAGATTTATTATAAGGTATGGCGTAGATACCTTCATTGGTGCGGATCTAGGGGTTTTTCTTGGAGTCAGGTGAGGATTCCCCATATTCTGCCCTTTCTTCAGGAGGGCCTGGAGAAGGGTTTATCAGTCAGTACCCTAAAAGGTCAAATTATGGCTCTGTTGATTTTTCTGCAGAAACGTCTGGCAATTTTGCCAGAGGTTCAATCTTTTGTCCAGGCTTTGGTTAGAATCAGGCCTGTGTTTAGGTCTATTGCTCCTCCTTGGAGTCTTAATCAGGTTCTTAAAGTTCTGCAGCAGGCTTCATTTGAGCCTATGTATTCTCTTGATATCAAGTTATTGTCCTAGAAGGTTTTGTTTCTGCAGACAATTTCCTCTGCCCGTAGAATTTTCGGAGCTTTCGGCTCTACAGTGTGATTCTCCTTATCTTATTTTTCATGCGGATAAGGCGGTTCTGTGTTCTAAATTAGGTTTTCTACCTAAGGTGGTCTCGGAATTCAATATCAACCAAGAAATTGTTGTTCCTTCATTTTGTCCTAGTCCTTCCTCTAAGAAGGAGTGGTTATTGCACAATCTGGATGTTATGCATGCTTTAAAGTTTTATTTACAGGCTATGAAAGATTTTCGTCAATCTTCTGCTCTTTTTGTTGTCTTTTCAGGTAAACGGAGGGGTCAGAAGGCCTCTTCTTCTACTCTATAATTCTGGTTGAGAAGTGTTATTTAATTGGCTTATGAGACAGCTGGACAGCAGCCTCCAGAGAAAAGTAAGGCTCACTCCTCTAGGGCTGTCGCTTCCTCGTGGGACTTTCAAAACAATGCTTCTGTGGAAAAGATTTGCAAGGCAGCCACTTGGTCATCATTGCATACTTTTTCAAAATGTTTCTAAACCTCAGGCACCTCTATACCCTTTGTGTCTTCTTCTCTTTTCATAATTCCTCAGCTGAATGACTGGGGATTGTGGGTAATGGGAGGATACTTAAGGCTTTGCTGGGAAGTTCTTTGCCTCCACATGTTGGCCAGGAGTTGAATTCCCACTAATAATTGAATGGATTTGTGGACTCCCCATGCCAGGAAAGAAAATAATTTATCAAGTAAGTATAAATTATGTTTTTCTCCTGTTTAGCTAGTGCATGTTTTTCTAAATGGATTCATGCAATGCTAAAATCCCTTCATAAAGAACATCTGTTATTCCCTGATTTTTTCCTCTCTTCTGTCCCTCATGGAACATAATTGAACTGGCCCATGCAGTAATATTATTTTCAGACTCTGCTTCCTATCCTTTCAATGAAAATCATTGGTAAGACGCACAATATAGTACATAGGCCCAGGGGGGGAAATGGTAATTACATATATGAGCATGAAATAGTAGATGATGGTCAATCAAACCTCAGGGCATCTCCCACTATCTAATCAGAGCAAATGTCTGAATAATTTTTTTTCCGCTGCCCATTAACATAGGTTAGTCAAATGTTCTCCTTCCAGTCTTCTTATTACTGATTTAAAATACATAAGATTCAATATTTAATAAGCAATATGTCAATATTCATTATAATGTATTACTTAATGTAAAAGATTCAACATATGGGATTCAAGGAAATAATAGATTCAGTTGGAAAGTACTCGGAAAGTAATTGTACACTCAGCATGAATGATAACAGTTTAATTTTGACTTCGAACTGCATTTCAGTCAATTCAGTTCCTATGTTATTTCATGGAGCACAATCACTCATTCTTACGCACTTTTCCATTCTTTAGTGAACAAACTCCATAAAATAACATGGGACTTTGGAAGAAACCGGAAAGGCGGGACTCAAAGCATAGCATTATGCAGCTTTCAACCTTAACTAAAACCTACCAATAATCTAAAAATGTCATTCATATGTTGTTTTGAATGCCATAACACCATTATATTTATTTTGTAAAATGATGATGGTCCACAGTCCTCCATAACATATGGGATATATTTCTTGCCACTAGAAGGTCAAGAACCCATATCAGAGCTTAATATCCCTCCCACCTCCCACTCTCCCTTAGTTTTGTTGTTGGCCTCATAGGAGTTGGTTGTGAATAGAAGTGTTTTCAACTATTTTCTTATGTATTTATATTTTGGAGCTCAGACCAATTTGAGACCCAAAGGCTTTAGGAATTATCATTCACAAAAAAGACATAAGAGAAACTTCACAGCAGCTGAAAGATACAGGGACATAGGAATTACTCTTTTATGTGCACAGTATATCCCTATGGGACTTCTGCCATAACTACCCTCAGGCATTGTGAGAACTTCTCCTTTGCCTCACCCTGAGAAACACAGGTAATTCCTATTGCAATCCTCTGTGATACCTGTACCTGCACTGGAGAGGCCCTCTACTGGATACTGTTGCTGTGGCATTGACAAGAATTGTGTAGGGGCTCTGCATAAAGTAAGTGACTACACCACACACACAGCCCAGAGGCCATTTGTAGGTACTCTGACACAGGTACAGGATAGCCAGGGGACTTCACTTGCTCTCCTCATTACACACTTTTTTATTCTTTTTCAGGTGCCTACCTACCCTATTCTTATCAGGGACATAGCCAGTTAACACAGTTGCCCTTCGCATCCCTCTGACAGCTTTTGGAAAATATTTATGGCACTTTTTAGAAAATAGCTGCCTGGCATTTTAAGAAAACCACTAACTGCTCAGTGCTCATGTTTTTTTTAGGAAAAATTATGTATTATGCTTGGTGCACATTATATCATTTTATTACACTCAATATGGCTTTGAAGCCATCTCTGAGGCACCGGCTTCTTTCCCGGTGGTAGGCCCACTGCCGCAGCTTCCCAAGATTTCCCATTCACTTAGGAGCTGTTATTAGGCATAAATCGGCTCAGGGAATTATAAGGCAGTAATTTCTAAAGTTGATAATGAGTAATTCATTTTTCTAAGCACTTCCCTTGCTGGAGCTGCAGGGAGTTACTTGGGTAGAGTCTGAAGCCTGGGAATATATAAAGAAACTTTCAATAAAAGTGTCAAAGGAGTTATTAAGCTTAGTGTAGAGTTTTCTCTACCAATTTTATTGTTTATATGTATATCTGGTGTCTCTACATACTCTGCCATTACACACTATGGGGTAGATTTATCAAGCAGCGGGAACTTAAGTTAAGAAGCAGTGGTCATAAACCCACTGCTCCTTAACTCATCTATCACCTCTTGTGCTTGTGCAATTTTAAATGCCGACAGCGTACGCTGTCGGCATTTAGCAATGTCGGGCAGACATGATCCACTACAGAGGATCATGTCCGACATTTGATAAATCTACCCATCTGGAACAAAATGAATCTGTCCCCACTAATATTAATATTAATTAGATTAGAGGAATCATTTACTGATAAACCTCCATGTACATACTTTACATGTGTTTTACAAGCTTGTATCACTATGTAAGGTCAATATACTCTGTGAGAGCCATTTACCTCAAATTATACATGCAATTCAGTCGCACCCTTTTACTTCCTCTAAGTAATTGTGTACTGTTTATGTTGCTCATGACCTACTCACTTTACCCCTGAGTATAAGAATAGCTAGCAAGGCTACATCAGAATATTATGAGGCTATGAGTTTTGAGTTTCATACTCTTATTAAACTCTCTGCTGATAAAGCACTACATGATGTATATACACAGAAGGGTAATCACAAATTTGATAACATTCTCTATGCAGGTGTTTTTGCAAAGACCTTTAGGCAGCTGTACACATGAGCACATTCTTAGCTGATTTACATTAAGTGTACCCAATTTATTATAATATGTGCAATTATATATTGTACTGAACATAATGACTTATGGTGCCATTATCATTTATTATAACTATCTGCGCTATTAATAGATAAAGAAAAAAGAAGGCACTCTAATGGGATAATATCTTTGTGTTCAGGCCCCTTAGCACAGGTCCCCTTTTGCAGGATACTTACAAAGTTGTAGCACTTATCTCAAAGTGCTATTGTAGCAGTCTGGGTCCTCAAGAGCTCCCCAGCTAGCTCACCTCCAGTCACCAATGAATATGATTGGAATTCCCCAGTGATAAAAATCAATAACCCACAGAGGAGGAGTGGATGTGTGACTCTGCTTAAAGCCCTTAAATTGTGATTATTGTTTTTTATAGCTGGCTGTAAACCGTTGCTGGCTAAGTTGTACTATTTTTCTCTTCTTTCTTTTGCAGAATTGTTATTTGGACCTCCTTGCACCTTGTAATTATTCCAAGAGATAGTTAAAGGCAAAGATTATACTTATATAAAGTATTTTGACAGAAAGCTTGGTTGAATAATGAATGGAAAGTATAGTAGACCAAGCTTGTTTTATATTGTTTTCTTTTTCTGATTAAATCCCATAAAATATTATGTGTATAAAACTTGGGTAAATTGTAAATCATGTTCTGGGTCCCAAGACTATTTTAAGAGCATGCAGGACAGGCCAATACTCATCCAATACTCATCCATTAGGGCTGTTTACAGTCCAGACCAGGCTTTTTGTTTCAAAGAAAATTAAATACAGCTGTGGCTCGTGATTGCAGCACACAGGCGTTAAAATAGAAACTTAAACCAGGGAGAGACACCCGATCAGGAAGGCTGAGATGATGTGTTTAATAGTACTTGAATGTTACTACATACCTCCCAATATTTATGGCTGGCTCTCCAGGACTCAGGAGATTAAAAAGGCCACCTAGCCAATTTGTGGACAGGGATATGTTTAGAGGGGTGGAGTCACAGGTGGATAGTGGGCGGGATGGGAGGATTGTCTGGTGGACAGTGTGCATTTCCTGTGTGCCTGTGGGAAGGGATAATATTGTGTGTGGAGGAAATTAAAGACTCACAAACTTAACCGAACATCTCCTCTGCTTGTATTTGCCCTAGAAGTCAGTGGTCACAGTATATACCGTTTTCCTCAGTGTCTTATAGATCTTAATTACTGCATTCACATTACATTGACACTCTACCAATATATATCACTCACGCCTTTAACACGTTCACCATCAAAGCAGATATGACTTTTACCAATAAATCCACAGAGCAGTATTGTAGTACTAGATCTATTTTATTATCAATTACATATAGCCACAGGCTAAAAATCTAAGCAGGGCATTGTACAAACTTGTCTATTTATCCATTCAGCTCTAACAACCACAAGTCCAATGGGATTCTGAATATATTAACCCCATCACCTCCAGATGAGCTGACAAGAACACCTTCTGTAGAGGAGAAAGCAAAACAACAAAAGTAGATCTAGCTGAACATTCACTTGGGAAACTTACCTACAATACTCCCTTTAATTTAAAGTACATGCTAGGATGGGATCAACAAAAATGCAAGTGCTTTATTTTAATTGTGATTACACAGCATTACCTTAACCTCACCAATAATGAAGAAGTTACAACTATTTAAAGAAAAGTGCTAAAGACAGTTTTGTTTATTTTTGACAGATGACATTTAAAGGGACACTAAATAAATTGTTTTAACCCTTCATATTAACAAAATGCTAAAATGATTGATATATATATATATATATATCATGTTTTTCCACTCCACTATTTTTACCCACTGCACATGCTGCACAGTGGTTGTTAGGTCATTGCAGGAGTTCATGTATATGTGTATCTAATTATCCACAACAAAGTAAAGAAGATAACTCACTCTTTCAAGGGGTATGTCCCTGGACTTCAAATAAAATGGCAATTACTACAAATATTTTATATTTTGCAATACAGGGGTTAATTGCTGATATTTGCTATGTATGTATAGAAATTGACCTTAATGTCTCTTTAATCAAATTAACAGTCTAATTAAATCACCTTTGTTCAAATGAGATATCCTGACATTCTGACCCTTTTGAAGCCCTCAGGAAGTGATTGTGGACATTCACCATTCTGTCTACTTTTTTCAAGAGAAAATATAGACCTGGTGCAGCATAAAATAATATTACCAGCTCTACAAAATGGTTGGAAATCTTTTAATACTATAAATTTTTTAATAGCATTTGTCCTCTCTCTACCGCTTTTGAAATATATTTCACTCTTGCCTTCTGTTTCTTTTAATCCTAGGCCATATTTCTCATTTCTCATAGGGCGCTTCTCTTTAAATTAGTCCATCTTTAAACTCCTTCTGTCCTTCAAATTCCCAATGGAATTTATTTACAAATCCCTCTCTCCCTATAAGACATTCAACTTCTGTATCTGCTCCTTATGTTGTGGGTTCTGTCAACATTCAGTAGAAAATGAGTAAACTCAGATTTAGATCTCTGATCTATTACATGGCTAAACCTGTGAAACATAGTCTTTGCTCAAGATTGTGTGCTGATAGTATACCGTGTTTACAACAGCATTTATTGAGACAAATTCAAAATAACATCTCTTTGGCCATAGAACTGTTGGGAGATATGTCCACTGAGATGTTAGGAGCTATGTCTTGTGGTGGTTTGGGGAAGTAGCTGAGCATAAATCGGTCTGGTCAAAAAAAGAATCAGTGCTCTATGCAAAGCTCCTGTTTTGCAATTTAAATAATCCTTTATTTAACTATACAATTGTTTTGCAGTGTAAATCTGGAACATTTTTGTTTACATTCACCTCTTGTTAGCTGCAGGCTAGGTTTGAGGTAATATGCAACTGCAAACAGTAAATTAAAGATGATGGCTTGTAAGTCACAAAACTATCCCCAGATATTTAAACTTTACTACAGTCCATCCAATCTATTATATTTACTACATAATTTCTGCATTTACTTCCTATAAATCCCAAAGGTATCGGATGAAATATTAAAATTGATAAGAGAATTTGCAGAGACATATGAGTGAAGACATTAGAAGGTGTGAACTTTATAGGGTGGTAAGTTCCAGGTGTGACCTTTATAAATTTGCAAAGCAAATATAATACCTTTTTTTCCCCCTTTAAAAGGTTTCTTAATCAAGGTCATTATCTTTATGAAGCACTCCATTGGAACTAATGTCTAACCACCTTGCCATATAAATTACGTGTGTCCAGACATTTTAAATAATGTACAAAAAGTATGGACAACACATTTTAGAAACATTATTATTTTTTATATATAGAAATATAACTGATTATTTAGCAAATGTGGCACAAACCTGCATTGAGATTAATAAAGACCCATAGAGTATAGAAATCTAGAAATTAAATCCAAATCTTGGTTCATTTCTTACGTAATATTTCCTAGGTGAAACTTCTAATCCTCTGGTGGCAATGGACATAATTTGACCACTTCCTCTTTGCTACCTTAAAGGTATATTCCCACAGTTCCAATTATATCTAGTGAATTTCCATCACAGGATAAAAAACTAAGGTTGCATCCTTGTACGTTTTAGCTAGGATATTAGCCAATAGTAGTCTAAATTAAAGTTGTAGTTATCTTTGCTCACCCAGCTGATACTTACCAAGTGAGATAAGTATAAAGCAATGCAAATACTGGGTGGGACACAAAAAAAATATGTTTTGCAAAACATAGAAAGATTAATTGAAACATAACATAATGTAATTAATGTATTTCTTCTAAACTTTGCATAAGATGTTTAGTATCCAACTTTTGAGGCCTGATATTCAAAACCTCACCACTCAGATGAGATGATCTAAGAAGAATTGACAGTACAGCAAGGCCCTTAAAAAAAATCAGAAACACAAATTTTATCTGGAGAAATGTTTATGTTGCTATATAGTGTTCTTTATGTGAAACATAGACTCTTACATTACAATACAAGGTCCATGCTGGCGAGGGTTTGAATGTCAGGCCCTTAGTGAGAAAGTAGTTTGTTAGGGGTGTGCCAAACTGCCATCTAACAGAGCTTAGGCAGTGATGTATCTGCTCCCATTGTCCAGGAGGTTGAGACTCACCATGATTAATGAGCATTGAATAATTCTGGAACCAGAACTCCCTGTTGTTACTATGCCGTGAATAGACATTGAAGGGTCTACGTTGAAAGGTTGTCTTTCTTAGGGAAATACTTATACTACTATGTCCATATGGAATCACAAATATATGTTTTGTTTAGTATTTAGTTCTGTGAACATAATAAGTCATCTGAACACATCCAATCAATTTACTGCCTTCTTGACTGGACAGTTAAAAAAGTAACACAAACTTTAAGGAATTAAAGTCCAAACATCTTTTGGTAAAAATTCTAGAACTGTGAGTAATACTACTTTTACTATTTTTTTTCCTTATAAAATAGAAAATATAGCTCTTGTACTGAAAGACCTGAAGCACTACTTGAAGAAGAAATAGCCAGAAGAAAAACTGTCTCGAGTACAAGAAACCAAAAGGAAATGTTTTTTTAAGGGTCAAAAGGAAACTTGTAGTAGTGCATAAATTACTACAGGTAAATCCAAAAGATGATTTTGTAATTGATTTAATAAAGGACAAATATGAGCTAGTGCTTGGAAACATTTAATGGAGAAAGTATTTTTCCGCCTAATTAATTCATGAAATAGCATCTGATTTTTTTAGTGAGAGTGCACTTATTTTGGATATTATATATATATATATATATATATATATATATATACAGTGAGGCATATTTAAGAAATGTCTTGCGGACCTGATCCAACAGTGCGGATCAGGTCCGCAAGACATCGCTGAATGCAGAGAGCAATATGCTCTCTGCATTTAACATTGCACCAGCAGCTCACAAGAGCTGCTGGTGGAACGCCGCCCCCTGCAGACTCACGGCCAATGGGCCGCCAGCAGGAAGCTGTCAATCAACCCGACCGTACTCGATCGGGTTGAATTGTTGCGATTCCTGTCCGCCTGCTCAGAGCAGGCGGACAGGGTTATGGAGCAGCGGTCTTTGTGCCGCTGCTTCATAACTGCTGTTTCTGGCGAGTCTGAAGACTCGCCAGAAACACGGGCCGTCAAGCTGCTTTTGGAGCTTGATAGATAGGCCCCAGTATGTTTAATATAATATATTTTGTGTGAATGCATTTCTAGTTTCTAGTGATCTCAAGGATGTCTACTTCCATGTTCCAATTTTGAGCAGTTTTTATAAAAAAAAAAATAAAGTTACTGGTATCATCTATTGCAAAAATTAGAAAGAGAATATTTGTCCCCCACGACCTGGATGTTTTTGTGCCGGTTGTAAATTAAGAGAAATAAGTCCAGCTACCAACAATGCAGGAATTACAAATACTTCAGATTCATGACTGGATTATATATATAATCCAGTCATGAAAATGAAGCATTTGTAATTACTGCATTGTTGGTAGCTGGACTTATTTTTCTTAAAGTGATGGATTTATCAGTGCTATAAGTAAATGGGACTTTCAGTCATGCCTGCATATACCACACTAAGCGCCTTTTTCAATGAGATGACGTTTCCACCTCTTTATCAATAGCCATGTGGCCCAGTTGGCATTATGCTGAATGGCTAGCACGCTATTGGCTAACGTCACCTCACCTCATGTTCTGCCCTGGGAGGCCGGAGATGCTCAGCGCAGTATATGCTGAAGGCAAATAAAGGATTTTCAGCATGAACTTTTTTATACTTCATGATTGAAAGTCTCCTTTATTTGTAGCATTTACAAAAGATTTACAATCACTTTAACTTCCAGGTAGTAGAATGGTAGAATAACATTCAGATAGTGGAGAACAAATATTCTCTTCTTCCTAATTTCTGTAATAGATGATACCAGTAACGTTGTAAAAAATGTTTTATTTATTTTTTATAAAAACTGCTAAAAATTGAAACCTGGAATTAGACATCCTTGAGAACACTAGAAACCAGAAATGCATTCACACAAATTAATTTATTAGAAGAAGAAAAAAAAACACCATCTTGATTTTTGTCACCAGAAATTATTTCAGAGATACCTGAATTCTATGACCAGCTGTCAAGATCCATCTTTTTCTCCTTTAAAAAGAAAAGATACAGTATGTATTAAAACCCATGTAGGGCAACTGGATCAGTTTGGATTACCTTTAATTCTAACAACTGATTTATGTCTGCAGAACAAGATTTAGCCAAATAATTTTTATATGCCTGTTGAGAAAGAAAATAGTGAGTGGTCAAATTCTGCTTATTCACCATAGAGGACGAAAGAACTCACCTGCTGGTATGGAGAAAAGTCAAGCAAAACATTTTTCGTTCCTTTTCTCCTTGACATCTTGAACCCTGCTTAGTGATAGGAACAGCTACCAAGCTAAAAAAATTTGAGGGACCTTGCAGCACTGATAAGATGTCATAGAAAATCTCGCCAGACCAAGAGCTTTAGAAAATCTGGCACCTGGTAAGTATAAGCTGGGTGAGTATATGGTTTGGTTCTTGCTTTAGCACAATGATTTAGCACCAGATTTGATTTGCACTATGCATTTTGATAGACTGAGGTAGATACAGGGTTTATATAGCCACATACATATTCTATCCTGAAAGCTACTGCTTCACTCGCTAATAATTAATAATCCAATGTCAAGAGAATTATCCAGTCTTTAAAATTTGAAATAGAATATCATGATAACAGTATATATCTTTATAGATAAAAAAATGAGGGATGTTATCTAAGCTGTGAGTCTTCTGATAGTTTACCAATCAATCAGTAATGCTCGAGATTTGTGAAACTCAGGACAGTAAATTCAGAGATAAATATGTACAGTAGTACAAATCATTTGGGTGTAGTTCTTAATTGTTATACTATAAGAAGTAGACGTTTCAACTAGGTAAAATTAAAGACTAGAACATCTTACTACAATGTACCAACACACACATAGACATGTAATCTCTGTAGCTCACACTGATTACCAAGACACACGCAAACAAACATACTTGCCAACTATGACACTATATAGTCCAAACACGCACACATACACATATTGCCTAGCAAGTACACTCGGTGATATTGTAGACTTAATAAAAAGAAAAAATGCCAATTTAGGTTGCCGCAAAGCTATATGTGAAGGCCAATGGGCTTTTTCTTATTTAAATCCCCCCCATCTACCCATTCATCTTTCTTTTGGTCCTGAGCAGAACGTAGGACATGTGAAATGAACAGCTATGTAAATGTATCATTAGTGATGTCTTTGGAAATTGTGGGTACAATAATAATAAATGTGGGTACTAAAAAGCCCCCAGGAGCCCCCGTCATTGATACACAAAACAGTTCACTCTAACACACATATTCACTCTAAAATAGAAAATGTTCATTCATTCACACACCTACACTCTAATACCTACACATGTATATATAAAGGATTCTGAGAAGTCACATGAAATTGAACAAGGTGAGGATGACTTTGTAGCGTTTAAATACTGCATCCACTAAACTTATAAAGCCAGCTCTTGCAGGAGTACACAATCAATAAATCCAAAGACAGCTAAGTAGAGGTCTAGAAATAAATGAGCATTTACAATCCCCAAGTCTAAAGTGTAGACAATTTACACAGGTTTTCATGCACAAGTCTTCTGTCTGTAGAATCTGCAAATAGTTTTGAACAATATGTGTAAATAACACGGCTTAACAGGGGTGCAGTCATTCTTACTTGCTGTATGATGCACTTCAACACCTAAATTATGACATCATTATGTAAAACAGTCCTTTGCTGGTATCACCCATGTTCTGCTTCACAATTAAAGAATTCACACACTGTTGTAGAAGAGCAAATCTATGTCACAGCCAAACAAAAATATATCCTTAGCCTGGTGCCAGTCAGAAAAGAGAAGATAAATATCTCATTCCCCATACTAAATAACATCAAGAGAAAAAAAACAACACATACAAAAAAATAAAAAAAAAGAAGCATTTTAAAAATTCTATAAAAAGAGAAAAAACTGAGGTAGCAGTTTGTGTTCAAAGTTTGGAAGTGCATCACATCGGACTTCAAAATAAGCATGTTTTTTATGTGTGTATATGTGTGTGTTTATATATACAATATATATATATATATATATATGTATATATACAGACACATAACATACATACGTACATATATATGCACAAAATAAAAAGGGAAAAGGAGAATTCCACATAAAAACATAATTTGGCAGGAAATAACTATAGAGGGGCATTTTTCCCTCTGTGAAATTATATAATTGGAATGTATTTAACTTATTGATTAGACCCATAACTGCAACTCAGCATATATGTGTTTTGGGCTAATTTTATGCAGATTCTAATGGAAGATGTAAAGTGAAGTCAAGATTACATGTTTTTTTATTGTGTTATATTCAAAAGACACCTAATAGTTTTGGGGTGTTATACTTTTTTTTGTGTGTTTTTGACATACAGTTCATGTTACGGTATCTGTCACATGTAACACACACAGTCAATTGGGACACCATGTTCTTATAAATGTGTATAAACAACTGGGGAATTAATTTGACAAATGTTGTATTGCTATTCACCATTATTAGGGGCCTATCTATCAAGCTCCGAAAGGAGCTTGACGGCCCGTGTTTCTGGCGAGTCTTCAGACTCACCAGAAACAGCAGTTATGAAGCAGCGGTCACAAAGACCGCTGCTCCATAACCCTGTCCGCCTTCTCTGAGCAGGCGGACAGGAATCGCAACAATTCAACCTGATCGAGTACGATCGGGTTGATTGACACCTCCTGCTGGCGGGCGATTGGCCGCGAGTCTGCAGGGAGCAGCGTTGCACCAGCAGCTCTTGTGAGCTGCTGGTGCAATGTTGAATACGGAGAGCGTATTGCTCTCCGCATTCAGCGATGTCTTGCAGACCTGATCCGCACTGTCGGATCAGGTCCGCAAGACATTTCTTAAATATGCCTCTTAGTCTGTTGCATCACAAGAAGGGAAATAAATACCTCCTGCTTTTGTGTAAAAAAAATTGTACGTATCTAACGTGCCCTAGAGAGGCCAACAAGAAAATTATATAACTTGCTCCAAAACAAATATCTGGTTTGGGCAATTTGCAGCATTTTGTAAATCTAAGTTACAGATTTTGCTTTTCGGTCTCTCTAGGAAGCGGGAAACAAAAACACAATTTTGTACACAAAAAGCAAGAGGTGTTTAATGTCTCTTTAACAGAGCTACACTACAATATACTAATATAATACACTTTTAAGATGGATAATATAGTATAATTTGTTTATAGTATCAAAACTGTAAATTACAGTAAGTTACATAGTTATATAAAGTTCTAAGTTTCAGTGAAGACTATAGAATATTTTAATTTCTCTTTTTAAATTTCAGGGTTTGTATCAGTATGAACTAAACGTTGACTTGATTAAATGCTTTAATTCTATTTTAAAAGGACAGACATCTTCTAAGTATTCTGTTTTAGTTTCCAATAAAAGATTCCTTTTCCCTCTTTACTTGAATCCTTCTGACAAATCATGTTTTTTAGTGGAATCCTCATTTAACACCTCCTGAAGTATAAAATTGTAAGTAAAAGGGCCCTCAGTGCAGGGCAGGTTTCCGTACTGGCCATGTATGAGGGAAACCGAAAAAGATCATACTTCAAAACATTCATCCCGGTTGAGGTAGATTTGGAGGAAGACCTCCTTAAGTGTGTTAAAAGTTTTTAAGCCTTTCTCTTCAGTAACAGTCAAAAAAATAAAATTAAAAAAAGTCCAACCAGGCTTACAAAGCAGCAGACTCTCCTGGAGATACTCTAGGGTTCTTAACAATCATCAGAATTGAAACAAAAAAATACTGGTGGAATATACTGCACAATGAGAGAAATTCCACATATGCACCCACTACCATTGCATCTGGTGGGCTTAAAGCAGGCAAATATCATGCAGAAAAAAATGGCTGCCCTTAGCCTCTTGATGGTTGCCTTTTATAAGTGCTAATGTTCTCATATAGAAAAAAAATATATATAAAAAGTACAAAATGCTATCAAAAAGACACAAGGAAACAACTAGGTTTAGAAAAAGTAGACCTGAGATTGTATAAAAATCCTTCCGCCAGGTGAAACTGACAGGAGCTATGAGGATTTTGTGTCAGTTCATTGTTTAAAGGAGATCTGAGGATTAGTACTCAGTAGTACATTAAAGACTCGCGGTGTGGCATCCAGGTGGATCTTCTTCAGCAAAACTCAACTCGTCTGGGGTAAGTGTTGAAACTAGTGTTTCCTCAAAAGTTGGAGCAGGGTGACACTGTAAAGATAGAGCAGAAAAAAAGCTCTAAGAGAGAATATTGAAAATGGCATGCAACATTATTTTGCAATGGAATTAGGATATCAATAAAATCTATTTTCTCAGCATGGTTTGGTGAATTTAAAATAATTTTATTTATATATATATATATATATATACACATACATATATATATATATATATATATATATATATATATATATATATATATACAAACATACATACATATATATATATATATATATATATATATTTACATATATATATATATATATATATATTTACATATATATATATATATATATATATATATATATATATATATATATATATATATATATATGTGCTTTGGAGACCTTTGCTGTCAAGTAGATGAAAACATGTTAAAGCATATTTATGCAATATTCATATTTAATAAAGTGTTATACTGTGTATTTACTGTAAATATATATATTATACTTTATTTATAAAGCTCCAAAAGATTCTGCAGTGCTGTCCATGGGTATAAAATAAAAGACAAAATTTTACGGACAAATACAGGGGGAATTGAGGGTCCTATTCCTGTGGGAACTTACAATTTAGATGGGTAGGAGGATGGTAAACAGGAGGTGGGGACTGCAAAGGTGAGAATGATGTTGGTGAGGAGATAGATGAGGGCAACTGTTGGTTAAGTGAAATTCATGTGTTACTGAGTCGGGTGGTAAGCTTCCCTGAAAAAAAAGGTCTTTAGGGAGCCTTTAAATGAGGACAGGTTAGGGTAAAGTCTGACAGCTTTAGGAAGTGCGTTCCAGAGGATTGCTGCCGCACAAGAGAAGTCCTGTAGTCTAGCATGGGAGGAAGTGATGGTAGAGGATGCAAGGAGCATGTCATTGTTGGATCTTAGGGGGACGGCTGGAGTATATTTGTTGATGAGTGAGGACCCGGTAGTGTGGGGCAGCATTGGTGAGGGCTTTGTAGGTCAGGGCGAGAATTTTTAATTTAACTCTGCTGTGAATGGGGAGCCAGTGAAGGGACTCACAGAGAGGTGCAGCAGATACAGAGCGTTGGGAGAGGCAGATTTTGCCTGGCAGATGCATTTAGGATGGATTGAAGTGGGGAGAGTCAGGAGAGAGGGTGGCCAGTTAGTAGCTTATTACAGTAGTTAAGTAGGGAAATTACCAGGGAGTGGATTAGCTGTTTAGTAGTTTCAGCTCTCAGAAACAGACACATTTTGGTGATATTGCGTAGGTGGTTGCGGCAGGATGAAGAGAGCAATTGTATGTGGGGAATGAAGGACAGATTTGAGTCAAGTGTGACTCCAAGGCAGCGGACTTGGGGTGATGGGGAGAGAGTGGTGCCACCAACAGTGATAGAAAAATTAGAAACTGGAGTAGAGTTAGAGGGGGGATTAGAAGTAGTTTGGTCTTGGACATGTTTATTTTAGGTGGTGAGAGGCCATCCAGGTGGAAATGCAAGATAAGCAGTCGCTGATGTGAGATTTGACAGAAGGAGAGAGAGCATTAGAAATACTATTACAAATAAATAGATTAAAATTTTCTAATTCGAATATTGCATAATTTGAATTGAATAATAAGAAAAAATCAAATCAAATACAGGTATTACATTTAAAGAAAGCATTAGAATGCTAGAATGTTGTGCAAACATTAAAATTTGAAACAAATTAATGTGTTCAAATTTGTTTAAATTTTTGAATGTTGCAAATGATTTGCACACCCTTAGTAATAAAGTGCTACTAAGAACATGTTCTATTCTTTCACTAAATTAGCTAATAGGTGTCTCACCAAGACGCCAACATTTGTCTGTGAAACAGGGTGAAGGAAGAGTGTCTCCATCTCATTTGCTTTCCCATTAGTTCCTGAAACATCTTTATTTCTTGGGGCTGTGCCAAATGGAGTAGATCCATTTGAACTTCTCATACCATCAATATTTGGTCCTGATGGAACAGAGGGTTGGCCATCTTTCGTCTTGCATTTTATGAGTCTGTGGAAGGAAATGAAATATGTGTAACTAAACTTCTAGTTCTCTAAAGTCTCCTATACAAGTCTGATAATAATCTCAAAGGGAAGATCCACTCATAACCACAATTTCATGGCTAAGTCGTGTAATACTGTCTCATAATCCACTCCCTGTGTATCACTTTATATGACCTTCCCCTGATTTAAGTACAGGTTCTTTAACTCATGATATTCTGATGTAAAATTGTATGAGAACATATGGTCAATATCGAGAATGGAGGGAAATAGGGCAAATGATGAACTAGAAATAAATATCAGGATGTGAGTCTACTCATACCCCACATTTTGCCTTTCATATTATAAAATAATAATACATTTGTTATCTCAGTACTATAACATTTTAAACAAAGGGTTAAGCTGTCCAACATAGGTTGCTTGACCATTTTTAATTTTCCAAATCTTTTTGAGTAGTTACCTATATATTTTGGTATGCAAACCACCATTTTTTAAAATGTTATTTTACTTGGTTTAACCACAGCAGCCATCTTTGTGTCATGTGCACAACAAATTTTGGTTATAAAGATGTTTACATAAATCTCAATATCTCAGCTCTGGATGTTCCTAGCTCCTTCAAAAACTTATGTTTAGAACTCTTTACAAGGTACATGTACATATATATATATATATATATATATATATATATATATATATTCCCCCAGTTTTGCTTTTAAACATTACTGAGTATCTGCAGGTGAGTGCCAGGTTTTCTGTGTGTTGTGTTTATAATGATTGTAATGCTTCCCTGCGGGCCTGTCACCCAGGCTGTTCAGGGGTTAACTGCCTGGGTTGCTGGAAACTGTGTAGATGTCTGTCAGTGTTCAGGGCTGTGGAGTTAACAGTGGCTTAGGATGTGTGCCCAGTCCAGTCTGTGAGTGCAGTCCATTCCTGTATTATATATATATATATATATATATATATATATATATATATATATATATATATATTCTTGTCCTATAGACTTAGACCTTAAGTCCTAATGTAATGATCAAGATCGATGTAAGTTCCACTTTTAGGGGCAATTTAGTATGCATGCAGAACATTTTAGGTTTCAGACTTCTCTTTTATTATGAGCGCTAGAAAGTGCAATTTTTTAACATTTCACCTAAATTTTGGGTTGATTATCTCTGGTGGGGGACCAGATAGGAATCTGACATTTTCACAGGTATAAGTCCTCTATGGTAGCATTCTGCTGTAAAAGGTTTGACTTATATATGTTGTGCACCGTGACACAAAGATAACTGCCGTGTTTAAACGAAGTAAAATGAAAAATTTAAAATCTTGTGGTTGTGCAATACCAATACATAGCGGTAATCACATGAAAAACAAATGGGAAAATTAAAAATGGTCAAGCAACCAGTTTGACAATTATTGGACCACTTGAGATGGATTGACCCCAAATTGTTTCATGGTCACTGAAATTCCACATGTAGTGTCAAAGCACAATATCTTGCCAATCTCTTTCTTAAATTTTTGCAAGAATATTTAAAAATAATAATTGGAACTATCGGAGGATACGTTTGCATTGCATGTCAAACCAAAAACTAATATTTTGTTTGGTTGCTGGTAGATTGTTTGAGCATATCTTGTTCACTATTGATATTCTTTTCTTTGGAACCCTTTGTCCTCTTTTTTTTTATTACAATGTCCTTATTAGCCTACCTACATCTTCTAACCTCCATAACAACAAAATGTTTCCTCACTCTCTTCAATCAGATCCTACCTCCCACGGTACCCGAACATGAGAAACAGAACACAGAAGATGATGCAGGTCACGCCAATATGGATGCCAATAATGATGCCAGTTGTCGAGGATTTAGACTTCTGATCATCACTTGCACAGTTACAGGATGGGTTGAGCACTGTTGAGAGAACACAATACTCTGCTTAAAAAACATACAACACATGATTATATGATTATAGCTTACAGTATACCTCATGAGAATGCCTGTAAACTCTCTTCTTAAATAGAATATAAAAACACAGGGCACTATTGCTATTTACAGATAGTGGCTACAATTTGTAGGCCTGTGATAGAAAATGTGCCTGATAATTATATATCCTATAAACCTTAGAGGGAACATAAGATTTATTTTTTCATAACAATAAATACCCTATTTAATTTAAAATAATGCTTGAATATATTTAACCCTTTAAGGACACAGCTTTCAGTATGACGGAAAAATTCCGTCATATGTCCTTAAGAGGTTAAGAGACTTAAAGAGACAGTCTACACCTTAATCGTCTTAAACTCTTACCTTAGATTGAGCTGCAAATAGCCTCCTGCACCTTTTCTATATATATTTTAAAATGAATATTGTTTCTGGACACTTTGAAATGGCTGCCAAGCTCAGCCCACTGATGACATCATGATCTGGGCTGCATATGGCATTCAATCACAAAAGGCTCACTAGTTGAATTCAACAGACTGTCAATGTTATTCAGCAGAGTGCCTAGATGTAGCCCAGATAGTGATGTAATCAGTGGGCTGAGCTTGGCAGCCTTTTTAAACTGTCCAGAAACAATATTCATTTTAAAATAACTGGTTTACCTTTCCTGCTGCATGATGTAGAAAGGGTGCAGGAGGATATCTGCAGCTTAATCTAATGTAAGACTTTAAGATGACTAAGGTGTAGACTGTCCCTTTAAATGTAAGTGTTAAATTGCCTTTATATACATGATCTAAGTATAAACATATTACATAAAAGATCATTTACATGTAGAGCTCATTATATTTTTTCCTAAAATAAACAAAAACATGTTCTAAATTCAGAATATCACCTAAAAAAAGCACAAATTTCTAACAGCATGTAAAACTAATGACAGTCTGTTTCCCTCTTACTAGGGCATATGGATATGATCCTATTGGAGACCTACTGTATTAAGAAAAAAATCCTTTTGTTGCGCATAGTAAAACAGGTAGGTGTAGGTATCATGCATCATCCTAACTGAAAGTGTTGCATCAAAGCTTGTTTGCTGCTTCCATATTTGTTAGCTCTCATGTTATTCGCCTAAATAACCTGCAGTTACTATCCCCCTAGCTTCAACACCTGTATGTACCTGACCACTGGACTACTAACGTGTCTGCGTCTAACTGTTCTCCTTATAAAGATAATTCTCTGTAGGTACAGCAGCTAAGGTATATGAAGGGTGCAAGGCTGTCGATAGCCACTGGCCAACTCCACAGCAAAAACTCAGTTCCAAGAAACTGCAGCACCTTGCTTCAAAAAATATTTATTGCAGAGACAAGTAAAAAGTTTGCAACGTTTCGGGGGACAACCCCTTAATCATGCATCATATCCTTATAAAAATGACTGACATGAAAACGTTCCAAGACCTGCCTCCTAGCTTACTGGCTGTACTTGGTCTTTTTTATCTAGTCTCTGTCCAATACTTAACAGGTGTTTTATTTTCACAGACACCGCTTCCTTACAGTAGAGTACCTGATTCTATGATCTTACCCAGATATAAATCTGGTTGACCCCAGAATCCCAAGTAATGTTGTATTTCATACAAGTATCTAAAGTGGAATGTTCACAATATATTTGACAAATGGAAATCGGTATAAGAAAACATATATATTAAACATTATCACAAATAGATAACTCTTTAAGCTGTTGTAAGCTCATGTTGTCTACTGAGAAATTTGCATTGACTAGTTGGTAAGAGGGTCACGGTGTTTCATAAGACACCAACTTACCTGCCCGTGCAGATGCCTCTTTCAGTGATACAAAGCGAACAGTTGAATTTCCATCTCCATGCTGATTAAATGCCAAGAGCTTCACTTCGTACACTACCAAGGGGTCTAATAGATGAACATAATACATTTTACTAGATCAATATCATCATTCTTCAAGCATTCATACAAAAAGAGTATTTGAAAATGTCTTACAAAAAAATGTCAGCAAATGATTTTCTGTTAGATTATTTTCAAAACTTAAAGCACTATTTAACTAGAGCTCTCTATCTGGTACACATTTCTTATTTACCCTTCTCCATGTGCATATGTGTTAAGTGTAAAAAATTGCCCACATACTGGCCTAGATTTGGAGTTCGGCGGTAAAAGGGCTGTTAACGCTCCGCTGGCTTTTTTCTGGCCGCACCATAAATTTAACTCTGGTATCGAGAGTTCAAACAAATGCTGCGTTAGGCTCCAAAAAAGGAGCGTAGAGCATATTTACCGCAAATGCAACTCTCGATACCAGAGTTGCTTACGGACGCGGCCGGCATCAAAAACGTGCTCGTGCACGATTCTCCCATAGGAAACAATGGGGTAGTTTGAGCTGAAAAAAAACCTAACACCTGCAAAAAAGCAGCGTTCAGCTCTTAACGCAGCCCCATTGTTTCCTATGGGGAAACACTTCCTACGTCTGCACCTAACACTCTAACATGTACCCCGAGTCTAAACACCCCTAACCTTACACTTATTAACCCCTAATCTGCCGCCCCCGCTATCGCTGACCCCTGCATTACACTTTTAACCCCTAATCTGCCGCTCCGTAAACCGCCGCCACCTACGTTATCCCTATGTACCTCTAATCTGCTGCCCTAACATCGCCGACCCCTATGTTATATTTATTAACCCCTAATCTGCCCCCCACAACGTCGCCGACACCTGCCTACACTTATTAACCCCTAATCTGCCGAGCGGACCTGAGCGCTACTATAATAAAGTTATTAACCCCTAATCCGCCTCACTAACCCTATCATAAATAGTATTAACCCCTAATCTGCCCTCCCTAACATCGCCGACACCTACCTTCAATTATTAACCCCTAATCTGCCGACCGGAGCTCACCGCTATTCTAATAAATGTATTAACCCCTAAAGCTAAGTCTAACCCTAACACTAACACCCCCCTAAGTTAAATATAATTTTTATCTAACGAAATAAATTAACTCTTATTAAATAAATGATTCCTATTTAAAGCTAAATACTTACCTGTAAAATAAATCCTAATATAGCTACAATATAAATTATAATTATATTATAGCTATTTTAGGATTAATATTTATTTTACAGGCAACTTTGTAATTATTTTAACCAGGTACAATAGCTATTAAATAGTTAAGAACTATTTAATAGTTACCTAGTTAAAATAATAACAAATTTACCTGTAAAATAAATCCTAACCTAAGATATAATTAAACCTAACACTACCCTATCAATAAAATAATTAAATAAACTACCTACAATTACCTACAATTAACCTAACACTACACTATCAATAAATTAATTAAACACAATTGCTACAAATAAATACAATTAAATAAACTATCTAAAGTACAAAAAATAAAAAAGAACTAAGTTACAGAAAATAATAAAATATTTACAAACATAAGAAAAATATTACAACAATTTTAAACTAATTACACCTACTCTAAGCCCCCTAATAAAATAACAAAGCCCCCCAAAATAAAAAATTCCCTACCCTATTCTAAAATACAAATATTACAAGCTCTTTTACCTTACCAGCCCTGAACAGGGCCCTTTGCGGGGCATGCCCCAAGAATTTCAGCTCTTTTGCCTGTAAAAAAAAACATACAATACCCCCCCCCCAACATTACAACCCACCACCCACATACCCCTAATCTAACCCAAACCCCCCTTAAATAAACCTAACACTACCCCCCTGATGATCTTCCTACCTTGTCTTCACCATGCCAGGTTCACCGATCCGTCCTGGCTCCAAGATCTTCATCCAACCCAAGCGGGGGCTAGACATCCACTGAAGAAGTCCAGAAGAGGGTCCAAAGTCTTCCTCCTATCCGGCAAGAAGAGGACATCCGGACCGGCAAACATCTTCTCCAAGCGGCATCTTCTATCTTCTTCCATCCGATGACGACCGGCTCCATCTTGAAGACCTCCAGCGCGGATCCATCCTCTTCTTCCGACGACTAGACGACGAATGACGGTTCCTTTAAGGGACGTCATCCAAGATGGCGTCCCTCGAATTCCGATTGGCTGATAGGATTCTATCAGCCAATCGGAATTAAGGTAGGAATTTTCTGATTGGCTGATGGAATCAGCCAATCAGAATATAGTTCAATCCGATTGGCTGATCCAATCAGCCAATCAGATTGAGCTCGCATTCTATTGGCTGTTCCGATCAGCCAATAGAATGCGAGCTCAATCTGATTGGCTGATTGGATCAGCCAATCGGATTGAACTATATTCTGATTGGCTGATTCCATCAGCCAATCAGAAAATTCCTACCTTAATTCCGATTGGCTGATAGAATCCTATCAGCCAATCGGAATTCGAGGGACGCCATCTTGGATGACGTCCCTTAAAGGAACCGTCATTCGTCGTCTAGTCGTCGGAAGAAGAGGATGGATCCGCGCTGGAGGTCTTCAAGATGGAGCCGGTCGTCATCGGATGGAAGAAGATAGAAGATGCCGCTTGGAGAAGATGTTTGCCGGTCCGGATGTCCTCTTCTTGCCGGATAGGAGGAAGACTTTGGACCCTCTTCTGGACTTCTTCAGTGGATGTCTAGCCCCCGCTTGGGTTGGATGAAGATCTTGGAGCCAGGACGGATCGGTGAACCTGGCATGGTGAAGACAAGGTAGGAAGATCATCAGGGGGGTAGTGTTAGGTTTATTTAAGGGGGGTTTGGGTTAGATTAGGGGTATGTGGGTGGTGGGTTGTAATGTTGGGGGGGGGGGTATTGTATGTTTTTTTTTACAGGCAAAAGAGCTGAAATTCTTGGGGCATGCCCCGCAAAGGGCCCTGTTCAGGGCTGGTAAGGTAAAAGAGCTTGTAATATTTGTATTTTAGAATAGGGTAGGGAATTTTTTATTTTGGGGGGCTTTGTTATTTTATTAGGGGGCTTAGAGTAGGTGTAATTAGTTTAAAATTGTTGTAATATTTTTCTTATGTTTGTAAATATTTTATTATTTTCTGTAACTTAGTTCTTTTTTATTTTTTGTACTTTAGATAGTTTATTTAATTGTATTTATTTGTAGCAATTGTGTTTAATTAATTTATTGATAGTGTAGTGTTAGGTTAATTGTAGGTAATTGTAGGTAGTTTATTTAATTATTTTATTGATAGGGTAGTGTTAGGTTTAATTATATCTTAGGTTAGGATTTATTTTACAGGTAAATTTGTTATTATTTTAACTAGGTAACTATTAAATAGTTCTTAACTATTTAATAGCTATTGTACCTGGTTAAAATAATTACAAAGTTGCCTGTAAAATAAATATTAATCCTAAAATAGCTATAATATAATTATAATTTATATTGTAGCTATATTAGGATTTATTTTACAGGTAAGTATTTAGCTTTAAATAGGAATCATTTATTTAATAAGAGTTAATTTATTTCGTTAGATAAAAATTATATTTAACTTAGGGGGGTGTTAGTGTTAGGGTTAGACTTAGCTTTAGGGGTTAATACATTTATTAGAATAGCGGTGAGCTCCGGTCGGCAGATTAGGGGTTAATAATTGAAGGTAGGTGTCGGCGATGTTAGGGAGGGCAGATTAGGGGTTAATACTATTTATGATAGGGTTAGTGAGGCGGATTAGGGGTTAATAACTTTATTATAGTAGCGCTCAGGTCCGCTCGGCAGATTAGGGGTTAATAAGTGTAGGTAGGTGTCGGCGACGTTGAGGGGGGCAGATTAGGGGTTAATAAATATAACATAGGGGTCGGCGATGTTAGGGGTAGCAGATTAGGGGTACATAGGGATAACGTAGGTGGCGGCGATTTGCGGTCGGAAGATTAGGGGTTAATTATTTTAAGTAGCTTGCGGCGACGTTGTGGGGGGCAAGTTAGGGGTTAATAGATATAATACAGGGGTCGGCGGTGTTAGGGGCAGCAGATTAGGGGTACATAAGTATAACGTAGGTGGCGGTCGGCAGATTAGGGGTTAAAAATTTTAATCGAGTGGCGGCGATGTGGGGGGACCTCGGTTTAGGGGTACATAGGTAGTTTATGGGTGTTAGTGTACTTTAGGGTACAGTAGTTAAGAGCTTTATAAACCGGCGTTAGCCAGAAAGCTCTTAACTCCTGCTATTTTCAGGCGGCTGGAATCTTGTCGTTAGAGCTCTAACGCTCACTGCAGAAACGACTCTAAATACCGGCGTTAGGAAGATCCCATTGAAAAGATAGGCTACGCAAATGGCGTAGGGGGATCTGCGGTATGGAAAAGTCGCGGCTGAAAAGTGAGCGTTAGACCCTTTAATCACTGACTCCAAATACCAGCGGGCGGCCAAAACCAGCGTTAGGAGCCTCTAACGCTGGTTTTGACGGCTACCGCCGAACTCTAAATCTAGGCCACTGTTTGTTATGAAGAAATATAACAAACAGTTCAACCCTTTGAACACATTCAACAATGGAAAGAATTAAATGTTAATATTCAGAAAAGGGTTGATAATACTGCCAAAGAATTGGAAATGAATAAAATTAAAAAATTACAGAGAGACCTTGAAGATTTTAAAAGTTTTCATATAAGAAAAAGATAGTTCCTAAGAATATATCTTCTAAGGATCAAACCCCTGTAGTGAATCAGAGACATGACACTATTCTTCCGAAATCTCCTTTACTTACACAAAAGTATAGGAATAATAATAATAATAAAATTTTCATAATAAGAATAAACATAAGAGTAACCATCATGGACAAAATAGGTTCAATGGTAATGATAATACAGTAACTCATGGTAATTATAGGTAGGTAGAAGAAATTAGAAGTCAGGAAATTCAACTTGAAAATGGATTCTCTGATTTAAATCAACATCCACAGTCTTCACGTTGGCAACAACAGGGGGCAAAACCTAAATGGGGTAACTCTAATAGTCAGTTTACACCGAAATCGGTAATTCATAATGCTAACACTATTAAAAAAGATAATAATTTTTGTAGGGGTTCACCCCAGGAGACAACAGGGGGTGGGATATATATAAAAGACTCCTAACAATATCAACCTTTGAATCAGAGAAACCCCAATAGACCCCGAGACGAGGCAGACCTAGACTAGTAGAGGGGGAGAAAAATCTAGAAAAAAGAAACAGAGAGAGATGAAATTAGAACAGGGAACCAAAGTGATATTTAATTTATCAGATAGGTCTTTTTCTACTTATGAATGAAAATTATTAACTAAAGGTTTAAATTTCGCTCCCACCAGTTCTCCAAATTACTTTGATTCATATATTGATGTACAGTGATTTATCAGAAATATTACCTTGAAGTGTTTTTTTACCAAAAATATGGTAACTGATAATATGAATAAAGATATTGAATTGGAAAGCGATGACATTGAAATGTTAAAGCTTTTGGAAGATTTAGGTAATACTGGAAACCCAAACGAGGTTTTAGATAACCTAAACCTATCAGGGATATCCATTTATGAAGACGATTTCCCTAAAAAAAACATTGTTCTCTTTAGCATAAGTCCATCTTCTATCCCATGCAAACCCAAACGGAATAAATTAAAATATTCAATAGATTGGTTTGTCAAGATATAGAATCTTTATTCAAAACACCTCATTTTCAATGTCCATATTGTAAAGCAGAGAGATTGGCCCTTAAGAATTTAAGTGAAACTAAAGATATTATTTTTCAGGCAGCTATTAAAGTTGGTGGTATCATGGTTCAAAACAGGAAAGACTACCTTAGAGAAGGTTATTGTCTTCTAAAAGATACTGATACTTATCTTCCTTTAACTTTTAATCCTACTGATAAATATAAAAAGGAATTATTTATGTTTTTATCAGAAGCAAAATCAATTAATATTTTAAATATGGATGAATTTAATTTTTATATGAGGTTGCCCCCCAAATAGCATGCTTTTATCACTTACCTAAGATCCACAAGGATTCTTTAAATCCACCAGGCAGACCTATTGTCTCTGGGATAGGCTCTCTTATATCTCTGTGATAATTTATCCAAATATATTGAGTCTTTTTTATAGTCTTTGGTAACATGTACGAGGGCCTATCTCAGAGACACAATAGATGTTATTAATAAAATGGAAGGGACTCCCTGGACACATGATTATGTATGGGTTACTCGTGATGCATCTGCTCTTTATACTAGTATACCAAAGGGATTTTATCAATTAAAGATACTTTAATTAAGCACAAACCCAATTTATTGCCAATTCATTTTATTTTAAATCATAACTATTTTTTATTTAAAGGCATCTATTACAAACAATTGCAGGGTACTGCGATGGGGACCACGTTAGCCCCACCGAACACTAATTTTTTTTTAATTCATTTTGAAGATAATATGATTTGGAATACTAATAATCCATTTGAAAAGAATATTATTAAATATCATCGGTTCATTGATGATATTTTGCTTATATGGCAAGGTTCTGTAGATGAAATTATTAATTTCATGACAAACATTAATGGTAATATTTATAACTTAAAATTCACTTATGAAAGTTCTCCTATGTCTATTACTTTCTTAGACCTCATTTTATATCATGATATGAGTACTAATACCGTATCTGTAAAAAGTTTCCACAAACAAACGGATAGAAATATCCTCCTTAATGCAAGAATTGGTCACTTAAAACAGTGAAAGAAAAATATTCCACTAGGACAATACCAGAGAATCAAGAGAAATTGTACCAATATAGAGGATTTTAATAAAGAATCAGATATTTTAACCAAAATTTTTTTAGAAAAAGGGTATAGCTCTAATCTTCTAGAAGATAGTAAAAATAAGGTAGCATGTATGGATAAGTCTCTATTGATAAATAACCAGCCTAATGCTAATAAACAGGGGAGATTTTAAAAAGAAAACTATTCGAAATTTGTAACAGAACAATCTAAACAAACATTGTAATGTGCTCAAACTAGACCCTGTTCTGGATAAAGTATTAGGAGGCAAACCTGAAGTAATCTTTAGGAAAAACAAAGATATTAAGAATATTATTGCACCCACGAAGGTCAACCAACCCACTAAATCTGGACATCTAGTTAATTGGAGTGGAGCACCATTGGGTTTATATCCTGCAAATTAAAAGATTGCATAATGTGTCCATGTATAGGAAACAATAGTGCTTATTTTTCAAATTTTAATGGCAGTAAAACATATAAATGTAAAAGCAGATGTACTTGCCACTCAACATATGTGGTATATCAATTAACCTGCAATTGTGGCCAAATTTATATTGGCAGAACTAAAAAAAATCAAATCTAGATTAAGAGAACACATTAGAAATATTGAATCAGGGTTTGAAAACTATAGTGTCTCATATCACTTTAAATTATTTCACAACCAAATTCCTCAGGATCTCAGTATAAAAATTGTAGAATGGGTTGCACCAAATGTTTGGGACACCAATAGATTATTGAGATTTAGACAAAGGGAAATGTTTTGGATTAAAACCCTAGATTGTTTAAAACCTAAAGGGTTAAACATAGAACTAGACATTCCGGCTTTTTTATAATGGTTTTTGGGAAAGGTGGTTATGAATTTAATTTAATATCTGGTTAAAATCTCTTTGGCATTATTACATTTTATTATATTTTTTAATATAACACGTAGTGTATGTGTGTTTTTATTTATATGAATTTTATGTTATATTTTATATTATATATCAATTGTAAATTCAATTTTGTATGTATTTAAATGAACCGTTTGTGCACTAAAAATTTGTTTTTAACTATATTGGATTGTTATAACATGACAAGTTGTTTAATGTATAGAAGAGTTCTAATTGTTATTGTATTATTTTTTTCATAATACTAAGATTGACACTGTGCTCCATATGAATTATCCCCTCAATCACCAATGAAATTACCCAATTTTTTTTTCACTGGATTCCTTAGCGGCGGAGGATACCTATCCGGATATCTAATTGGATTACCTTTAACTTTGTCCACAACACGGAAACCGCTTTGAACTGGCAAACCGGGAGTCAAGATCTACATATCAGGCACCTGTGCCACATTTCTGTGATATGCTGTGTATATTTGTTTATCTATTTAGCATGTGTTATACCATTAAAAGTACTTACTCTACATTTGAATTGAGTCTGTGCTCTTCTCCTTTAAGTACTTTTAAATATAAAAATATGTTTAGATTGATACGATTTCTATCCATCACATAAAAGACATTCATTTCACATTGTGAATAATCTAGAAACACAATACTGTAGCTAACTTATCAATAGAAAATACATTTCAAAAAAGAGGATGGTGCAGCTGAGAATGGCATTACCTGCACGTGCCCACTGGTGATTGCAGAGTTACATTGGCCCTGATTGGTGGCTATGCACAATTTGCCTGACAATCAAGCTATTGAATGGGACTGCACTTGCCAATCAGCAGCTAAATAAGTTGGCAATTTAAGGCGTAAAAATAAATAAACAAAAAGTTAAAGCAGTCTTTTTCCTATCACACTATGTATTGCACAATTCATTGCAGTTGCAGTAGTACAGCCACATAATACTATTGGCGTTCATGCCCCTTTAGATTATAGTAATTTATTGATTAGCTAGAACAGGACTGCACAGATTTGGGATCTACTTTTTACAAAATGTTCTCATTGTGATCTGCTCATATGTGTGCTAAATCTAAATAAATAGGTTGCACTCAAAGTTGTAATACCATTGTGTTAAACCAGGATCTTCTCATGCAAAATACCTTTTTTCATTTCAGGCTATAAATTAAACTACCCATTCACCCTCTTGTGAGAACCAACTTAATACATCAAACCCACTTTACCCATTCACCCTCTTGTGAGTACCCACTTAATACATCAAACCCACTTTACCCACTTTATACATCAAACTACAATAAAAAAAGACCAATACACACTTTTTTGGCAGGAAGATTGGTAATGGTCATATTTATTAATACAAAATAACTTTATTAACATTCTTAGGCATAAAAACAACTATAAATCTTTATTAACTTTAAACCATAGATTGTCAGCAACTAAGACCCTAAACACAAACTCCCTACTGCACAGCCCTGGCTTGGGTATGTGCAATGGAGCCGGCATGTTCCACTCATGTAACGGGACTTTTATGAGCTCTTTGGCCTGCCTTCCCAACTGCTAGGAAGAAAACCCTTAAGCTTGCACAGAGTGGGCGTAACCCTTCCAATTCAGCCTGACCATCACTCATTCAGACACTCTATTGCACACAGGGCAGTGACCAACCAGTGCTAGGGTATATCTCCAACCAAGTAGGGAGATACCACAGTTGACCAAGGTGTACAGAGTGGAGAAATTAGCTTAAATTGTTGCTAAATAAGAAATTAGCTCAACTAAACTTACTACCACCAACAAAGCTAAGCAGCTCAACTGGAGCCGCAAACTCAGTGCCGCAATAAAAATCACCCACAAAGGGTAGGGAGGACAGAAAAACCAGCAGCTTTATTGACACAAGAAAAAGAGGGCTGCAGAACATTATAACAGCATAGTAAAAATCACCCCCACACACTTGCAACAAATTTGCAACATGCAGCACAACTCACTCTTTACTTCAGAGAGTTAACTCTTAATTGCTTTCCAGACCCATAAGGGGCCTTCTTCTGTCAGTTGTGGTGTTGTAAAAACTGAGGAATTTGGAGATCTTTGTGAAATGACAAGTGATAATCTGAAATAGCCATCAAAATATGTATGTGTATCACAGACAAGCTCTGTATAATTCAGGTATGTACAAAGATAGGCCCAACAAGTAGTAAGCAGACGACTGATGAAAACAAGAAAGATCTAATTCTTTAGTTATCTGAGATATGAGTCCAAAACAGGTCCAGAATTAAACCACAGAGCCCAAGGTAAACTGGTGAAGGCAAGCAGGAGCTCACTAGCAGCCAACTAAACATTGGATATCAACTGGCAATAATCAGCAAGACATGGAGACAGGTAATGGCTAGCATTATTCAGTAGCAGGTCAGCTGAACAGCAGTGGACAATGACTAGCAGACACAGCAAAGAATATTGTTCACCAGGGTCCAGTAAGGTAATATAAGCAATGGTAGCATGACAAACAGCAGCAACACCAAGCTACTAACAAGTAGTGCACAGGAAACCAAGCATGACAGGTGACTTACATTGTTTTTGTATAGCATTAGTGAAATTCCAGAGGAACAATGCAACAGGTAGCAACAGGCAAACTGGTAACCCAAGTCAAAAATATAAAACAGAAGTAGAGGCAGCCTGGGTGGGAAGGGAGGCAAACTCCAGCAAGTATTGCATCTCTCAGGGTCATTAGGGCAGATAAAACTAAAGTCATATCACTAAAGGCTGCAGGTACATTACACAACAGTCTCATAATATAATGGACAGCAGAGCTCTGTTCATACACTGACATCAACCTTTTTTTGCTGCTGAACAGTTCTGTATGAATTTGAACATTGAAAAATTGAACCACATAAGTTTAAAGGGACAGTCAACACCAACATTTTTCTTATTTAAAAAGATAGATAATCCCTTTATTACCCATTCCCCGTTTTTGCATAACCAACACAGTTATATTAATATACTTTTTACCTCTGTGATTACCTTTTATCTAAGCCTTTGCAGACAGCCTCCTTATCTAAGTGCCTTTGACAGACATGCAGTGTAGTCAATCAGTGAAGACTCCTAAATAACTTCACGGGAGTGAGTCCAATGTTATCTATATGACACATGTGAACTAGCACAGTCTAACTGTGAAAAACTTTCAAAATGCTCTGAGCTAGGAGGCGGTTTTCAACTGTTTAGAAATCAGTTTGAGCCTAGCTAGGTTTAGCTTTTCAAAAATACCACCAAGGGAACAAAGCAAATTTGATGATAAAAGTAAATTGGAAAGTTGTTTAAAATGGCATGCCCTATCTGAATCATAAAATTTTAGTTTTGACTTTACTGTCCCTTTAAGGCTGTACCCATCATATTCACACAACATTGGCAACGGCAGAGCCAGCTCCCTCCCCTTCTGCATGTCACTACAACTCTTGCAGTGTTTTCTAAGCTTTGTGGTGTAGGGATTAAAAATGTTCATAGCTATGTACACAACTGGATTACAGAAGTCTATTACCATCACCTCTCTGTGTAACTCCCTCGGGAACTTTGCATTATAGAACACTGTTTTGATGTGACCATAGCAAGCTATTAAATTCTAATATGCCCGCAAATAAGTGTTCTATGTTATGTATCAGCTAATATGCCCATAAAGGCATATTGTACTATTTAATTGTATATGTTTATATATATATATATATTTATATATATATATATATATATATATATATATATATATATATATATATATATATATATATATATATATTCGAGCAAAAAAATAACCATAACGCTAGTGGTACAGACCCTTATAGAATATATATATAGAATTACTATAGAAAGAAAAGAAACCAAGAAAATACTGGTTTCTATAAAGACAGGGAATTCAGCACTCTTTTGAATCTAAATAAACAGCTCCAATTTTTAAAGTGAACAAAGTAACAATTTATTGGTATAGGCAATTGAATATGTTGACTCACTGCATCCTCCAAAACACAAAGGATGTGAAAATTCATAATGTAGCGCACAATATAGGTTAAACCAGTGTGAAATTGCTAAAAGGTAGCAAAGTCAATTATTGAAACAAAGTAAAATAAACCTGACCGGCCAGGGTGAACCAAGGTACCTAATGATACATATGTGAACAAAGCAATATTTCGTTGTTGGAAAACATATTATGAATAACTACACCCAGCTGCACACAGAACCTTCACCCAAAATGTGGAGGTATATTCTGGGCAGATTAATAACACAGGATCTAAGTTATCGGGAATATACTCATATTAGAGCAAGTTATTGCATTATACATAAGAAGCATATGAAAAACATTGTAAGGCTTAACAATTGGTAGCAAGAATTTGGTAGAGTGAGGATATAAACAGCTACACCCTTCTGCACACAGAACCCCCAAATGTTTCAAGAGGTATGCCCTAGGCAGGTAATATGAAAATGGGATCTATGTTGTGTAATCAAGCACTCTAAACCAAGCAGTAGTCATATACAATAAGAGAACAACAGAATTGCACATAGGGTTAATAAGCTCAAGCATGAAGAAAGCTAGCGTAATTAGTAAGGAAGTCCCAAGAACATATAGGGCAATCCTCTACAGTTTTCCCTGCAAGAAAAAAATGCTACAGCGGCAATTGACGTTCTCCTTAAGGCTGTGCTGCAGAGTTAATGCTCAAAATATCACCTCGGAAGGCGACTCCAAAGACATTGAGTTATCTGTCGGTATAGGCACTTAAAACATGGGCACTTTGAGCTTCATGCTTAGAAAGGCCAAATACATAGAAACTTCAGGCAGCGTGTAATATCGACATACTACACCTTCCTTCCAGACCTGCTGCGGCTACAGTTTCTACTGTTGTGGGACAAACGAGGGCTTTTCCAAATTCAAGCTGAAAAAAAAACCGCTGTATATTCAAGTGGTACGGAGGTTGGTACACAAGGTCACAAGGTAGGTCAGCTGGGCGTTTCACCCCCTCGTCTCTTATTAAGGTGGGGCTTCATCAGGGAGGATACTGAACAATGAGAGTCTCGCTTTTTATAGCATTATGCATGTAGCGCCCCTACTGTTGGGTGAACTGATATACATCTTTACAAGGATTATTATACAGACCGTGATTAACAAATAACCACAGACAATATTGTTCAAAACAAAGTGCATTTAAAATAGACATATTTGTCTAAAAATAATCTCAAACACAATATATACATTAGAGTGGTTCAAACCTACAGATAAACTACGTACGCAAAAGACTACCTAAGTATGCTATTCAACTTTTTATGATTAAAACATAGTAAAAGGCAATAGGTGTGTGACTAAGAGAGAATCATCGTTAGAGGAAGCAGGCCATATCAAGCTTATCATTAAGTCCTTTGGGAAATTGGGTATCCAAGGTGGATATCCATCTGCATTCCTTTCTAAGGAATATTTTATCATTGTCACCTCCTCTGCCATTGTTGATGCCCCTATCTATGCCTATTACCCTAAGAGAGTCAGGATTACAGGTATGGAATTTCTCAAAATGTTTGGCCATTACTCTTTTGATTTTGATTTTTTATGTCAGCACGACGCTCAGTGATGCAATCTTTGATTGCTCTTTTAGTTTTACCCACATAAAAGGTGGAACACGAACAGGAGAGTAGGTACACAAACCCTTCAGTGTTTTAAGTGCCTATACCCACAGATAACTCAATGTCTTTGGAGTTGCCTGCCGAGGTGACATTTTGAGCATAAATTTTGCAGCACAGCCTTAAGGAGAACACCAATTGCCGCTGTAGCATTTTTTTCTTGCATGGAAAACCGTAGAGGATTTCCCTATAGGTTCTTGGGACTTCCTTACTAACCACGCTAGCTGTCTTCATGCTTGAGCTTATTAACCCTATGTGCAATTCTGTTGTTCTCTTATTGTATATGACTACTTCTTGGTTTATAGTGCTTGATTACACAACTTAGATCCCATTTTTATATTACCTGCCCAGGGCATACCTCTTGAAACATTTGGGGGTTCTGTGTGCAGCAGGGTGTAGTTGTTTATATCCTCACTCTACCAAATTCTTGCTACCAATAGTTAAGCCTTACAATGTTTTTCATATGCTTCTTATGTATAATGCAATAACTTTCTCTAATATGAGTATATTACCGATAACTTAGATCCTGTGTTATTAATCTGCCCAGGATATACCTCCACATTTTGGGTGAAGGTTCTGTGTGCAGCTGGGTGTAGTTATCCATAATATGTTTTCCAACAACAAAATATTGCTTTGTTCACATATGTATCATTAGGTACCTTGGTTCACCATGGCCGGTCAGGTTTATTTTACTTTGTTTCAATAATTGACTTTGCTACCTTTTAGCAATTTCACACTGGTTTAACCTATATTGTGCGCTACATTATAAATTTGCACATCCTTTATTTTTTGGAGGATGCAGTGTGTCAACATATTCAATTGCTTATACCAATAAATTGTTACTTTGTTCACTTTTAAAAATTTGGAGCTGTTTATTTAGATTTAAAAGAGTGCTGAATTCCCTGTCTTTATAGAAACAAGTATTTTCTTAGTTTCTTTTCTTTCTATAGTAATTCTAGAAATGTATATATATATATATATATATATATATATATATATATACACTGGGGCAAAAAAGTATTTAGTCAGCCACCAGTTGTGCAAGTTCTCCCACTTAGAAAGATGAGAGAGGCCTGTAATTTTCATCATAGGTATACCTCAACTATGAGAGACAAAATGTGGAAACAAATCCAGACAATCACATTGTCTGATTTGGAAAGAATTTATTTGCAAATTATGGTGGAAAATCAGTATTTAGTCAATATCAAAAGTTCATCTCAATACTTTGTTATATATCCTTTGTTGGCAATGACAGAGGTTAAACGTTTTCTGTAAGTCTTCACAAGGTTGTCACACACTGTTGCTGGTATGTTGGCCCATTCCTGCATGCAGATCTCCTCTAGAGCAGTGATGTTTTGGGGCTGTCGCTGGGCAACACGGACTGTCAACTCCCTACAAAGGTTTTCTATGGGGTTGAGATCTGGAGACTGGCTAGGCCACTCCAGGACCTTGAAATGTTTCTTACGAAGCCACTCCTTCGTTACCCGGGTGGTGTGTATGGGATCATTGTCATGCTGAAAGACCCAGCCACGTTTCATCTTCAATGCCCTTGCTGATGGAAGGATGTTTGCACTCAAAATCTCACTATACATAGCCCCATTCATTCTTTCATGTACACAGATCAGTCGTCCTGTTCCCTTTGCCCCCCCCCCCATGCTTCACAGTAGGTATGGTGTTCTTTAGTTGCAACTCAGCATTCTCTCTCCTCCAAACATGACGAGTTGTGTTTCTACCAAACAGTTCTACTTTGGTTTCATCTGACCATATGACATTCTCCCAATCTGCTTCTGGATCATCCAAATGCTCTCTAGCATACTTCAGACGGGCCCGGACATGTACTGGCTTAAGCAGGGGGACACATCTGGCACTGCAGGATCTGAGTCCCTGGCGGCGTAGTGTGTTACTGATGGTAGCCTTTGTTATGTTGGTCCCAGCTCTCTGCAGGTCATTCACTAGGCCCCCCGTGTGGTTCTGGGATGTTTGCATCTGGGATTTGGGGTGAGATCTTGCATGGAGCCCCAGATCGAGGGAGATTATCAGTGGTCTTGTATGTCTTCCCTTTTCTAATTATTGCTCCCACAGTTGATTTCTTCACACCAAGCTGCTTGCCTATTGCTGATTCAGTCTTCCCAGCCTAGTGCAGGTCTACAATTTTGTTTCTGGTGTCCTTCGACAGCTCTTTGGTCTTCACCATAATGGAGTTTGGAGTGTGACTGTTTGAGGTTGTGGACAGGTGTCTTTTATACTGATAACAAGTTCAAACAGGTGCCATTAATACAGGTAATGAGTGGAGGACAGAGGAGCCTCTTAAAGAAGAAGATACAGGTCTGTGAGAGCCAGAAATCTTGCTTGTTTGTAGGTGACCAAAAACTTATTTTCCACCATAATATGCAAATACATTCTTTCCAAATCAGACAGTGTGATTGTCTGGATTTGTTTCCACATTTTGTCTTTCATAGTTGAGGTATACCTATGATGAAAATTACAGTGGGAGAACTTGCACAATTGGTGGCTGACTAAATACGTTTTTGCCCCACTGTGTATATATATATATATATATATATATATATATATATATATATATATATATATATATATATATATAAAATGATATATTAAATATTTTATGTTAACAGATGTTCCTGAGCTCGATGTGCACAAACATTCATTACCAACTTGTTTCAGTTTAATTAGCTTCTTTTTAAGGTAAAATAAAATATTTAGGGCCAGATTATGAGTGGAGCGCAAACATTTGCATACAAGCTATAAGGGGTTTATTGCAGGTTTTTGCGCTTGTCGGGCTTACTGCTGATATTACGAGTTGAATGTAAACATGATTGCTTGAGTGCGATCACAATTTACACTAGAATGATTACTGTGACCTCAGAGCTCGGGTTAACTGTTTCAGTGAACAAAAGAAAGTGTCACGAAACTCATAAAAAATACATTAGAAGTATAGTTACACTCATAATAATACTATCTAATAAAAATCATTCACAAAAAATATTGCACACTAAAGTTATAAGGGCTCAAAGTTTTGACGTCTCAGGTGTTAGAAAAAAAAGAGACAAAGGACTTTAATATTGAGATATATACATATACATGTCTAAATATATATGTGTATATATATATATATACTGTATATATATATATATATTTATAGTGAAGATTGGAGTAGCCGTGTTAGTCCAGTAGATAGATGCTCAAAAAACAAAGTATTGCAGTATGCAGTGATACCTTTTTTATTGGACTAACATAATATTTAAAAGACAAGCTTTCGAGAGTTTTCCTCTCTTCCTCAGGTCTGAAGCAATACTGATCATTCTGATATAGATACACATCACATACAACAAATGGAAGGGAGGAAGGGGGGTGAGAGGGGGGGTCATAAAAGCAGAGAATGTGTCTGAAGGAGAAAATAGCTGAGAATAGCCAGAAAGAATAAATAAACAGAGGAGAGTAAATAGGTCAGATGAGAGGAAAAACAAAAAGGAAAAAGAAACCAATATAGGACAATAAGATGAGAGATTATAGAAAGTTATGGTAGTGTGTGAGAAAGCCAGAGTCTACATTAAGTCCTTCATTTCTGGTATTGAAATGTGTGATCATTTTCATCTCAAACGTCTTTCGTTCATGAGAGTCTTTGAAATTCCCTTTAAGAATTTTAATCCTGAGGTTAAGGATGGAGTGACCAGTCTGGGTGAAGTGATGACCAACAGGGGTACAATATTCATTTTCCTTGTGGTTTTTGATCGAGTGTCTGTGTAGATTCATTCTGAGATGCAGCTTTAGGCCAGTTTCTCCAATGTAGCAACCTCTGTCACATGCTGTACACTGTATCATGTACACCACATTAGCAGATGAGCACGAATAGGATCCCTTAATATTGTATGATGCGTTGTTGTGTCTGGCTGTGTTGTTGTCACATATATGTTGACACAGTTTGCAGAGTGATTTGTTGCATCGTGCAGTGCCATTCTGTGTGCGCTTCTGTTCTGTGGTTAATTTGCTGCGGACCAATCTCTGTCTCAGGTTAGGCGGTTGTTTGAATGCTAGTATGGGGGGTTCAGGAAATATTTTTTTGAGTGTGGGGTCCTCTGAAATTAGTGGTTGTAGCTCTTTAATAATTTTGCGCACTCCTTCCAGAGTAGGGTTGTAAGTGACTACTAGATGGGTTCTTGTTTTGTTTTCCTTTTCTTTGTATTGTAGGAGTCTTTCCCGTGGTGTTTTTAGGGCAGATTAGATTTTTTTAGATATTGTCCTTTCCTTGTAGCCCTTTTGCCTAAATGACTCTGACAGTGTACTCAGGTGGTGATCTCTGTCTTTTGTGTCAGAGCAAATGCGGTGATATCTGATAGCTTGGCTGTAGATGATACCTTGTTTAGTGTGATTGGGATGGAAGCTGGAATTGTGGAAGTAGCTGTACCTGTCTGTGGGTTTTCTGTATATAGATGAATGAAGGATGCCATTGGTGACAGTTATTGTGCAGTCCAAGAAGTTCGCACTATGATTTGAAAAGTCCATTTTAAGGTTTATTGACGGGTGAAATGAATTAAATGATTTGTGGAAATCTAAGAGGCTTTCTTCTCCTTCCGTCCATATTATGAAAATATCATCGATGTAACGATAATATGTATACGGTTTGTGGGGCTGAGTACATAAGAATCTGTATTCTAGGTACGCCATGAAAAGATTGGCGTATTGTGGTGACATTTTTGTGCCCATCGCTGTCCCTGTCATTTGTAGGTAGAAATTGTTGTTAAAACTGAAATAGTTGTGTGTGAGTATGAATTCTATAAGCTGGGCAATAGTTGCACTATCATATTTGTGTGTTGTTTGGTGGGATGAGAGAAATTTACTGCAGGCCTCAATACCATCCTTATGCGGGATGTTGCTGTATAAGGATTCTACATCCATAGTAACTAGTATAGTGTTTCTAGGTAGTTCATTTATCTGGTTAAGTTTATTAAGGAAGTCTGTAGTGTCCTGTATAAAGCTATCAGTCTTAATAACAAGAGGCTTAAGAATGTTTTCTATTAGGCCAGATATTTGTTCAGTAAGTGTTCCCATACCTGTTATAATAAGGCGTCCTGGGTTTCCTGGCTTGTGGATTTTGGGTAGCATGTAGAAGGTACCCATCTGAGGATTGGAAGGTACCAGATTTTCTAATTCTTGCTGTAGGTGTTTAGGAAATGTTTTGATAAGTTTTGTGAGTTTAGCTGAATATTCCTTGGTGGGGTCTGTGTCCAGTTTTTTGTAGTAGTTTACATCAGACAACTGTCTGTAACCTTCTGTAGTGTAGTCCTAGGTATTCATGATAACTACTGATCCACCCTTGTCCGCCGGCTTGATGATGATGTTATTATTATTCATCAAGTTTTTCAAGGCATTTCTTTCCATATGTGAGAGGTTGTAAGCGATTTTTTTCTCTTGTGTGGTGACTAGGGATGCCACTCTCAGGCGAAAACTTTCAATGTAACTGTCCAATTTGATGTTACGTCCTGCTGTCGGTGTAAAATCTTTGTCTTTTTCCTACCATTATTATCCTGTTTGAGAGTCGTGTTTTTTTTGGCATAAAAGAATTCCTTAAGTCTCAATCTTCTGAAAAAGTCTTCCAAGTCTGAATATAACTGGATGTGATCAAGATTTGTGTTAGGACAGAATGTTAGCCCCTTGGATAAGACTGATTTTTCAGGTATTGAAAGGTAATGATTAGAGAGGTTTACAATCCCAGTATTGTCCGTGAATTGATTTTGGTAGTTAGCAGGCTCAGTTTGGTTTGGGTCATTGGTAGTTCTGGTTGGAGTAAGCTGTTTTTCAATGGAGCAATCAATTGATCTTTCATTAGGGCTTTCTTTGTGCTGTTTGAGCTCAGCCAGTTTCTTATTCTTTTTCCTGATGAGATTATGTTGTTGTTTCCTGTAGAAGTAATCCATTTCTAATTCCATTGCTTTGGTTTCAGGTGTAACCTGTTTAAGATCTTGAAATAAGGACTGCTTATGACAGAGTATTTTTTGTTTTCTGTCATATAGTTGGTGAATTAGGTTGTTGCGTAGTTATTAAAGAGCTACAACCACTAATTTCAGAGGACCCCACACTCAAAAAAATATTTCCTGAACCCCCCATACTAGCATTCAAACAACCGCCTAACCTGAGACAGAGATGGTCCGCAGCAAATTAACCACAGAACAGAAGCGCACACAGAATGGCACTGCACGATGCAACAAATCACTCTGCAAACTGTGTCAACATATATGTGACAACAACACAGCCAGACACAACAACGCGTCATACAATATTAAGGGATCCTATTCGTGCTCATCTGCTAATGTGGTGTACATGATACAGTGTACAGCGTGTGACAGAGGTTGCTACATTGGAGAAACTGGCCTAAAGCTGCATCTCAGAATGAATCTACACAGACACTCGATCAAAAACCACAAGGAAAATGAATATTGTACCCCTGTTGGTCATCACTTCACCCAGACTGGTCACTCCATCCTTAACCTCAGGATTAAAATTCTTAAAGGGAATTTCAAAGACTCTCATGAACGAAAGACGTTTGAGATGAAAATGATCACACATTTCAATACCAGAAATGAAGGACTTAATGTAGATTCTGGCTTTCTCACACACTACCATAACTTTCTACAATCTCTCATCTATTTGTCCTATATTGGTTTCTTTTTCCTTTTTGTTTTTCCTCTCATCTGACCTATTTACTCTCCTCTGTTTATTTATTCTTTCTGGCTATTCTCAGCTATTTTCTCCTTCAGACACATTCTCTGCTTTTATGACCCCCCCCCCCCCCCTCTCACCCCCCTTCCTGCCTTCCATTTGTTGTATGTGATGTGTATCTATATCAGAATGATCAGTATTGCTTCAGACCTGAGGAAGAGAGGAAAACTCTCGAAAGCTTGTCTTTTAAATATTATGTTAGTCCAATAAAAAAGGTATCACTGCATACTGCAATACTTTGTTTTTTGAGCATCTATATATATATATATATATATATATATATATATATAATAAATGTGTTTATACGAGTATATATGTAGGAAAAATGGCTGGTAGACTTGTTCGACACAGGGTTGTCACAAACCTTCAGTTTGTAAAAAGAACAATATGAACATACGTACATATACACACGTATATACTGATGTATATATGTATTTAGAGACATCTATACACATATAAAAACAAATAAATATGTACACACATATAGACATATATATGTGCACTGCAGCCCTTTTCAGTTAAGCAAATGAATACGTAGGAAAAAGAAACTTGTAGGTGCTAAAGGACTGTGACCCAGCTTAACTAGTGAATCCCCTTCCAAGAATACAATGTAGCAGAAGCAATGTCAAAAATAAAGTTTAGCGCTAAAAAGCAAGGGTGTATATAAGTGATGTGTAGATAAACGTGAAGTGTTCAAAAATATAATATATCTTCAATGTATTACTGGAAGGATATATATATATACAGGGAGTGCAGAATTATTAGGCAAATGAGTATTTTGACCACATCATCCTCTTTATGCATGTTGTCTTACTCCAAGCTGTATAGGCTCGAAAGCCTACTACCAATTAAGCATATTAGGTGATGTGCATCTCTGTAATGAGAAGGGGTGTGGTCTAATGACAACACCCTATATCAGGTGTGCATAATTATTAGGCAACTTCCTTTCCTTTGGCAAAATGGGTCAAAAGAAGGACTTGACAGGCTCAGAAAAGTCAAAAATAGTGAGATATCTTGCAGAGGGATGCAGCACTCTTAAAATTGCAAAGCTTCTGAAGTGTGATCATCAAAATATCAAGCGTTTCATTCAAAATAGTCAACAGGGTCGCAAGAAGCGTGTGGAAAAAGCAAGGCGCAAAATAACTGCCCATGAACTGAGAAAAGTCAAGCGTGCAGCTGCCAAGATGCCACTTGCCACCAGTTTGGCCATATTTCAGAGCTGCAACATCACTGGAGTGCCCAAAAGCACAAGGTGTGCAATACTCAGAGACATGGCCAAGGTAAGAAAGGCTGAAAGACGACAACCACTGAACAAGACACACAAGCTGAAACGTCAAGACTGGGCCAAGAAATATCTCAAGACTGATTTTTCTAAGGTTTTATGGACTGATGAAACGAGAGTGAGTCTTGATGGGCCAGATGGATGGGCCCGTGGCTGGATTGGTAAAGGGCAGAGAGCTCCAGTCCGACTCAGATGCCAGCAAGGTGGAGGTGGAGTACTGGTTTGGGCTGGTATCATCAAAGATGAGCTTGTGGGGCCTTTTCGGGTTGAGGATGAAGTCAAGCTCAACTCCCAGTCCTACTGCCAGTTTCTGGAAGACACCTTCTTCAAGCAGTGGTACAGGAAGAAGTCTGCATCCTTCAAGAAAAACGTGATTTTCATGCAGGACAATGCTCCATCACACGCGTCCAAGTACTCGACAGCGTGGCTGGCAAGAAAGGGTATAAAAGAAGAAAATCTAATGACATGGCCTCCTTGTTCACCTGATCTGAACCCCATTGAGAACCTGTGGTCCATCATCAAATGTGAGATTTACAAGGAGGGAAAACAGTACACCTCTCTGAACAGTGTCTGGGAGGCTGTGGTTGCTGCTGCAAGCAATGTTGATGGTGAACAGATCAAAACACTGACAGAAACCATGGATGGCAGGCTTTTGAGTGTCCTTGCAAAGAAAGGTGGCTATATTGGTCACTGATTTGTTTTTGTTTTGTTTTTGAATGTCAGAAATGTATATTTGTGAATGTTGAGATGTTATATTGGTTTCACTGGTAAAAAATAAATAATTGAAATGGGTATATATTTGTTTTTTGTTAAGTTGCCTAATAATTATGCACAGTAATAGTCACCTGCACACACAGATATCCCCCTAAAATAGCTATAACTAAAAACAAACTAAAAACTACTTCCAAAACTATTCAGCTTTGATATTAATGAGTTTTTTGGGTTAATTGAGAACATGGTTGTTGTTCAATAATAACATTAATCCTCAAAAATACAACTTGCCTAATAATTCTGCACTCCCTGTATATATATATATATATATATATATATATCAGGAAGGAGACAGAGGCATATATATAGTGTCAAATGGAAAATTCCAAGCAGCAATTTATTATACTATTTAAAAACAGATAGGTGTCTAGAATCTAAAACAATACAATGTAAAATAAAGGGACGTCTCCCTTAAACAATGTAATTATACATATAAAATAAACATAAAAGAACGATTAGTTCAGTACTTGCGCTTTATCGAAAGTGTAACGGTATCCCAAAATTGAGTGAAGTTGTTTGCTTGCCAAGTGGCAAAAAAGTCAACTATTAGGTTGCAGGCCTTAATTACCCGGTGTGTATGGTTGGCATTACTGTTTGAAAATAGGAGCCCCTTTTTGTGTAGCGGTAACGTGACGTTACGTTCTATGATGGCAGGTGGTGTTACCGTGGCAACCCCTATTCCTTAGTATGGAAGGAAGTCCTGGGGGATATTAAGGCAATCTTTGCGGTCATGAAAATTGACTAGTAGAAATTCTTTGTGCTTCAAATAAGCAGGGTTTTATGTAGACTTCTTGAGCCTTACTTTGGACTTTGCGGTCGCTATGTAGCGACTGATGGTGCCAAATAATGTTGGTTCTCCAGACTTTTTTCTTCTACATCCTAAGATCCTTTAGTCGTTACTAACGACCACCAAGTCTTCAACATGCTTTTCTAGTCGCTATTTGCGACCACCAAGTCTTTCAACAAAGGATAACCTAGTCGCTACTAGCGACCGCAAAGACCCACTTCTACATCTCAAGATCCTATAGTCGTTACTAATGACAACCGAGTTATTCACTTGAGGGATCCACCTGCTATCTCTGGTAAAAAAGTCTGGAGAACCAACATTATTCGGCACCATCAGTCGCTACATAGCGACCGCAAAGTCCAAAGTAAGGCTCAAGAAGTCTACATAAAACCCTGCTTATTTGAAGCACAAAGAATTTCTACTAGTCAATTTTCGTGACCGCAAAGATTGCCTTAATATCCCCCAGGACTTCCTTCCATACTAAGGAATAGGGGTTGCCACGGTAACACCACCTGCCATCATAGAACGTGACGTCACGTTACCTCTACACAAAAAGGCGCTCCTATTTTCAAACAGTAACGCCAACCATACACACCGGGTAATTAAGGCCTGCAACCTAATAGTTGACTTTTTTGCCACTTGGCAAGCAAACAACTTCACTCAATTTTGGGATACCGTTACACTTTCGACAAAGCGCAAGTACTGAACTAATCGTTCTTTTATGTTTATTTTATATGTATAATTACATTGTTTAAGGGAGACGTCTCTTTATTTTACATTGTATCGTTTTAGATTCTAGACACCTATCTGTTTTTAAATAGTATAATAAATTGCTGCTTGGAATTTTCCATTTGACACTATATATATGCCTCTGTCTCTTTCCTGATATATATATATATATATCCTTCCAGTAATACATTGAAGATATATTATATTTTTGAACACTTACTTCACGTTTATCTACACATCACTTATATATACCCTTGCTTTTTAGCGCTTAACTTTATTTTTGACATTAGTTAAGCAAATGAAAACATGTAAAAACATATTTATGCACTATTCATCTATACCATAATTGCGTTTGTAATGTCCATCGCTGTCGGCAGTTGCGCACGTATCATCAATCAAATGTTGGCAGCGCGAGGCAGCCAAAAGAATTCACTTTCACAAGAATTCGTCCGCACGAAGTATAACAAAAAAAAATTAACCTCCCACACAAAGTTTTAACACATACACCACAAACCCACACATCACAAAATAATAAAGTAATCAATCCCTTAACCGTCAACCACCCACATCGCAATAAACCTAATTACCCTGTTAACCCCTAAACCGCAAAACCCCCACATCGCAATAAACCTAATTGCCCTATTAATCCCTAAACCGCAAAAACCCCACATCGCAATAAACATAATTAACCTATTAACCCCTAAACCGCAAACCCCCCACATTGCAACTAACCTATCTACCCTATTAACCCCTAAACCGCAAAACCCCCACATCGCAATAAACCTAATTAACCTATTAACCTCTTCAACTGCCAAAACCCACAATGCAAATAACTAACTAATTAAATTACTAAGCCCCTTAACCTAACACCCCCTAACCTAACACCACCTAAATTAACACAAATTACCTAAACTAAAAAATACTAAAGTTACAAAAAATAAAAAAAAGCTAAGATTACAAAAAGTAAAAAAGGCTAACATTACAGAACATAAAAATACAAATTAACAAAGTTTACAAAATTAAACCTAATCCCTAGGGAAAATAAAAAAGCCCCCCTAAAATAAAAACACCCCCTAATCTAATAATAAACTGCCAGTAGCCCTTAGAAGGGCTTTTTGCAGGGCATTGTCCCAAGATAAACAGCTGTTTTGCAGAAGAAAAAGTCTGCCCCCCCTAAAAGTAAACCCCCCACCCACCAAACCCCCCCCAAATAAAATAACCTAACACTAAAAACACCTAAACTACCCATTGCCCTGAAAAGGGCATTTCTTTGGGCATTGCCCTTAAAAGGGCATTTAGCTCTTTTAGGAATTGCCTACCCTAATCTAAATAAAAAAATAAAAAAAACCTAAGTCTAAGCCCCAGGTTGATATTCACTGTTCCTGAAGTCCGGCGGAGAAGGTTCTGTCCCATGCGGGGAAGTCTTCCAAGCGGCAACCTCATCTTTCTTCTTCCAGGAACAATCCGGTGCGGAGTGGAGGGCGGAGCTGAAGACCGGCGACCATGGAACTTAAGACCGGTGACCACGGAGCCATTAAACAGCCAATAGGATTTCGGTAGCTCTCATCCTAATGGTTGATTTGAATTTGAAGAATCAAATCAGCCAATAGGAATTCAAGGGACGCCATCTTTAATCGCATACCTTGAATTCACTATTCAGTGTACGGTGGCGATCGGAAGAAGAGGATCCTCCACTCTCCATGGCTCCGTGGTCGCCGGTCTTCAGTTCCGTCATCGCTGGTCTTCAGTTCCGCTGTCCTGGATGAAGAAAGAAGAGGTCCCGCTTGGAAGAAGATGCCGGCCATTTGGAAGAAGACTTCACCGCATGGAAGAGGACCTTCTCCGCCGGACTTCAGGACCCGTGAGTATCTATTTGGGGCTTTAGTGTTAGGGTTTTTTTTTTTTTAGATTAGGGATGGGCAGCAAAAGAGTTGAATGTCCTTTTAAGTTCAATGCCCATACAAATGCCCCTTTCAGGGCAATGGATAGTTTAGTTTTTAGGTTTAGTGTTAGGTTTTTATTTTGGGGGGTTTGGTGTGTGGGGGAGTTTACTGTTAGGGGGGACTTAGACTTTTTTCTTCTGTAAAAGAGCTGTTTACCTTGGGGCAATGCCCTGCAAAAAAAGCCCTTTTAAGGGCTACTGGCAGTTTATTCTTAGATTAGGGGGTGTTTTTATTTTTGGGGGGGGGGCTTTTTTATTTTCATAGGGATTAGGTTTAATTTTTTAAACTTTAGTAATTTTGGTTTTTTATTTTCTGTAATATTAGATTTTTTATTTTCTGTAAATTTAGCTTAAATTTAAACTTAGGTTTAATTTTTTAATTTTGGGGGGTTAGACTTAGTTTTTTTTTTTTTTTCATAATTTTTTTTTTTTTTTTAGATTAGCGATGGGCAGCAAAAGAGCTGAATGCCCTTTTAAGGGCAATTCCCATACAAATGCCCTTTTCAAGGCAATGGATAATTTAGGTTTTTTAGTGGTAGGTTTATTTATTTTTGGGGGTTTGGTGGGTGGTGGGTTTTACTGTTAGGGGGGACTTAGAATTATTTGAGACTGCAAAAGAGCTGTTTAACTTAGGGCAATGCCCTACAAAAGCTTAGCATTAGATTAGGGGATGTTTTTATTTGGGGGGGGGCTTTTTTATTTTCATAGGAATTAGGTTTTATTTTTACTTTTTGGAGGGTTTTAGATATAGGTTTTCTTTTGTTGTTGTTTTTTTTTTAGATAAGGGATGGGCAGCAAAAGAGCTATTGGTAGTTCAGCATTAGATTAGGGGGTGTTTTTATTTGAGGGGCAGAGCTTTTTAATTTTCAGGAATTAGGTTTAATTTTATAATTTTTGATAATTTGTTTATTTTTTCTGTAGTTCAATTTTTTTTATTTCTTTTTATTAACAACACATAGGCCTCTATTTATCAAGCTGTCAACCGCAAATACGCTGGAATTCTGCAGCGTATTTGTGGGGAGCCTGATTCGCCTTAGTTATCAGTCCGACACAGATCGATGCTTACGTCACTCCAGATGTTCCGAATGCAAGTTTGGCACAATCTGACTACTTTTGCTAGTTATCAAATAACTAGCAGGTACGCTCTGCACTTTTCCGGCCCAGCGTACCATAGGAATCAATGGGAGTCTGACAGCAGCATAAGCTCATGGTCGCTGCTGCCCGATATCCCATTGATTCCTATGGTAATGTCTACACCTAACACCCTAACATGTACCCCGAGTCTAAATACCCCTAGTCTGCCCCCCCTACACCGCCACCACCTACATTATACTAATTAACCCATAAACCGTCGCTCACGGACCCCACCGCCACTCTAATAAACTTATTAACCCCTTAACCGCCACTCACGGACCCCGCCGCAACTAAATAAATTGTTTAACCCCTAAACTGCCGCTCCCAGAGCCCACCTCCACCTATATTATACATATTAACCCCTAATCTGCCGCCCCCTACACCGCCGCCAATATATTAAATTTATTAACCCCTAAACCTATGTCTAACCCTAACCCTAACCCTAACACCCCCTAACTTAAATATAATTTAAATAAATCTAAATAAATATTCCTATAATTAACTAAATTATTCCTATTTAAAACTAAATACTTACCTATAAAATAAACCCTAAGCTAGCTACAATATAACTAATCGTTACATTGTAGCTAGCTTAGGGTTTATTTTTATTTTACAGGCAACTTTGTATTTATTTTAACTAGGTACAATAATTATTAACTATTTAATAAATACCTTGTTAAAATAAAGACAAAAGTACCTGTAAAATAAAATCTAACCTAAGTTACAATTACACCTAATACTACACTATAATTAAATTAATTACCTACATTAACTACAATTAGCTATAATTAAATAAAATTAACTAAAGTACAAAAACCCCCCACTAAATTACAGAAAATAATAAAATAATTACAAGAATTTTAAACTAATTACCCCTAATCTAATCCCCCTAATAAAATAAAAAAGCCCCCCAAAATAATAAAAAGCCCTACCCTATACTAAATTACAAATAGCCCTTAAAAGGGCCTTTTGCGGGGCATTACCCCAAAGTAATCAGCTCTTTTACCTGTAAAATAAAGTACAATACCCCCCCAACATTAAAACCCACCACCCACACACCCAACCCTACTCTAAAACCCACCCAATCCCCCCTTAAAAAAAACTAACACTAACCCCTTGAAGATCACCCTACCTTGAGAAGTCTTCACCCAACCAGGCCGAAGTCCTCAAAGAAGCTGGGCGAAGTGGTCCTCCAGACGGGCAGAAGTCTTCATCCAGACGGCATCTTCTATCTTCATACATCCGGCGCGGAGCGGCTCCATCTTCAAGACATCCGACGCGGAGCATCCTCTTCTTTCGACGTCTTCTTCGGAATGAAGGTTCCTTTAAATTACGTCATCCAAGATGGCGTCCCTTCAATTCCGATTGGCTGATAGAATTCTATCAGCCAATCCGAATTAAGGTAGGAGAAATCCTATTGGCTGATGCAATCAACCAATAGGATTGAAGTACAATCCTATTGGCTGATCCAATCAGCCAATAGGATTGAGCTCACATTCTACTGGCTGTTCCAATCAACCAATAGAATGCAAGCTCAATCCTATTGGCTGATTGCATCAGCCAATAGGATTTTTCCTACCTTAATTCCGATTGGCTGATAGAATTCTATCAGCCAATCGGAATTGAAGGGACGCCATCTTGGATGACGTCATTTAAAGGAACCTTCATTCCCGAAGAAGACGTTGAAAGAAGAGGATGCTCCGCGTCGGATGTCTTGAAGATGGAGCCGCTCCGCGCCGGATGGATGAAGATAGAAGATGCCATCTGGATGAGGACTTCTGCCCGTCTGGAGGACCACTTCGCCTGGCTTCGTTGAGGACCTCGGCCCGGTTGGGTGAAGACTTCTCAAGGTAAGGTGATCTTCAAGCAGTTAGTGTTAGGTTTTATTAAGGGGGGATTAGGTGGGTTTTAGAGTAGGTTTGGTTGTGTTGGTGGTGAGTTTTAATGTTGGGGGGGTTTTGTACTTTTTTTTACAAGTAAAAGAGCTGATTACTTTGGGGCAATACCCCGCAAAAGGCCCTTTTAAGGGATATTTGTAATTTAGTATAGGGTAGGGCTTTTTATTATTTTGGGGGACTTTTTTATTTTATTAGGGGGATTAGATTAGATTAGGTGTAATTAGTTTAAAAAAAATTGTAATTATTTTATTTTCTGTAATTTAGTGGGGGGGTTTCGTACTTTAGTTAATTTTATTTAATTGTAGTTAATTGAAGTTAATGTAGGTAATTAATTTAATTATAGTGTAGTGTTAGGTGTAATTGTAACTTAGGTTAGGTTTTATTTTACAGGTACTTTTGTCTTTATTTTAACTAGGTAGCTATTAAATAGTTAATAACTATTTAATAACTATTGTACCTAGTTAAAATAAATACAAAGTTGCCTGTAAAATAAAAATAAACCCTAAGATAGCTACAATGTAACTATTAGTTATATTGTAGCTATCTTAGGGTTTATTTTATAGGTAAGTATTTAGTTTTAAATAGGAATAATTTAGTTAATTATAGGAATATTTATTTATATTTATTTAAATTATATTTAAGTTAGGGGTTGTTAGGGTTTGTCATGCATATTCCTTTCTATATTAGCACTGCCCCTTTAACTGCTTGGAATTACCATAAATACCTGCAATCCACACTCACTCATTGCTTGGTATTGTTTCTCTACTGGGACCAGTCCTGAGCTGCACACCTTTCCTGCAATTCCTGCAGCAACCGCTCATTGAGCTCTGTTCCTGTTTCGCTCCCAAGCAGAGCTGGGACCTGCTCCGCTACCGGAACTGCGGCCTCTGTGACGTCACACGCCACTCTCCTGCCGAGACCGGCTGCCTCCTAACCGCTTACCGCTGCTTATCCTACTTGCGGTTCCTCTCACAATCAGTCTGCAACTTAGGTAATCAAGGTACCGATACTAGGGGGTTATTTCCTTGCTTATATTTTTTAACCTGTATTATGCTTTACACACTTGTGCTTATTCGTAAGTACACCCATTTTTACTTGAGCTCTTGTTATAAAAGTATCCTCCATTATTTTTCTGTTTTGTGCACAAACATATATTCAGCTCGTATTTGTTAACCTACTCCTCCAAAAGAGGCTTAAGCATGTATTCACACTGCTGATTAGACTACTCCTGCATTTATCAGCAATAGTGTTGTGCTGATGCTTATCTAATTTTTATTTTTGTTTTTTCTTCTTCACATATTAACTGCTTCTTGTGTGTGTGCTAGGTTGCCACATATTGCTTATGTGTAATATCCGTGTGACACCCTGCTACACACTTAGCTACACCCTATATTATTCATATACCTATTTATCAGTAGCTGTGGTCCACTCTAACACATGTCTCTTTTCCCTGACATTACAGAAATACCAAGCCTTCTAAAAATGGACCCAACTGATATGAATACACACATACAAACACTAAGCAACAAAGTAGACTTATTAACTGAGGGTCTTACTGTTTTAAAACTTGAAAATGATAATTTAAAAACTTATATCAAGGAGGTTGTTGATAGAAAACCCCCTCCCTTAGAACCCCATATTAGTTCCCCTGAACCTTTCTCAGGAGATAGAAAGATGTTTAGGGAATTTAAAAATTCATGCTATTTACTTTTTACTCTTAAACCCTATACATATCCTACCGATAGGGTAAAAGTTATGACAAACATCTCCTACCTGAGGGCAGAGCCAAGGGCATGGGCAAATAGTTTTCTGGAGCACAATGATGACATTCTTAACTCCTTAGACTCTTTCTTCTCTGCCTTATCACAACTTTATGAGGATCCCTTTAAGCAGCAAACAGCTGAAAATGCCATGAGGTCCCTAAGGCAGAGGAAGAGAGACGTAGAAGAATATATAGCGGAATTCAAGAGGTGGGCTCCTGACACCCAATGGAACAACTTGCCTCTCCGAAATCAATTTCGGTTGGGGTTGTCAGATGCGGTTAAGGACGAGTTATCTCGCACCCAAATACCTCCCACTCTGGAACAACTTATAGACCTATGTATATGCATTGACAGAAGGCTTAGGGAAAGACATCACGAACGGTCTAGCCATGATTCATTCTCTAGACCCAGGCTCACAAACAATCCACCCAGTACACACTCAAAACCCCCTCCAGAACCTATGGATATCGCCTTCTTAAGGGGACCCATAAGTTCCCAGGAAAAGACAAGACGTCGCACTCATAACCTGTGCATGTACTGTGCCTCTGAAGAGCATGGGATAAGAGAGTGCCCCAACCTCACCCGCCAAAGAAAGGGTAAGCTGTTGACTCCCTATCATTCAATTAAGACTGTCCTCAAATGTAACCAGTATTGTAAAACCACTCTTGTTTTACAGTGGGATCAAACTCGGGTGACCGTCCCAGGGATTATTGACTCCGGAGCCTCCCTCTCTTACATTGATAAAAGTTTTTGTGAATCTAATAAAATTCCCTTGCACAAGAAACTGTCTCCTGTTCATTTGAGAGGAATAGATGGTGAGGTCTTGTCCACAGGACCTGTTCTGTTTGAGACAATTCCTATTTTAATGTCAACAGAGTGTCACCATAGGGAGTATATCAAATTCGATGTCATTACTTCACCTGACTTTCCCCTAATTCTAGGGCTACAATGGCTTAGGCAACATGATCCTACCATCACTTGGTCATCCCTCTCTTTACAGTTTACTTCAGATTACTGCAACCTGTTACCCTCAATTGCTACTTCAACCATCACCCGAAGGTGTACAAACAAATGTGCCCCCTGATTATGAAGATTTTTCTGATGTGTTCAGCAAGAAACAATCAGAAAATCTTCCACCACACAGGCCGTATGACTGCCCAATCGATCTCCTTCCAGGGGCGGCAATTCCTTGTGGGCACATCTTCCCTCTGTCTAAACCAGAACTGTTACATCTTAGATCCTACATCGAAGAAAACCTTAAAAAAGGTTTTATAAGACCATCAACCTCTCCTGCAGCAGCAGGGATTTTTTTTGTTAAAATCAAAGATGCCTCCCTAAGACCTATTGTGGATTATAGGCAGTTAAACAAAGTTACTATAAAAAACCGTTACCCCTTACCCCTTATCAGTGAATTAATTGAGCGTCTAGAAGGTTCCAAAATCTTCACCAAGTTAGACCTTAGGGGAGCCTACAACTTGATCAGGATGAGGGCAGGAGACGAATGGCTGACTGCATTTCGTACCCGTTATGGGTTATACGAGTATGTAGTCATGCCATTCGGTCTCTGTAACGCTCCTGCTACCTTCCAACATCTCATAAATGACATTTTCAAGGATGTCCTGGATACCTACGTAGTCATTTACCTCGACGACATTCTCATATACTCCAAATCTCTAGCAGACCACAAAATCCATGTCCGACAGGTATTGACTAGACTCAGAAGTAACTCTTTATATGTAAAAGCAGAAAAATGCATCTTTCATGCCAGCAGTATACCATTCCTTGGATACATAATATCTGATAAGGGTATACGTATGGATGATACTAAAATAAAATCTGTAGTAAATTGGCCTGTCCCTACTTCCAGAAAACAAGTTCAAAGTTTTCTTGGATTCGCCAATTTCTACAGAAAATTTATTAAAAATTACTCCTCTCTTGCTAAACCTCTTATTGATCTCACAAAGCAAAATACAAAATTTTTCTGGTCAACTGTCGCTCAAGATGCTTTTGATTTACTGAAATCACGATTTACATCTGCTCCCATTTTGCGCTACCCAAACCCAGAACTCCCTTATACACTTGAAGTAGACGCTTCTGATTTTGCACTTGGAGCCATCCTTTCACAACGACAATCATTACAACAACCATTACATCCTGTAGCTTATTATTCTCGTACTCTAACAACAGCAGAAAGAAACTATCCAATTGGCGAAAAGGAACTCCTGGCTATTAAGGCTGCATTCGAGCAATGGAGACACCTACTGGAAGGTGTTACAACGCCAACCATAGTTTATACTGATCATCGAAACTTACAATTCCTAAAGTCCACAAGAACGCTTTCTGCTCGCCAAGTTCGCTGGAATTTATTCTTTTCACGCTTCAATTTTCTCATTACCTACAGACCTGCCAGGAAAAATGGGAAGGCAGACGCCCTATCTCGACTTCCACAACCACCTCTGGACATTACCACAAGCCAACACGTCATTCCCGAAGAAAACTTTCTTCTATTCATGGTTGATTTTGGACCTCTGTTAAAATCTGAACAAATGAAGGATTCCTCCAAACCTGAACATCTTCTAACAATTAACAACCAAGGACTTTATTGTTATGGGAACAAACTATATCTTCCTCCATCTCTACGTGACCAGTTATTCAAATCCGCTCACGACTCGTCTCTAGGGGGACATTGTGGAGTAACCAAAACTAAGGAACTAGTACAGAGATCTTACTGGTGGCCAACCTTATTAACTGATGTGACACAGTTCATTAACTCTTGCCCCACTTGTACCGTATCTAAAAGAAACAAAAGACCACCTTATGGACTTCTCTATCAATTCCTACACCTGATAGACCCTGGCAAGAAATTGCCCTAGATTACATTGTGGATTTACCCATTTCTGAAAAAAAACACCACTATATTAGTAGTGGTGGATTTGTTCAGCAAAATGATCCATCTTATACCTTACCACAAGCTCCCCACTGCAGCAGAAACCATACAACTACTTTTGAAAAATGTCATCAGGCTACATGGCTTGCCCAATTCACCAGCGCCCTGTGGTCTGCCTTCTGCAAACAATTTTCCATTGATAAGTCCCTTTCTTCGTCCTACCATCCTCAGACGAACGGACAGACAGAACGTTGTAACCAATGGGTAGAACAGTTCCTAAGGACTTATTGTCATACAAATCAACATTCCTGGTCCCAACTACTACATTTTGCTGAATTCGTTTTTAATAATACTCTACATTCTACAACTAAACAGACACCCTTCTATGTCAACTATGGGTTCCATCCTTCCTTCCAATGGTTGCCTGAACTGGTTTCAGATCATTCCCATATTTCAGACTTAGCTTCCACCATCACTTCAAATTTTGTTTCTGTTAAACAAGCAATTGATGATGCAAAGATTATACAAAAAAAATATTACGACTGACGCCGCACTCCACCACCTACATACAAACCAGGAGATCTTGTCTGGCTGTCCACAAAAAATCTACGCTTGTCAACTCCATCCAGGAAGCTTTCACCACTCTTCATCGGACCATTCCCTATCCAGCGGATCATCAACTGCAACGCTGTTCGTCTTACGTTACCTACTACACTCAGGATACATCCCACCTTTCATGTATCATTACTCAAACCTTACCGAACCCTACGTACCCAACCTACAGATACCACGCTACCTCCTGTCTCCATAGACCCCAACATGGAATATGAGGTTGAGGATATTCTGGATGCTAGACGTTTCAGGGGTGATCTTCAATATCTCATCAAATGGAAGGGATACTCTAGTGAACACAACTCCTGGGAGCCATCCACCAACATCTCAGCTCCCAGATTAATTTCCAGATTCCATCAAAGACACCCAGAACGTCCAAGACTTTGAGCATCGGTGCTGCTCCTGGAGGGGGGTGTTCTGTCATGCATATTCCTTTCTATATTAGCACTGCCCCTTTAACTGCTTGGAATTACCATAAATACCTGCAATCCACACTCACTCATTGCTTGGTATTGTTTCTCTACTGGGACCAGTCCTGAGCTGCACACCTTTCCTGCAATTCCTGCAGCAACCGCTCATTGAGCTCTGTTCCTGTTTCGCTCCCAAGCAGAGCTGGGACCTGCTCCGCTACCGGAACTGCGGCCTCTGTGACGTCACACGCCACTCTCCTGCCGAGACCGGCTGCCTCCTAACCGCTTACCGCTGCTTATCCTACTTGCGGTTCCTCTCACAATCAGTCTGCAACTTAGGTAATCAAGGTACCGATACTAGGGGGTTATTTCCTTGCTTATATTTTTTAACCTGTATTATGCTTTACACACTTGTGCTTATTCGTAAGTACACCCATTTTTACTTGAGCTCTTGTTATAAAAGTATCCTCCATTATTTTTCTGTTTTGTGCACAAACATATATTCAGCTCGTATTTGTTAACCTACTCCTCCAAAAGAGGCTTAAGCATCTATTCACACTGCTGATTAAACTACTCCTGCATTTATCAGCAATAGTGTTGTGCTGATGCTTATCTAATTTTTATTTTCGTTTTTTCTTCTTCACATATTAACTGCTTCTTGTGTGTGTGCTAGGTTGCCACATATTACTTATGTGTAATATCCGTGTGACACCCTGCTACACACTTAGCTACACCCTATATTATTCATATACCTATTTATCAGTAGCTGTGGTCCACTCTAACACATGTCTCTTTTCCCTGACATTACAGGGTTAGACTTAGGTTTAGGGGTTAATAAATTTAATATAGTGGCGGCGGTGTAGGGGGCGGCAGATTAGGGGTTAATAAATATAATGTAGGTGGCGGTGGGCTCCGGGAGCGGCGGTTTAGGGGTTAAACTATTTAGTTGCAGCGGGGTCCGGGAGCAGCAGCATAGGGGTTAATAACTTTATGTAGGTGGCGGCGGTATAGGGGCAGCAGATTAGGGGTTAATATGTATAATGTAGGTGGCGGTGGGCTCCGGGAGCGGCGGTTTAGGGGTTAATACATTTATTAGAGTTGCGGCGGGGTCCGGGAGCGGCTGTTTAGGGGTTAATAACTTTATTTAGTTGCGGGGGAATCAGAGAGCGGCGGTATAGGGGGTAAAACAGTATAGTATAGTGTGGGTGTTTAGTGATAGGGTACCAATAAAGCTGGGAAAAAGCCGAATAGCAGCGAGATCGATGACTGTTAGTTAACAACAGTCCACTGCTCATCGCTCCGTACTTGGTGCGCAGCTTTTTCACAGCTTTTTTGATAATTTTGGAGAACGTATTCAGGTCCGCGGCAGCGAAGTTAGGCGATCTTAGGCGAGCGTATTGGTGCCGGCGAATGCAGGTAAGTTGACAGGTTGATAAATAGAGGCCATAGACTGCCCTCTGGGCAGGCTTACCAACTAGTATTTAATAAAGTGTTATAGTGTGTATTTGCTGTATTCACATTCCAATGTTCTGCGCATAGCTGAATATGTTAATGTATTTATAAATAGATATTCCTATATATCATGTATATATATGTATAGAAATATACTGTACTAAAAAAACATACGATATTTGTAGAAATATGTATTAATGAATAAATAGAACATATTTGTCTATGAGAAGAACATTAGAATGTGAAATATTCATATTTTCATGTCGGATTTGCGCCCAAGCAGAGTGCTAGGTTTCCCCCCACTTATTTTCCTCTATTGACTTCCATGAGGAAATGTGTGAACGTGCACGTGATATTCTAAGTTCGGCTTTTTGTTCTCATTGGGTTAGCGCACGAGCAAAAACAGTTTACTTTCAACTTATAATACAAGCACAACTCAATCTGCGCAAAAAGCTTACTTCTAGCGCATTTAACGCTCGAGCTGGAGCATTAATTAGCGCTCCACTTGTAATCTGGCACATAATATATTTAACAAGCTATTTTTATGTGCTCTTCAGATTTTCTTTTTCTTTACTGCCCATTACATATCATTGTTAAATTTCACTATATTATTAAAGGGATGCTGTACTGTAAATTGTGTTTCCAATGACTTGTTATAGTAGCCGTAGAGTATTAGATGCATGGGGAATTGCTCATTTAGCTTTATTTTTTAATTAACTGGTTTCCCTCATTAAAACCACAAACCATTTAATCTCAAGAACATGGCTATTCAAATGGAGTATGCAGTAAGAGCAGACCTGCTTATTGTATCTCAATCTTTCTATACACAAAGACCATTACTTAAGTACTGTAACTTTCATTGTATGTGTTGATTTTGATGAGCAAAGCCAGTTATTTCAAAAGCAAAAATAAACCCAAACAAGCTCATTTCCAAAAAATGTTTTACTATACAGGTGGTATAACAATGGGAACACATTAAATTAAAAATTACTCCCTTTTAATCTCAGTACAGTCTCCTATTTTAAACTGAATTTCATTTTAGATAATTATTTTAAGCATTCATTTCCTTATGCAAAGTGCAAACATAACATTACATATCTTGCTGCTAAATATAGCCTTCTATGTTAAATTTGCGCTTATAGCTTTTAGACTATTTCATACTGTTATTACTAGTAATAAGAGGGATGTACTTATTAATAATCAGATGTCAAGGGCAGGAACAATGTCAGTTGTCTGGATGAATTTGGAACTGTGCCCTATGTTTTTGTTGTTGTTGTTTATTTAAAAAAAAAAAGGTAAATAAAAAATGGATTTAAAGGGAGAGCAGCTCAGTTTGTTGGCTGTACATATTGGGGCCTATTTATCAAAGGTCTTGCGGACCTGATCCGACAGTGCGGATCAGGTCCGCAAGACCTCGCTGAATGCGTTGCACCAGCAGCTCTTGTGAGCTGCTGGTGCAACGCCGCCCCCTGCAGACTCGCGGCCAATCAGCCACCAGCAGGGAGGTGTCAATCAACCCGATCGTACTCGATCGGGTTGATTTCCAGCGACTCCTGTCCGCCTCATTAGAGCAGGCGGACAGGGTTATGAAGCAGCGGTCTTTAGACCGCTGCTTCATAACTGCTGTTTTTGGCGAGTCTGAAGACTCGCCAGAAACACAGGCCCACAAGTTCGGAGCTTGATTAACTCTTATCATACCCACAGATCTGCACCCCACATTCAATATCACTTACCCTGACCCTGTAGCTCATTCGTCAGCCACAAATACATAGGACAACCTGGTCCTGCTGCCCCTCTGTCAGCTGTATACTCACATCAGACTGCAGATAAGCCCCCTGGCCTACAGCTTCTCTGTAAGACACTATGTATACCGCATGCCACATAACCTAAAGCCCTCTGTTTCCTTAGCCCTTGTATCAGCCACATGTCAATATCAGACAGGAACAGACCCTTAGTCTTGCAGCCATTTATTATATGGCTGCTCTTTATCCTGTGCACACTATATTGTCTCTGAACATAGGGATTGTATGTGTAGGGTGAGTAGGATGATAAAGGCTGAGACTGGCCACCATACTAGGCAGAGTATGATCAGGCTACCTCGTACAATGGGCAGCATGACATAGGAGGTCCATGTTCATGTATATTGAGTGGGTGGGTAGGCATATTTTAAATATTCAGTTCCCCTTTCACCAGCTCCCAGGAAAGGAGAAGCCTGCTTTGCACAATTGCCTACCTGGCATATGTGGCCCATACCCATGCATGCTAATTATTATTACTACCATTTTATAATGATTAAAAATAAACAGTGCAATTAATAATGAATTGTTATATCAGGCCATATAAGGATTTCACAAATAAATATGAGAATATTACAGTTATTAATCTGTACATTGTAAAACATCATTTTTGACCTTCATATCACCTGAAAATCTGTTTTTCTACACAGTTTTCTGCCCCTTAATCCTTACCCAGTCTGCAGATGGTATAAGAGGTAACATTGCTAGGCAGCAGCATAGGTCCGGTGTACTGAGGCAGTGGCACCTTGCGGTAGTACAGTTTAAAGCCCTCATTTTGACCCAGCTTGATTGATGGTTCCCAGGCTGCTTGGATCGCTGTACTGTTCAGGACTTTGATGTAGAGGGACGGCACTGCAGGAACTGAAACAGATTAACCAAGGGTTATAGTATAAGCTGAACAGAAGCCAATATACTAACACTTACAAAGGATCTGCATGCAAAATAGCTTTCAAAATTGTTATTCTGTCAGCAAAATTTGCATTGTTTTTCCACTCCAAGAAACATATAGAAATAAGTTACTGCACAGATCAAATAATAACTGGGTAGAATGTTCAAAAGGACTAAGAGTGCACTGCCGCCTCTCTGGGGGGCACTGGGAAACAAAACATAATTTTCAACATTTAATGACATGAAAAGCAGATAAAATAAATAATGTAAGTAAATTACAAAGTGGTTTTTACTACTCATAATTAAACATTTTATGGATAATTACATTTTAAGTGTAATGTCCCTTTAATTAAGGGACATTGCCAGTTGATAGTAAGAGACAGAAGTAAATGAGCTTGTGCTCTTATCTGAGCAATATCTGAATAGAATGTTGCATGGTCAGATAAATTACACCATGAAATATTTTGAGACTGTAATATAAAATGTTTAATTATGCATGTAAAACAACTTTGCACTAAGCTCAAATTATTTATTTTGCCTTATTTCTCTGTACTTTAAAGGGACAGTCTACTCCAGAATTTGTATTTTTTTTAAAGATATATAATCCCTTTATTACCCATTCCCCAGTTTTGCATAACCAACACGGTTATTTTAATTTACTTTTTTTACCTCTGTGATAATCTTGTATTAAACCCCTTAATGACCAGCTCCATACCCTGTACGTCACTGCAGTCCTGGGCTTCTCTCTGCCACGATCTCACTCAAAATAGCCAGATCTCGCTATTTCTGCATGCCCCACGAGTGGAGCCCTGCTGAAATAGATTTGCAGAGTTACTGATGCAGAGAGGGCCCTTAAGGACCAGCGACATACCCTGTACGTCGCTGCAGTCCTGGGCTTTTCTCTGCCTCTATCTCACTCAAAATAGCATCGGACAGTGGTGGTGCCAATCGCTGATGGGTGGGAGGGTAAGGAGGGAGGCGGGTGGGCAGCCCATTGCTGCAGGGGGCAGGAGGAGGGCGGAAGTGGGTGGGACTGCTCAGCCACGCTACAGGGAGTAAATAAAATTAAAAAAATAACTGTGTCATTGAGGGGGAAGGAGCAATGAGGGGGATCCCATGTTGGATCCGTTAACGAAAAAAGATCTGGGAGGGGGAGGGGGGGCAGATACACTACAGAAAAAATTGGTCTTTTTTTTTTTTTAATTAGCCAAATTCGCAGCAAACTGGGTATTGGCAGGAGGGTTAGAGAGCTTTTTTGGGGGGAATCTGGAAGGTTGGGGGGTTAGGGGGAACCTACACTGCAGCAAATATATATATATTCTTTTAAAGGATTCCAAAACTTTCTTTTTTGTCTACACCGTGACCACAAATGTAAATTACCAAACATGCATATATTAGAAATTACCTACTTTTATATTCCACCGATGTTTCTCTGCCATATAAAATTATTTTTTTATTTTCTCAAATGACGTTGTTCAAGACAACCTTCTAAAATGGGCCGTGCACTGTCTAAATCCATTTCCAATCCGATCTCGATGTTTTGCATATAATTAAGTGACTATTTCGTCACCATGCGCATGCGTATTGCGATCCATCCATTTGCGCATGCTCAAATCCCCCTCCGTGATACCACAATTACAGTGGGTGCATATAATTAAGTGACTGTTTCGTCACCATGCGCATGCGTATTGCGATCTATAGATTTGCGCATGCGCATATCCCCTCCATGATACCACAATTACAGCGGGTCTGCTGGTGAGTGACGTCGATTTAGCATATCGCGCATGCGCATAGCGGCTATACTCCGCCATTATGATAACCTGGGTTATCGGTCAGGGTTGGAGAATTGAAATGTATAGCCAGCGATGGGTTTGGAAACTCTTTGATTTTTGGAATGGGATTTAACCTAAATGGTAGTTCTTTGAAAATACAAGTAAATTACAAAGTAAATTATAATATAATGATATTGCGATTGCAGGAATTTTTTTGGGGGGGTTTAGTGTCCCTTTAAATTATAAAAAAAAAGGTTTTATTTTCATACTGGCAGACTTTCTGCAAGTACTTAAGATGGCGGGGACAATTGTGAGGTGGGGAGGGAAGAGAGCTGTTTGAGGGTGGTCAGGAAGGGATCAGGGGGTGGGATGTGTCAGGTGGGAGAGTGATCTCTACATTAAAGCTAAAATTAACCCTACAAGCTACCTAATTAACCCCTTCACTGCTGGGCATAATACAAGTGTGGTGTGCAGCGGCATTTAGCGTCCTTCTAATTACTAAAAAGCAATGCCAAAGCCATATATGTCTGCAATTTCTGAACAAAGGGAATCCCAGAGAAGCATTTACAACCATTTGTGCCATGACTGCACAAGCTGTTTGTAGATAATTTCAGTGAGAAATCTAAAATTGTGAAAAAGATAAAGTTTTTTTTTTATTTGATCGCATTTGGTGGTGAAATGGTGGCATGAAATATACCAAAATGGGCCTAGATCAATACTTTGGGTTGTCTACTAAAAAATATATATATAGTTTTGTAGATAAATATAAAAAGGCTCTATTTCTGTTTAAATATAGTGATGGCACAAATGCTAAAAATGCTCTGATCTTTTGGGGAAGTTTTTGTCTGAAATGCCCAGTCCTTAAGGGGTTAAGTCTCTGCAAATTGCCCCTTTACCTGAGTTCTTTTGACAGACTTGCACTTTAGCCAATTAGTGCTGACTCATAAATAACTCCACAGGAGTGAGCACAATAATATATATAAGCACACATGAACTAGCACTGTCTAGCTGTGAAAAATTGTCAAAATAATAGAGGTAGATAAGAGGCGGCCTTCAAGGGCTTAGACATTAGCATATAAGCCTACCTAGGTTTAGTTTTCAACAAAGAATACTAATAGAAAAAAAGAACATTTGATGATAAAAGTAAATTGGAAAGCTGTTTACAATTGCATGTCCATGTTTAATTTTGACTAGACTGTCCCTTGAAGTTAGATCCAGGAGAAGAAAAATATGATGAGCCCCAGATCTTGCTGAAAGATAAAGGGGTGTATTTATAAAGCAGCGGATGCTGCTTATTCCGTGCAAACCTTCTGGATCCCCGGAAATATAAGTTAAGAAGCAGCGGTCTTAAATGCTTGTGCAATGCCACTAGAAATGCTCGTCCGTCACTAGAAATGCTTGTTCAATGTTAAATGCGAAAGCGTATGCTGTCGGCATTTAGCGATGTTGGGCGGACATGATCCGCTACAGCAGATCATGTCCGTCCGACATTTGTTAAATCGACCCCGAAGTTGCAATTGTCCTGAATAGAAAAGAAATGTGGGAAGGAGTGATCATATATTAGGCATAATAACTACATTTTCCCTCTCTTCTCTTTTCTTTTGCCCATTCACTCCCCTCTCTTACCTCTCCTACTTATCTCTTCCCATACTTTCCAAGATTCCAACATTTCCAAAAATGCACCCCTTTTATCTATAGTAAATAATTCAAAATTTATTTTTTACATTTAGTTTTTCTGCTACCCTAGGAACTGGGCAATCTGCTGCCCCAAACCTCCCACCCTCAAACTATTTTAGCTCACAACCATAGTCCAATGATGGGAGTAGCCATGTACAGATCTCCCAAGCATCCTGGATCCTGCTGGGAGATCTGCCTAATTTTCCTCCCACAGCATTTCTGACCAGCACAAATGTCCTGTTTTTTAGGAATTGCTCAAGCTCTGTCACAGATGTGCCCTGAGTCCACCCATCCCTACCCTTGACATGCCTATGTTTCAGTGCTTCTGTCAAGATCTCACCCACAAAACACAGCTGTGCCTCACTCACAAGATTCCTCAGTTCCCTGTTACACAAAGCCTTTGGTAAATTTGGGAGATATGCATGCACCCCCAAACAACAATTTGGAGAGCCAAGTACTGTGCAGAGATCATGACATAGAACTACCTCTAAAGAAAACCCTATTGCCTAAGCCAAAATATTCACCTACAAACTAAATTTTAACCATGTACTGTTTTGAAATTGCTGTTAGGTGAACGTGATGTGTATAAAACTTGCTATTTTCTAGACAACATGAGGTTTGTGTTAGGTGGAGAATATTACATTGAAATATCTTTGGGCTTCTTCTCAAACTGCAGTCTAACATTTCATCTCTCACCAAAACTTCACAAATAACTCCAATATATTTGCTAATTATTTTTCCAAATGGATAGATGTTATTTTTTTACCTTCTCCCAGAGTGCTTTGCACGACTGTGGCTGAGGCTTTGCTGGCTCCACGTGAGGTATATGCCTTTATGTAGAAGCTATAAGTTGTTGAGGGTTCAAGGTCTGTTACCAGCTGTTGAAAAGTGTCCTTGCTCACAGCCTCCTGATATTCCATATGTAAAGGATCTGGAAGACAGGATAAAAAGGTGAGAGAATGACTTTCAATATTTTAGTATTAAAGTCATGTAGATATATAACAAACTCTTAAAGTAGAGGGTATACAAGAACATGGTAAAATGTAATGAGCTTCATAATAAAATAACAGGCATGCACAGACAAATCATTTGTTTTTCTTTCATTTCATCTGATATTCATTAAGGTTTTTTTTCCAATATTAACAAAAATCCATTTGTCTGCTATTTTCCAATGGGGGCTGTCTTCATAGAAGCAGAGGGGCAGTGAGACAGCACCTAAAACTTAAAAAGTTAATGTAGTAGCTAGTGCTACTGAAACACGGGAATCAGTCAACTGACAGAGATATTGCTAATTTGTTATTTAATAGTGTACACTTAAATTGTGAAGCCTTTCCCACCAATGTAGTGAAAATTTGAACTTTTGATGCCTTTCCCATCTGCAGAAAAGCAATCATTTGTTGTTTGTATTTTCATGAAAGGAGCGGCTTCTTTATAATTTTTAGAAGAATGCAATAAATATAAAAAAATGGAAAAAAATTACATTTATTTTTATATTCATGTGAATGTCTGAAATAACTATAAAAAAATGTCAATGTATTGCTCCTGCTTAGACTAATGGCTGTACAGTACAAGCATCACCGTTAGACAACTTGTGCTTAACATGACTTTTATTTCTAATATAGAGAAATCAAATACCATAGGTTACTGTTGTCTCTACAACACAGCATTAGTGTTCTTAGTACCTTTCTCAAAAGTGAGATCCCTGGGATGTATTCATTAAAGTAAGTATGCCATCCCATTAAGAGAAACCTTTCTAGATTCTGTTATTCTTTTAAGCAGAGTCTGACAAATGGATAAAAAAAATTGGAACCTGAATCTAAATATTTAGCAGCCATACCTCCCTATCCTCTGTATTGTATTACTCCCTAACTTAAAGGGACAGTAAAGTCAAAATTAAACTTTGATGAGCATGCAGTTTTATACAACTTTCCAGTTTACTTCTATTATCTTATTTGTTATATTATCCTTTGTTGGAAAGCATACATAGGCAATTTACTGCTAGGAGCTAGCTGCTGATTGGTGGCTGCACATTTATGTCTCTTGTAATTGGCTCATATGTTGTATTCAGCTATTTATCAGTGGTGCAAGGAAGATTTAGGACAGTGTATCCTCTATTTAGAAAATACATCTCTATATGAATTGTTGTTTTTTTTACACTGTTTTATATTTTTATTATTTACACTTTTATATTATTTTTATTACAATTTTTATTATATTTATTTATGATTTTGTCTGTTACACACTGGCACATACCACGAGAATTAAACAAATTTGATAATAGAAGTAAATTGGAAAGTTGTTTAAAATGTTATGCTCTATATGAATCATGAACAATTTGGGGTTTCATGTCCCTTTAAATCTGTAAAGAATAAAAAAAATAATAATATGGCAGCCTAGGAAATGATTGGGGAAGGTCTTGGGTGAACTTGCATAACCCCTCTTATTGCCTATAGCCTTGTCATCTGAACGTTCGCCAGCTAATTGGTGGAGGATAGCTGACACTGGCAAACCTCCCCTATCTTTTAGGGAATAGATACCCTAGATTTATTCTTACTATAGCTTATTTTGTATTATTAGAGAAACATTGGTTTTGCACACTAGTATATATTAATTAATATTTAATAATAGTGCTGAAATTCTTTGCAAATTCTTTGGTTATGGTTTGAACTTTTGCATACCTTGCAGCACAATCAATACTTTACTCCCAAGGTGTTGTTTTGGGTGAGATTATAAATGTTAGGGGTATAATACGGCAGTTCTATCCTATGCTTTTCTAATCTTTTGCTATACCTAGAAGTAAAGGGCAGAATGTGTAACATTATCTAAGATTCCATGTTAAGCACAAAATTAGGTGGGACTACTACTGCCATATATACATGAGAAACATGGGGAGAGCATGTTCTTCTTCCACATAACCAGGCAAACATTCTTGACAGCTACATGATATTGAGATTATATATATATATATTTTATTATTAAATTGCGTATGTATGAAGATTCCCAATGTGATGTCACCAAGTAACCCATACATTTCCCTGCCTCCTGTTTAGTTTAACATGCCCCAGTCTAGTTGAATAGTGGCTCAGACATTAAGGCACTCTGAATATTTAAAGGGCCATAAAGGTCTAAATGAAACTTTCATAATTCAGATAGGAGGTACAATTTTAAAAAAAAAATACTTTTATTACCAAATTCACTTTGTTCTTTGTGGTATCCTCTATTAAAACGTAGCTCTATTACATACAGTAAGAGTTTAGCTAGGTAGAGTCATAAAAGTACACGTCTTGAGCAATATAAAGCAATAGTGTTTGCAACAATGTAGCGCTCAAAACATGTATACAATAAATGAGCATGCTTTAGTAAAGGGCTCGACAAACCCAGGAGCCATTGGCTCCTAGAAAAGGTGATGTTTCAACAAAGAAGACCAAGAGTAATAAGTACATTTGATGATATAAATAAATTGAAATATTTTTTAAATTGCACGCTTTGCAATATAAAAGTTGAATCTTAAATTCCATATCCTTTTAAGGATATCTTGAAATATTATTAGGGATTCCCTGAGGGAGGTTTTGGAAACCAGTGCAGTTGTGGTTTGTACAACCCATGCCTGGGCTCTAGCACATATAGGGTTACTTGTCAGAGAAGTCACTTAATGCAAATTAACTTAATCTCTATGGTGATTAGTCCAATTACATGTAAATTAGCACCATACATATGTATAAGATGCTTGTGAAACTATATGTGAGGTCTGGAGTTATCTACCCCATGGCAATGTGAGTGGTTAACCCTTAAGTTATAACAGGCATGATTTCATAGAACAATGCAAGTCAGTGAAGCCTTTCCTGGCATCAAATAGTTAAACAGCAACAAGCCCCCCTTAGAAATCTACAACCACTATTATTAAATGGAAGAAATAATAGACAATAATAATAGACAATCAATCAGTGTCTTGGGTTATGCCAGCTGACAATCAGGTCTATTCATCCAGAGCAGCACTTCAAGTTCATTACTGTTTGAATGAATGTGTCAAGTTTGTATTCTTAGACATTATTTTGAATGGACCATGCTGACAGTTGGAATTTGCATCTTCACACAGCACCAGCGAACTGCTTTTTAAACAATCAAGTAGCCATAACATTAGCTTCGAAATATCAGTTTCTTTGTGTCAGCTGCTATATTTAAAGCTACATTTTATATCCACAAACAGTGAAGAAAAGCCAAACTATCTTTTGTTAGTTTTAGTTTATTTCTCAGTAATGATAACTTAAAGGGACATTCCATGCAATATTGGAATCCACATGATTGCACTTTAGTATTGAATAGGAGCATTTTTGTAGTATTAGCAAAAATGCTTCTAATAAAAGTTATAGCTGTTTCAAAATTGTGTGCACCAGCATTTAAACACAGCACTTGCTCAGAGAACCTAAGATTTATGACCCAATCTTGTAATTTCTAACATGATACAAGCCCCACTGATGCTCTGATCAGCTGCAGTACTTAAAATGCTGGTGCACTGACAATATCTAGCAATGCTTCACATGCACGTGCATAGAAAAATGTTAACACTAAAACAGTGATAACTTTTACTACAGGCATATTTGCCAATACCTGTATATTGCAAATATGTTTCTATTCACAGATGTAATTCATCTATGTGCATTTCAATTTTGACTGGAATGTCCATTTAATATCACATAACAAAATGATGTATATTCATATTGGCTATATAGCTTACTTATAGTGGAGATAGCATGCTAGTGGGAGAGTTTAATACTGCGCTACTTGTAATCTGGCCCAATATGTTTGTAACCGAAAATAAGGAAAGTGTGAAAGTATTTATGTATAATCTCTTGTGAGAAATAATACATGCATATTTTGTTGCCTACAATGTATCTTTAACTACTTATGAGATTAGTAATAATAACTTTGCTCCACATAACTGAATATAGCCAGTTATTCTTAATGACACTAATATAAAAGGAAGAGGTGCGTCACAGACTAGGTATTGAATCTCGCTAGTAAAGAAAATACTGATATTAATTTTATCAAAAATTTATATTTATTAAATATACTTGACAATCAAAAAATAAAATTACTGAAGCTCTTCAGTTTTACCACACACACACACACACATGTATTTAAAAGGAATTAATTAGCTATAAGTTATTGAAGCTCAAAAGTCACAGAAGTCTGAAAAGAATAGATTTGATCTATATCAAGATCCTGATACAAAATCTTGTCCATATATTTTATAAGACAGGAACTACAAATTGATCCTTATGTGTTCTAGTATGAATACTTATATAGGTATTGGTAAGTGAGGCGCTATCTTAACATGCACCCGTAAAGTGGCAAATTGGCTCGTTTATGGGCGCACGTTAAAAAAACAGCCTCGCTGGGATACAGTATATATTACTTTCGGCCAGTTAAATAAATATATTGTGAATTTTGAGCAAACTTCACCTGCATACAGCTGGCAAAATAATGCAGCGCGACCAGCTTTTATTGTTTAAAAAGATAGATAATCCCTTTATTACCAATTCTCCAGTTTTGCATAACCAACACTGTTATATTAATACACTTTTTACCTCTGTGATTACCTTGCTTCTAAGCTTCTGCAGACTGCCCCCTTATTTTAGTTCTTTTGACAGACATGCATTTTAAGCCAATCAGTGCTGACTCATAAATAAGTCCATGGGAGTGAGCACAATGTTATCTATATGACACACATGAACTAGCAGTGTCTAACTGTGGAAAAACTGTCAAAATGCACTCAGATAAGAGGCAGTTAAATGGCTGAGAAATTAGCATATGAGTCTACCTAGGTTTAACTTTTCAAAAAGTATACCAAGACAACTGAAGCATATTTGATGATAAAAGTAAATTGGAAAGTTGTTTAAAATTGCATGCCCTATTGGAATCATGATGTTTAATTTTGACTAGAATGTCCCTTTAAAATGCTTTAAAAAATGCTAGGATATACTTAAAATAAAAAGCAATCTTTATTCATCAGTTTAAAAAATATATAATATTGCAGTATTGACAAGATCAGTATAGGTGGCAGTTTCCTCAGGCAAAATCAGCTATTTAAAATGACTGTCCCCTTTATCTAAGCTAAAGAACATCCATGGTTAGTTGTCGAGGTTAGAACCCATGCAAAATATAAAAAAAAAAAAAAAAACTGGACATCAAATAGCTTTGTTTCATATCCCTGCTGCCTTAGATTGAACCTGCCTTGGTTTACACAACTTTGCATCATGTGACAGGGAGATAAATGCTGTCTATACACTGTGCCAAATAGCCAGCTTAATTCCTGGCTAGTAGTTTAGGACTTGAAATTTTGAGCCCTGTATATATATATATATATATATATATATATATATATATACATATATATATACAGAGAGAAGCACACTCACAGGAACGAACAACTGGCTCAATACTATTGTTAGCCTGTTCTATGGCGATTTACCACCTGGGTGCAGCTTCTTTTAGCCCAGTAATGCTTTTCACAGAGTAGAACTTTTCTGTAGTATATCAGTCCTTCATTGGGCCAAAACGATCGTCTGGGGTTGCTGTGTTCCTTGTTCAGAGAGGAATTGCCTGGTATTTCGACGCTGGACTGACCGTAATAGGCGGAATCAGACTGATATACTACAGGAAAGTTCTACTCTGTGAAAAGCATTACTGGGCTAAAAGAAGCTGCACCCAGGTGGTAAATCGCAAAGGAACAGGCTAACAATAGTATTGAGCTAGTTGTTCATTCCTGTGAGTGTGCTTTTCTCTCTGTGTATATATATAACATAAAGTTTTGGAAAACGTCATTCACCTTAAAAATCTAACTTCCTGGTGCACTGCAAAGAATGAAGTATCCAAAGTGTAAGTAAACCCCTACCCGGCCAAAGCATATGGGGAATACAGAAAAGCAGGCAAAACACAGGATATACACAAAAAGGAAAAAAAATTCAAACAGAGGGCCTTTGCCTGCTTTTCTGTATTCCCCATATGCTTTGGCTGGGTAGGGGTTTACTTGAACTATATATATATATATATATATATATATATATATATATATATATATATATATATATATATACAGGGTAGAAAAATATTACTATGGTTTACTAGTCAGGCTTAAAGCTACTGGCCCAGAGGGGAAACGTTATTAGTTACTAGTCCACTCAATGTTAAAGATAGGAAAAAGTTATATTTCAAAGTTGTTCGCTGCAATTTCTAAGTTGTTCAGGACTTGTGGACCACTTGAAATTTCAGACCATATATATATATCTACACACACACACACACACAGCGTCCAGGAGAGAAAAGCACTCAAAACCCACTTAGTAAAATCAATAAAGTTGAATAGGTCATTTAAAATCAGATAAACTGGTCAGTACAAAAAAGATAAAAAGTTCAGGTTGATGAACAGGTGCATAGGGCAGACGCGTTTCGTGCACATGCACACTTGGTCACTGCTTACCTGTGCACCTGTTCACGCTTCTATTTAAGCCCAAATAATTTAAAGAGACATTGCTCTATTCTGACATTATTATCAACCTGCTAATATATTACGGCAAAAAGGGCTCTACTTATCACTGAGTGAAAGTATGTAGGGGACAAAATATTATAGATATTTAGTTTATATTATAGGTCAAGTAAACACTACATCCTCATATGGAAATCATACATATCACTAAATGAAAAATATAAAGAACAAGTTATAGGCATGAAATAGGAAAAACATACTGTTTAGGTGCCTATTATTTCTCAGAGATAATATCCTATATAGTTAAAGAACAATATTTATACAAATAAATCTAAGTCCCTTCTTTTGTTTATACCTCCAGGGTAACTAGTCTGAAGGGTAAACATCCAATAGATTTCTCTCTTATTTAGACACATTTCCCTATTTCCTCCTCTTTTCCTTAGCGGAACAAAATCTATACCCTGTATCATAAGCGGAGTGGTATCTGATTTATGGAGATCCTTAAAGTGTCTGGCAAGGATAAAAATTTCCCTCATTTGTGGTTAATGGTTCGGACTTCATTTTAAAGTGAAATGCCACTTTTGTTATTTTGCTTTAATGGGTTTACTTATCCAATATAAGAAGTAACAGAGGAATAACATTCTGTCAGAACTAAAAGAAATTCAAGAAAAACTGAAAAGCCATCAAGATGACCAATAATTAAAAAAAAATACTACAAACAATTTGAACAAAATATGAATACATTTAAGCAAGAATTATGGTATTTCAAATCAAGAAAAATGATGAGGGATAAAAAAAGACTATCGCCTAGATTTAGAGTTCTGCGTTAGCCGTCAAAAGCAGCGTTAAGGGGTCCTAACGCTGCTTTTTACTGCCCACTGGTATTTAGAGTCAGTCAGGAAAGGGTCTAACGCTCACTTCCAAGCCGCGACTTTTCCATACCGCAGATCCCCTTACACCATTTGCGTATCCTATCTTTTGAATGGGATCTTCCTAACGCCGGTATTTAGAGTCTTGGCTGAAGTGAGCAGTAGACCCTCTACCGACAAGACACCAGCCGCAGAAAAAGTCAGTAGTTAAGAGCTTTCTGGGCTAACGCCGGTTTATAAAGCTCTTAACTACTGTGCTCTAAAGTACACTAACACCCATAAACTACCTATATACCCCTAAACCGAGGCCCCCCCACATCGCTGCCACGATAATAACATTTTTTAACCCCTAATCTGCCGAACGCACACCGCCACCACCTACATTATCTCTATGTACCCCTAATCTGCTGCCCCTAACATCACTGACACCTACATAATATTTATTAACCCCTAATCTGCCCCCCCAACGTCGCCGCTACCTTACCTATACTTATTAACCCCTAATCTGCCGACCGGACCTTGCTGCTACTCTAATAAATGTATTAACCCCTAAAGCTAAGTCTAACCCTAACCCTAACACCCCCCTAAATTAAATATAATTTTAATCTAACGAAATAAACTAAATATTATTAACTAAAGGCTTCCTATTTAAAGCTAAATACTTACTTGTAAAATAAACCCTAATATAGCTACAATATAACGAATAATTATATTGTAGCTATTTTAGGATTTATATTTATTTTACAGGCAACTTTGTATTTATTTTAACAAAGTACAATAGCTATTAAATAGTTAATAACTATTTAATAGCTACCTAGTTAAAATAATTACAAAATTAACTGTAAAATAAATCCTAACCTAAGTTACAATTAAACCTAACACTACACTATCAATAAATAAATTAAATCAATTAACTACAAGTACCTACAATTAAATAAACTAAACTAAATTACAAAAAAAACCACTAAATTACAAAAAAATAAAAAAAGATTACAAGAATTTTAAGCTAATTACACCTACTCTAAGCCCCCTAATAAAATAACAAAGCCCCCCCCCAAAAAAAAAATTCCCTACCCAAATCTAAATTAAAATAGTTAACAGCTCTATTACCTTACCAGCCCTTAACAGGGCTTTTTGCGGGGCATGCCCCAAAGAAATCAGCTCTTTTGCCTGTAAAAAAAACACAATACCACCCCCCAACATTACAACCCACCTCCGGCGCGGAACATCCTCTTCTACCGACGACTACCGACGAATGAATCCTATCAGCCAATCAGAATTCGAGGGACGCCATCTTGGATGACGTCACTTAAAAGAACCTTCATTCGTCGGTAGAAGAGGATGTTCCGCGCCGGAGGTCTTGAAGATGGAGCCGCTCCTCGTCGGATGGATGAAGATAGAAGATGCTGCTTGGATGAAGATGTTTGCCGGTCCAGATGTCCTCTTCTGCCCGGATAGGATGAAGACTTCTGCCACTCTGGATGTCTTCTTTTGGTCCATCGCTGCTCGGCTGAGTGAAGACGACTCAAGGTAGGGAGATCTTCAGGGGGGTAGTGTTAGGTTTATTTAATTGGGGTTTGGGTTAGAGTAGGGGTATGTGGGTGGTGGGTTGCAATGTTGGGGGGTGGTATTATGTTTTTTTTACAGGCAAAAGAGCTGATTTCTTTGGGGCATGCCCCGCAAAAAGCCCTTTAAAGGGATGGTAAGGTAATAGAGCTGTTAACTATTTTAATTTAGATTAGGGTAGGGAATTTTTTTTTGGGGGGGCTTTTGTTATTTTATTAGGGGGCTTAGAGTAGGTGTAATTAGCTTAAATTCTTGTAATCTTTTTTTATTTTTTGTTATTTAGTGTTTGTTTGTTTTTTGTAATTTAGTTAGTTTATTTAATTGTAGGTACTTGTAGTTAATTGATTTAATTTATTTATTGATAGTGTAGTGTTAGGTTTAATTGTAACTTAGGTTAGGATTTATTTTACAGGTAATTTTGTAATTATTTTAACCAGGTAGCTATTAAATAGTTAATAACTATTTAATAGCTATTGTACCTAGTTAAAATAAATACAAAGTTGCCTGTAAAATAAATATAAATCCTTAAATAGCTACAATATAATAATTTGTTATATTGTAGCTATATTAGGGTTTATTTTACAGGTAAGTATTTAGCTTTAAATAGGAAGACTTTAGTTAATAATATTTAATTTATTTTGTTAGATTAAAATTATATTTAACTTAGGGGGGGTGTTAGGGTTAGGGTTAGACTTAGCTTTAGGGGTTAATACATTTATTAGAGTAGTGCCGATGTACGGTCGGCAGATTAGGGGTTAATACTTGAAGTTAGGTGTCGGCGATGTTAGGGAGGGCAGATTAGGGGTTAATACAATTTATTATAGGGTTTTTGAGGCGGGAGTGCGGCGGTTTAGGGGTTAATACATTTATTATAGTGGAGGCGAGGTCCGGTCGGCAGATTAGGGGTTAATAAGTGTATGTAAGGTTGCGGCGACGTTGGGGGGGCAGATTAGGGGTTAATAAATATAGGGGTCGGCGGTGTTGTGGGCAGCAGATTAGGGGTACATAGGTATAATGTAGGCTGCGGCAGTGTCCAGAGCGGCAGATTAGGGGTTAATAATATAATGCAGGTGTCAGCGATAGTGGGGGCAGCAGATTAGGGGTTAATAAGTTAATAAGTGTAAGGTTAGGGGTGTTTATACTCGGGGTTCATGTTAGGGTGTTAGGTGCAGACTTAGAAAGTGTTTCCCCATAGGAAACAATGGGGCTGCGTTGGGCGTTTTTGCAGGTGTTAGGTTTTTTTTCATCCCAAACTGCCCCATTGTTTCCTATGGGGGAATCGTGCACGAGCACGTTTTTCCAGCTAGCCGCTACCGTAAGCAACGCTGGTATTGAGAGTTGAAGTGGCGGTAAATATTCCTCTACGCTCCCTTTTTGGAGCCTAACGCAGCCCTTCAGAGAACTCTAAATACCAGCGTTATTTAAAAGGTGCGGGGGAAAAAAACAAAATCTTTGGCCGCAAAACTCTAAATCTAGCCCCTTGATACCAAACAAGCCTACAGATGGAGTCAAGATGATCAAACTAAACCAAGATACAACCGCAATTATAATAAAAAATAAAAGTAGTAAATCTACTAAAAAAGGGAAAACCGTAACCTTCTCAGACACGGAATATGAATTTGATTCCTCAGGTGGAGACAATGTGGAAGAATCATTTATACCATCAGTACCGAGAGTATCTGATCAAACATCTAAAGTAGAAGTATCTAATTCACTTTAAAAAAAATGAGATGCATCAGACTCTCCCCACAGGTAGAAGAAAAAAACACACAGACATGGATGGGGGAAAGGAAGAAAAAAACAGTATTCCCACTCAAGGGGAAAGCAGGATCAAAAGAGGGACTGCACATGAGACATATGTCACAATATCCCAGAACATACAAAAGAAATATGCATGAACTCTGATGTCATTCATTTATCATCTAAAAATCTGAGGGACATAGAAAATAGTGTATTGTCTAAGGGCCTCAATTTTGTTCCTGCCAATCATTTTAACATCTTTGAAACAATACTGGACATTAATACATTTGCCGTAATATGTTAGCAGGTTAATAATAATGTCAAAATAGAGCAATGTCTCTTTAAATTATTTGGGCTTAAATAGAAGCGTGAATAGGTACACAGGTAAGCAGTGACCAAGTGCGCATGTGCACGAAACGCGTCTGCCCTATGCACCTGTTCATCAACCTGAACTTTTTATCTTTTTTGTACTGACCAGTTTATCTGATTTTAAATGACCTATTAAACTTCATTGATTTTACTAAGTGGGTTTTGATCGCTTTTCTCTCCTGGACGCTATTTGTTTTTTCAGCGTGTTAAACAGACACGCTTAGGAAAGCCGCTGTATCCCATGAACTCAGGGAGGAAGATCCCACCCACTCTCCATTGAGCCATTGTGGAATGATTGAAGATTTCTGTTGGAGACTACAAAGAGCGCTCCGTTGTGCAGGCCTATTTGTATATATACACACACCCACATACATACATACATATACAGTATATATATTATACCTTTATGGCACCCTGGCAGTTGTCTGTTTGGAGGTGAGAGACGGAGTGCACACACGTGGAGGATATTTTATATATATATATATATATATATTTATATATATATATATATATATATAAATACAAAGAAAAGGATATTTAGGACAGAGTTAGTGGTTTGCAGGAGCAGGAGAATCCCCCATTCTTAGGTAAAGTATGCCTGAGCTCGGTAATCACAAGATAGCATTCTGTGAGGTTAGAGACAGTTCGTGCTGGCACTTACTATGAGTACGGACAATATCAGGAAAGAGGGGTATGCTTGGCTCTCACCACGAACTTGACCCGATAGGCACCGCCACCGCTGCACCACAGGAAGACCGGCTGAGCTGTATCCTCCACACCTATGTCCGCTCCGTGACTCAAACCGCATTCGGCTCAACACATCCAGCACGTTCAACATGTCAGTGACGTAGTCACTACCGCTCGGCCAATCCGTCTGGGGGCTCCAATGCCAGGTGAGGGGAACTTCAAAAGGCTATCGCTCAGCCTGTTATTCCACTTATTCAAGGCAAAAGGCTTACTCACATACATACATACATACACACACACATACACATACACATTTGAGTACTTCCCATATTTATTAAAATTAAGATACAGTTTTAGACATTTAAAGAACACGGTTTAGTCTTTGTTTTAGCTGCCTTCCCTCACACATTACTGAAATATATACCTGCAGTTCTCCGGATGTGCACAACATAGCCAATTATCTCTCGCGTGTTTTCAAGAGGCTCACTCCAGGATACCTGTATAGAGATCGATGACGCGGTGGTCGCAGTAACATCTTGCGGTGGTCCTGGCAAGCCCTCAGACCAGAGCACAGAGAGTCGTGCACTGGCCTGGCTAGACCCAGCACTGTTCTGTGCTATGCACTGATAGATAGCTTCATCTTCTTGACTGATACCAGAGATGGTGAGTGAACTGCAAAAAAAGACAATGTTTTATTAGAACCAAATGCCTAGACTGCTTTATCTGCCAAAAAATATTATGGATTCCTTAAAATCATTTCAGTGATGCAGCTATTTTCTTGTACATTAACTGTAGCATCAGATTAAGCAAAGGCTGACATTGAACTGATCTGCACAGAAGCATGTATTTATATACATGGAAGTGCATTTTTTGCAAAAAAACTTTCATTAGAAAAATGCTTTTAGTAAATGTTATTACTGTTTTTCTGTGGCATATGCACATATTCTGTGTGGGCCTGTGCACCCGTATTCAAGCACCACACCTTTGCAGAGAGCCAGTGGTGACTTGTATGACACAAAGTACGTCTTCACAAAAGCAATACACACCGCTACCAGCTCTCTGAGCAGACATAGGGTTTTGAGTACTGATGCATGGCCCTCACAGGATATGTGCGTATGCTGCCGGAAAAACATAACTTTTACTAGAAGCATTTTTGCTAATGGAAGTATATTTTTAAAACATGCTTCTATTTCAAATTGAAATGGACTTATGCATATTTTAATTTTGACCTTTCTATACATTTAAATCTCCTTTCCTCTCTAGCCTTCTACGTCACAGAGTAATTTGTTCAGCGCACCCTGTTGACGTAGTAGCTACGCCCAAACTTCTGCCTCATGCTATGGTCCGGCTGTCAGCTTTGACAGTTAAGACTGATCATGCTCCCCTTACCATATGAAGGTAGATCGCCAATGCAAACAATGCCACTCTGGGGGAGGCGAGGAAGTGAGGGAGGGGAAGGGATGGGTTCTCTACACTATGGAAAGGTATGAGGGAGGGGGGCCACCATACAATAAGTTGAGGGGAGGGGATCGCTTCACTACAGAAATGTATATTTTTAAATAAATAATAATAAAAAAACATAATTTATGTAAGAATTTACCTGATAAATTAATTTCTTTCATATTGGCAAGAGTCCATGAGCTAGTGACCTTTGGGATATACATTCCTACCAGGAGGGGCAAAGTTTCCCAAACCTCAAAATGCCTATAAATACACCCCCCACCACACCCACAATTCAGTTTAACGAATAGCCAAGAAGTGGGGTGATAAGAAAGGAGCGAAAGCATCAACAAGGAATTGGAATAATTGTGCTTTATACAAAAAAATCACAACCACCATAAAAAGGGTGGGTCTCATGGACTCTTGCCAATATGAAAGAAATGAATTTATCAGGTAAATTCTTACATAAATTATGTTTTCTTTCATGTAATTGGCAAGAGTCCATGAGCTAGTGACATATGGGATAGCAAATACCCAAGATGTGGCACTCCACGGAAGAGTCACTAGAGAGGGAGGGATAAAAATAAACACAGCCAATTCCGCTAAAAAATTCATCCACAACCCAAATCAAAAGTTTTAATCTTATAATGAAAAAAAATGAAATTGTAAGCAGAAGAATCAAACTGAAACAGCTGCCTGAAGTACTTTTCTACCAAAAACTGCTTCTGAAGAAGAAAAAACATAAAAATGGTAGAATTTAGTAAAAGTATGCAAAGAAGACCAAGTTGCTGCTTTGCAAATCTGATCAACAGAAGCTTCATTCCTAAAAGCCCAGGAAGTAGAAACTGACCTAGTAGAATGAGCCATAATCCTCTGAGGCAGGGACTTACCCGTCTCCAAATAAGCATGATGAATCAAAAGCTTTAACCAAGATGCCAAAGAAATGGCAGAATCCGTCTGACCTTTCCTAGAACCAGAAAAGATAACAAATAGGCTAGAAGTCTTTCTGAAATCTTTAGTAGCTTCAACATAATATTTCAAAACTCTTACCACATCCAAAGAATGTAAAGATCTCTCCAGAGAATTCTTAGGATTAGGACACAATGAAGGGACAACAATTTCTCTACTAATGTTGTTGGAATTCACAACTTTAGGAAAAAATTTAAATGAAGTCTGCAAAACCGCCTTATCCTGATGAAAAATCAGAAAAGGAGATTCACAAGAAAGAGCAGATAATTCAGAAACTCTTCTAGCAGAAGAGATGACCAAAAGGAACAATACTTTCCAAGAAAGTAATTTAATGTCCAGAGAATGCATATGCTCAAACGGAGGAGCCTGTAAAGCCTTCAAAACCAAATTAAGACTCCAAGGAGGAGAGATTGATTTAATGACAGGCTTGATACGAACCAAAGCCTGTATAAAACAATGAATATCAGGAAGTTTAGCAATTTTTCCGTGGAAGAGCAGAGATTTGTCCTTTCAAGGAACTTGCAGACAAACCCTTATCTAAACCATCCTGAAGAAATTGTAAAATTCTAGGAATTCTAAAAGAATGCCAAGAGAATTTATGAGAAGAACACCATGAAATGTAAGTCTTCCAAACTCGATAATAAATCTTTCTAGACACACATTTACGAGCCTGTAACATAGTATTAATCACTGAGTCAGAGAAACCTCTATGACTAAGCACTAAGCGTTCAATCTCCATACCTTCAAATTTAATGATTTGAGATCCTGATGGAAAAATGGACCTTGAGATAGAAGGTCCGGCCTTAACGGAAGTGGCCAAGGTTGGCAACTGGACATTCGAACAAGATCCGCATACCAAAACCTGTGTGGCCACGCTGGAGCCACCAGCAGAACAAACGAACGCTCCATTATGATTTTGAAAATCACTCTTGGAAAAAGAACTAGAGGCGGAAAAATATAAGCAGGTTGATAGCTCCAAGGAAATGTCAGCGCGTCCACTGCTTCCGCCTGAGGATCCCTGGACATGGACAGGTACCTGGGAAGTTTCCTGTTTAGATGAGAAGCCATCAGATCTATTTCTGGAAGCCCCCACATCTGAACAATCTGAAAAAAACACATCTGGGTGAAGAGACCACTCTCCCGGATGTAAAGTCTGGCGACTGAGATAATCCGCTTCCCAATTGTCTATACCTGGGATATGGACCGCAGAAATTAGACAGGAGCTGGATTCCGCCCATGCAAGTATCCGAAATACTTCTTTCATAGCTTGAGGACTGTGAGTCCCACCTTGATGATTGACATACGCCACGGTTGTGACATTGTCTGTCTGAAAACAAACTGTTCTCTCTTCAGAAGAGGCCAAAACTGAAGAGATCTGAGAATGGCATGGAGTTCCAAAATATTGATTGGTAATCTCGCCTCTTGAGATTTCCAAACCCCCTGCGCTGTCAGAGTTCCCCAGACAGCTCCCCAACCTGAATGACTCACATCTGTTGTGATCACAGTCCAGGTTGGACGAACAAAAGAGGCCCCTTGAACTATACGATGGTGATCTAACCACCAAGTCAGAGATAGTCGAACATTGGGATTTAAGGATATTAATTGTGATATCTTTGTATAATCCCTGCACCATTGGTTCAGCATACAAAGCTGAAGAGATCTCATGTGAAAACGAGCAAAGGGGATCACGTCCGATGCTGCAGTCATGAGACCTAAAACCTCCATGCACATAGCTACTGAAGGGAATGATTGAGACTGAAGGTTCCGACAAGCTGCAACCAATTTCAGACATCTCTTGTCTGTTAGAGACAAAGTCATGGATACTGAATCTATTTGGAAACCTAAAAAGGTTACACTTGTCTGAGGAATCAAAGAACTTTTTGGTAAATTGATCCTCCAACCATGTCTTTGAAGAAACAACACTAGTTGATTTGTGTGAGATTCTGAAGAACATAAAGACTGAACAAGTACCAAGATATCATCCAAATAAGGAAACACTGCAATACCCTGCTCTCTGATTACAGAGAGTAGGGCACCGAGAACCTCTGAAAAGATCCTTGGAGCTGTCGCTATGCCAAAAGGAAGAGCAAGAAATTGGTAATGCTTGTCTAGAAAAGAGAATCTCAGGAACTGATGGTGATCTAGATGAATCGGAATATGAAGATATGCATCCTGTAAGTCTATTGTGGACATATAATGCTCTTGCTGAACAAAAGGCAGAATAGTCCTTATAGTCACCATTATAAATGTTGGTATTCTCACATAACGGTTCAAAATTTTTAGATCCAGAACTGGTCTGAAAGAATTCTCCTTCTTTGGGACAATGAACAGATTTGAAAAAAAACCCAGACCCCGTTCCTGAACAGGAACTGGCACAATTACCCCAGATACCTCCAGGTCTGAAACACACTTCAGGAAAGCCTGAGCCTTTTCTGGGTTCACTGGAATGCGTGAGAGAAAGACACTTCTCACAGGCGGTCTTACTTTGAAACCTATTCTGTACCCCTTGAGAAACAATGTCCTGAATCCAATGATTTTGGATAGAATTGATCCAAACATCCTTGAAGAATTTTAGTCTGCCCCCTACCAGCTGAGCTGGAATGAGGGCCGCACCTTCATGCAGACTTAGGGGCTGATTTAAATCTTTTAAATGGCTTGGATTTATTCCAGACTGAAGAAGGTTTCCAATTGGAAACCGTTCCCTTAGGGGAAGGATCAGGTTTCTGTTCCTTATTTTGTCGAAAGGAACGAAAACGATTAGCAGCCTTAAATTTACCCTTAGATTTTTTATCCTGAGGCAAAAAAGCTCCCTTCCCCCCAGTGACAGTTGAAATAACTGAATCCAACTGAAAACCAAATAATTTATTACCTTGGAAAGAGAGAGATAGCAACGTTGATTTAGAAGTCATATCAGCATTCCAAGATTTAAACCATAAAGCTCTTCTAGCTAATATAGCTAAAGACATATATCTGACATCAATTCTGATGATATCAAAAATGGCATCACAAATGAAATTATTAGCATGTTGAATTAACTTAACAATGCTATACACATTATGATCTGATACTTGTTGCGCTAGGGTTTCCAACCAAAAAAGTTGAAGCAGCTGCAACATCAGCCAAAGAAATAGCAGGCCTAAGAAGATGACCTGAACATAAATAAGCCTTCCTTCGATAAGATTCAAGTTTCCTATCTAAAGGATCTTTAAAAGAAGTACTATCTACCGTAGGAATAGTAGTACGTTTAGCAAGAGTAGAGATGGCCCCATCAACTTTGGGGATCTTTTCCCAAAACTCCAATCTATCAGACGGCAAAGGGTACAGCTTCTTAAACCTTGAAGAAGGAGTAAAAGAGGTACCCAGTCTATTCCATTCCCTAGAAATTACATCTGAAATAGCACCAGGAACCTCTGGAATAACTACATGAGTTTTAAAAATTGAATTTAAATGTTTACTAGTTTTAATATCAAGAGGACTAGTCTCCTCCATATCTAATGCAATCAACACCTCTTTCAATAAGGAACGAATATGAAGTATGAAGATTTGTCAGTGTCAATATCTGAGGCAGAATCTTCTGAACCAGATAGATCCTCATCAGAGATAGATAAATCAGAATGTTGTCGGTCATTTAAAAATTCATAAATTTTATGAGATGTTTTAAAAGACCTTTTACATTTATTAGAAGGTGGTATGACAGACAAAGCCTTCTGAATAGAATTAGAAACAAATTCTCTCACATTAACAGGAATATCCTGAGCATTAGATGTTGAAGGAATAACAACAGGTAATGGATTACTACTAATGGAAATATTTTCTGCGTGTAAAAGTTTGTCATGACAACTATCACAAATTACAGCCGGAGGTACAGTTACCACAAGTTTACAACAAATGCACTTAGCTTTGGTAGAACCGACTTCAGGCAGCAGGATTCCAATAGTGGATTCTGAAACAGGATCAGATTGAGACATCTTGCAATATGTAAGAGAAAAAATAACATATAAAGCAAAATTATCAATTTCCTTATATGACAGTTTCAGGAATGGGAAAAATGCAAACAGAAAAAGCCTCTGGAAACCAGAAGCAAAAATACATGAAGACTTAAATAATGTCAAAAGTCTGGCGCCAAGTATGAAGCCCACAACTGACAAAATATTTTTGGCGCCAAAAACGTCTGCAACTACGTGAAAATTCTCGCCGCCAACTAAGACGCCGGAAATGACAAAAATACATCAACAAACGTAATTCTCGCGCCAAAAAAGTCTTGCGCCAAGAATGACACAATAAATTATAGCATTTTGCGCACCCGCGAGCCTAACAGCCCGCAATTTAGAAGAAAGTAAATTTGAAAATTTCAGGTAAGAAATTTTTTTTAAAATTTTTTATTATTATATGTGCATTTCCCAAAATGAAAAGGACAGTCTGCAATAAGGAAATATACTGATAAACCTGAATCATGGCAAATATAAGTACAAACATAATATTTAGAACTTTACATTTAAAGTGCCAAACCATAGCTGAGAGTGTCTTAATAAAGGAAAACATACTTACCAAAAGACACTTATCTACATAAAGTAGATAGCCAAACCATCAGCAGAGGTAATGGTATATAAGAGTATATCCCATACGTCACTAGCTCATGGACTCTTGCCAATTACATGAAAGAAACCTACACACTGGACAGCTGCCAGTACCTAAGATGACGGCACCTAGTGGGAGGGAGGAGTATTTGTGAGCTGTCTGGGGGTGATCAGAGAGAACGGCGGGTCAAGGAGGGTTCTCTTCTACACAACATAAACATAAAAATAAAATAAAAAGTAATCTCTTTAAACTTCATATTGGCAGACTATCTGCCAGTACCTAAGATGGTGGTGGCCAGTGGGGGGGGGGGGAGAGAGCTGAGGGATCAGGTAGGGGTCAGGGGGTGGGAAGTGGTCAGGTGAGAGTGTAATCTCTAAACTACAGCTACATTTTACCTTACAAGCTAACTGATTATCCCCTTCACTACCGAGAATTTCAGAAGTTTGGTGTGCAGCTGCAATTAGTGGCCTTCTAATTACTAAAAAGCAATAGCAAAGTCATGCATGTCTGCTGCTTCTGAACAAGGGGACCCCAGAGATGTTTTTACAACCATTTGTCTTATAACTGCAGTACAGAAACCCAAAGTTTGTGAAAAAGTTTATGATTTTCTAATAATATGATTGCATTTGGGGAGAAACAGAGGCATGAAATATACCAAAATGGGCTCTATTTTTGTTTAAATGGAGTGATAGCAAAAATGCTAAAATCTCTGGTATTTTGGACAAGTTTTTCTCTAAGATACCCGGTCCTTAAAAAGATAGTCTAGTCAAAGATAAATCTTGATTCAGATAGGGCATGTAATTTTAAACAACTTTCCAATTTACTTTAATCATCAATTTTGCTTTGTTATATAGGTATTCTTAGTTGAACCCTAAACTTAGGCAGGCTCATATGCTTATCTGAATGCATTTAAAAAAAATCACAACTAGAGTGTTAGTTCATGTGTGCAATATAGATAACATTGTGCCCATGCCCAGGAAGTTACCTATGAGTCAGCACTGATTGGGTAAAATGCAATTGTGTCAAATGAATGAAATAAGGGGGCAGTCTGCAGTGGTTTAGATACAAGGTAATCACAGAGGTAAAAAGTCTATTAATATAACTGTGTTGGTTATGCAAAACTGGGGAATGGGTAATAAAGCGATTATCTATCCTTTTAAAACAATAAAAATTCTGGTGTAGACTGTCCTTTTGAGGGGTTAAGACACGTTTAAATTCACTTCTTTGTTATCTTTGTATCTTTTGTTGAAAAGCATATGTAATATCAGCAGCAATGCACTAATGGGAGCTAACTGGTAATTGGTGGTTAATTAAAGCACACATTTGTTCCTTGTCATTGGTCCACCAGATATGTTCAGCTAGTACCCAGTAGTGCAAAGCTATGTGTCTAATTCCTTTGAGTAACATATTTCCAAAAAAAAGTATGCTAAATAATAAAAAAAAACTATGCCGTGAAGCTTTTAGGTAGATGAAGTGTACTGGATTCGCTATAATAGGCAAATGCCAAAAGAATAATTTTAAAGGCTGCATCCCAACTCCGAATATTTCAAATGAGCTGCGTAGCACTTTTAAACCTCACTGCGGTCTCTTAGCAAAGTGTTTACATTTGTCATGTGGATTTGATAGAATAACTTAAAGGGACAGTCAACACCAGAATTTTTGTTGTTTTAAAAGATAGATAATCCATTATCTATCTTTTACCTCTGTATTTACCTTGTATCTATGCCTCTGCAAACTGCCCCATTATTTCAGTTCTTTTGACAGATTTGCATTTTAGCCAATCAGAGCTGTCTCCATGGTAAATTCACGTGCATGAGTTCAATGTTATCTATATGAAACACGTGAACTAATGCCCTCTAGTGGTGAAAAACTATCAAAATGCATTTAGATTAGAGGCGGCCTTCAAGGTCTAAGAAATTAGCATATGAACCTCCTAGGTTTAGCTTTCAACTAAGAATACCAAGTGAACAAAGCAAAATTGGTGATAAAAGTAAATTGTTAAGTTGTTTAAAATTACATGCCCTATTTGAAACATGAAAGGTTTTTTTGGACTTGACTGTCCCTTTAAGGGGATAAAGGAATTAGATATGGAATAAAACCTCCCAACTGTCACTATTTGAGGGGACAGTCATTAATTCTGACTTCTGCTCTGCTGTCCCTCTGAGACAGCCATATGTGCCTATTTGCAGAATTTCCCTTAGTCCTGCCCCAGAGCCCCCAGACATGCCCCATTATCCCACCCACAATCCCCCTGTGACCTCGTCCCTCCCAAATTAGCCCCACCCACAAAAACGGTGACAGCTCTCCTCAAACGTTTAGAGGTATGATGGAATGAATGTATTTTGGGAAATAAAATAATGCATCTGTGTTCTCTGGGGTGAATATGATACATTCTTTCATGATACAGGAGAATCGCCAAAGGGCTAAGCTTTTAGATGCCAAACACTGTCACAAAACTGACTTCCTTCGGGCGCCTTAAAAGGTCAAGAAACTAAAAACTAAACTTTCATGGTTCAGATAGAGCCTGTAATTTTATCTCCTTTGTACGCTGCCATGGCTTTAGCCATATAGTGCAAGATAATGTTATTTCTGCATGCCTCACAGAGGGGTTAAAGAGATAGAAATGTCAAAATTAAAGAGACAGTCTAGTCCAAAATAAACTTTCATGATTCAGATAGATTTTGCTTTGTTCTTTTGGTGTTCTTAGTTGAAAGCTAAACATAGGAGGTTCATATGCTAATTTCTAAGCCCGTGAAGGCCGCCTCTTCTCTCAGGGCATTTTGACAGTTTTTCACCACTAGATGGTGTTAGTTCATGTGTGTCATATAGATAACACTGTGCTTACGCACGTGGAGTTCCAGTGAGCCAGCTCTGATTGGCTAAAATCGATGTCTGTCAAAAGAACTGAAATAAGGGGGCAGTTTGCAGAGGCTTAGATACAAGGTAATAACAGAGGTAAAAAGTGTATTAATATAACTGTGTTGATTATGCAAAACTAGGGAATGGGTAATAAAGGGATTATCTATATTTTTAAACAATAACAATTCTGGTGTAGACTGTCCCTTTAAACTTATACGATTCAGATAGAGCATGTAATTTTAAGACACTTTTAAATGCACTTCTAATTTCAAATGTGCTTTGTTCTCTTGGTATCCCTTATTGAAAAAGAATATGCCCATATCCTACACTAGTGGGAGCTAGCTGCCGATTGATGCCTGCACACATTTTTCTCTTGTGATTGGATAACTAGATGTGTTCAAGTAGCTGTTCAGGATAGCAAAATAAATATAGCAAATTTGATAATAGAAGTAAATTGGAAAGTTGTTTAAAATTGTATGTTTTAGCCCAATCATGAAAGAAAATATTGGGGTTTCCTGTCACTTTAAGAGATTTTACAATTTACTTCTATTATCCAATGTTTAACTGTCTGTAACCTCTTTGCAAGCAACTGTGCAATAACAAAATATTTTAAGACATTAGAGCATTTTCTTTCAGCACTTATTCATTTAATGCATGCTTTGTCTGTGGTTTAAATTGCTATGGAATGGCTTAATGGTGTTTTCTAAGTACTGCGAGAGTGAACCCTGAGAGACAGAAGCATAAAAGCTGGAATTGATATACAAATAGTTTTCACAACTTATAGATGGTTGTTAGGAATTTCCAAAACATTCTGGTAAGATTGTAACTGATAAACATGCAAATGTGAAGTTCATTAAATATTAACAAATATGTATTTTAAGAGCCAGTGCTTTAGGTTCAACCATATAAGTTTTAAAATGTCTAACAATGTATTTGTATAGCTACTTATTTTTAAGAACTTCATTATCAATCTGATATGACAATTTTAACAGAAATTTGATTTCAACAATAAACTCTCCATGCAGCTAAAATAGTAATGAAGGGGTTAAGGAGCTGGAAGTTAAAGTCAGGTTCCCTTCTGGCTAGAGGCCCCTTCCTATTGAAATTAAAGACTTTAATTACCATGGTGAGAGGGGGAGATCAATACAGCTCAGTGCCCTGGGTACTGGTTGTCATAGTGATGTCTCTTAGATACATGCCGTCCCCCCCTACCCATCTTTCCAGGATTTCACCCCCCTCAAAAGCCTGGATTTGACCCCACAACCCAGTACAGCTCAAAGGGTCAAGCAGCAGGATTAAACCTGGCTGGGGTCCCTACAATCATCAGCATTATTATTCTAAAGATTATAACTTGAAAATCAAGTCCTTTGGGTCACTTTATGGTCCAGGCACACCTATATTCTCCCGTTATAGAACAACACTGAGATAAACTTAGAAGAAAGAGCTTTTACTCTGAATTTAGGAAGTGATGGATTTAAAATGTTGCTTTAATTGTTCAAAAACAAACAAACAAGAGAGCATGTCAGAGGGTCACACATGAGTCAATAACATTGCTTAAAATAAAGCTACTCCATCCTGAGCCTTATGTCTCAGTTCCTTGTGTGTTAGCTCTGGAAACATAGTGCTCCATATGGCTATTGTTGATACGAAGCCTCCCCAAGGCACTTAAGTATGTGACCTTATGGGTAGTGTGGAAGCCAGCTATTTCTTGGGAGCCATATATATTCCATATTTGGATATTTGAAACCATAGTTTTCTAATTGTAATAATACTCTTCCAATAAATCTCAAGGGCGCAGGGCAGTGGCAGATAAGGGAGTGATGGGCGGAGCTAAGCAAGCCCTATCGTTATTGTAGAACTCCAATTCTCAAAGATGTCAAAAGTCATAAATTTGCCAGGCAGTACCCATTCCACATGTCTCTTGTTTTATGCAGGATAGAGCCAAATATCTCAAATACAAATATTAATAAAAAATTAAGGGATATAAAGCGGAAAATAATGACCTCCTCCCACCACACAAAACAGTACCAACTGCTATCCTTGATATGGGGCTCTCTGACAACCTATATTAATATCCTACATGTCTAAGGTCTAAAACCTCCCTTGATTATAACCGTTACATTTTTTGTCATTTAAAATCAAAATTTCCACATTTTGTCCTACAATCCCAGCCCCCAGGACTAGTCAGAGGGCATATTGCCCAAGCCATTGTAGCCATCTGGCGCACTAGTTGTTGCTTGCTGCTGTGGTGAGGGAGACTAAAAAATACTGCATAGTTAAATCATTATTTATATAGCATAAACCATTAACAGATCAAACCACAAATTAACATACAAAGAAGAGTCAAATACAGCAATAATAATTTAGCTCTGTGTGAACTATCATTAGTATCCTTAATACTTAAGTTATAGAAACTATGTGCAGGTTGGTGCTGCAGGCGGACTTTCTACTAATTATTTCTGCCTTTATTTTTTAAAATACCTAACTCTCTCATTTACATCTCTCCTTGTCATGGCTACCTTTGTGGGTGGTTGAATATAGGCCCCAAGCACCACTAATACCAATGGCACTACTGGTGGTTATAGGGAACCCACTATTGTTTATAAATTCAAATCTTTGTGTAGGGAAATTATCTACACATATGAATTATAATATATTATATAGGTATAGGTGCTGTCAGGGCCTAGGCCAACAAGGCTGGTGCCTAGGGCAGCAGATTTGGGAGGGGCAGCACATCTGCCCTATCCTCTGTCTCTAAAAGCCAGCACACAGTACAGTGAGCAATAAAGCGGAGGCTTTTACAGAGAAGACAAGGCACATGCGCTGATTAAGGTCACTCTTTACAGGCAGTGATCCTTTAAACCATTGCTTCATTTAGAGCCGCAGGCATTTTTGCAGTGGAAGCGTTCTTGGTGAGAAACTTGACCGGGGATATGCTTCCAAGGTGAGGCTGGAGGAGAAGACCTTGGGACGATATGTTACCTCCCCTTATCAGCTATATTGGGTCTGTGAGCAAAGTGCTTATTGCAGGTCTTAGTAACTAACAGACTGGATGTGTCTGTGCACTGCTTAGATCAGCTTGTGATGTCTAATCATAACCTCTCAGTGCTAATGTATGATAGCTACTAATAGCTAGCTTTCTCTGCATTCATGAACCCATGGAGTAAATAGTAAAAATGGACACTTAAAAAGTTTCATTACTTGAATGATGGTAATAACTGTATGTTGTTGCATGTAAAGGACAGTGATTGTTTCAAAGTGTATTCTTCTTTCCCTCCCTTCCTCTCTCCCTTCTTTCCCTTTCTCCCTCCCTTCTACCCTCAACTCACTCCCTCCCTCAACTCCCTCCCTTCTTTTCCTCCCTCCCTCCTATCTTTCTCTCAACTCCCTCCCTTGCTCCCTTCTTTCACTCCTTTCTTTCCCTCATCACTTTTCTCTTCTATCGCTCTCTCCCTCCCTTCCTGGTTTCCTTTCCCTCCCTTTTTGCCCCTCACCTTCTTTTCTCTCCCTTCTCTCAGGGAGAAAATGGTATGAGATGCATGCAATTCAACCCAACTCTATGCAAGTGTTTTGCTAGCCCATCTTCTTTTGAATTGTTATAAAAACAAAAACAAGAAAAAAACATTTTACACACTGATCCAAAAAAATATTAAGTGGAAAAAAAGGCAAAAAACCTTTGCAGGGGGGCAGCAGAATTTTGAGTGCCTAGGGCAGCACAAAACATAAATACGTCACTGGGTGCTGTGTACTATATACAATATTTCCTAAAGCAGTACAGGACTGCAAACATTTTAAAACGTCAAGCACTTACATTCCCTTAGGGGTTGTACAATTTTTGCAGTCCTGTACTGCTTTAGGAACCACCAATATCTGCCTAGAACTGCAACTGGTATGGCCTTTTGGCTTAATGTTAATATCAGCAATGCCATGAATGCCTATTGTATGTAGATACCACTCTAGTTCTGGGCATCCACTGATCTGTGGATGCTGTGTGGTATGTGCAGACACCAGCCTAGTCCTGGGCACTGCAACCCTTCCTCTCTTAACTTACTAAATTTACTGATTGAAATCCAGTAGAGGCCAACATTATATGTTAATTTTTGCCACTACTGATACAGTGAATAGCTCAGAGTGCCAGCCCCCCGTACTTACAAAATAATTGTAAAAGGAAGCCAGTTTCCTGACCAATGAGCATTATCCTCTCTATGGAAACCTACTGTTCATTCAAAATGCGCCCTTGACTGGTGGCTTCTCACCTGTTGTGATTCTTCAGCTTAATGTGCCCACTTGGTGCCAACTCATGTCCATTCTTAAGCCAGGTGATTTGAGGAGGTGGTTCACCTTGTGCCAGGCATGTGAAGATAGCTGTTGTGCCAACAGGACGAGAAATAGATTGGGGATGCTGCACAAATTCAGCTGGTGCTACAATACAAAACACCATAAAGTTTGTGAATATAAATGATAGGTTTTATGATAAGCTGCAATTATCATACCAGAAGTTAGGAAAAACATCATAAAATGGTGAGCTACAATAAGGAAATGGTTGTAGGTTAAACAAATTGTGTCAGAGTGTGTTGGATAATTACTTACCCATAGAATTAACTTTTCAGTCTGCCAATGAAATACCACTCATATATTTAATAGCAGCCACAACTATAGATCATTTAACACAGATACTACTACTATTATATGAATGAGAGCATTTGGATGCCCAAACATTAGTGGTAAAGAAAAATCATAAAACAGTCTGATGCACATCAATATCCCAATAGAAAAATTGTGACAATAGAAATGCATTTGTAATTTAAATAATGCTAGGTGGAACATAAGACAGTAGATATCACAATAACAGAAAATAGTCAGTGTTACCAGATGACACAGGCAAGCAAAATATTTTTAGTATCCACTATTCATAGTGACACTGATAAGCAGAGATACCCAGGTCTCTGTTCTTCAGAGATTTTATCCAGCAGTGGAACAAAACATAACAACAACTTTGTCACAGTGCAATGGTCATGGGGAGTGCTTGCAACTCACAACATACTGGCTACAGAATGTTGCATACAACAATCCAAATCTAAGGTAAAATTTGAGGTTAGAGTCAGGGCTAGTGTTAAGTTTAGGGACAAAGATAGGGATAATTCTAGGATAGAAATAGCATAGGGATAAGGCAAGAGTAAAAGTTGGGTTTAGAGACGGGTGTAATTGCAAATGGTTAACCACTGGGATGCCAGAGAGGATGGTTACTCATTAAAAAGTAGTGTTAAATTCCTCTGCAGCATCAAAGGGGTTAACAAGCATTTTTGTCCTCCCGGTGGCAATGTCACTAGTGCCATTTCTGCCCAGGCACAAATTCTGCAGCTAGAATGTATCCATGGCAACATCAGGGCTCCAATATTTGACTCTTGTAGTTGATTTAGCTGGATATTATTTAAGAAGCTCTAAAAAAAGGATGAGTATTTCAGGTGATTTTCCTTTTCTGAGAACCAGGGAAAATTCTATGAAGACATGTTAGAGAATTCGGTAGAATAGGTGCAGCAAAGAAAAAGTCTTGCACACTTGTACAATCAATATTAGGGATTATACAGAAAGGTGATGACAGGAATAGAAGCATATATAGTGGATTAGCAATGCAATATATACTGAATGATTGAAAGCAATAGTTAGGAATTCAATTAATTGAAAATGTTGTTAGCTATGGTCATAATTCTTTTCAAAGTATCATATGATCAGTATTATTTTATAGATACAGGCATACCCCACATTTACGTACACAATGGGACCAGAGCATGTATGTAAAATGAAAATGTACTTAAAGTGAAGCAATACTTTTTTTCACTTCTCAATGCTTGTACTGCATTATAATAGTCATTTATAGGCATAACTGATATAAATAATACATTTATAACTAAAATAAACACAATACTATAAGGTTAGGGCAAAAGAAAATATTTATTGCAAAATAAACACATTTTTTTCTAAGCTTAGGATCAGCTTCGGGCAACAGAACATACAGTATTTACTGTACTGTATTGCAAAATAAAGACAACATTTTCTAAGATTAGGATCAGTTTAGGACAAGAGAACATAATTACTGTACTGTACAGTTTTGCAAAATAAACACAACATGTTCTAAGCTTAGGATCAGCTTAGGGCAAGAGAACATATTTACTGTACTGTATTGCAAAATAAACACAACATTTTCTAAGCTTAAGATCAGCTTAGGGCAAGAGAACATATTTACTGTACTGTATTGCAAAATAAACACAACATTTTCTAAGCTTAGGATCAGCTTAGGGCAAGAGAACATATTTACTGTACTGTACTGTATTGCAAAATAAACACAACATTTTGTAAGCTTAGGATCAGCTTAGGGCAAGAGAACATTTTTACTGTACAGTACAGTATTGCAAAATAAACACAACATTTTCTAAGCTTAGGATCAGCTATGAGCATTTATTCTAGTAAGGATGAAGTCATACTGGTATCTTCTGTTTCACAAGTCAACTCTTCAAAGGTGAGACGCTTTCTTGCTGGCAAATTGGGTGTACTACAAGTAGCAATAAAAGAAGGAGCAGGACTGGGTGGTGATGCCAGAGCTGGAAATGGACTGTTAGTTGATGATCTGGTATCCAAATGACTGTCTGTCGATGATGATGATCTGCGTGCTGATGGACTTTTAGAAAAGTAAGTCTCTATGGAGGTTTGAAGTGTAGCTCTCTTCTTTTCTCTGTAGATTTCTTTGTAACAGGAATAAGCCCCTGAAATGTTACCATTGACTGTGAAGCTTCTTTCAAAGTCCCTATCATGCTTTTCAAAAAGAGCCATGGCGCTATCAAGATGACGGAAAGCTTGAAAGAGAATTTTTGAAGTTAAGCCTTCAGGCTGTTCAATGGTCTCAACCCCATTTTGCACATCTTCTTCTTCTTCTCTCTCCTCTTCAAGTTCTAGAAGATCTTCATTGCTGAGGGGCTCAGTATGGGACGCAAGCAGTTCAGCAACATCTTCTGGCTCTACTTCCAGCTCTAACTGCCTTGCCATCTCTACAATATTTTCATTAACATTAGCTACAGAATCATCAACGCCTTCAGAATCATCAGCTAACTGTGGGCATAATTTTTTCCAGGCCCTTTTCATTGTGGTATCCTTTATGTCATTCCAAGCATCTCTTACAGTTTTAATGCAATCCAAGATGTTGTAGCTTTTCCAGAATTTCGATAGGACTTCTTGCCCCTGCACCTTCTTCTTTGTCTATTGCTGCAATACACTTACTGAATGTTCTTTCTAAGTAGTTTAACTTGAAGGCAGCTATGACACATTGATCCATGGGCTGCAGTAATGAGGTGGTATTTGGTGGTAGGAATTCCACTGTAATGTTAGGATTGAGCTCATCTAGCGTTCGAGGGTGTCCAGGAGCATTATTAACAAGCAGCAAAATCTTGAAAGGGATATTATTGTCCTTGCAATAAGCTTTCACCTCTGGAACAAAGCAGGTGTCAAACCAATCCTCAAAAAGGGCTGCAGTTACCCATGCTTTTTTATTTGCCCTCCAATGCACTGGAAGTCTAGTTTTAACATAGTTCTTCAAAGCTCTTGGATTTTGAAAATGGTAAATAAACAAAGGATTTAGCTTTATGGTACCAGAAGCATTGCCACCTAACAGAAGGGTTATTCTATCTTTAGCTGGCTTGTAGCCTGGCATTGATTTTTCCTGTCTTGCAATGAAGGTTCTTGCAGGCATCTTCTTCCAGAATAGACCAGTCTCATCCACATTAAAAATTTGATCCATGGAGTAGCCTCCATCTTCAATATTTTTTGCAAATTCACTTGGATAGCTTTCTGCAGCCTCAGTATCTGCAGCAGCTGCCTCTCCTTGTACTTTGATGTTATGTAGATTAGACCTCTTCTTAAACCTATCAAACCATCCACGGCTTGCAACAAATTCAACATCCTTTGCTGCTTCACCTTTCTTAGCCTTCAGGTCATTGAATAAGCTTAAGGCTTTACTTTGTATAGTTGCCTGGTTTACAGGAACATGGCGTGTTGTCTGATTTTCTATCCAAAGTATTAGGAGTCTCCATGTCTGCAACAATGCTATCCCTTTTTCGAATTGTTGTGGTGTTAACAGGTGTAGCACTTTTAACTTCTGCAACAATTTTTTCTCTGTTCTTCATGACTGTGTTAATTGTGGTCCTAGTGAAGCCTAGCTTTCGGCCTATTTCAGCTTGAATTACACCTTCATCATACAATCTAATAATTTTAAGCTTCATATCCAAGGTAATAGATTTACGGCATTTTCTTTTTATCTACCATTATCAGCTCTAGGTAAAGGTACATTTGTACTGTGTGCCAAGCGTGTTACAATCAGTACTGTACGTGTACTGTATACAGTATATGTTCCCCAAAGTTCTATGTACAAGTAGTGGTACAGTGCAGTATTATGGCAGGAATAAAATACCAATTTGGGTGCAGGAATCTTCTATACACAGTGTGTGCCAAGCGTGTTACAATCAGTACTGTACGTGACTGTAAACAGTATATGTTCCCCAAAGTTCTATGTAGTGGTACAGTGCAGTATGGAATAAAATACCAATTTGGGTGCAAGAATCTTCTATATACGATTCACTTTTTAACTTCACTTTTTAACTTGCAAAGTCGTTAGTGCGCGGCTTCTACACAGTGAGCGGAAACCCCACCTCCTCATGGTGCGCAGCAACATCTTCCTGGCGCGCGGCAACCTCTTCCTGAACCATAGAGACTAACTGTTCATGTGCGCAGGGGCGGGTTTTGTCCGTTCTGGCGAGTGTCCGTAAAGAGAGGGTCCGCAATAGCTATGTACGTACTCGTGAGTGTTTGTAAAGTGAAGGTCCGTAAAGTGGGGTATGCCTGTATTAAACATATTTTTTTATATGTGCATAGTAAGTACCAGCAATTAAAATGGACCGTCAAGTCAAAATTAAACATTCATGATACAATAAAACGTATATTAAATTGTACGTGAAGAACATTGCAATGTGACATATGTATAGATAATATACAGGTAGCTCTCAGTTTACACTGGGGTTAGGTTCCAGAAGGAATGGTTGTAAATTGAAACCGTTGTAAATTGAAACCCAGTTTATAATGTAAGTCAATGGGAAGTGAGGGAGTTAGGTTCCAGGCCCCTCTCAAAATTGTCATAACTAACACCTAATGCATTATTTTTAAAGCTTTGAAATGAAGACTTTACATGCTAAACAGCATTATAAACCAAATAAAATAATCACACAACACAGAATATATAATTAAACTAAGTTAAAGGGACACTGAACCCAAATTTGTTCATTTGTAATTCAGAAAGAGCATGCAATTTTAAGCAACTTTCTCATTTACTCCTATTATCAATTTTTCTTCGTTCTCTTGCTATCATTATTTGAAAAAGAAGGCATCTAAGCTTTTTTTGGTTTCAGTACTCTGGACAGCACTTTTTTATTGGTGGATTAATTTATCCACCAATCAGCAAGGACAACCCAGGTTGTTCACCAAAAATGGGCCGGCATCTAAAAAGGAGTAAATTCGAAATTTGCTTAAAATTTCATGCTCAATCTGAATCACGAAATTAAATTTTTGGGTACAGTGTCCCTTTAAATGAACAAAAACATTTGCTAAACAGCATTATAAACCTAATAAAATAATCACACAGCACAGACTTTACTTGCATTTTTCTGCAAACAGTTCTTTCTATGCATTCCAATCTGGACTGATTTATAGACAGGAAGATCTTGTTCCTATGAAATCTGCTCAATAGTTCAGGTCTGGTTAAACTGATTAATTTCAGCTTGCTTGGCTTGCATATATTTGCTGCAACACAAGTGGACAGCTCCACCTACTGGCTTTTTTAATCAATGCACTGCTTCTCAATGGTTTTCAATGGTTGTTATTCTGAAACGGTGCAAATTGAACCGTTGTAAACCGAGGGCCACCTGAACAGTAAAACACATAAATACATCTGTACACACATATATATATATACATAGTTAGACATGTGTATCTATGTATCTCTATGCTAAATCCATTTGCATTCCTTTTTTTCTTTCTAATACTTCATATCTTAGAGCCCTTAAAAATTATTACAAAAAAATTGCGTTAGAAAGTTATATCAGACAGTGTTATTAAGAGTGTAACTGTACTCTTAAATGTATTTTTGATGTTTTTTGTGCCACACAAATTAGCACGCCAGTCGCCAGCGATATTCTTATATAGCTTGCACGCAAACGTTAGAGCGCCACTTTTGATCTAGCCCTTAGTGTGTTAAATGACAAGAAATATATAAGCAGATTTAAATGACACATAGGAATATCTCCCATAACAGGCAATCAATGCATTTTTAACAAAGAGAGTCTAAAGCACTTTTATTTGTTGGTGGAGTTGCAGGTTATATGTGCTGCACAAGTAACTATGGGAAACTGCTTTGGGAGGCTTCATATGCATCTCACTGTGAATCAGGCTAGTATAGCCACTATGCTTTTAACGATCTCCATGCCAGACATGGCACCTGAGGGAAATGTGCAACTTAGCTATTTATGTTCTTGAGAATCCAGCAATGCAGCATCTGATATTCGTGATATAACTCACTCTTCTCTGCACCCTCAATACCCAATCCCAGCATGCACTGTTCCTGACTCAGGGAATCAAACTCATACATGACTTGCTTTTTAAATGAAGGACTTTGTTCTATAATGTGTCAGGGGTGTGAAAATGGAGGGGGGGGGGGGTGACAGTGCAAGATGCCTGGAGGTGTTGCCTGGCAGTATACAGGGGTCTGGCAGCTGGAAGGGAGACTATAAAGAGCAGGCAAAAATAATGTACAGGTTTATTGTTTTGTATCTCTTTCTTTCTTATTATTTCTTGGTAACAAGTATTTTCGCCATCTAAGCAAAGCTGATAGGTGCCTGATAGATTAACCCCTTCAACAGCAAAGCATGCCTTTGTAATGTGCTTCACTTTCATAGAGATATTAAACCCAGACAAAGAAACACTGTGAAAAAATAACAGACATCTTCTTCATTAAAATGATTACCAGTGTACTTACTGTACTATATCTAGCCAACAGGCTTTAAACAAAGAGATGTTGGTACTAGAGTGCTATTTTCCTAATGATACTGTAATAAATCAATATTTCATTCAGTTTGTTTTGTTGCAATTTTATTTAATGTTTTGTGAACTAAGTATGAGGGATGAAATTAAAAGGAACTCGTTTGATGTACAACTAGGGATGGGCGAATGTTTCTAAACATTCGAAATTTAAAACATGTTTTTATACATATGTTCATTCAAATCAAATTTTGAATGTTTACATAACATTCTAACATTCAATTTTAGAATGTTTGTTTTCAAATTTTTAGATTACATTCAAAAATATTAGTTTGAATAATAGAATGTTTAGCTTTGTATTATATTCAATATTTGAATTCGATATCTATATTTCACATTCGATTTCGAAATGTAATATTCAAATTCGATTCCAATATATCACATTTGATTTTGTAATGTAATATTCAAATTCGATTTTAATTTCGAAATAGTATTTCTAAGCTACAATTTTCTTTTGTAATGTAATATTCTAATTCGAAATGGATTTTATATTTCAGTTATCTTATAAATATTAGAATTATTTAATAATTGAGTTTAAATATTCAAATCAACTTATTCCCTCCCATATGTAAATTAAATAGTTGTAGTTGTTAATATTTCATTTGACAGGTTTAGTTTTGGAGAAAAGGGACGTACTGGTTTGGTGGTCGTGTTGGAATATTTTGATACTGATTTTTTTTTCTAAATACTACTATTATCTATCTATTTGCTCCTGTGGCATCTTTTATTTTTTATTTTTGTGTGGGCACAACTGTGGAGGGTGGACTGCACACCATGAGAAGACGCATTTTTTATCTTCATCGTCAATCAATTTCATATATTTTTGGAGAGGTAATTTGCGGTCTATTATTATTTTTTATAGGCAAAAATTCAGGTGATGGTGATAGGTGGCTATCTGCTTTTACTTTGTGCATTTATTTAGTTGTTTTTTTTTTCTAAGAATTTAATTTGAAAAATTATTCATCTTTATATTCATTGTAATTTTGTAAGTCTATTCTACATTAGTGTTTCTTAACCACAGTCCAGAAGTGGCCCTAACAGGCTATATTTTCATGGTGTCTTAACTAGAGCACAGGTAAAATAATCAGTACCTATGGTGAGAGCCAGGTTAGTTACCATGGTTACTGATTATTTTACCTGTACTCCAGTTAAGATGTTCTGAAAATATTGCCTACTAGCCTAGGTTTACTTGAGGACTGTGGTTGAGAAGTACTGATGTTCATCATAGAGATGTTGTACTTGTAATGTAGTGTGGGTTGTGTTTTACTGTGCTAGTCCTGCTTTGTATCTGGGTATTGAATGGGCATTGGCAGCCAGTGATGCTGACTGACTAGGGTCTAATTTATATTTGTAGACTAGATTTTCTTTTAGATTTGTGAAGTATGATATGTTAAAAAGATACATTTTGATACATTTCGAATATTCAATTTCAATTGAATGTTATATTCGATTTTCAGAGTCATATTTGAAATAATGCAATCCATTTTGATTTTGAATGTCCATAAAAAATTGAATATATACATTCAAATTTTGAATGTGTATATTCAATCTTTTCATTCGAAAACTGTAAATAACATTCGAAAATAGAATTTCTAAGAATATTCGTTCTTATCAACATTCGAATTTGTCATTCGAATTTCGGTAATAACATTCGTTCTAACATTCGAATTCGAAAATTTACACATTCGCCCATCCCTATGTACAACCTGTGTGAATTTTTTAAGTTTGCATAGTGGTATTTAAAGATAGAAATCTTACTGATCACATGTTCTAGAGTTTGTGAAGAATGTGTTAATATAGTAAATATCAGTAGATCACATGATTGTTGTGTGCTTTCCTGTAGCTAGGAGTGATAATATAACTATAGCATCAAGTACAAAATAATATTATTGAGCTTGTACTATGCACAGAATATAGAGCTCATACAAACTTCCCAGACCAGTAGACACTCACTTAAGGACACTAAACCTACTTTTTTTCTTTATTCATGATTCAAACAGAGCATTCAAATTTAAATAACTTTCCAATTTATTTCTATTATCAAATTTGCTTCATTCTCTTATTATCTTTTGTTGATGGGGCAGCAGTGCACAATTGAGAGCTAGCTGAACACATCAGGCGAGACAATGACAAAAGGCAAAAATGTGAAGCCACCAATCAGCAGCTATCTTCCAGTAGTGCATTGCTGCTCTTAAGCCAACCTAGTTATGCTTTTCAACAAACAAAGGATACCACAAAAACAAAGGCAATTAGATAATAGAAGTACGTTGTAAAGTTTTTTAAAACTGCATGTTCTATCTGAATCATAAAAGTTAAATTTTGACTTTAGTGGCCCTTTATATCTGGACTCTCCTGTTATATAATATAATACAATATATATTGCGTGTACACATAGTTATAGATAGACAGATTGGGAACTAGCTATAGATAGCCATATAAGTAGTAAGATGATAGATAGATAGATAGATAGATAGATAGATAGATAGATAATAGATAGATAAATCAGACTTGTTAAATATAAGGCCCAGCTACAATGTATTCCAATGAATTTAGGTGTCTATTCTCTGTACTGAGCTCATTACACTTCTGTACCAGGTATGATTTAGTTTTGTTGCTCTTATAATATCAGTAATCATCTTTTACATTTGCTTGCATAGATGGAAATACAGAACTGGGGAAGATTTAACATATACAGTATATCTGCCTGGATCTGTACAATAACACACGTACAGTATACAATCTCACCACATTTCCTGGCTGATTGCAATAGCACATTTCAAACATGTAACATTTTTTTCAAAAATGAATTGTGTTGGTCCCTTGTAAATTAAAATTTGAACTTTTATTAATTCTTACAAAATCAAATTTACCCCAAAATAAAATTAGTCAAAGGAATTTTATTATACATTAAATTCTTACATACAAAGTTCTGGAGCCCAAACGATGTAGATCGCTTAGACCACTCACATAAAATCCTTACTGCTTGCTTTTGCGCTCATATTACAAGTCAATGGTTAATATACAGTATATGTTGCAAGCAGAGTATAGTGTGTGTTACCATAGTCACGTCAAATAGTGTAGATGTGTAACTTCAAACATTTGTATTTGCCATTTTGCTATTTTCAGCACCAGATTTATTAGTGTAAAAAGTGCACAGATAATTGTGTGTAGAATTGTTACACTAATAAAAATAGCTGAATGTCAGCCATAATTGGCATTAGTTTCTATAACAAATGCTGAATACAATTTGTTCCTTATGCCTAATAATTTCCATCAGATAATAGATAGAGGTCTATGAGGTCCTGCACTATAATTCATGTTGGATAACGCTCACTCATAAAGTTCATGGAGCACAATAATTCTGATCAAGTAGTAACGTTTTTAATCAAGTTCTTTTCTATACAATCTACCAACACTTAATACCTGGTTTTCAAAAGCACTAAAAGAGAAAGTGGTATGTCAGATTGAGAATGAACGTAACAAGTTACCAATCATTTGTAAGACAAATATGATGAACATGCTACGGACACTTTCCATTGAAAGTATAAGTATTAGGTGCGTTAAAAGAACTTGTAATAGTCTTGACCTTGAAAAAAACATAGCATATCCATGTTCTCTGGTTGCCTTATTACATTGTGATAAAAATACAATTCCGCCCATACTAAAGAAAATTAAGTCTATCTACAATCCAATCCAGATGTGGAAAAAGATATGTTCAATGTTACACATTCAACCTAGAATCTCTCGATATCTACCTCTTTTAAATAATCCACATTTCCAAGTCGGCATACAATCTGCTCTCTTCTCTAAATGGGAATCTCTGGGCCTTCAGAATATCTCCCAACTACTTGATTTTCAAAATAAATGTATTAAAACCTTCGATTCTCTTAAAAAGGACTTCCATCTTCCTAATAAATTTTTTTTTTGCCTATTTGCAAGCACAACATTTTGCCCTTAAATTAGTAAAGGACTTTGGTTGGGAATGGTCCCTAGGTATACTCGAGAATTGGATCTTATTAGCCAAGAATGGCTTAATATCGATTTCATTTATATACCAGAGGTTGGTCTCTCTTAAAGGCCCAGAAATATTAGAAAACTTGCAGGCTAAGTGGACAAACACACTATTAGAGGATCTAGGAGAGACCCCTGTAATTACTTTATCAATCCAAGCAATCGCACGTGCCACTCTCTCCGCTACGTGGAGAGAGACACATGTTAAACTATTATTTATGACTTATTTTTCCCCAGAGAAGGGAACTAAATGCCGAAGTCTTACCTTTCATAAATGCCCAAAATGTTCCTATCCCTCGGCTAACCTTATCCATATGTTCTGGAATTGTCCAAAAATAAGGAATTGTTGGTTGAAAATACAATATTGGCTTATTAACTCAGTAGGAATATCTTCACTATCATTTTCTCCCTTAAATACAATTTTCCCACTAGAGGTCTTTGGCCTCCCTCGAGATAAACTTAAAATAGTTACTTTGGTAATTCTCGCTGTTCGATATTTAATATTGAAGAAATGGAAATCGCGAGCAACCCCAAGTATATTGGAGGTAAAGAACTGTTTGAAGAAACAGTGTATAATAGAACAAATAGATACCAACTTACAGAATGACCAAGAGGTGAGGAGTTTCTTCTCTAAATGGTCAGACTTTATTAAAGCGCTGCCCGCAAGTGAAATTGAACATTTAATTTACCCCTTTAGAAATACGGAGTTGGTTCTCCTGGGAATTTGGTAGATCCTTTTCAGTTAATAAACGAACCATCAAAGCCATGATTCTTGTATTTTTTTCTTTTTTTTTTTTTTTTGTCTTGCTTGTCTTCTATCTCTAGTGCCCCCCCTCCTTTCTCTCCCCCCTTTTTTTTTTTTTTTTTTTTTATATATTTTTTGTTTTTTTTGTTTTGTTGTGTTTGTTTTATTAGGGTTTATTTATTTCACGTGCTTACGGTTTAAGATAATTAGTAGATACTTAATTAAAATAAAGGAAAAGAAAAAGGGGCATCAGGAAGACAAGTTTAAAGTGCTATTGTTGAGAGCTAAAATCAGGAATGTATTTTATAGATCAGACCAGATTCTGTCATTACAAGAACTGATTTGATGTTTTTTCTTTTCTTTTCTCCTCTATATGAAATTATGTTGTAATAAAAATCCTGATGCTTGTTAATAAAGATAAATTGAAAAAAAAAAAAAAAAAAAAAAGAACTTGTAATAATGCACACGTGTTATCAGTTGCACTCCATCTAGGCAAAAATCTTTTATTATAGCAAACCATGGATCAGCTATTTTATAGGGTGCAAAAAATTGGTTGTAGGAGCAAAATACAATTAACCTTTACTAAGCAATTTGCCTTATATTTACACTATTATAAAAGGTACAGGCATAAAATGTAACTCATTACCTTGCACTACCAAACGTCCCTGTGCTGTTCGGCGCACTCTGGTTCCTGGTTTATTAGCAGCACACACATAGACTCCAGAATGGTGCACAGTAAGGTCAGAAATCATCAGATTTCCAGTTCCCAGAACCTGGATCCCTTCAACACCTATTGGACGGCCATCTAGAGAAAATATAACCATTCACTGAAGGATTACATTAAAAAACAAATCTCTGATAAATAGTGTTACAAGTTCAGTAAGACATGCACATTGACTTGGAAGGTTGATAGGGGTCTGTTGATGAAATCACACCACCTTCCCAAATCCCATTTTAACAGAATGTCTCCACTAGTGCAATGTATGTTACCTTGGAATCTCACATTATCACACTATATGTCACAGACTGGCTTTGAAAGCTCCAAAAAAAATTCTCAACTTGGAAGCTTGGTGCTTTCCACAACCCTCCTCACACTGAAATCTTAACACACAAAGTTCACAATCTTGAAAACCCCCCTAAGAAATCCCCACCTTGCAATCCCATCAAATAATACAAACTTTCTCCCTTGAAGTTTCAACCCCTTACAACACCTTTACCATCTTGGACTTAAAGGCAATTATTATACAAGTTCAAGCATCTTACCAAGCCGGCTCCAGGATACAATTGGACGGGGGTTTCCTGTAGCCATACACTCAAGTATTGCTGTCTGGTGAACAGTCTTGGTGAGGTTCTCTGGACCAACCAGTATCATAGGGTCCTTGTAATCTGTGGAGTGGGAACCTAAGATGCAAAATAATAACAATCAATTTCTTGAATTTTTACTCTATATTTACTTTTAAATGTTTGTTAACATTAACTACAATTCCATTTTATCTTAGATAAACTGGCAACATTGGCATATGATTCAGTTATTAATAAGTGAGCTATAATTATGTGAGCAGTCTTTTACCTGTGACGGTCAGGGCTGCAATTGGACTGTGCCTCACCCCAGCGGCATTAGTGGCTACGCATCGATAAGTGCCAGCATCTTCAGGAAGCAAGGCAGTAATCTGGAGGACACCAGTGGGGAGCAATGTGTATCTGTGTGTGACATAGAAGGAAATTACACTTTATGACACACCATTCTGAGGGATATGCAGTAACAGGACCTCTCAATGATGACTTGTTAACTATGTAGCAATCAGTAAAAAAAAAAAAATAATAATCATACTGGGTTTGAGAATAGAGAGGTACAGATGAAGGATATAAAAAGCATGAAAGATTTCATCAGCTAGAGACTGTGATGAAGATCAAGAAGATGAAGCCAAAGATCTAAAGTGATCGGTACAGGGACAAGAAGGTAGAATATATTTTTTATGTTTTATAGGCCCCATGTAGTTATTAATAAAGGTCCATTTTAAAATATGCGGATAGGCTTTTAAATGTTTGTGTTGCAGACTTTATGGATGCATAAGGCACCTACATTGTTCTATACCTACACATATAAGAGTTGTGATTTCTGTCTTCATTGATTAACTTGAAGAAGACAGAATGGAACAGACCACTAGCTAGTAAACGTGGAGGAATACACTTGGGACAATGTAGGATGTATGAGTGGAGTTGCCACACTTGAAGCTATAATTCTACATTTAAGAAGTATGCTAGGTAAGGTATCATTTGCTACTGGTTATGACAATTGTTTATGTTTGTTTTTAAAGGCTTTTGATGTGATGCCAAGCAAGAAGAATCCATATAATCACATATTTGCTCAATATGCAACAGGATGTAGACACGAGTATCCTTATCAATAATTATACTGGAACATGCTTCTGTATGCATTTGCGGTGCTCTGGTAGTGTGTTATAAAGGCAGTGGATACCAGAGATGACCTGTTTAATAATCAGGAGAAATAATATGTAAATTTAAGCCTTTTTTTTATTTATTTTTTTTCCTTCCCAATGAGAGTAAAATATTAAAAAATGGCAGTCAGAAAGCCATCTTGTGGCATTAGAAACTTTGTGTGGTTCAGGAATGTTACAACCAAACTCCAAAATTCAAAAGGTATTGGTTTGCTTGATAAATAGCACATAGGCATGGTCATCTCCCAGCAACAGAGGACAGACCTGCGAATCCCTCCCTATCACAGATGTTTTTAGTTCTACTACTTACAATTAACAGATGTCAAAAAGAATTTACAATGTCAGGGTAACCTTTGAAATATGGCATTAGAAGTTTATAACTAAATCCCTGGGAACAATTGCTGAGGCAGATATAAAATAGATACACTATGTGAGTCTGTTCTCCTTTTCATTCCAAATAATTAGGTTGAAGATAAAATTTCAATAAATTTGTTATATTTTGTATCTTCTAAAAATATATGTATGTTTTTTTATTCCATTAAGTAGAATAAGGTTTAATGTCAGACAGCCAATGATGCCAAAGCAGACATCTACATATAGACATCAAGTAACAGTAAAGAAATAGACCGACAGTACAGAGACTCTTCATAGAAATGCATTGACTGGGCAGATGTATGATAATAGAGAAGGTATGTTAGTGGCAGGATACAGATAGAGTAACATAATAAATAGCTCAGCATACAGTATCAGGTCATATAAAGCTCTTAGTGACAAGATACATTATTACATGATCACATTACAGAGAAAAGAAGGTCAAAAGGAGTTGTAGTAATAAATCAGACAACCCAGCATCCATAATGAAAAAGAAAGGGACTAAGAAACCTGTTCATAGCTTAGATAGCCATTTGTAATAATATAGGATGGGACACAGTAACTGACCATAGGATAGCTAGTCATTTATAGTAATAGAGAAGGTGACACCGTAACTGACCATAGGATAGCTAGTCATTTATATTAATAGAGATAGGGACACAGTAACTGACCATAGGATAGATAGTCATTTATAGTAATAGAGACAGGGACACAGTAACTGACCATAGGATAGCTAGTCATTTCTAGTAATAGAGACAGGGACACAGTAACTGACTATAGGATAGCTAGTCTTTTATAGTAATAGAGAAGGTGACACAGTAACTGACCATAGGATATCTAGTCATTTATAGTAATAAAGAAGGTGACAGAGTAACTGACCTTAGGATAGCTAGTCATTTCTAGTAATAGAGACAGGGACGCAGTAACTGACCATAGGGTAGCTAGTCATTTACAGTAATAGAGACAGGTTCGCAGTAACTGACCATAGGAAAGCTAGTCATTTATAGTGATAGAGACAGGGACACAGTAACTGACCATAGGATAGCTAGTCATTTATAGTAATAGAGACAGGGGCACAGTAACTGACTATAGGATAGCTAGTCATTTATAGTAATAGAGAAGGTGACACAGTAACTGACCATATGATAGCTAGTCATTTATAGTAATAGAGAAGGTGACACAGTAACTGACCATAGGATAGCTAGTCATTTATAGTAATAAAGAAGGTGACAGAGTAACTGAGCATAGGATAGCTAGTCATTTATAGTAATAGACACAGGGACGCAGTAACTGACCATAGGATAGCTAGTCATTTCTAGAAATAGAGAAGGTGACAGAGTAACTGACCATAGGATAGCTAGTCATTTCTAGTAATAAAGACAGAGACGCAGTAACTGACCATAGGAAAGCTAGTCATTTATAGTAATAGAGAAAGTGACACAGTAACTGACCATATGATAGCTAGTCATTTATAGTAATAGAGAAGGTGACACAGTGACTGACCATAGGATAGCTAGTCATTTCTAGTAATAGATACAGGGACACAGTAACTGACCATAAGATAGCTAGTCATTTCTAGTAATAGAGACAGGGACACAGTAACTGACCATAGGATAGCTAGTCATTTCTAGTAATAGAGAAGGTGACAGAGTAACTGACCATAGGATAGCTAGTCATTTCTAATAATAGAGACAGGGACACAGTAACTGACCATAGGATAGCTAGTCATTTCTAGTAATAGAGACAGGGACACAGTAACTGACCATAGGAAAGCTAGTCATTTATAGTAAAAGAGAAGGTGACACAGTAACTGACCATATGATAGCTAGTCATTTATAGTAATAGAGAAGGTGACACAGTGACTGACCATGGGATAGCTAGTCATTTCTAGTAATAGAGAAAGTGACAGAGTAACTGACCATAGGGTAGCTAGTCATTTCTAGTAATAGAGTTAGGGACACAGTAACTGACCATAGGATAGCTAGTCATTTATAGTAATAGAGACAGGGACACAGTAACTGACCATAGGATAGCTAGTCATTTATAGTAATAGAGACGGAGACGCTGTAACAACCCATAGGGTAGCTAGTAATTTAAAGTAATAGAGACAGGGATGCAGTAACTGACCATAGGATAGCTAGTCATTTATAGTAATAGAGACAGGGACGCAGTAATTGACCATAGGATAGCTAGTCATTTCTAGTAATAGAGAAGGTGACAGAGTAACTGACCATAGGATAGCTAGTAATTTCTAGTAATAGAGAAGGTGACACAGTAACTGACCATAGGATAGCTAGTAATTTCTAGTAATAGAGAAGGTGACAGAGTAACTGACCAAAGAATAGCTAGTAATTTCTAGTAATAGAGAAGGTGACAGAGTAACTGACCATAGAATAGCTAGTAATTTCTAGTAATAGAGAAGGTGACAGAGTAACTGACCATAGGATAGCTAGTCATTTCTAGTAATAGAGACAGGGACACAGTAACTGACCATACGATAGCTAGTCATTTATAGTAATAGAGACAGGGACAAAGTAACTGACTATAAGATAGCTAGTCATTTACAGTAATAGAGACAGGGATGCAGTAATTGACCATAGCATAGCTAGTCATTTATAGTAATAGAGATAGGGACGCAGTAATTGACCATAGGATAGCTAGTCATTTCTAGTAATAGAGAAGGTGACAGAGTAACTGACCATAGGATAGCTAGTAATGTCTAGTAATAGAGAAGGTGACAGAGTAACTGACCATAGGATAGCTAGTAATTTCTAGTAATAGAGAAGGTGACACAGTAACTGACCATAGGATAGCTAGTCATTTAAAGTAATAAAGAAGGTGACACAGTAACTGACCATAGGATAGCTAGTCATTTATAGTAATAGAGACAGGGACACAGTAACTGACCATAGGGTAGCTAGTCATTTATAGTAATAGAGACAGGGACACAGTAACTGACCATAGGATAGCTAGTCATTTATAGTAATAGAGACAGGGACACAGTAACTGACCATAGGATAGCTAGTCATTTCTAGTAATAGAGACAGGGACACAGTAACTGACTATAGGATAGCTAGTCATTTATAGTAATAAAGAAGGTGACAGAGTAACTGACCTTAGGATAGCTAGTCATTTCTAGTAATAGAGACAGGGACGCAGTAACTGACCATAGGGTAGCTAGTCATTTACAGTAATAGAGACAGGTTCACAGTAACTGACCATAGGATATCTAGTCATTTCTAGTAATAGAGACAAGGACACAGTAACTGACCATAGGATAGCTAGTCATTTCTAGAAAGAGAGAAGGTGACAGAGTAACTGAATATAGGATAGCTAGTCATTTCTAGAAAGAGAGAAGGTGACAGAGTAACTGAATATAGGATAGCTAGTCATTTCTAGTACTAGAGACAGGGACGCAGTAACTGACCATAGGGTAGCTAGTCATTTACAGTAATAGAGACAGGTTCGCAGTAACTGACCATAGGATAGCTAGTCATTTCTAGTAATAGAGACAGGGACACAGTAACTGACCATAGGATATCTAGTCATTTATAGTAATAAAGAAGGTGACAGAGTAACTGACCATAGGATAGCTAGTCATTTCTAGTACTAGAGACAGGGACGCAGTAACTGACCATAGGAAAGCTAGTCATTTATAGTGATAGAGACAGGGACACAGTAACTGACCATAGGATAGCTAGTCATTTATAGTAATAGAGACAGGGGCACAGTAACTGACCATAGGATAGCTAGTCATTTATAGTAATAGACACAGGGACGCAGTAACTGACCATAGGATAGGATAGCTAGTCATTTATAGTGATAGAGACAGGGACACAGGAACTGACCATAGGATAGCTAGTCATTTATAGTAATAGAGACAGGGACACAGTAACTGACTATAGGATAGCTAGTCATTTATAGTAATAGAGAAGGTGACACAGTAACTGACCATATCATAGCTAGTCATTTATAGTAATAGAGATGGTGACACAGTAACTGACCATAGGATAGCTAGTCATTTATAGTAATAAAGAAGGTGACAGAGTAACTGACCTTAGGATAGCTAGTCATTTCTAGTACTAGAGACAGGGACGCAGTAACTGACCATAGGGTAGCTAGTCATTTACAGTAATAGAGACAGGTTCGCAGTAACTGACCATAGGATAGCTAGTCATTTCTAGTAATAGAGACAGGGACACAGTAACTGACCATAGGATATCTAGTCATTTCTAGAAGTAGAGAAGGTGACAGAGTAACTGACCATAGGATAGCTAGTCATTTCTAGTACTAGAGACAGGGACGCAGTAACTGACCATAGGAAAGCTAGTCATTTATAGTGATAGAGACAGGGACACAGTAACTGACCATAGGATAGCTAGTCATTTATAGTAATAGAGACAGGGGCACAGTAACTGACCATAGGATAGCTAGTCATTTATAGTAATAGACACAGGGACGCAGTAACTGACCATAGGATAGGATAGCTAGTCATTTATAGTGATAGAGACAGGGACACAGGAACTGACCATAGGATAGCTAGTCATTTATAGTAATAGAGACAGGGACACAGTAACTGACTATAGGATAGCTAGTCATTTATAGTAATAGAGAAGGTGACACAGTAACTGACCATATCATAGCTAGTCATTTATAGTAATAGAGATGGTGACACAGTAACTGACCATAGGATAGCTAGTCATTTATAGTAATAAAGAAGGTGACAGAGTAACTGACCTTAGGATAGCTAGTCATTTATAGTAATAGACACAGGGACGCAGTAACTGAGCATAGGATAGCTAGTCAGTTCTAGTAATAGAGACAGGGACGCAGTAACTGACCATAGGATAGGATAGCTAGTCATTTCTAGTAATAGAGACTGGGACACAGTAACTGACCATAGGATAGCTAGTCATTTCTAGAAGTAGAGAAGGTGACAGAGTAACTGACCATAGGAAAGCTAGTCATTTCTAGTAATAGAGACAGGGACGCAGTAACTGACCATAGGAAAGCTAGTCATTTATAGTAATAGAGAAGGTGACACAGTGACTGACCATAGGATAGCTAGTCATTTCTAGTAATAGAGAAAGTGACAGAGTAACTGACCATAGGGTAGCTAGTCATTTCTAGTAATAGAGTTAGGGACACAGTAACTGACCATAGGATAGCTACTTATTTATAGTAATAGAGACAGGGACACAGTAACTGACCATAGGATAGCTAGTCATTTATAGTAATAGAGACGGAGACGCTGTAACTAACCATAGGGTAGCTAGTAATTTAAAGTAATAGAGACAGGGATGCAGTAACTGACCATAGGATAGCTAGTCATTTCTAGTAATAGAGACAGGGACACAGTAACTGACCATACGATAGCTAGTCATTTATAGTAATAGAGACAGGGACAAAGTAACTGACTATAAGATAGCTAGTCATTTCTAGTAATAGAGACAGGGATGCAGTAATTGACCATAGCATAGCTAGTCATTTATAGTAATAGAGACAGGGACGCAGTAATTGACCATAGGATAGCTAGTCATTTATAGTAATAGAGAAGGTGACAGAGTAACTGACCATAGGATAGCTAGTAATTTCTAGTAATAGAGAAGGTGACACAGTAACTGACCATAGGATAGCTAGTCATTTATAGTAATAGAGAAGGTGACACAGTAACTGACCATAGGATAGCTAGTCATTTATAGTAATAGAGAAGGTGACACAGTAACTGACCATAGGATAGCTAGTCATTTATAGTAATAGAGACAGGGACACAGTAACTGACCATAGGATAGCTAGTCATTTATAGTAATAGAGACAGGGACACAGTAACTGACTATAGGATAGCTAGTCTTTTATAGTAATAGAGAAGGTGACACAGTAACTGACCATAGGATATCTAGTCATTTATAGTAATAAAGAAGGTGACAGAGTAACTGACCTTAGGATAGCTAGGCATTTCTAGTAATAGAGACAGGGACGCAGTAACTGACCATAGGGTAGCTAGTCATTTACAGTAATAGAGACAGGTTTGCAGTAACTGACCATAGGATATCTAGTCATTTCTAGTAATAGAGACAAGGACACAGTAACTGACCATAGGATAGCTAGTCATTTCTAGAAAGAGAGCAGGTGACAGAGTAACTGAATATAGGATAGCTAGTCATTTCTAGTACTAGAGACAGGGACGCAGTAACTGATCATAGGAAAGCTAGCCATTTATAGTAATAGAGACAGGGACACAGTAACTGACTATAGGATAGCTAGTCATTTATAGTAATAGAGAAGGTGACACAGTAACTGACCATATCATAGCTAGTCATTTATAGTAATAGAGAAGGTGACACAGTAACTGACCATAGGATAGCTAGTCATTTATAGTAATAAAGAAGGTGACAGAGTAACTGACCTTAGGATAGCTAGTCATTTATAGTAATAGACACAGGGACGCAGTAACTGAGCATAGGATAGCTAGTCAGTTCTAGTAATAGAGACAAGGACACAGTAACTGACCATAGGATAGCTAGTCATTTCTAGAAAGAGAGAAGGTGACAGAGTAACTGAATATAGGATAGCTAGTCATTTCTAGAAAGAGAGAAGGTGACAGAGTAACTGAATATAGGATAGCTAGTCATTTCTAGTACTAGAGACAGGGACGCAGTAACTGACCATAGGGTAGCTAGTCATTTACAGTAATAGAGACAGGTTCGCAGTAACTGACCATAGGATATCTAGTCATTTCTAGTAATAGAGACAGGGACACAGTAACTGACCATAGGATAGCTAGTCATTTCTAGAAGTAGAGAAGGTGACAGAGTAACTGACCATAGGATAGCTAGTCATTTCTAGTACTAGAGACAGGGACGCAGTAACTGACCATAGGAAAGCTAGTCATTTATAGTGATAGAGACAGGGACACAGTAACTGACCATAGGATAGCTAGTCATTTATAGTAATAGAGACAGGGGCACAGTAACTGACCATAGGATAGCTAGTCATTTATAGTAATAGAGACAGGGACACAGTAACTGACTATAGGATAGCTAGTCATTTATAGTAATAGAGATGGTGACACAGTAACTGACCATAGGATAGCTAGTCATTTATAGTAATAAAGAAGGTGACAGAGTAACTGACCTTAGGATAGCTAGTCATTTATAGTAATAGACACAGGGACGCAGTAACTGAGCAGAGGATAGCTCGTCAGTTCTAGTAATAGAGACAGGGACGCAGTAACTGACCATAGGATAGGATAGCTAGTCATTTCTAGTAATAGAGACAGGGACACAGTAACTGACCATAGGATAGCTAGTCATTTCTAGAAGTAGAGAAGGTGAAAGAGTAACTGACCATAGGAAAGCTAGTCATTTCTAGTAATAGAGACAGGGACGCAGTAACTGACCATAGGAAAGCTAGTCATTTATAGTAATAGAGAAGGTGACACAGTGACTGACCATAAGATAGCTAGTCATTTCTAGTAATAGAGAAAGTGACAGAGTAACTGACCATAGGGTAGCTAGTAATTTCTAGTAATAGAGTTAGGGACACAGTAACTGACCATAGGATAGCTACTTATTTATAGTAATAGAGACAGGGACACAGTAACTGGCCATAGGATAACTAGTCATTTATAGTAATAGAGACGGAGACGCTGTAACTAACCATAGGGTAGCTAGTAATTTAAAGTAATAGAGACAGGGATGCAGTAACTGACCATAGGATAGCTAGTCATTTCTAGTAATAGAGACAGGGACACAGTAACTGACCATACGATAGCTAGTCATTTATAGTAATAGAGACAGGGACAAAGTAACTGACTATAAGATAGCTAGTCATTTATAGTAATAGAGACAGGGATGCAGTAATTGACTATAGCATAGCTAGTCATTTATAGTAATAGAGACAGGGACGCAGTAATTGACCATAGGATAGCTAGTAATTTCTAGTAATAGAGAAGGTGACAGAGTAACTGACCATAGGATAGCTAGTAATTTCTAGTAATAGAGAAGGTGACACAGTAACTGACCATAGGATAGCTAGTCATTTATAGTAATAGGGAAGGTGACACAGTAACTGACCATAGGATAGCTAGTCATTTATAGTAATAGAGACAGGGACACAGTAACTGACCATAGGATAGCTAGTCATTTATAGTAATAGAGACAGGGACACAGTAACTGACCATAGGATAGCTAGTCTTTTCTAGTAATAGAGACAGGGACACAGTAACTGACTATAGGATAGCTAGTCTTTTATAGTAATAGAGAAGGTGACACAGTAACTGACCATAGGATATCTAGTCATTTATAGTAATAAAGAAGGTGACAGAGTAACTGACCTTAGGATAGCTAGTCATTTCTAGTAATAGAGACAGGGACGCAGTAACTGACCATAGGGTAGCTAGTCATTTACAGTAATAGAGACAGGTTTGCAGTAACTGACCATAGGATATCTAGTCATTTCTAGTAATAGAGACAAGGACACAGTAACTGACCATAGGATAGCTAGTCATTTCTAGAAAGAGAGCAGGTGACAGAGTAACTGAATATAGGATAGCTAGTCATTTCTAGTACTAGAGACAGGGACGCAGTAACTGATCATAGGAAAGCTAGCCATTTATAGTAATAGAGACAGGGACACAGTAACTGACTATAGGATAGCTAGTCATTTATAGTAATAGAGACAGGGACACAGTAACTGACTATAGGATAGCTAGTCATTTATAGTAATAGAGACAGGGACACAGTAACTGACTATAGGATAGCTAGTCATTTATAGTAATAGAGAAGGTGACACAGTAACTGACCATATCATAGCTAGTCATTTATAGTAATAGAGAAGGTGACACAGTAACTGACCATAGGATAGCTAGTCATTTATAGTAATAAAGAAGGTGACAGAGTAACTGACCTTAGGATAGCTAGTCATTTATAGTAATAGACACAGGGACGCAGTAACTGAGCATAGGATAGCTAGTCAGTTCTAGTAATAGAGACAGGGACGCAGTAACTGACCATAGGATAGGATAGCTAGTCATTTCTAGTAATAGAGACAGGGACACAGTAACTGACCATAGGATAGCTAGTAATTTCTAGTAATAGAGAAGGTGACAGAGTAACTGACCATAGGATAGCTAGTAATTTCTAGTAATAGAGAAGGTGACACAGTAACTGACCATAGGATAGCTAGTCATTTATAGTAATAGAGAAGGTGACACAGTAACTGACCATAGGATAGCTAGTCATTTATAGTAATAGAGACAGGGACACAGTAACTGACCATAGGATAGCTAGTCATTTATAGTAATAGAGACAGGGACACAGTAACTGACTATAGGATAGCTAGTCTTTTATAGTAATAGAGAAGGTGACACAGTAACTGACCATATGATATCTAGTCATTTATAGTAATAAAGAAGGTGACAGAGTAACTGACCTTAGGATAGTTAGTCATTTATAGTAATAGACACAGGGACGCAGTAACTGAGCATAGGATAGCTAGTTAGTTCTAGTAATAGAGACAGGGACGCAGTAACTGACCATAGGATAGGATAGCTAGTCATTTCTAGTAATAGAGACAGGGACGCAGTAACTGACCATAGGATAGCTAGTCATTTCTAGAAGTAGAGAAGGTGACAGAGTAACTGACCATAGGAAAGCTAGTCATTTCTAGTAATAGAGACAGGGACGCAGTAACTGACCATAGGAAAGCTAGTCATTTATAGTAATAGAGAAGGCGACACAGTAACTGACCATATGATAGCTAGTCATTTATAGTAATAGAGAAGGTGACACAGTGACTGACCATAGGATAGCTAGTCATTTCTAGTAATAGAGAAAGTGACAGAGTAACTGACCATAGGGTAGCTAGTCATTTCTAGTAATAGAGTTAGGGACACAGTAACTGACCATAGGATAGCTACTTATTTCTAGTAATAGAGACAGGGACACAGTAACTGACCATAGGATAGCTAGTCATTTATAGTAATAGAGACAGAGACGCTGTAACTAACCATAGGGTAGCTAGTAATTTAAAGTAATAGAGACAGGGATGCAGTAACTGACCATAGGATAGCTAGTCATTTATAGTAATAGAGACAGGGACGCAGTAATTTTCCATAGGATAGCTAGTCATTTCTAGTAATAGAGAAGGTGACAGAGTAACTGACCATAGGATAGCTAGTAATTTCTAGTAATAGAGACAGGGACACAGTAACTGACCATAGGATAGCTAGTCTTTTATAGTAATAGAGAAGGTGACACAGTAACTGACCATATGATATCTAGTCATTTATAGTAATAAAGAAGGTGACAGAGTAACTGACCTTAGGATAGTTAGTCATTTATAGTAATAGACACAGGGACGCAGTAACTGAGCATAGGATAGCTAGTTAGTTCTAGTAATAGAGACAGGGACGCAGTAACTGACCATAGGATAGGATAGCTAGTCATTTCTAGTAATAGAGACAGGGACGCAGTAACTGACCATAGGATAGCTAGTCATTTCTAGAAGTAGAGAAGGTGACAGAGTAACTGACCATAGGAAAGCTAGTCATTTCTAGTAATAGAGACAGGGACGCAGTAACTGACCATAGGAAAGCTAGTCATTTATAGTAATAGAGAAGGCGACACAGTAACTGACCATATGATAGCTAGTCATTTATAGTAATAGAGAAGGTGACACAGTGACTGACCATAGGATAGCTAGTCATTTCTAGTAATAGAGAAAGTGACAGAGTAACTGACCATAGGGTAGCTAGTCATTTCTAGTAATAGAGTTAGGGACACAGTAACTGACCATAGGATAGCTACTTATTTCTAGTAATAGAGACAGGGACACAGTAACTGACCATAGGATAGCTAGTCATTTATAGTAATAGAGACAGAGACGCTGTAACTAACCATAGGGTAGCTAGTAATTTAAAGTAATAGAGACAGGGATGCAGTAACTGACCATAGGATAGCTAGTCATTTATAGTAATAGAGACAGGGACGCAGTAATTTTCCATAGGATAGCTAGTCATTTCTAGTAATAGAGAAGGTGACAGAGTAACTGACCATAGGATAGCTAGTAATTTCTAGTAATAGTGAAGGTGACACAGTAACTGACCATAGGATAGCTAGTGATTTCTAGTAATAGAGACAGGGACACAGTAACTGACTATAGGATAGCTAGTCTTTTATAGTAATAGAGAAGGTGACACAGTAACTGACCATAGGATATCTAGTCATTTATAGTAATAAAGAAGGTGACAGAGTAACTGACCTTAGGATAGCTAGTCATTTCTAGTAATAGAGACAGAGACGCAGTAACTGACCATAGGGTAGCTAGTAATTTCTAGTAATAGAGAAGGTGACAGAGTAACTGACCATAGGATAGCTAGTAATTTCTAGTAATAGAGAAGATGACAGAGTAACTGACCATAGGATAGCTAGTCATTTCTAGTAATAGAGACAGGGACACAGTAACTGACCATACGATAGCTAGTCATTTATAGTAATAGAGAAGGTGACACAGTAACTGACCATAGGATATCTAGTCATTTATAGTAATAAAGAAGGTGACAGAGTAACTGACCTTAGGATAGCTAGTCATTTCTAGTAATAGAGACAGAGACGCAGTAACTGACCATAGGGTAGCTAGTAATTTCTAGTAATAGAGAAGGTGACAGAGTAACTGACCATAGGATAGCTAGTAATTTCTAGTAATAGAGAAGATGACAGAGTAACTGACCATAGGATAGCTAGTCATTTCTAGTAATACAGACAGGGACACAGTAACTGACCATACGATAGCTAGTCATTTATAGTAATAGAGACAGGGACAAAGTAACTGACCATATGATAGCTAGTCATTTATAGTAATAGAGATGGAGACGCAGTAACTGACCATATGATAGCTAGTCATTTATAGTAATAGAGACAGGGACGCAGTAACTGACTATAGGATAGCTAGTCATTTCTAGTAATAGAGACAGGGATGCAGTAATTGACCATAGCATAACTAGGTCATTTCTAGTACTATAGAGGCAAGCACAGAGTCTGTCAATAGGATAGCTATAGCTAGTCATTTCTAGTACTAAAGAAGCGAGCACAGTGCCAGTCAATAGGATAGCTAGTCATTACTAGTACTATATAAGCAATAACAGTGCCAATCAATAGGATAGCTAGTCATTTCTAGAACTATAGAAGCGAGCACAGTGCTTCTCAATAGGATAGCTAGTAATGTCTAGTACTATAGAAGCAAGCATGTGCCAGTCAATAGGATAGCTAGTCATTTCTAGTACTATAGAAGTGAGCACAGTGTCTGTCAATAGGATAGCTAGTCATTTCTAGTTCTATAAAAGTGAGCACAGTGCCTGTTAATATGATAGCTAGTCATTTCTAGTACTATAGAAGCCAGCACAATGCCTGTCAATAGGATAGCTAGTCATTTCTAGTACTATTGAAGCGAGCACAGTGCCTGTCAAAGTGTCAATAGGATAGCTAGTCATTTCAAGTACTATAGAAGCAAGCACAGTGCCTGTCAATAGGATAGCTAGTCATTTCTAGTACTATAGAAGCAAGCACAGTGCCTGTCAATAGGATAGCTAGTCATTTCTAGTACTATAGAAGCAAGCAAAGTGCCTGTCAATAGGATAGCTAGTCATTTCTAGTTTTATAAAAGTGAGCACAGTGCCTGTTAATATGATAGCCTGTCATTTCTAGTACTATAGAAGAGAACAAAGTGCTTGTCAATAGGATAGCTAGTAATTTCTAGTACTATAAAATTGAGCACAGTGCCTGTTAATATGATAGCCTGTCATTTCTAGTACTATAGAAGCAATTACAGTGCCTGTCTATAAGATAGCCTGTCATTTCTAGTTGTATAGAAGCGAGCATTATATTTCTATATTTATAGTAATATAGAATAGTGCACAATGCCTTCCAATAAGAATAGCTAGTGATTTATAGTAATATAGAAGAGTGCACAATGCCTTCCAATAAGAATAGCTAGTGATTTATAGTAATATAGAATAGTGCACAATGCCTTCCAATAAGAATAGCTAGTGATTTATAGTAATATAGAATAGTGCACAATGCCTTCCAATAAGAATAGCTAGTGATTTATAGTAATATAGAATAGTGCACAATGCCTTCCAATAAGAATAGCTAGTGATTTATAGTAATATAGAAGAGTGCACAATGCCTTCCAATAAGAATAGCTAGTGATTTATAGTAATATAGAAGAGTGCACAATGCCTTCCAATAAGAATAGCTAGTGATTTATAGTAATATAGAATAGTGCACAATGCCTTCCAATAAGAATAGCTAGTGATTTATAGTAATATAGAATAGTGCACAATGCCTTCCAATAAGAATAGCTAGTGATTTATAGTAATAGAAAGGGGGCACATTGCCTGTCCATCAATTACCTAGTCCTTTATAGTATAGGAGATGAGGGCACAATGCCTGCCCATCAAATAGTGAGTCATTTATAGTATAAAAAAGAAGGGAACAGGGTCATAGCATAAGAGAAGAGGGCACATTGCATGCTCTTCAGATAGCTAGTAATTTGCAGTAATAGAGAAGGGGACACAATGACTTCACTATTTATAGTAACAGGAAAGAAGACACAGCATATATTCTAGGTCAGACTACAAGTCATGAGGACAGAGCAGGGAACACAGTGCGTTTCCATGATGAAACCAGATATTTATAGTGAAAGAACAATAGACAGGGTGACAGTGCATTGCATACTAGTCTGAGCAGATTGCTCATCTTTTTACCTGGGATTCTTTGTATCAACGACCTCCCCATTTCGCTCCCACACAATATCTGGCTCAGGCAGCCCATGAATCTGACATTGGAATCTAGCCACACCACCTTCCTCTAGCACAGCATCTTGTGGGAAGATGTGGAAGTCAGACATAACTGTAGGAAAACAAGAAAACATCACATGAGCAAGGAGACAGAGAACCAGAAAACAGTGACATAACATAAACAATTAATTCATGTGCAGTTTCCTCAGGGTCAGCTCTATAATGGGTAGTATATGTATTTTGCCTTTAGGATGCAGTTTAGTGGGTTTGGACTGTAGTGGAAAAAGAGTTGTGGGGCGTAATTTTATTCTTGGACCCAGGCAGCACATTATCAGTGCAAATCCTTGAGCCGGCCTGGATTTTCCTGTAAAAAGCTTATACTGAACTACAAGGAACTGAACTACATGTCTGGCAGAAATAAAATCTTAGCTCTGAATAAGAAATAATGTTTACTAATCTGTCTCCACATGACAGAGATTGATTCTTACAGTTTCTTTGTGTCACACCCCTTATAGCACACTCTCGGTTCAGCCAGTATTAATCTGTGTCACCCTCATCCGCAGTCCCCCTTACACCTCTAGTCACACAGCAGCAGGTGGAGCCCAAAGAATATGCAGGTACCTCTAATACTGCATGCCTTAGGACAATTCTACAAGCTGGAAAAGGCAGACATTTTCATTATCCAGAAATGATGTTCCATGCGGCGTCCTAAAAAAAAAGGCAGTTAACGCCTGAGGACGTACGCCTGAGGACGTTCCGGTTATTGCAGTGATGCCTCGATATGGAGGCTTCCTGCAATAACCTTTTTAAGCCATCCGGTGCAGAGAGAGCCACTCTGTGGCCCTCTCTGCACCGGAGATCGGTGGCTCACTGCGTTGGTGGGTGGGAGCCGGACCGGAAGGCGGGTGGCAGGCATCGATGGCCCTGGTGATGTGGAGGGGGGCGGAATCGTGGGCGGGGATGGCCGGGGGCGCTCACGGACGTGCGCACGTGCACGGGAGGGTGGGGGCGTGCACGGGGAGGGAGCGGGTGGGAACCGCTACGCTACAGAAAATGCTATAATAAAAAATGTTAAAAAATGTCTAAAGTAAAAAAAAAAAACGATCAGCAAGGTGGGGGTTTGTCTGTGTAGGGGGGGGGAAGCTACACTACAGGAAAAAAAACCAAACAAACAAAAAAAAGCACTTTTTTTTGCAAACAGGGTACTGGCAGACAGCTGCCAGTACCCAAGATGGCCCCCAATAAGGCAGAGGGGAGGGTTAGAGAGCGGTTTTGGGGGGGATCAGGGAGGTTGGGGGCTAAGGGGGGATCCTACACAGTAGCATATGTAAATATGCTAAAAAAAAATATTTTTTTTTAAAACCCTTTTATTTTAGTACTGGCAGACTTTCTGCCAGTACTTAAGATGGCGGGGACAATTGTGGGGTGGGGGAGGGAAGGGAGCTGTTTGGGAGGAATCAGGGGGTGGGATGTGTCAGGTGGGAGGCTGATCTCTACACTAAAGCTAAAATTAACCCTGCAAGCTCCCTACAAACTCCCTAATTAACCCCTTCACTGCTAGCCATAATACACGTGTGAGGCGCAGCAGGATTTAGCAGCCTTCTAATTACCAGAAAGCAACGCCATAGTCATATATGTCTGCTATTTCTGAACAAAGGGGATTCCAGACAAGCATTTACAACCATTTGTGCCATAATTGCACAAGCTGTTTGTAAATTATTTCAGTGAGAAACCTAAAATTGTGAAAAATGTAACGTTTTTTTTCATTTGATCGCATTTGGCGGTGAAATGGTGGCATGAAATATACCAAAATGTGCCTAGATCAATACTTGGGGTTGTCTACTACACTACACTAAAGCTAAAATTAACCCTACAAGCTCCCAAGCTCCCTAAAAGCTCCCTACTTAACCCCTTAACTGCTGGGCATAATACACTTGTGGTGCGCAGTGGCATTTAGCGGCCTTCTAATTACCAAAAAGCAATGCCAAAGCCATATATGTCTGCTATTTCTGAACAAAGGGGATCCCAGAGAAGAATTTACAACCATTTATGCCATAATTGCACAAGTTGTTTGTAAATAATTTCAGTGAGAAACCGAAAGTTTGTGAAAAAATTTGTGAAAAAGTGAACGATTTTTTGTATTTGATCGCATTTGGCGGTGAAATGGTGGTATGAAATATACCAAAATTGGCCTAGATCAATACTTTGGGATGTCTACTAAAAAAAAATATATACATGTCAAGGGATATTCAGGGATTCCTGAAAGATATTAGTGTTCTAATGTAACTAGCGCTAATTTTGGAAAAAAGTGGTTTGGAAATAGCAAAGTGCTACTTGTATTTATGGCCCTATAACTTGCAAAAAAAGCAAAGAACATGTAAACATTGGGTATTTCTAAACTCAGGACAAAATTTAGAAACTATTTAGCATGGGTGTTTTTTGGTGGTTGTAGATATGTAACAGATTTTGGGGGTCAAAGTTAGAAAAAGTGTTTTTTTTCTCCATTTTTCCTCATATTTTATATTTTTTTTATAGTAAATTATAAGATATGATGAAAATAATGGTATCTTTAAAAATTCCATTTAGTGGCGAGAAAAACGGTATATAATATGTGTGGGTACAGTAAATGAGTAAGAAGAAAATTACAACTAAACACAAACACCACAAAAATTTTAAAATAGCCTTGGTCCTAAACGGACAGAAAATGGAAAAGTGCTGTGGTCATTAAGGGGTTAAAACTACATGCTCTATCTGAATCATTAAAGCGACACTGAACCCAAATTTTTTTCTATTGTGATTCAGATAGAGCATGCAATTTTAAGCAACTTTCTAATTTACTTCTATTATCAAATTCTTTTCATTCTCTTGGTATCATTATTTGAAATGCAAGAATGTAAGTTTAGATGCCAGACCATTTTTGGTGAACACACTGTGCTGTTCTTGCTGATTGGTGGGTAAATTCACCTACCATTAAACAAGTGCTTTCTATGGTCCTGAACCAAAAAAATAGCTTAGATGCCTTCTTTTCAAATAAAGAAAGCAGGAAAATGAAGAAAAATTGATAATAGGAGTAAATTAGAAAGCTGTTTAAAATTGCATGCTCTATCTGAATCACAAAAGAAAAAAATTGGGTTCAGTGTCCCTTTAAAGAACATTTTTGGTTTAGTATCCCTTTAAAAAACAAATACAAGATATATTTATATAATCTATTACCGATAAAAACATAACATACGAATGTAGCATGTCTGTAAACTTGCTATAAAATAAACTGTTTCTAACCGAAAATCTCAAAAGCTATTATGTTACAGGCTACAACATTTTTAAAAATATAAATATCAGCCAATCCAAGGAGGGAGAGGAGGTTAATTCTGCCATTCAGCATGCCCCTGTATTGTGTTTAGTTAATAGAAGTGCAAAACAAACATAATGTAATATGTTACATCATTATTATTATAGTATTAATTATTATTATATTATAATTATATTATTAATTATTATTATTGCATTGTTGTATAACTATGTGTTTAATCAATGCAAAGGGCTAGCTTGTGTGTGTAGCCACTAAGCAACAGCAAGTTTCCACTATTGCATTGCTGCCCACAAGCCTAGCTCCCTTTAATGGGACAATCAAGTCCAGAAAAAACTTTCATGTTTCAAATAGGGCTTGTCATTTTAAACAACTTTCCAATTTAATTTTATCACCAATTTTGCGTTGTTCTTTTGGTATTCTTAGTTGAAAGCTTAACCTAAGAAGGCTTGTATGATAATTTCTAAGCTCTTGAAGGCCGCTTCTAATCACATGCTTTTTTATTTGCATTTCACAACAGAGGAGAGCTAATTCATGTGAGCCATATAGATAACATTGTGATCACGCCCGTGGCTTGTGGCAGACACTGCACTAATTGGCTAAAATTAAAGTCATAAGATAATAAATAAAAAGTCATGTGATCAGGGGGCTGTCAGAAGATGCTATGATACAAGGTAATTACAGATGTAAAAAGTACATTAATATAACTGTGTTGGTCATGCAAAACTGGGGAATGGGTAATAAAGGGAATATCTATATTTTTAAACAACAAAAATTATAGTGTTGACTGTCCCTTTAACTAATAGTAATGTTGTTAAAATAATATTACTTCAGACAAATTCTCACATGAGAAGCATTAATCACTGCAAGGGACTTAGGCAAAAAGAGGCTAACGATGAGTTGGTTGATCAAGATGAAAGAACCTTGTCTAACTGTGAGTGATGATGAAGAATCATTGCTTCAAGCAAGAATAAGGAAACAACTGAATATACCAAGATGAGGATAAAGGTAGGAATGTTCAGAAGGAATTACACCAGGTGGGAGAGTACTTGGTTTGATATTTACAGTGGGGGAGGGTCACAGCTAGCCAGGGGTAAAAGTGGTAAGAATACTGCAGGATATACTTAGTATAGAAGGCCTTGAAGAGTTATTATGGGGGTCACGCAATGGGGGGATGCTGGTGGTGGTATTGTGGTTAATTACTTTAAGTGGGTGCCAGGGGAGCTCTGAATGCCAGTGTCAGTTTGACAAGATAGGTATAATTAAAGGGACAGAAGAGGTATACAGGGGCGCACACTCCTCTAAGCGTAGTAAGTTAAAAAACACATGTGAATGTATTAAACAATGACAAATGAACACTCACACATAGTAACCTCAACACATGAGGTAAAGAAAAAGGCACAGAAAAAAGCACAGTAAAGAAGCTCACGGGTCCGTTGTTTAATCCCCAAGATGTTTCCAAGGTAAGAGGTCAATTAATCCTCGCTAGGGAAAATCCGGCCGAGATGTTGATCAAAGAGCGTCCTGCCGTCCTCTATATCGTGCAGCAAACAATTTTGCCAAAGAAAACCGTCACATAAGTAATTCACAGCCGATTTATCTGCTCCGGCCGGATAGTGGATCAGCTGTGGTAGTGGTGACGCGTAGACGGTGGGCTTGGCCTAACGCGTTTTGTAGGAGGCTTCCTACTTCTTCAGAGGCATCATGCCATTATGATGCCCCATTGTTTTAAATGTTTAAAGGGACAGTCTACACTTAAGTCATCTTAAAGTTTTACTTTAGATTATGCTGCAAATATCCTCCTGCACCCTTACTATATCATGCAGCAGGAATGGTAAAAAAAAAAGTTATTTTACAATGACTATAGTTTCTGGTCACTTTGAAATAGCTGCCAAGGTCTGCCCACTGATGACATCACAATCTGGGCTGCGTCTAAGCACTCTGCTCAATAGCATTGTCAGGCTGTTGAATCCAATTTGTGAGTCTTTTGTAACTAGTGAAGCCTTTAATGCAGCCCAGATCATGATGTCATCAGTGGGTGGAGCTTGGCAGCCATTTCAAAGTGACCAGAAACAATATTCATTTTAAAATAACTGTTTTACCGTTCCTGCTGCATGATATAGAAAGGGTGCAGGAGGATATTTGCAGCTTAATCTAAAGTAAGACTTTAAGATGACTAAAGTGTAGACTGTCCCTTTAAACATTTAAAACAAGGGGGCATCATAATGGCATGATATCATTTATAACACAAGTAAAATGAGAGTGCAAGTATTTACACCTCTCCATGTGCTAGAGACTCCCAGCAAATTGAATCAAGTTATGCTAAAAATTGTGAATCAAAATTTATTATATAGAAACAAAAACAATCTATAACCATTTCAGCAGCTCTATACTCTGGCTCAGTCTGCTGGAACACTAAAGCCTTCATATAATGTACCTAGTTGTGTGCAACTGTTTGTGAGTGCATACTATCATGATCACTTTTATTTGTCTTAATATTAAAGGGACATGAAACCCAAATATTTTCTTTCATGATTCAGATAGAGAATACAATTTTAATCCTTTCATGACAGGGTCATAATGTCTACATCGGAACAACGTTCCGATGTAGACAAATTGAAAGCACACGATCGTGCACACATTTGCAAGATTTCAATTATCGGATCAGGTATGACGCTAGGCACACCCTCCAGACCGCGATCACATCCAGGAAGCGACGTTGGCTTTAGGACAGCCAAACGGCTATGGCGTTGTACTCCGTCCTAACGGCGCTAAAGCCCAGCACCGTTTGGACGGAATGCAACGGCATAACGGTGCTAAAAGGTTAAACAACATTCCAATTTACTTTGATTATCTAATTTGCTTCATTATTTAGATGCAATGCACATGGGTGAGCCAATCACACAAGGCATCTATGTGCAGCCACCAATCAGGAGCTACTGAGCCTATTTAGATAAGCTTTTTAACAATGGATATCAAGAGATTTAAGCAAATTAGATAATAGAAGTAAATTGGAAAGTTGTTTAAAATTATGTTATTTCTAAATCATGAAAGAAAAAATTTGGGTTTCATGTTCATTTAAGCCATTGTGTCACCCTCTCCTACTTTTCTATTGTACCAGATGTTCTGGAGATGGCCATGATTAGACCTTTGATAAAGAGGAACAGGCTATTTGTGTATATTTCGTATTTTATGTTTTTCAGAGAAGCATATTTGTGATTATGCAGTTTGTGTGCCCCTGCATTTAAAGCATTTGAGTTGTTTTATATCGATATTTAAACCCAACATTGGTTTATACCAGTGCTCACTGGGGTTAATTTGTTATGTAATATTTCACTTCACATTGTATTTCTTACTCTAATGTGGCCTCATACGTAGAAATTCTGATGTTAAAAGACAAATCCTTTAAATCAAAGGCATGTACGTCAAGAACTTGATTTACAGTGGGATTGGAATACAGCATTAAAAACATTATTGCAATATATATTAAATATTTATGTTACATCCTTTTGTTGTAAAATACATTTTTAAATTGTGTTTGTTTCACTTTGTCCAAAGGAAGCTTGGGTTAATACTTTTAGGCAATTTATGTGAACTTTTGTTTACCCCCCTCCCTTCCCTAAGCTTCTATGGTGTCACATGCTTTTAAAAGATGCATTATCAGTATTCTTTGCAATAGTAACTAAGTTGAATCAGTGCTAAACCTCCTTAAGGGAATACAACGGCAGGCTACCCCAGTCTGCATATGTGCAAACAGAGTTTGTGCTATATCTAAATATTAGTTTGTGATTGGTTAGCAAGGGTTCTTTTGTCCTGGGGGGCAGGGAAATCAGTGAAAAGAATAAACAAAACAATATACTATTGACAAAATAAAGCTGCAGTTTTTATTGCAAAATAATTCTTATATATGAAGGTTCATAATCATGCATTTTATTATTTGTGTTTAATGTCCCTTTAAGTATGAGACAATTTGGTTGCACATGTTTGAGAGGGGATTACAGCTCGCTTTACTAACAACCAGACTGTCTTTGGTTCCTGCTTGGTGATTCTCTGTTTTATTAACCAGCCCATTTATTCTATATCTTGATAACAACCAACAGACATGTATTTTGTCTGATGACATGATGTCTGTATATATCATAAAGATTCCCATCTTATCCTGTGAAAATGTGTCATTAAAACAAATGATTGCCCCGGTATATTTACACATCTAATGACAGTGTTCTGATTTTACTAAATAGATAGACAGACCCTGGACCTAGTTTGGTAGCACATGGTGTAGAGAGCAAAAGCTCTTGTCTGCACCTGGATATATTATGCCTTGATAACAAACAAAAAAAAGCTATACCGTGGTCCATGTCTGGTGTGTGGTGACACCACTGCATCTTCATGACAAACTTGCCAATCGGATAAATTTGAAGCATCACTGGGCAACAGCCTCCGGATCTGACCTACATTTCACTCGGGTGAACAGAGCAGGATTAACACAGCCTGTACATAAAATCCCAAGGGAGCAATACTGCCCACAATTCTCCTATATGTGAACTTAACCCCTTCAGTGCCACACTTTTTGATGCCCTTGTCTCTGATGATTGTAGATGCATTTCTGTATATTGGCATCCCTTGCTTTGTAGTTAATATGATACACTTACACAAATACTCATTGTTTGTTGCAACAGAAGAGATATGTCTTTGCAAACACGTGTCATGAGATAAGTTTTATTTTATGCTTTAGAATAGGCCGGTAACAGTGCGTTGCAGGTGCTCCCAGCAGCTGAGGGGTTATCACCAGCAGTGGTTGGCACACACCCAGCAGAAGCCGTCTCATCTCTTTGGGAAACTAGGCCAGATTCCCACGTGACTGAAGCTGCTTTTCAGCAACTAATGCTCATATAGGAAGAAAAGGCTGAAAATAGCTCCTGTGATAACTGCCAACACCGGAAAGCAGCAAGAATGCCCCTTAATGCAAACTGACAGGGAAGGGTGCTCAGACTCTGGTGAATATAACCTTTAATCTGAAAAGCATTGACTGGGGCAGCTATTTGCCTTCAGTGTGTAGGCCTGTAGGGGAATATATAGTTTGCTTTGGACTAATGGGCAATATTCCAGTCACCAGACAGAATACATTAGACATATGCCCTGCTATTGACTGGATGTGTCAGATTTCATATTAAATGTACAGGAATCCCGAACATTTTCTTTCATGATTTGGATAGAACATACCATTTTAAACAACTTTCCAATTTACTTCTATTATCAAATTTGCTTAATTTTCTTGTTATCCTTTGCTGAAGAAACAACATTGCACTACTAGCAGCTAGCTGAACCCATCTAGTTAGCCAATCACAAGAGACAAATGTGTGCAGTCACCAATCAGCAGCCTGCTCCCACTAGTGTAGGAATTTGCATATTCTTTTTCAGAGAACAATGCACATTCGAAAATAGAAGTGAATCTAAAAGTGTCTGGAAATGACATGCCATATTTAAATCATGCAGGTTTAATTTTTACTTTTCTATACCTTTAACTGGGATACTAAATCCCCCCCAAAAATTTCATGATTCAGATAGAGCAGGCAATTTTAAGCAACTTTCTAATTTACTCCTATTATACATTTTTTAATGTTCTCTTGCTATCTTTGGCCTAGATTTAGAGTTTGGCGGTAGCCGTGAAAACCAGCGTTAGAGGCTCCTAACGCTGGTTTTAGGCTACCGCCGGTATTTGGAGTCAGTCAGGAAAGGGTCTAACGCTCACTTTTCAGCCGCGACTTTTCCATACCGCAAATCCCCTTACGTCAATTGCGTATCCTATCTTTTCAATGGGATCTTTCTAACTCCGGTATTTAGAGTCGTGGCTGAAGTGAGCGTTAGAATTCTAACGAAAAAACTCCAGCCGCAGAAAAAAGTCAGTAGTTAAGAGCTTTCTGGGCTAACGCCGGTTCATAAAGCTCTTAACTACTGTGCTCTAAAGTACACTAACACCCATAAACTACCTATGTACCCCTAAACCGAGGCCCCCCCACATCGCCGACACTCGATTAAATTTTTTTAACCCCTAATCTGCCGACCGCCACCTACGTTATCCTTATGTACCCCTAATCTGCTGCCCCTAACACCGCCGACCCCTATATTATATTTATTAACCCCTAATCTGCCCCCCACAACGTCGCTGCCAGCTACCTACACTTATTAACCCCTAATCTGCCGTCCGCACGCCGCCGCCAGCTACATTATAGCTATGTACCCCTAATCTGCTGCCCCTAACACCGCCGACCCCTATATTATATTTATTAACCCCTAACATGCCCCGCTCAACGTCGCCTCCACCTGCCTACACTTATTAACCCCTAATCTGCCGAGCGGATCTCACCGCTACTATAATAAAGTTATTATCCCCTAATCCGCCTCACTCCCGCCTCAATAACCCTATAATAAATAGTATTAACCCCTAATCTGCCCTCCCTAACATCGCCGACACCTAACTTCAAGTATTAACCCCTTATCTGCCGATCTGAGCTCACTGCTACTCTAATAAATTTTTTAACCCCTAAAGCTAATTTTAACCCTAACCCTAACACCCCCCTAAGTTAAATATAATTTTATTCTAACGAAATAAATTAACTCTTATTAAATAACTTATTCCTATTTAAAGCTAAATACTTACCTGTAAAATAAACCCTAATATAGCTACAACATAAATTATAATTATATTATAGCTATTTTAGGATTAATATTTATTGTACAGGCAACTTTGTATTTATTTTAACCAGGTACAATAGCTATTAAATAGTTAAGAACTATTTAATAGCTAAAATAGTTAAAATAATTACAAAATTACCTGTAAAATAAATCCTAACCTAAGTTACAATTAAACCTAACACTACACTATCAATACATTAATTAAATAAACTACCTAAAATTATCTACAATTAAACCTAACACTACACTATCAATAAATTAATTAAATACAATACCTACAATTATCTACAATTAAACCTAACACTACACTATCAATAAATTATTTAAATAAAATATCTACAAATAACTACAATGAAATAAACTAACTAAAGTACAAAAAATAAAAAAGAACTAAGTTACAAAAAATAAAAAAATATTTACAAACATTAGAAAAATATTACAACAATTTTAAACTAATTACACCTACTCTAAGCCCCCTAATAAAATAACAAAGCCCCCCAAAATAAAAAATGCCCTACCCTATTCTAAATTTAAAAAGTTCAAAGCTCTTTTACCTTACCAGCCCTGAACAGGGCCCTTTGCGGGGCATGCCCCAGGAAATTCAGCTCTTTTGCCTGTAAAAAAAACACATACAATACCCCCCCCCCAACATTACAACCCACCACCCACATACCCCTAATCTAACCCAAACCCCCCTTAAATAAACCTAACACTAAGCCCCTGAAGATCTTCCTACCTTATCTTCACCCTGCCAGGTTAACGATCCGTCCTCGGAAGTCTTGATCCAAGCCTCGGAAGTGTTGATCCAAGCCCAAGCGGGGGGCTGAAGAGTGACGTCCATCCTCGGGCTGAAGTCTGGATCCAAGCGTCGACTGAAGAAATCCATCCTCGGGCTGAAGTCGGAAGTCCATCATCTGGATGAAGTCTTCTATCAAGCCGCATCTTCAATCTTCTTTCTTCTGGAGCGGAACCATCTTCTTCCAAGCCGACGCGGAACATCCTCTTCAACCGACGACTAGACGACGAATGACGGTTCCTTTAAATTATGTCATCCAAGATGGCGTCCCTCGAATTCCGATTGGCTGATAGGATTCTAGCAGCCAATCGGAATTAAGGTATGAAAATTCTGATTGGCTGATGGAATCAGCCAATCAGAATCAAGTTCAATCCGATTGGCTGATCCAATCAGCCAATCAGATTGAGCTTGCATTCTATTGGCTGATCGGAACATTGATTGATTGGCTTTTTAGAATCCTATCAGCCAATCGGAATTCGAGGGACGCCATCTTGGATGACATAATTTAAAGGAACCGTCATTCGTCGTCTAGTCGTCGGTTGAAGAGGATGTTCCGCGTCAGCTTGGAAGAAGATGGTTCCGCTCCGCTCCAGAAGAAAGAAGATTGAAGATGCGGCTTGATAGAAGACTTCATCCAGATGATGGACTTCCGACTTCAGCCCGAGGATGGATTTCTTCAGTCGCCGCTTGGATCCAGACTTCAGCCCGAGGATGGACGTCACTCTTCAGCCCCCCGCTTGGGCTTGGATCAACACTTCCGAGGCTTGGATCAAGACTTCCGAGGACGGATCGGTGAACCTGGCAGGGTGAAGATAAGGTAGGAAGATCTTCAGGGGCTTAGTGTTAGGTTTATTTAAGGGGGGTTTGGGTTAGAATAGGGGTATGTGGGTGGTGGGTTGTAATGTTGGGGGGGGTATTGTATGTGTTTTTTTTACAGGCAAAAGAGCTGAATTTCTTGGGGCATGCCCCGCAAAGGGCCCTGTTCAGGGCTGGTAAGGTAAAAGAGCTTTGAACTTTTGTAATTTAGAATAGGGTAGGGCATTTTTTTATTTTGGGGGGCTTTGTTATTTTATTAGGGGGCTTAGAGTAGGTGTAATTAGTTTAAAATTGTTGTAATATTTTTCTAATGTTTGTAAATATTTTTTTATTTTTTGTAACTTAGTTCTTTTTTATTTTTTGTACTTTAGTTAGTTTATTTCATTGTATTTATTTGTAGATATTGTATTTAAATAATTTATTGATAGTGTAGTGTTAGGTTTAATTGTAGGTAATTGTTGGTATTTTATTTAATTAATTTATTGATAGTGTAGTGTTAGGTTTAATTGTAACTTAGGTTAGGATTTATTTTACAGGTAATTTTGTAATTATTTTAACTATTTTAGCTATTAAATAGTTCTTAACTATTTAATAGCTATTGTACCTGGTTAAAATAAATACAAAGTTACCTGTAAAATAAATATAAATCCTAAAATAGCTATAATATAATTATAATTTATATTGTAGCTATATTAGGATTTATTTTACAGGTAAGTATTTAGCTTTAAATAGGAATAATTTATTTAATAAGAGTTAATTAATTTCGTTAGATTTAAATTATATTTAACTTAGGGGGGTGTTAGTGTTAGGGTTAGACTTAGCTTTAGGGGTTAATACATTTATTAGAATAGCGGTGAGCTCCAGTCGGCAGATTAGGGGTTAATGTTTGAAGTTAGGTGTCGGCGATGTTAGGGAGGGCAGATTAGGGGTTAATACTATTTATTATAGGGTTAGTGAGGCGGATTAGGGGTTAATAACTTTATTATAATAGCGGTGCGGTCCGTTCGGCAGATTAGGGGTTAATAAGTGTAGGCAGGTGGAGGCGACGTTGTGGGGGACAGATTAGGGGTTAATAAATATAATATAGGGGTCGGCGGTGTTAGGGACAGCAGATTAGGGGTACATAGGGATAATGTAAGTAGCGGCGGTTTACGGAGCGGCAGATTAGGGGTTAAAAAAATATGCAGGGGTCAGCGATAGCGGGGGGCGGCAGATTAGGGGTTAATAAGTGTAAGGTTAGGGGTGTTTAGACTCAGGGTACATGTTAGAGTGTTAGGTGCAGACGTAGGAAGTGTTTCCCCATAACAAACAATGGGGCTGCGTTAGGATCTGAACGCGGCTTTTTTGCAGGTGTTAGGGTTTTTTTCAGCTCAAACAGCCCCATTGTTTTCTATGGGGGAATCGTGCATGAGCACGTTTTTGAAGCTGGCCGCGTCCGTAAGCAACTCTGGTATCGAGAGTTGAAGTTGCATTAAATATGCTCTACGCTCCTTTTTTGGAGCCTAACGCAGCCATTCTGTGAACTCTCAATACCAGAGTTATTTAAAAGGTGCGGTCAGAAAAAAGCCAGCGTTAGCTACGCGGGTCGTTACCGACAAAACTCTAAATCTAGCCGTTTATTTTTATTTTTTTTTAAAAGCAGGGATGTAAAGCTTAGGAGCCAGCCCATTTTTGGTTCAGAACCTGGTTTACGAGAACAAAAGGGAGACCAATGGCACTACTCGTACAAATAAATTGCCTCTGTGTTACCCGATTTTATAAGTGGACTTATTCACGCGATTAGGAGGTGCTATGTAGTTCTAGAATTAGCAACAACATGCAAGAGAGGCGAGAGAGCCTACACTTTAAAAAAGACTACATACAGTATATAGCACTCATAAAATGATTGTGTTACAAAGGACTACTGGACAAATAGAAGACAACAAATGAAAATAACTGGAGTCTTGGATGAACAATTTCAGCTCTAGACAATTAAAATATAACTTTTATTAATGTAAATAAACACACAATAAAATAGGAAAATACAAAGTTGAAAACACACTCAGGAGCCCAACCTCGGTCAGATGACCAGTGTTGCTGTTGAAATACACTTGCTTATTGGTTGGCTAAATGTAGTCACCAATAAGCAAGCGCTATCCATGGTGCTAAACCTAAAATGGGCCGGCTCCTAAACTTTACATTCCTGCTTTTTTTTTTTTAAAAGGACATACAACTTTTATATAACATATTGCACCTGTAAAGTTCTTATACTAAACTAGATTGTTCCTACAATGTTTGCCCCTCCCTTACATGCCAATCAAAGCCAGGGTCTTTTCATTATTTCTGGGGTATAAAATAAACAGGAACCTGTGGTTTCAAACTGACTACAAAGCAAACAGGGGAGGTGCCGTTCGAGACTTTAAAAAATGGGGTCCTTTTTAACGGTGCAGGAGTTCCCAATTTAGTTTCCTCCTTGTTCTGTGTAGAACAAATTATGTGTTTAAACTTTAAATAAAAAAACAAAAAACTCTCCATATCTCTAATAGCAACCTTTGAGAATCAGGAGTGGTACCTAAATGACTTGGGAGTGCCTTACAACTAGGGTTGCAACATCGGCCATGTTTTCCTGGACACTTATTAGTTATACATGTCTCAGGGTGTGCAGGGAGGAACATGAATAATGCTGTCCAGGGTCACGGTTTTTGTGCTGTCCAACAGCACAATTCATGTTTCCCTCTGCAAACCCTGCAGCATGTGTAACTCATAAGTGTCCACGAAAACATGGCCGAGGTGGCAACCCTACTTGGAACCCCCAGAACCCCCCAGAGCTACCGCTACACACAAAATAATGTAGATACAATGTAAATATAGTGCAGGGATTGGAAGTGATGCAATAACGTTTACATTTCACCTCAAAGTCTCTTTAGGGAGAATCCATTTTTATTTCACTGACCATAGCTTTGCATGAATAAAACACATAGGTAAAGTCATGCTCATTATTAACAAGCATTGCAGCTCCCAAACTGTACGTGGCTGGTGACTGAAGCCTGCATTTGATTCTATTTTATTCACTTAAGCTATATGTCTAAGCCCTTTCTGTCTGTGTTCTAATGAATTAGAATCATTAGAATGTCCCTTTAAATTCAAGATGTGCACCTGTGCCACTCTAGATGAGGACACAGCAGGTGAGCAATGCAGGCATTCGTGCTTCAATCACTGGGTGCAGATTCATCTTTAGCCAAATAGAAAAGTTACATAAGTTCTTCTTTGATAATGTGTTTAACCACTTTTTACAAGAGTTGGGCAGTAAAACACTAGTATGTTCCTTTAAGAGAAAAACAGATTTGTCTATTTAAGAAGAAATTTTTTTTTTTTTATTTTTTTTTTTAAAAAAGCAGTGAGAATTCAGTCGGTAATTATAATTTCTGCGGTTGAAATTATCTGTTTTACCAGAAGGCTGATCTCTGTCTTCAGAGGATTGGGAAAATAACAATTTTTATCTTGATTAACTCTTCTGGAGCAAGAAGGCACTGCAGAGTTCATTGGTCGGTCATGAAATCCAGGCCAGAATTAAAGGAACAGCAAACATTTTGCAAGTACAAGACATTTCTCTTGTGCTGCTGCAGAAAAATATATCATTAAAGTCTTAACTTTTTTTAAAATAAATTAACATCCTTTTCACTGCAATTATTTTCAGCAGCCAAATTCAAGTGATCATTTGCCTTATTTGTATTAGCCAATCTGGGCTTTAGCCTGCAGACAACAAGGTTATCCACTGTCATAAAGTTAGTATTTAATGTATTATTTTGCATTTGTTATTTGATAAAGCCAAATAGGGGCATAATGTAGCAGGGTTAGCCTTGATAAGTGATAGGGTGCATTTCATGTTCTGAGAAGTAGAAATAACTAAATTACACAAAAAGGGGGCAAAATACATTTTTAAAAAAGTATATTGCAAAGCTGTTTCAGTACACATAACTAAATATTTTATATAAAAGGAGTTTGCTGTCCCTTTAAAGGGTTAGGGGCATCTACAACTGTGTTTACCCCACTCACTGATATTACCCACCGTCACTGATGTTTCACAGCCCAGCACAATGAATTCATTTCCGCAATACAAGAGTCTGCTTCAGATAACTGGCAGGAGAAGCTGTCAGAGTTCAGAAGTCGTTTGGAACTGTTTTTAATTATTGCAAGGAAGCAGGATTCAGACTGCGCTATTTAGGATGTGACACCTTACAGCTTAATATGTTCCTACTTTGATTACATGTGCATGTTAGTTATTTTGTAAGGTTTGACATATACAGAGAAGTAGGTATACACAGGGACTTTAATCATTGTATCCAACTGCCATTTGAAAAGCACTTTTGGAAGGTGTCTTACTATTCTTTTAAATGGTCATTTGAATTTAAAAAAAACAACAAAAGAAACGTTTTGTACAGATTACAAAATATTTTTTTTAAATCATCAAACTGTTAGTTTTATGTCCCTTTTGTTTCTTGTCATCCCTACACATATCATCATTACGAATGTACCAAGCCCCCACTATCATACGTATCCTAAACAGTTATTAAACCCCACAATTGTCAGAAACATATAAAACTTACCCTTTGATAACTATAAACTCACAGGTGTTAAATAATTAGTGTCACAAACCTGCAGCTGTGATTTAACCCATTGATTGCAATAAATGTACAATCAGAGGTAAATTAACCTTTTGCTTACCCTAGACACACAGTTGAAATAAAGAGGTTACATCACTGCTGTAATTTATGATAGCAGAAGTGAATAAATCCCTTGATTGCCATAGACACACACAGAGGCAATAAAGGGTATACTCACTGGTGAGTAACATCCCTGCAGCTGTGTTTAACCCACTGATTGCTAGGAATGTGCATTCAGCAGGGAATTAACCTCTTTTTTGCCCTAGACACACAATGGCAAATGAGCAGGGACGAAAGTACGACTGGCCCAGCTTCAAAAAAAAAAAAAAAAAAAAAATTTACAATAAAAAACGTTGACCTGCCACTGCCTGCACTGATATCATGTGAGTGTGACCAGGGCCATCTTTAATACTGACTGGACCCTGGGCAAACATTTTCTTGCCCCCCCCCCCACCATGCAATTTCGCTCTCCACCCCAACATCCCAAAAAACAACTAAATCAATTTATTTTATATATTTTTTTAAATCATTAGCCCAGCAGTGGATCATCCACTGCTGGGCTAATCATTAAAAAAAAAATTGCAATATGTGAAACTGGACCTAAGCAGTACTAATAACTAGTAAATAAATATATAAATTCTTCCACTCTGGATTAATTTAATATGCTTTTGAATGTGATTCTGGTGTGAGGTTAGCTGGTTAAAGAGATTTAGGGCAGCCAACAGGAGCAAAGCAAGGTAAAGACTGAGGTGGAAGCATAGAGGTGCAGACAGATATAAGTTTACTGACTGGAACAGTAGAACTACTATGGGAAGCTGTAAAATCTGAAACAGAGAGAAATAAAAACTATAAAAATAAACCTTACCTTAATGTGTGAAGTATCAGCATGACACTATACATCAGCCACAGCAGCACATGTCACTACTTTGCTAGGAACAAGTTCCCTCTCATCCTGCACTAGACAATGCTGCATGGGGGAGGGGCATGTGTACACTCACTTATTCTTCCCACTGACACCTTTCTACAAAGCACTGTTTTCCTTACAAACTTCAGTTAGTTGATCTTAGCGCCACAGCAGAAAGAGCAGGGCTAAGGGGACCAGCAGACTGGATGCTGTCTGCCCAAGGCTGCATGGATACAGACGAGTCACACAGCCTCAAGACTAAAGAGAGCAGTGTGTGCAGCTGCACAGATGCTCAAATCCTCACGTGCCTGCCACTCCAGCTTTCAGCTGCATGCGCCTATAGTGAGCCCTACCCAGAAACAATCCCCACCACCAGAGCAGTTATCTGGTAACAGTGGTAACCCCAGCAGGACCTTTTCTGATGCAGTTGGATTGACTGGATGCCTAGTTAGGGCTTAGCATCCAGTGCTGCACAGTGCACATCTAAAACAGCACATGGCACTAGCTTGGAATGTCACATGACATCGGCACGGTCTGGCACAGTTTCTCACAAATAAATATAAGCAGAGAACTTTTGACTGTGACAATATTAGGACTGACTGTGTGTATGTCCCATGTCACATGATATCAGCAGTCTGGCATGAACTAAAAAAAAAAAAATTTTTTTTTTTTTAGGACTCTTGGGCCCCTCAACAAAGACTGGGCCCAGGGCAACTGCCCCTTTTGCCCTGTGTTAAAGACGGTCCTGAGTGTGACATGATGCTTCACTAGTGTCTCTGACTACAGGGGTTAGTGTTTCTGTTTTACCCATTGCTGTTTATGTGTGTGTGTGTGTGTGTGTGTGTGTGCATGTATGTATGTATGCATGTATGTGACTCTGTGTGTATTTATACATGTATGTGCGTGTGTGTATGTATGTGTGTGTGTATTTATGCGTGTGTGTGTATGTTTGTGGAACCAGCAAATTACAGACCTTGTTACTACAGCATGGGGGGGCGGGGGGTAAACAGTATCAGTATATACAGTACCACTATATACAGTACGGGGGGGCTGGACTATGTCACAGACTACTGTGGTCACTTTATAAAGTACTGGGGCGGGTAGGGTCAGGCCAGCCATCTCACCGACAGATTACAGACTGTGTCACTGACTCACTATATACAGTATTGGTGGGTTAAACAGTGTCACTATATATAGTAATAGGGGGTCAGACTGTGGGCACAGGGTACCTCCTTTTGCAGACATGTAATATGATTCACATTTTTTTTTTTTTGGGGGGGGGGGCTTCTTAGATTCTTGCACCTGGGCCCTGTGGTTTCTAGTTACGCCTCTGCAAATGACGTTAAAGGAACATGAAACACAAATGTTTTCTTATGTTACTCAGACAGAACATAAAATTTAAACAACTTTCCAATTTACTTCTTTCTAATTTGCTTTATTCCCTTGGTATTATTTGTTGAAAAGCATACCTTAGTAGACTCTGGAGAAATATAGCTAGCTGCTAATTGGTGGCTGCACATATATGCATCTTGTGCAGCTTACCGATGTGTTCAGCTAGCTCCCAGTGGTGCATTTCTGCTCATTCTAGACAGAATACAAAGAGAATGAAGCAAAATTGATAATAGAAGTAAATTAGAAAGTTGCTTACATAAGTATGCTCTATCTGAATCTGAAAAACTGTGGGTTAAATCACTGCTGCAAAATATATCAGAAGCAGAAGTGATTAAACTCCTTGATTGCCAGAAAGACACGTGGAAAAGATTACTTAGATGAAACCACACATCACAGTTTCAATATAATTTTTATGATTAATATTTACACTCCCTTAATCAGCAGATAGGCTGGCGGTATACATTAAAGGGACAGTCAAGTCCAAAATAAAGTTTCATGATTCAAATAGGGCAAGTAATTTTAAACAACTTTCCAATTTACTTTTATCACCAATTTTGCTTTGTTCTCTTAGTATACTTAGTTGAAAAATACACCTAAGTAGGCTCATATGCCAATTTCTTAGACCTTGAAGGCCGCCTCTAATCTAAATGCATTTTGACAGTTTTTCGCTATTAGAGGGCGTTCGTTCATGTGTGTCATATAGATAACATTAAGCTCACGCAAGTGAAGTTACCTAGGAGTCAGCACTGATTGGCTAAAATGCAAGTCTGTCAAAAGAACTGAAATAAGGGGGCAGTTTGCAGAGGCATAGATACAAGGTAGTTACAGAGGTAAATTCATTAGTGAACAAACAACACTTTATTAACATATATGCAAGAAAAACAAATAATAACTTATAGAGGATCTGTTTGTAAGTTGATATATCACTCCCACTACATATTTTCCAATAACAGATCCACCACAAATATTAAAAACCATACATATTAAAAATAGAGGGCTATAATGCTAATGGGAAAATCCACTATATATCATAGGAAGTGGCTCGTTATTATGTTCATGAGAATATGTACGTTAAATAACGTTCATCTGTTTATATACCGCTGAGGAGTCCCCAAGCGGTTATAATATAGCTAGAGTACATATGATATTCACACTGCGCTGTGTAGTTGTATATCTACAAGTGTTGGTCAGAAGAGTAGTTTAACTCATACATGGAAAGGTTTATCTCGTTACTCTCTATCGTGTCCGCACATATTGCTTGACACGTAAGGTATCCTATATCTGTTCCCTTTTCCAGTCCTTACAATACATTCATTCATTCCATTACAGACAGGCTAGTTAACCATATTATCTGGGTTACAAGTGTCCGCGTTCTCTGCATGACACGTTTTAAAGCCTCACTAGCATCCCTAAGTGTATATTCTAACCCACACTCTGTGCCTATGTACACTGAATCGTGTATCCCCTTCAGCCAAAAACTGAGTTAACTCATTAGTTTCTACTGTGTCCGCACATTTTGCTTAACACGTATAATATCTGAAAATATATTCTCCATTTACATGGCAATTGGGATATAATTAATCATTCTTAGTATCAAGCATGCCAGAGCATACTATTGCTTAGGTTTGACTGTGTCAGCACAATTCGCATGACCAATTTCAAGTCTCACTAGCGCTTGTTTTTAGATGTACCACTCACACCCATTCAAAGTGGTATTCCATTAGCCCCGCCCACCGATGCGTTTAAGCCGAATTCTCTCTTTTTATTGGTATTGGTCGTTATGGTAACCAATTCAATTACCGAAGTGTTAACCGTATTAGCGTGTATGGCTCACACTATGTAGGTAACTATTTGAAATTTTCAAAAGTCTGTAGCATTTCACAAAGGGATGCAAATATCTTATTCACACCCACATATATATTCTGCTCTACATATTCCTCTTATTTTGAAAGGATCCGATGGTGTAAACAAATATCTTCCATACGTATTATTTTATCTGAGTTATTTTCATCAGTAAGTATATAAAGTTATCGGCATAATCAAAAATTCCTTGTATCCCGTGTAAACATTTCATTAATAATATTTACTCAGCAAGAGTATTAATTCAGTCTCCTACCCTTCATCATCGATTGCCTAAGTAAAGATTGTTTACATTATGACCGTTTAGTCAATATTATTGTTGGCCAACATTTTATACATATTGATATATTAGATTTATAATATGTATAAAGGAACCTACATTTAGCCAATTTATATCTTGATGTGGAATTCATCCACTCTGCTTAAAAAGTAGAAAAAAATTTTTTAGGAAAAAGATGGTTCTCTAAATACAAAACTTTTCAGAAAGAGCACGTCCACAAATAGCTTGTTGCAATGGAAACGTTTTCATCCCAAAAATCAAAAAATGGGGATACCCACGGGACAATACTTGAGAGCAAGAAGAAATTGCAGCACTGATGAGGACTTTGAAAAGGAAGCCCCAGAACTGAAATACAGGTTCAGAGAAAGAGGCTATCCAAATCAATGTCTAAAAAATGCCTACCAGAGGGCCAAAGAAATCAACAGATCCACACTACTAAATGAAAATAAAGTGGATAATGGAGAAGAAAATAAAAACACAAAAAGAGATACAGTCAGAATCATCGGTACTTTTGATGATAAGCATACTCAAATCGTAACATATTCCAGAAACACTGGCACATTTTAAAAGGGGATCCTGATCTATGTGATGTGATTACCAATACTCCAACGATAACAAATAGGAGATCTAGAAATCTGAAAGATATCTTAATTAATAGTCACTTTAAAGCACCAGAACCAACAACCTGGTTAAAACAGACAAAAGGATTTTTTAAGTGTGCACAATGTAAAGCGTGTAAAAACATAATTTATGCTTACCTGATAAATTCCTTTCTCCTGTAGTGTAGTCAGTCCACGGGTCATCATTACTTCTGGGATATTAACTCCTCCCCAACAGGAAGTGCAAGAGGATCACCCAAGCAGAGCTGCTATATAGCTCCTCCCCTCTACGTCACACCCAGTCATTCGACCGAGAACCAAACGAGAAAGGAGAAACTATAGGGTGCAGTGGTGACTGGAGTATAATTTAAAAATTTAGACCTGCCATAAAAAACAGGGCGGGCCGTGGACTGACTACACTACAGGAGAAAGGAATTTATCAGGTAAGCATAAATTATGTTTTCTCCTGTTAAGTGTAGTCAGTCCACGGGTCATCATTACTTCTGGGATACCAATACCAAAGCTAAAGTACACGGATGACGGGAGGGACAGGCAGGATCTTTATACGGAAGGGACCACTGCCTGAAGAACCTTTCTCCCAAAAACAGCCTCCGAAGAAGCAAAAGTGTCAAATTTGTAAAATTTGGAAAAAGTATGAAGAGAAGACCAAGTTGCAGCCTTGCAAATCTGTTCAACAGATGCCTCATTCTTAAAGGCCCAAGTGGAAGCCACAGCTCTAGTAGAATGAGCTGTAATTCTTTCAGGAGGCTGCTGTCCAGCAGTCTCATAGGCTAAACGTATTATGCTACGAAGCCAAAAAGAGAGAGAGGTAGCAGAAGCTTTTTGACCTCTCCTCTGTCCAGAATAAACGACAAACAGGGAAGAAGTTTGGCGAAAATCTTTAGTTGCCTGTAAATAAAATTTCAGGGCACGGACTACATCTAGATTGTGCAGAAGTCGTTCCTTCTTTGAAGAAGGGTTAGGACACAATGATGGAACAACAATCTCTTGATTGATATTCTTGTTAGTGACAACCTTAGGTAAGAACCCAGGTTTAGTACGCAGAACTACCTTATCTGAATGAAAAATCAGATACGGAGAATCACAATGTAAGGCTGATAACTCAGAGACTCTACGAGCCGAGGAAATAGCCATCAAAAACAGAACTTTCCAAGATAACAATTTAATATCAATGGAATGAAGGGGTTCAAACGGAACACCCTGTAAAACGTTAAGAACTAAATTTAAGCTCTATGGTGGAGCAACAGTTTTAAACACAGGCTTAATCCTGGCCAAAGCCTGGCAAAAAGCCTGAACGTCTGGAACTTCTGACAGACGTTTGTGTAAAAGAATGGACAGAGCTGAGATCTGTCCCTTTAAGGAACTAGCAGATAAACCCTTTTCTAAACCCTCTTGTAGAAAAGTCAATATCCTAGGAATCCTAACCTTACTCCATGAGTAACTCTTGGATTCGCACCAATGTAAGTATTTACGCCATATTTTATGGTAAATCTTTCTGGTAACAGGTTTCCTAGCCTGTATTAGGGTATCAATTACTGACTCCGTAAATCCACGCTTTGATAAAATCAAGCGTTCAATTTCCAAGCAGTCAGCTTCAGAGAAATTAGATTTTGATGTTTGAAAGGACCCTGAATTAGAAGGTCCTGTCTCAGAGGCAGAGACCAAGGTGGACAGGATGACATGTCCACTAGATCTGCATACCAGGTCCTGCGTGGCCACGCAGGCGCTATTAGAATCACCGATGCTCTCTCCTGTTTGATCCTGGCAATCAATCGAGGAAGCATCGGGAAGGGTGGAAACACATAGGCCATCCTGAAGGTCCAAGGTGCTGTCAAAGCATCTACCAGGACCGCTCCCGGGTCTCTGGACCTGGACCCGTAACAAGGGAGCTTGGCGTTCTGGCGAGACGCCATGAGATCTATCTCTGGTTTGCCCCAAAGTCGAAGTATTTGGGCAAAGACCTCCGGATGAAGTTCCCACTCCCCCGGATGAAAAGTCTGACGACTTAGGAAATCTGCCTCCCAGTTCTCCACTCCAGGAATGTGGATCGCTGACAGGTGGCAAGAGTGAGACTCTGCCCAGCGAATTATCTTTGATACTTCCATCATTGCTAGGGAGCTTCTTGTCCCTCCTTGATGGTTGATGTAAGCTACAGTCGTGATGTTGTCCGACTGAAACCTGATGAACCCCCGAGTTGTTAACTGAGGCCAAGCCAGAAGGGCATTGAGAACTGCTCTCAATTCCAGAATGTTTATTGGAAGGAGACTCTCCTCCTGAGTCCATGATCCCTGAGCCTTCAGGGAATTCCAGACAGCGCCCCAGCCTAGTAGGCTGGCGTCTGTTGTTACAATAGTCCAATCTGGTCTGCTGAATGGCATCCCCCTGGACAGATGTGGCCGAGAAAGCCACCATAGAAGAGAATTTCTGGTCTCTTGATCCAGATTCAGAGTAGGGGACAAATCTGAGTAATCCCCATTCCACTGACTTAGCATGCACAATTGCAGAGGTCTGAGATGTAGGCGTGCAAAGGGAACTATGTCCATTGCCGCTACCATTAAGCCGATCACCTCCATGCATTGAGCCACTGACGGGTGTTGAATGGAATGAAGGACACGGCAAGCATCTTGAAGCTTTATTAACCTGCCTTCTGTCAGGTAGATCTTCATTTCTACAGAATCTATAAGAGTCCCCAAGAAGGGAACTCTTGTGAGTGGAAAGAGAGAACTTTTCTCTTCGTTCACCTTCCACCCATGCGACCTTAGAAAAGCCAGTACTAACTCTGTATGAGACTTGGCAGTTTGAAAGCTTGACGCTTGTATCAGAATGTCGTCTAGGTACGGAGCCACCGAAATTCCTCGCGGTCTTAGTACCGCCAGAAGAGCGCCCAGAACCTTTGTGAAGATTCTTGGAGCCGTAGCCAATCCGAATGGAAGAGCTACAAACTGGTAATGCCTGTTTAGGAAGGCAAACCTTAGATACCGGTAATGATCTTTGTTAATCGGTATGTGAAGGTAGGCGTCCTTTAAATCCACTGTGGTCATGTACTGACCCTTTTGGATCATGGGTAAGATTGTCCGGATAGTTTCCATTTTGAACGATGGAACTCTTAGGAATTTGTTTAGGATCTTTAAATCCAATATTGGTCTGAAGGTTCCCTCTTTTTTGGGAACCACAAACAGATTTGAGTAAAACCCTTGTCCGTGTTCCGACCGCGGAACTGGGTGGATCACTCCCATTAGTAAAAGGTCTTGTACACAGCGTAGAAATGCCTCTTTCTTTATCTGGTTTGTTGACAACCTTGAAAGGTGAAATCTCCCTTGTGGAGGAGAAGCTTTGAAGTCCAGAAAATATCCCTGAGATATGATCTCCAACGCCCAGGGATCCTGGACATCTCTTGCCCAAGCCTGGGCGAAGAGAGAGAGTCTGCCCCCCACTAGATCCGTTTCCGGATTGGGGGCCCTCACTTCATGCTGTCTTAGGGGCAGCAGCAGGTTTTCTGGCCTGCTTGCCCTTGTTCCAGGTCTGGTTAGGTTTCCAGCCTTGTCTGTAGCGAGCAACAGCTCCTTCCTGTTTTGGAGCAGAGGAAGTTGATGCTGCTCCTGCCTTGAAGTTACGAAAGGCACGAAAATTAGACTGTCTAGCCCTTGGTTTGGCTCTGTCTTGAGGCAGGGCATGGCCTTTACCTCCCGTAATATCAGCGATAATTTCTTTCAAACCGGGCCCGAATAATGTCTGCCCCTTGAAAGGTATGTTAAGTAATTTAGATTTAGAAGTTACATCAGCTGACCAGGATTTTAGCCACAGCGCTCTGCGCGCCTGAATGGCGAATCCGGAATTCTTAGCCGTAAGTTTAGTTAAATGTACTACGGCATCAGAAATATATGAATTAGCTAGCTTAAGGGTTTTAAGCTTGTGTGTAATCTCATCTAATGGAGCTGAGTCAAGGGTCTCTTCCAGAGACTCAAACCAAAATGCTGCCACAGCCGTGACAGGCACAATGCATGCAAGGGGTTGCAATATAAAACCTTGTTGAACAAACATTTTCTTAAGGTAACCCTCTAACTTTTTATCCATTGGATCTGAAAAGGCACAGCTATCCTCCACCGGGATAGTGGTACGCTTAGCTAAAGTAGAAACTGCTCCCTCCACCTTAGGGACCGTTTGCCATTAGTCCCGTGTGGTGGCGTCTATTGGAAACATCTTTCTGAATATAGGAGGGGGTGAGAAAGGCACACCGGGTCTATCCCACTCCTTAGTAACAATTTCAGTAAGTCTCTTAGGTATAGGAAAAACGTCAGTACTCGTCGGTACCGCAAAATATTTATCCAACCTACACATTTTCTCTGGTATTGCAACTGTGTTACAATCATTCAGAGCCGCTAACACCTCCCCTAGTAATACACTGAGGTTTTCCAGCTTAAACTTAAAATTTGAAATGTCTGAATCCAGTTTATTTGGATCAGATCCGTCACCCGCAGAATGAAGCTCTCCGTCCTCATGTTGTGCAAATTGTGACGCAGTATCTGACATGGCCCTAATATTATCAGAGCACTCTGTTCTCACCCCAGAGTGATCTCGCTTACCTCTAAGTTCTGGTAATTTAGACAAAACTTCAGTCATAACATTAGCCATGTCCTGTAGTGTGATTTGTAATGGCCGCCCTGAAGTACTCGGCGTTACAATATCACGCACCTCCCGAGCGGGAGATGCAGGTACTGACACGTGAGGCAAGTTAGTCGGCATAACTTCCCCCTCGTTGTTTGGTGAATGATGTTCAATTTGTACAGAATGACTTTTATTTAAAGTAGCATCAATGCAATTAGTACATAAATTTCTATTGGGCTCCACCTTGGCTTTTGCACATATAGCACAGAGATATTCCTCTGAGTCAGACATTTTTAACAAACTAGCAATTAAACTAGCAAGCTTGGAAATACTTTTCACTCAATTTACAAGTAATAAGAAAAACGCACTGTGCCTTTAAAAAGCACAGAAAAAAATTATGACAGTTGAATAACATGAACCGGAGAAATTATAAAAACCAAATTTTTCCCGGTAAAGGCATAAATTTAGCAAAGGATTGCCCCCATTAGCAATGGATAACTAACCCTTAATAGCAGAAAAAAATGTACAAAATATAAACGTTTTTTATCACAGTCAAAGCACAATCTCACAGGTCTGCTGTGAGTGATTACCTCCCTCAAAATAATTTTTGAAGACCCTTGAGCTCTGTAGAGACGATCCGGATCATGCAGGGAGAGAAACAGACTTTTGACTGAATTTCTGATGCGTAGCAAAAGCGCCAAAATAGGCCCCTCCCCCTCACACACAGCAGTGAGGGAAGTTCAGTAAACTGTCTTAAATTAAAATAAACGACAGCCAAGTGGAAAAACAGTGCCCAAAACAATTTTTCACCCAGTACCTCAGATAATTAAACGATTTAGCATGCCAGCAAAAACGTTTAAAATCAAATAACATGAAATGTCATTAAACAGCCTGTTGCTAGACGTTCCCACTGCAAGTTAGGCTAAAAGTTATATGCATATAGTATTATCCCAGTGAAGTGCCATTCCCCAGAATACTGAAGTGTACACATATATACATAACAGCCTGATACCAGTTGCTACTACTGCATTTAAGGCTGAACTTACATTATATCGGTATTGGCAGTATTTTCTCAGTCAATTCCATTCCTCAGAAAATAATATACTGCAACATACCTCTTTGCAGGTGAACCTGCCCGCTGTCCCCTGATCTGAAGTTTACCTCACTCCTCAGAATGGCCGAGAACAGCAAAATGAATCTTAGCTACGCCGGCTAAAATCATCCAAAAACTCAGGTAGATTCTTCTTCAAATTCTACCTGAGAAGGAACAACACACTCCGGTGCTGTTTTAAAATAACAAACTTTTGATTGAAGATATAAAAACTAAGTATAATCACCACAGTCCTCTCACACATCCTATCTATTAGTTGGGTGCAAGAGAATGACTGGGTGTGACGTAGAGGGGAGGAGCTATATAGCAGCTCTGCTTGGGTGATCCTCTTGCACTTCCTGTTGGGGAGGAGTTAATATCCCAGAAGTAATGATGACCCGTGGACTGACTACACTTAACAGGAGAAAATATGATACCAACCAAAGTATTTCAGCACCCTGATACAGGGAAAACATATGATGTTACGACTTTTCTAAACTGTAGATCTAAAATGGTGATTTATGTTGCAATGTGCAATTTTCCCATAATATACAAAGGCGAAACGTCAAGGGAACGGAAAACAAGAGTACTCAAACACATAGGAGACATTAAATGGAACTGTTTGGTCCCTGTCACCCAACACATGAATACTTACCATAGAAACAATAAGTATGACATCAAATTTTTCACAAATGAACAGCGCAAACTTAAAGGATGAAAAGGAGATGTTAACAAAATGTTACTGCAAAAAGAATGCAGGTGGATACATAAACTTAGATCAGCATCCCCAAATAGACTTAATGAAGCAATTTCATACAAATGCTTCCTTTGACAAAAATATGAATTCTAATACTATTCTGGTGATATATATATATATATATATATATATATATATATATATATATATATATATATATATAATAAACTGTTAATATTTCTCTGTCAACAACTATCTGGGATTATATAATTAGCTTCTAAGACATATTGGGACCTATTTATCATATGTCTGTGGGACCTGATCCGACACTGTGGATCAGGTCTGACAGATATCGCTGAATGCGGAGAGCAATACGCTCTCCGCCAGCAGGGGGGTGTCAATCAACCCGATCGTACTCGATCGGGTTGATTTCCGGCGATTCCTGTCCGCCTCATCAGAGCAGGGGGACAGTGTTATGGAGCAGCGGTCTTTAGACCGCTGCTCCATAACTTGTGTTTCTGGCGAGTCTGAAGACTCGCCAGAAACACTGGCCTTCAAGCTCCGTTCGGAGCTTGATAGATGGGCCCCATAGTCTAGTAATGGGGATCCTAAATGTTAACAACGCATATATAAACTGGATACATATAGATAAATGAGTTACAAAGTCTGTAACAAAAAAAGAGTGCTTTACCCCTGCAGTTATTTAGGAAAAATTATCACTGAATAATACTGGAATGATTTTTAACCATTCATACTTTATCTTTATTGGTTTAACTACAAAAGATAATGCTTGTATCTGACTTGATATTATACAAACCAAGTACAATTTTTCACATATAGATACATGATTATCAGAGGTATTACTCACACATATATGCTATATATTGATATCTAGAGAGTTTAAGTGTTTTCAAACGTGTATGATTGATTAGCTAAACCAATAAAGATAAAGTATTAATGGTTAAAAATTGTTCCTGTATTATTCAGTGAGTTTGTAACTCATTTTTCTATAAGTCTCCTTAGTGCAATATTGCCCCTTAACAGGTGTTTGTTGATTACAAAAATATTTAGCACCTATAGGTACTTACCATTAGTACTACTTTACCTACTATCTTGTTACTAAAATAAACTGGATACAATCAGATACAATATTGACTGGAGATAACCAGATACAATACTGACCTAAAATACATATGTCATCAATAACATAGGTCTAATGACCTCAAATTTTTAGGCAGAGTGGATTAAATCCAGATCAAGATATAAATTGCCTAAATTTAGGTACATTTATACATATTATAAATCTAATATATCAATATGTATAAAATGTTGGCCAACAATAATACTGACTAAACGGTCATAATGTAAACAATCTTTACTTAGGCAATCGATGATGAAGGGTAGGAGACTGAATTAATACTCTTGCTGAGTAAATGTTATGAATGAAATGTTTACAACGGATACAAAGAATTTTTGATTATGCCAATAACTTCATATACTTACTGATGAAAATAACTCAGATAAAGTAATACTTATGGAACATATTTGTTTACACCATCAGATCCTTTAAAAATAAGAGGTATATATGTAGAGCAGAATATATAAGTGGGTGTGAATAAGATATTTGCATCCCTTTGTGAAATGCTACAGACTTTTGAAAATTTCAAATAGTTACCTACATAGTGTGAGCCGTACACGCTAATACGGTTAACACTTCAGTAATTGAATTGGTTACCATAACGACCAATACCAATAAAAAGAGAGAATTTGGCTTAAACGCATCGGTGGGCGGGGCTAATGGAATACCACTTTGAATCTGTGTGAGTGGTACATCTAAAAACAAGCGCTAGTGAGACTTGAAACCTGTCATGCGAATTGGGCTGACACGGTCAAACCTAAGCAATAGTATGATCTGGCTTGCTTGATACTAAGAATGATTAATTATATCCCAATTGCCAAGTAAAAGGAGAATATATTTTCAGATATTATACGTGTCAAGCAAAATGTGCGGACACAGTAGAAACTAATGAGTTAACTCAGTTTTTGGCTGAAGGGGATACACGACACCGACACTAGTGAGGTTTTATAACGCGTCATGCAGAGAGCGCAGACACTTGTAACCCAGATAATATGGTTAACTAGCCTGTTGTTAATGAATTTATCATAAGGAATGGAAAGGGGAACAGATATAGGATACCATAGGTGTCAAGCAATATGTGCGAACACGATAGAGAGTAACGAGATAAACCTTTCCATGTATGAGTTAAACTACTGATATGATACTCTTCTGACCAACACTTGTAGATATATAACTACACAGCACAGTGTGAATATCATAGGTACTCTAGCTATATTATAACAGCTTGGGGACTCCTTAGCGGTATATAAACAGAAGAACGTTATTTAACGTACATATTTTCATGAACATAATAACGAGCCACTTTCTATGATATATAGTGGATTTTCCCATTAGCATTATAGCCCTCTATTTTTAATATGTATGTTTTTTAATATTTTGTGGTGGATCTGTTATTGGAAAATATGTAGTGGGAGTGATATATCCACTTACAAACAGATCCTCTATATGTTATTGTTAGTTTTTCTTGCATATATGTTAATAAAGTGTTGTTTGTTCACTAATGAATTTATAATATTTAATGTCTAATTCAACATTTGGGTCTTAAGGCCTGAAATCCCTATTTTTCCTTAAATAGACTACTAGTTACAGAGGTAAAACGTGTATTATTATAACTGTGTTGGTTATGCAAAACTGGGGGATGGGTAATAAAGGGATAATCTTTTTAAACAACAAACATTATGGTGTTGACTGTCCCTTTAATCACATGCAGATATCAATAGCTGGCTCCTACAATGAGAAAATAGCAAAAATAAAAATCTTATGGTATTAAATAGAAAAGCAGGGTTTATTTTTCACATGTGGAACAACCGGAATCCTTGCACTCAAAAAGGGTTAGTAGGGAAGGGTAAAAGTGAATAAAGTACCGCCAGGCTAAGGCTTAAAAATGTAAAGCTCCTTTATTTGAAAAAAACATAAAAGGCATACACGCCAACAAGGTGACAAGGTCAAACGCGTTTCATAGCTCTCACTTCATCAGTGACCTATACCAACACCTGAAAACTCATCCTTAATAAAGGTGTTTAACCACTCCCATTACAGGTGCAGAACATTAGCTCAGGTGAATCAGAAAAAAGGGAGGGCAATCTTTATTCAATACATGTATTGTGTGATTTCTAACAGATAAGTGTATTTACATATTTGTAGTGAGTATGACAGAAACATTTTCATTTCAAATTGTCAAATCCTATTTACTATCAAATCTAATTTCAATACAAAATTCTAAACTAATATATATAGGACTGACAGCATTTTCCTAATTAATTTAATCCATCATATTTATTACCAAACACTACCATAATTTTTATTCATATGAAAACAATTCCATTATACATTTATTACACCATTTTGAAAGAGAAATTGAAATATTCATATCTATCAACCTATCATAAGAGGGGGAATTGTATTATTAGAGTGCATGGGGTAACTAAATATACTTAAACTGCCCAATTATCTCTAAATTTCTCTAAAAATTATATGGATATAGTGGGAAAGGATACATATCAAAATTTATAGTGCATTCCAATGAAATATGAATATATGTCAATTACACACTATAACCATAGTCTAACTATTCTACATAAAGTTTAATATCCCAATCAGAATTAAGTCCATTTGGGACCCTTGTGTTTAGCTGGAAAATCCAGTATACTTCCTTTTGACTTAAAATTTTGAGTCTGTTTCCTCCCCTTTTGGGTCTCCTAACATGTTGTATGCCCTGAAAGCTTAGTAGACTTATTATTATCTGCATATACCTCTCTACATTAATAACGGAGTTCCTGTATCTTTTGCATCTGTTTTACACTAATAGTCTGACAGGGTTAGGTTGGGTGAATGTACCGCATATGATCATATATATATATACATATTTATTAGGCTACACGCCAAACAGGGTGTTTTGAATTGGAGCGGCACTATGAATTATACATCTTATTAATACAGATAAGTGACACTTGGGATTAATTTGCCAGTAATTTCCATCAAGGCTACCACAACAATTTAAAATTGGAGTTGTCTTTTAAAGGCTTAAAATTGGAGTATTATTTGGATGATATTTCAAAAGCCAATTCTCCAAAGAAAGTAATGGACACTTTAACCAATCATGTTAAACGCTATCATACTTGCATGAGAAACATGAGTGAGAAATTCCTTAATATAATAGCAGGTTGCACTTCCGGAATTTCTATATGAGATATACTGTTTGAATTTCTGCATATAACAGTGGAATTATGTTATACAGCAATACTTTCTTTTGGGACTTATGCATCAGAAGTGCTGTTTTGATCTGTGCATGAAAGTGTATTCTAAAAGTCCATTTTGAGCACCTGCAGAAAGTCTATCACATAAACCAGTTTATATCTCTGGGAATTATTGCATGAAATGTGCTGCTTTATAGGAACATTTTTTGGAGTCATGGCAGCTGAAAGTTATGTATTCCAAACTTTTGAAGAAACTTATGAGGACTGTGAGGACTATGATGATGATAAGCTAGAACAGGAAGAAAGAGAAAGTTTGGACTCACTTTTCTTTAAAATGGACAAATTGCTAAAACAGGACATCAGGCTGGAGATTGATGTTAAAACATTTAACATTTATAAAAAGTTTCACCGTATTCCAAGGGGCCTACGAATAAAGAAATTCCCTTCCTTTGAGGTAGCAGATATAGATTTCATTAAAAAATGGAACGAGCTATTAACCCAATGTTCCCTAGCCCTTATGGATTTACTCATAGAATATAAGAAACAACAGAGATCCACTTTGATTTTAGAGATTAAAAAAGTACAGGATTACATCCGCCCGTTATCCAGTAAACCTGAGTTTAAGGGCTATGATGATAAAATCAAAAGAGTAATGGAAGAATTTAGAGAAAATCTGTGGTTCTTTAAGAAATCAAAAATATCAAGAGATAAGGATGACTATGAGAAGGGAAATGTTTATAGATGGATGCATACAGGAGGGAGGAAGAGACAGAGAGTTAACAGTAATTTGAAACAAGATAAAAAGAAAGTCAAGTTCAATGAAACTGATACAGAGTATGATTACGATTCATCAGATTTTGAGGGGGTTACAGAGGATGTTAATTCTTCAACATCCTTTGTTTTACAGCCCTCTTCAGACAGGGAAGATAATGTTATTCCTAATTCTCAGGTTTCAAAAAACTTGAAGGGCATTTTACACACCAGAGTAAAAGAAAAAAACGTAGGACAAGAAGGGGTAGGAGGGGCAGGGGTAGGCAGAGGTCTTCAGGGAGGCCAAGGGAGGACACACCGTTATCCCAGGAGACAACGGAGAACACAGAGCAGGAAATATGTTTAGGATCTAAAAATGTAATCAATCTATCATCTGTTAAACTGACTCAAAATCAGATAAAAGTGCTATCTTTGGGATTAAATTTTGCACCAAGTTCACATTTTGATTTGTTCCAAACCATTGTTGATATTAATAAATTTGTGCGATCACTTACCCTTAAGAAATATTTTTTTGAAACAATGGGTAACAACGATGCTTTGGATACATATGAGGATAGTAATCATAATGAGGAGGTAGTACAGGATGATAGGATTCTATCTTTTGTTGATATATGTGCTGAAATGGATCTAACAGATCTACAGAGGGAAGCAGGTGGTGATATCCACAACTTAAAGAGTACTGACATTCCCCTAAAGAAGTTTAAAAGTAGATCTGATTTCTATCCAAGACATATTAGAAACAACAGTATAGAAATTTTTCATAAAACAGTTGAGAAGGAAGTGACAGAACTATACAAAAGAAAGGTAGACAAATGTGAAACCTTCAAAAATGATAATATGAGCAAACATGACAGGATTGCGATTAAACAACTTAAGAATAATTCATCTATTGTAATACGTAACTCTGATAAGGGGGGAAATGTTGTTGTCCTTAACAGAATTGATTATGTAAAAGAGGCCTTTCGACAGTTACAGGACGAGGAGGTTTATGAGAAACTCCCCTTTAATCCTACTTTTAGGTACAGGAGGATACTTCATGATCTTTTGGATTGGGCGGTTATGATTGGTGCTATAACTAAGTCAAATTTGGAGTTTTTGTTGGTTGAACACTCTATAGTACCAATCTTCCATTACCTCCCAAAGATTCACAAGAGCATGACCTCGCCCCCAGGACGCCCCATAGTTGCGGGCATAGGTTCATTGAATGAACCTTTAAGTGCCATGATAGATACTTTACTACAACCTATTGTATTGAGCCTTAGGAGCTATATTAGGGACACGACAGAATTCATTAAACAGATTGAGCAAGTGGAATGGTTGGATGATCATAGTATTGTAACCATTGATGTTGTGTCCCTCTATACCTCCATCCCTCATGACAAAGGTATAGAGGCTATACAATCATGCTTAGAGATGTTCACAGATTATGATGCTAATCTCACAGAATTCATATTGAAATCTATTGAATTTTTGCTTTCACATAATTTTTTTCTATTTGAGGGGGATTACTATCGCCAAAGACAGGGGACAGCAATGGGAGCTAAATTTGCCCCCACATATGCCAACCTATTTTTAGGTTGGTGGGAGCTGTCCCGTGTCTTTGGTGACGGTAATCCCTTCAAAGAAAAAATAGCGTATTACGGCCGCTATATAGACGACCTTGTGTTTATATTTAAAGGCGATGATTCGATGGTAGATGACTTTTTTAATTATCTATCTGACAATCACCAGAACCTGCGGTTCACTATGAACACGAGTAGAAAGGAAATGCCTTTTCTTGATGTGCTAATAAAGCCTAATATTGACACACATAGCATCGAAGTAGAGTTATACAGGAAAGAGAGTGCAGGAAACACCCTTCTGATGGCTAAATCTAACCATCCAAGACATGTGATAAGGGCCATACCAAAAGGCCAGTACATGAGGACAAAAAGAAACTGTAGCACTACAGAGGCATATGAGTTACATTCAGAGAAGACTACAGAACGTTTTTTAGAGAGGGGATATAAAATACAGGATTTGAAAGAGGCCAAGAAACAAGTGGATTCTATGGCTAGACAAGAGATGATTAAAGGCAAGTTGAAGGAAAAGACTGATTACCAGCAGAGACCCGTGTTTATCACAATGTATAGCAAAGAGTACAGTGACATTTGTCAAATCATTAAACAGTCCCTCCCTATTCTTAGTGTTGATGAAACCATGGATAAGATCATAGAGGGAGGATGTAAATATGTGACACGTAAATCGAGAACATTGGCCAATATTCTTTCCCCTTCAATGCTTCCCACAAACAATATAGATAATTGGCTTACACCAAAAAAAGGTTTTTTTCACTGTGGAAGCAGAAAATGTACATCATGTTCATATGCCATATTGGGTGATACCTTTAGATCCATAGGTGATGATAAGTCTTTCAAAATTAAGGAGTACATAAATTGTAATACCTCGTACGTGATATATTTACTCACGTGCAAACTTTGCAACATAAAGTATGTTGGTCAAACGACCAGAACCCTGAAAACTAGAATCTTGGAGCATTTGAGGTCAATTGGAGATGAGAATTCAGACACTCCAGTTGCCCTGCATTTTAAGAATGAACATAATGGAAATAAAAGTCTACTAAGCTTTCAGGGCATACAACATGTTAGGAGACCCAAAAGGGGAGGAAACAGACTCAAAATTTTAAGTCAAAAGGAAGTATACTGGATTTTCCAGCTAAACACAAGGGTCCCAAATGGACTTAATTCTGATTGGGATATTAAACTTTATGTAGAATAGTTAGACTATGGTTATAGTGTGTAATTGACATATATTCATATTTCATTGGAATGCACTATAAATTTTGATATGTATCCTTTCCCACTATATCCATATAATTTTTAGAGAAATTTAGAGATAATTGGGCAGTTTAAGTATATTTAGTTACCCCATGCACTCTAATAATACAATTCCCCCTCTTATGATAGGTTGATAGATATGAATATTTCAATTTCTCTTTCAAAATGGTGTAATAAATGTATAATGGAATTGTTTTCATATGAATAAAAATTATGGTAGTGTTTGGTAATAAATATGATGGATTAAATTAATTAGGAAAATGCTGTCAGTCCTATATATATTAGTTTAGAATTTTGTATTGAAATTAGATTTGATAGTAAATAGGATTTGACAATTTGAAATGAAAATGTTTCTGTCATACTCACTACAAATATGTAAATACACTTATCTGTTAGAAATCACACAATACATGTATTGAATAAAGATTGCCCTCCCTTTTTTCTGATTCACCTGAGCTAATGTTCTGCACCTGTAATGGGAGTGGTTAAACACCTTTATTAAGGATGAGTTTTCAGGTGTTGGTATAGGTCACTGATGAAGTGAGAGCTATGAAACGCGTTTGACCTTGTCACCTTGTTGGCGTGTATGCCTTTTATGTTTTTTTCAAATAAAGGAGCTTTACATTTTTAAGCCTTAGCCTGGCGGTACTTTATTCACTTTTACCCTTCCCTACTAACCCTTTTTGAGTGCAAGGATTCCGGTTGTTCCACAATTTTTTCTACTGAGGGAAAGTGGTGAAGTTCCCTGTATACATCCCATTTGCACCAGTCAGACCGGAACCTTTGTCTTGATCACAGCTCCCGTGGGGAGCGCTGAGGAGGTGAGACAAGGTACAGCTGCAGCGGCAGCGACAGAGAAGACACAGCACGGTGAACGTGAGAAGAGAGAGGTGAATGGAACTTTTCTACACACTGAGCGCCTACGAACGGAGTGTGGCATTGGATTACTTATTCTTCACCATTGGGTAAGCAGCTCGTGTGGCGAATATTGTGAATAACACGTATCTACTTTGAACAGTGATTATTATCTGCATATACCTCTCTACATTAATAACGGAGTTCCTGTATCTTTTGCATCTGTTTTACACTAATAGTCTGACAGGGTTAGGTTGGGTGAATGTACCGCATATGATCATATATATATATACATATTTATTAGGCTACACGCCAAACAGGGTGTTTTGAATTGGAGCGGCACTATGAATTATACATCTTATTAATACAGATAAGTGACACTTGGGATTAATTTGCCAGTAATTTCCATCAAGGCTACCACAACAATTTAAAATTGGAGTTGTCTTTTAAAGGCTTAAAATTGGAGTATTATTTGGATGATATTTCAAAAGCCAATTCTCCAAAGAAAGTAATGGACACTTTAACCAATCATGTTAAACGCTATCATACTTGCATGAGAAACATGAGTGAGAAATTCCTTAATATAATAGCAGGTTGCACTTCCGGAATTTCTATATGAGATATACTGTTTGAATTTCTGCATATAACAGTGGAATTATTTTATACAGCAATACTTTCTTTTGGGACTTATGCATCAGAAGTGCTGTTTTGATCTGTGCATGAAAGTGTATTCTAAAAGTCCATTTTGAGCACCTGCAGAAAGTCTATCACATAAACCAGTTTATATCTCTGGGAATTATTGCATGAAGTGTGCTGCTTTATAGGAACATTTTTTGGAGTCATGGCAGCTGAAAGTTATGTATTCCAAACTTTTGAAGAAACTTATGAGGACTGTGAGGACTATGATGATGATAAGCTAGAACAGGAAGAAAGAGAAAGTTTGGACTCACTTTTCTTTAAAATGGACAAATTGCTAAAACAGGACATCAGGCTGGAGATTGATGTTAAAACATTTAACATTTATAAAAAGTTTCACCGTATTCCAAGGGGCCTACGAATAAAGAAATTCCCTTCCTTTGAGGTAGCAGATATAGATTTCATTAAAAAATGGAACGAGCTATTAACCCAATGTTCCCTAGCCCTTATGGATTTACTCATAGAATATAAGAAACAACAGAGATCCACTTTGATTTTAGAGATTAAAAAAGTACAGGATTACATCCGCCCGTTATCCAGTAAACCTGAGTTTAAGGGCTATGATGATAAAATCAAAAGAGTAATGGAAGAATTTAGAGAAAATCTGTGGTTCTTTAAGAAATCAAAAATATCAAGAGATAAGGATGACTATGAGAAGGGAAATGTTTATAGATGGATGCATACAGGAGGGAGGAAGAGACAGAGAGTTAACAGTAATTTGAAACAAGATAAAAAGAAAGTCAAGTTCAATGAAACTGATACAGAGTATGATTACGATTCATCAGATTTTGAGGGGGTTACAGAGGATGTTAATTCTTCAACATCCTTTGTTTTACAGCCCTCTTCAGACAGGGAAGATAATGTTATTCCTAATTCTCAGGTTTCAAAAAACTTGAAGGGCATTTTACACACCAGAGTAAAAGAAAAAAACGTAGGACAAGAAGGGGTAGGAGGGGCAGGGGTAGGCAGAGGTCTTCAGGGAGGCCAAGGGAGGACACACCGTTATCCCAGGAGACAACGGAGAACACAGAGCAGGAAATATGTTTAGGATCTAAAAATGTAATCAATCTATCATCTGTTAAACTGACTCAAAATCAGATAAAAGTGCTATCTTTGGGATTAAATTTTGCACCAAGTTCACATTTTGATTTGTTCCAAACCATTGTTGATATTAATAAATTTGTGCGATCACTTACCCTTAAGAAATATTTTTTTGAAACAATGGGTAACAACGATGCTTTGGATACATATGAGGATAGTAATCATAATGAGGAGGTAGTACAGGATGATAGGATTCTATCTTTTGTTGATATATGTGCTGAAATGGATCTAACAGATCTACAGAGGGAAGCAGGTGGTGATATCCACAACTTAAAGAGTACTGACATTCCCCTAAAGAAGTTTAAAAGTAGATCTGATTTCTATCCAAGACATATTAGAAACAACAGTATAGAAATTTTTCATAAAACAGTTGAGAAGGAAGTGACAGAACTATACAAAAGAAAGGTAGACAAATGTGAAACCTTCAAAAATGATAATATGAGCAAACATGACAGGATTGCGATTAAACAACTTAAGAATAATTCATCTATTGTAATACGTAACTCTGATAAGGGGGGAAATGTTGTTGTCCTTAACAGAATTGATTATGTAAAAGAGGCCTTTCGACAGTTACAGGACGAGGAGGTTTATGAGAAACTCCCCTTTAATCCTACTTTTAGGTACAGGAGGATACTTCATGATCTTTTGGATTGGGCGGTTATGATTGGTGCTATAACTAAGTCAAATTTGGAGTTTTTGTTGGTTGAACACTCTATAGTACCAATCTTCCATTACCTCCCAAAGATTCACAAGAGCATGACCTCGCCCCCAGGACGCCCCATAGTTGCGGGCATAGGTTCATTGAATGAACCTTTAAGTGCCATGATAGATACTTTACTACAACCTATTGTATTGAGCCTTAGGAGCTATATTAGGGACACGACAGAATTCATTAAACAGATTGAGCAAGTGGAATGGTTGGATGATCATAGTATTGTAACCATTGATGTTGTGTCCCTCTATACCTCCATCCCTCATGACAAAGGTATAGAGGCTATACAATCATGCTTAGAGATGTTCACAGATTATGATGCTAATCTCACAGAATTCATATTGAAATCTATTGAATTTTTGCTTTCACATAATTTTTTTCTATTTGAGGGGGATTACTATCGCCAAAGACAGGGGACAGCAATGGGAGCTAAATTTGCCCCCACATATGCCAACCTATTTTTAGGTTGGTGGGAGCTGTCCCGTGTCTTTGGTGACGGTAATCCCTTCAAAGAAAAAATAGCGTATTACGGCCGCTATATAGACGACCTTGTGTTTATATTTAAAGGCGATGATTCGATGGTAGATGACTTTTTTAATTATCTATCTGACAATCACCAGAACCTGCGGTTCACTATGAACACGAGTAGAAAGGAAATGCCTTTTCTTGATGTGCTAATAAAGCCTAATATTGACACACATAGCATCGAAGTAGAGTTATACAGGAAAGAGAGTGCAGGAAACACCCTTCTGATGGCTAAATCTAACCATCCAAGACATGTGATAAGGGCCATACCAAAAGGCCAGTACATGAGGACAAAAAGAAACTGTAGCACTACAGAGGCATATGAGTTACATTCAGAGAAGACTACAGAACGTTTTTTAGAGAGGGGATATAAAATACAGGATTTGAAAGAGGCCAAGAAACAAGTGGATTCTATGGCTAGACAAGAGATGATTAAAGGCAAGTTGAAGGAAAAGACTGATTACCAGCAGAGACCCGTGTTTATCACAATGTATAGCAAAGAGTACAGTGACATTTGTCAAATCATTAAACAGTCCCTCCCTATTCTTAGTGTTGATGAAACCATGGATAAGATCATAGAGGGAGGATGTAAATATGTGACACGTAAATCGAGAACATTGGCCAATATTCTTTCCCCTTCAATGCTTCCCACAAACAATATAGATAATTGGCTTACACCAAAAAAAGGTTTTTTTCACTGTGGAAGCAGAAAATGTACATCATGTTCATATGCCATATTGGGTGATACCTTTAGATCCATAGGTGATGATAAGTCTTTCAAAATTAAGGAGTACATAAATTGTAATACCTCGTACGTGATATATTTACTCACGTGCAAACTTTGCAACATAAAGTATGTTGGTCAAACGACCAGAACCCTGAAAACTAGAATCTTGGAGCATTTGAGGTCAATTGGAGATGAGAATTCAGACACTCCAGTTGCCCTGCATTTTAAGAATGAACATAATGGAAATAAAAGTCTACTAAGCTTTCAGGGCATACAACATGTTAGGAGACCCAAAAGGGGAGGAAACAGACTCAAAATTTTAAGTCAAAAGGAAGTATACTGGATTTTCCAGCTAAACACAAGGGTCCCAAATGGACTTAATTCTGATTGGGATATTAAACTTTATGTAGAATAGTTAGACTATGGTTATAGTGTGTAATTGACATATATTCATATTTCATTGGAATGCACTATAAATTTTGATATGTATCCTTTCCCACTATATCCATATAATTTTTAGAGAAATTTAGAGATAATTGGGCAGTTTAAGTATATTTAGTTACCCCATGCACTCTAATAATACAATTCCCCCTCTTATGATAGGTTGATAGATATGAATATTTCAATTTCTCTTTCAAAATGGTGTAATAAATGTATAATGGAATTGTTTTCATATGAATAAAAATTATGGTAGTGTTTGGTAATAAATATGATGGATTAAATTAATTAGGAAAATGCTGTCAGTCCTATATATATTAGTTTAGAATTTTGTATTGAAATTAGATTTGATAGTAAATAGGATTTGACAATTTGAAATGAAAATGTTTCTGTCATACTCACTACAAATATGTAAATACACTTATCTGTTAGAAATCACACAATACATGTATTGAATAAAGATTGCCCTCCCTTTTTTCTGATTCACCTGAGCTAATGTTCTGCACCTGTAATGGGAGTGGTTAAACACCTTTATTAAGGATGAGTTTTCAGGTGTTGGTATAGGTCACTGATGAAGTGAGAGCTATGAAACGCGTTTGACCTTGTCACCTTGTTGGCGTGTATGCCTTTTATGTTTTTTTCAAATAAAGGAGCTTTACATTTTTAAGCCTTAGCCTGGCGGTACTTTATTCACTTTTACCCTTCCCTACTAACCCTTTTTGAGTGCAAGGATTCCGGTTGTTCCACAATTTTTTCTACTGAGGGAAAGTGAAGTTCCCTGTATACATCCCATTTGCACCAGTCAGACCGGAACCTTTGTCTTGATCACAGCTCCCGTGGGGAGCGCTGAGGAGGTGAGACAAGGTACAGCTGCAGCGGCAGCGACAGAGAAGACACAGCACGGTGAACGTGAGAAGAGAGAGGTGAATGGAACTTTTCTACACACTGAGCGCCTACGAACGGAGTGTGGCATTGGATTATTTATTTTTCACATGAATGAGTTTCATTAGGTAAATAACCAGTCTCCTAAATGTACTTATATTGGAACAACTTCTGCAGCCTCACCTTACAGTATGTCATGGGTGTCCAACCTTTTCATATGAGGACCACATCAGAATGATTTTTTTATTACAGTATTGGTGAACAAATTGCAAAAATTACATTAATTAAGACAAGAATATACCCATGTGTATAAGCATTAAATTAGCCTTTATTTACCAAGATAAACAATGCATACAAGCAGAGAGAACAGAAATAAGCAAGCCGTTTTTACAGAATAGAAGCTCTGTGTATTCCAGATAATGGGGAGAGAGTAGCTGGCAACATGGGGGCCAGAGGTTCCTATTGTTTCTCTATTAGATGACACCTATTTTCTAAGAATGGAGATATAGGTGATCGTTAGTAAAGGTTTTATAACATCACTTGAAGATGGTGGAGATACCATTATAGTGTCATTGAACAGAGCATAGTCTCACATCATATATATGTGCTTCAGTAGGGAAGACAACAATCATGGCATATTATTGTACCTTAAAGGGACATGAAACCCAAAAATGATATTTCATTCAGATAAAGACTACAATTTTAAAAAGTTTCCAATTTACTTAATTTATCAAATTTGCTTAGTTCTCATTTTATTCTTTGTTGAAGAGATACCTAGGTAGGTAGCTTGCACATGTCTCGAACACTACATCACAGGAAATAGTGCTGCTATCTAGTGCTCTTGTTAATGTATAACATTGTTGCAAAACTGCTGCAATATAGTGCTGCAGACACATGCACACTCCTGAGCTTACATCCCTGCTTTTCAAGAAAGGATAGCAACAAAACAAAGAACATTTGATAATATAAGTACATTGGATAGTTGATCAAAATTGTATGCTCTACCTGAATCATGAAAAAATAAATTTGGGTTTCATGTCCCTTTAAGGACAATTTGGTGAGCCACCATTCTACAGAGTTCCCAAAAGTCCTGCATTTTAAAGGATCAGTAAATGGAATAGATATGCATGCTAAAAAAAAATGCAATAGCACCTAATGTAAACAACAAATGAGTAGTGTGACAGCCATCAGCGAATCACAAATGCATATACATATATTCTGTGAATTCTTCCACATACTCAATAAAGTGTATAGTATAAAAAGACAGGACACATTTTGTTAATGGAACTTAACTGGAAAGTTGATTAAGATTGTTTAATTTTGACCTGAGTATTCCTTTAAGGATAATCCCAGTTTGTCTAGCTGCCCCTTCTGCTGCTTTCCCTTAACTATAAATGTCCCAATTTCAGAAAGTGAAACTGGAGACCTTCTAAAATCAGGCAATAAATGCTTAAAATGCCTATGGAAAACCAAACTCTGCCCATATTCTGCTCCCTTGCCCATAGGCTTGACTCCATTCCCGACCTCTTTGTGCCAATCTCCTGTGCCAGGTAAAAATAGGAAATTTTGTGTGGGAATGATCTCAAGAATCCATAGTAAACTCTAAGTTCGCAGCCATATAACACCTCACGTTTTTGCTTTATTTATAAATATGGAATGCATGGGTGATATTGTCCGGGGTGTAACTAGAAGTAGGCTGTTAAGGGGACACACAAATTTATCAGGACACATAATCTATATCTGAATACATGCTTAAATAGATTACAATGCAATAATTCAGATACAAGTCATTTGTAAAATAATTGCAATTTTGAAATTATGACCTTGATCACAATCTGTTGGCGATTTGCTGCCTAAAAGGCTTTTGGCTTTCTAACTAAATTGGTCCCAGAGTTTCTTGTTTTTGAAATAGAAACTAGGAAGTCACCCGAAACTAACTTATACAATAGCCCATTCACACCTCTTAAGGTTACAGTAAATGTCTATTCATGTTACCCGTTTGTTCACTCTGCTAAGAAAAACATAATTTATGTAAGAATTTACCTGATAAATACATTTCTTTCATATTGGCAAGAGTTCATGAGCTAGTGACGTATGGGATATACAATCCTACCAGGAGGGGCAAAGTTTCCCAAACCTCAAAATGCCTATAAATACACCCCTCATCACACCCACAATTCAGTTTAACGAATAGCCAAGTAGTGGGGTGATAAAGAAAGAAGTAAAAAGCATCAACAAAGGAATTTGGAAATAATTGTGCTTTATACAAAAAATGATAACCACCATAAAAAGGGTGGGTCTCATGGACTCTTGCCAATATGAAAGAAATGAATTTATCAGGTAAGTTCTTACATAAATTATGTTTTCTTTCATGTAATTGGCAAGAGTCCATGAGCTAGTGACATATGGGATAGCAATACCCAAGACAGAAGAGTCACTAGAGAGGGAGAGATAAAATAATAACAGCCATTTTCCGCTGAAAAAAATAAATCCACAACCCAAAATATAAGTTTATTCTCATAATGAAAAGAAAAAACTCAAATATAAGCAGAGGAATCAAACTGAAACAGCTGCCTGAAAAACTTTTCTACCAAAAACTGCTTCCGAAGACGCAAATACATCAAAACGGTAGAATTTAGTAAATGTATGCAAAGAAGACCAAGTTGCTGCTTTGCAAATCTGATCAACTGAAGCTTCATTCTTAAAAGCCCACAAAGTGGAGACTGATCTATTAGAATGAGCTGTAATTCTCTGAGGTGGGGCCTGACCCAACTACAAATAAGCCTGATGAATCAAAAGCTTTAACCAAGATGCCAAGGAAATGGCAGAAGCCTTCTGACCTTTCCTAGAACCAGAAAAGATAACGAATAGACTAGAAGTCTTCCTGAAATCTTTAGTAGCTTCAATATAATATTTCAAAGCTCTCACCACATACAACGAATGTAAGGATCTCTCCAAAGAATTCTTAGGATTAGGACACAAAGAAGGGACAACAATTTCTCTATTAATGTTGTTAGAATTCACAACCTTAGGTAGAAATTTAAATGAAGTCCGCAAAACTGCCTTATCCTGATGGAAAATCAGAAAAGGAGATTCACAAGAAAGAGCAGATAATTCAGAAACTCTTCTAGCAGAAGAGATGGCCAAAAGGAACAACACTTTCCAAGAAAGTAGTTTAATGTCCAAAGAATGCATAGGCTCAAACGGAGGAGCCTGTAAAGCCTTTAAAACAAAATTAAGACTCCAAGGAGGAGAGATTGATTTAATAACAGGCTTGATACGGACCAAAGCCTGTACAAAACAGTGAATATCAGGAAGCTTAGCAATGTTTATGTGAAATAAAACAGAAAGAGCAGAGATTTGTCCCTTCAAGGAACTTGCAGACAAAACCCTTATCCAAACCATCCTGAAGAAACTGTAAAATTCTAGGAATTCTAAAAGAATGCCAGGAGAATTTATGAGAACACCATGAAATATAAGTCTTCCAAACTCAATAATAAATCTTCCTAGAAACAGAATTACGAGCCTGTAACATAGTATTAATCACTGAGTCAGAGAAACCTCTATGACTAAGCACTAGGCGTTCAATTTCCATACCTTCAAATTTAATGATTTGAGATCCTGATGGAAAAACGGATCTTGAGACAAAAGGTCTTGCCTTAATGGAAGTGGCCAAGGTTGGCAACTGGACATCCGAACAAGATCTGCATACCAAAACCTGTGAGGCCATGCTGGAGCTACCAGCAACACAAACGATTGTTCCATGATGATCTTGGAAATCACTCTTGGAAGAAGAACCAGAGGCGGGAAGATATAAGCAGGTTGGTAACACCAAGGAACTGCTAACGCATCCACCGCATCCGCCTGAGGATCCCTGGACCTGGACAGGTACCTGGGTAGTTTCTTGTTTAGATGGGAAGCCATCAGATATATTTCTGGAAGACCCCACATCTGAACAATCTGAGAAAACACATCTGGATGGAGCGACCACTCCCCCAGATGTAAAGTCTGACGGCTGAGATAATCCGCTTCCCAATTGTCTATACCTGGGATATGAACCGCAGAAATTAGACAGGAGCTGGATTCCGCCCAAGCAAGTACCTGAGATATTTCTTTCATAGCTTGGGGACTGTGATTCCCACCCTGATGATTGACATATGCCACAGTTGTGATATTGTCTGTCTGAAAACAAATGAACGGTTCTCTCTTCAACAGAGGCCAAACCTGAAGAGCCCTGAAAATAGCACTGAGCTCTAAAATATTGATTGGTAACCTCGCCTCTTGAGATTTCCAAACCCCTTGTGCTGTCAGAGATCCCTAGACAGCTCCCCAACCTGAAAGACTTGCATCTGTTGTGATCACAGTCCAGGTTGGACGAACAAAAGAGGCCCCTTGAACTATACAATGGTGATCTAACCACCAAGTCAGAGAGAGTCGAACATTGGGATTTAAGGATATTAATTGTGATATCTTTGTATAATCCCTGCACCATTGTCTCAGCATACAAAGCTGGAAAGGTCTCATATGAAAACGAGCAAAGGGGATTGCGTCTGATGCTGCAGTCATGAGACCTAAAACTTCCATGCACATAGCTACTGAAGGGAATGATTGAGACTGAAGGTTCCGACAAGCTGAAACCAATTTTAATTGTTTTTTGTGTGTTAGAGACAGTCATATACACTGAATCTATCTGGAAACCTAAAAAGGTGACCCTTGTCTGAGGAATCAAAGAACTTTTTTTCTCAAGGGTACCGAATAGGATTCAGAGTAAGACCTCCTGAAGATATGCATCCTGCAAGCCTATTGTGGACATATAATGCCCTTGCTGAACAAAAGGCAGAATAGTCCTTATAGTCACCATTTTGAAAGTTGGCACTCTTACATAACGATTCAAAATTCTCAGATCCAGAATTGGCCTGAATGAATTTTGTTTCTTTGGGACAATGAATAGATTTGAATAAAACCCCAGACCCTGTTCCTGAAACGGAACTGGTATGATTACCCCTGAAAGCTCCAGGTCTGAAACACACTTCAGAAATGCCTGAGCCTTTACTGGATTTGCTGGGATGCGTGAGAGAAAAAAATCTTCTCACAGGAGGTCTTACTCTGAATCCTATTCGGTACCCTTGAGAAACAATACTCTGAATCCATTGATTTTGGACAGAATCTGCCCAAACTTTTTGGAAGAATCGTAATCTGCCCCCTACCAGCTGAGCTGGAATGAGGGCCACACCTTCATGCAGACTTGGGGGCTGGCTTTGGTTTCTTAAACGGCTTGGATTTACTCCAACTTGAAGAAGGTTTCCAATTGGAACCCGATTATTTGTGGGGAAGGATTAGGTTTCTGTTCCTTACTTTGTCAAAAGGAACGAAAACGGTTAGAAACTTTAGATTTACCCTTAGGTCTTTTATCCTGAGGCAAAAAAACTCCCTTCCCCCCAGTGACAGTTGAAACAATCGAATCCAACTGAGAACCAAATAACTTATTACCTTGGAAAGAAAGAGATAGCAATCTAGACTTAGATACCATGTCAGCATTCTAAAATTTGAGCCACAAAGCTCTTCTAGCTAAAATAGCTAAAGACATAGATTTAACATCAATTTTGATGATATCAAAAATGGCATCACAGATAAAATGATTAGCATGTTGAAGCAAGCGAACAATGCTAGACAAATCAGGATCCATTTCCTGTTGCGCTAAACTTTCCAACCAAAACGTTGATGCAGCTGCAACATCAGCCATAGAAATGGCAGGCCTAAGAAGATGGCCAGAATATAAATAAGCTTTCCTTAGATAGGATTCAAGTTTCCTATCTAAAGGATCTTTAAAAGAAGTACTATCTTCCATAGGAATAGTAGTACTTTTAGCAAGAGTAGAAATAGCCCCATCAACTTTGGGGATCTTTTCCCAAAACTCCAATCTAACTGCTGGCAAAGGATACAATTTTTTAAACCTTGAAGAAGGAATAAAAGAAGTACCAGGCCTATTCCATTCCTTAGAAATCATATCAGAAATAGCATCAGGAACTGGAAAAACCTCTGGAGTAACCACAGGAGGTTTATAAACAGAATTTAAACGTTTACTAGTTTTAATATCAAGAGGACTAGTTTCCTCAATATCCAATGTAATCAACACCTCTTTTAACAAGGAACGAATATACTCAATTTTAAATAAATAAGTAGATTTGTCAGTGTCGATATCTGAGGAAGGATCTTCTGAATCAGATAGATCCTCATCAGAGGAGGATAATTCAGTATGTTGTCGGTCATTTGAAAATTCATCAACTTTATGAGAAGCTTTAAAAGACCTTTTACATTTATTAGAAGGCGGGATGGCAGACAAAGCCTTCTGAATCGCATCAGAAATAAAATCTTTTATATTCACAGGTATATCATGTACATTAGATGTTGAAGGAACAACAGGCATTGTATTATTACTGATGGACACATTCTCTGCATGTAAAAGCTTATCATGACAACTATTACATACCACAGCTGGAAATATAATCTCCACAAATTTACAACAAATGCACTTAGCTTTAGTAGAACTGTTATCAGGCAGCAGGGTTCCAACAGTGGTTTCTGAGACAGGATCAGATTGAGACATCTTGAAAATGTAAGAGAAAAAACAACATATAAAGCAAAATTATCAATTTCCTTATATGGCAGTTTCAGGAATGGGAAAAAATGCAAACAGCATAGCCCTCTGATATAGAAAAAGGCAAGAGGCATATAGGAATGGGGTTTTAAATAACGAGATTATTTGGCGACAAGTATGACGCACAACGCAAACTTAACATTTTTTGGCGCTAACAACATCCGGAAATGACACACTCGCGTCATTGTAGATGCCACCTTGTGCAAGGAACTCGGCGTCAACTAAGACGCCGGAAATGAGGAATTTGCGTCATCAGATGTATCCTTCACGCCAAAAAAATGACGCAATAAACTTTGGCATTTTGCACCCTTGTGAGCCTAATTTTGTCTGTGAAATTTAATGAAAAAGCAGTCAATTGAAAAAAGACTAAACCCCAGGTATGAAAAATATTTTCCTAAATATGTTTTTCTCCCAAATATGAAACTGATATTCTGCAAAAGGAAATATACATAAACCTGACTCATGGCAAATATAAGTACAATACATATATTTAGAACTTTATATTAATGCATAAAGTGCCAAACCATAGCTGAGAGTGTCATAAGTAATGAAAACATACTTACCGAAAGACACCCTTTCACATATAGCAGATATCCAAACCAGTACTGAAACAGTTATCAGTAGAGGTAATGGAATATGAGAGTATATCCTCGATCTGAGTAAGGGAGGTAGGAGATGAATCTCTACGACCGATAACAGAGAACCTATGAAATAAATCTCCCGTGAGGAAAACCATTGCATTCAATACTTGATACTCCCTTCACAATCCTCTGACATTCATGGTACTCTGAGAGGAATCGGGCTTCAAAATGCTGAGAAGCGCATATCAACGTAGAAATCTTAGCACAAACTTACTTCACCACCTCCATAGGAGGCAAAGTTTGTAAAAACTGAATTGTGGGTGTGGTGAGGGGTGTATTTATAGGCATTTTGAGGATTGGGAAACTTTGCCCCTCCTGGTAGGATTGTATATCCCATACGTCACTAGCTCATGGACTCTTGCCAATTACATGAAAGAAATACTAAATTTACGTTTGACATTAACCTATTGTGATCCAACTACATCCTCAACACTCATTAACCATATAAATGCCATAGGTATCTCAGAATGATGGTGTGACTATTAAGCCTATCCACCCATGCGTCATTATGGGGAGAGTGTGGGCATGAAGAGGTTAATAGCACTCAGCCACTCATTCCCTTACCTTTAACTTTACAAAGGACCTAAAGGGACACCAAATTAACCTCTAAATCCTGCCTAGACCACCCCAGATTACTAATGCTGCCACCACCAAGAGTTTTGAATAAGGGTATCTTGGAAACCCATTAACTCACACAACTAAGAATTAAGTAACGTGCCTTTAACCTTGTCTCAAAAGAGTGAGAATTCAGATATTAGAGCCCAAAGACAAAATTTGATTATGTATATGTTTATGTATATGTTTAATAACAAAAGACAAATACAAGTTACACAGTGCCAAATTACAAAAACATACAAAATAACAAGATATGCCAAAGATACAGTTCTTTAAAATGGGACATAAACTAAACACAAAATACCTAAACTTTAAACAGATTACCAAGTTCCTTTAGGTATGTGTAGAACTAATTTCTAATGTTACTGCTTCTTGTCCAAGGCAAGTTCTGACTACTTTTTCTGTTACATTCAATTATCCAGGTACTCCTCATGAGTGTATCATGACAGATGGGCCTACTTCTATAGTCACTTCAGGGCCCCAACATCTACAAATGGCGTGTTTTTTTTATATATAGTATTATTTAATTGTAAGTTGTGATAGTTACTAACAGTACTGGTGTCTTTTTAAAGATTTTAAAGATGATAGTACAATCATAACAGTGCGAGTGTGACATGGAATCAATATTAAAGTAAAACATTTAAAACCCGCCATTTGTAGATGTTTGGGCCCTGAAGTGACTTTATCTGCAGATATCCTACACAATATTGTGTACTTAACACATATACATATATTTAAGAACCTATACATATGTAAATGTGTTTTCTCTGTCAACTGTATATGGCTTATCCAATAGGGATGAATATAGCGTTAATTAATTGATACTATTTTTGTTAATAAACCTCTATAATGTTTCCTGTGGCAATTTCAGAGTGTTTTGGACATGAGCAAGACAATAGAATTTATAAATAACTAGAGAAGAGTGTTAAACATTTCCAAAGTGCCTTCTTTAGGACTTAGCAAGTGTCTAGAAGTTTCAGATTCAAAAAGCAAAAAAACTGTCCTTGAAAAGGTGTTGAATAGTGATTCAAATGGATTGTGATTACCAAGAACTTTTCAGCCCCAAAGGAGCAATAGGACTTTTATTGAGTACCCAAAAATCCTACTTGTAAATGCGTAAAAGAGACTCAGGGGCCGATTTATCTAGACCGCTGCTGCATAACTTATCCGCCTGCTCAGAGGCCGCAGACATAAATCAGCCCGATCGTATACGATCAGGTTGATTGACACCCCCTGCTAGCAGCCGATTGGCCGCAAATCTGCAGGGGCAGCATTGCACCAGTAGTTCACAAGAACTGCTTGTGCAATGATAAATGCTGACAGCGTATGTTGTCGGCATTTATCGATGTGCAGTGGACATGATAGGCTACATCGTATCATGTCCGCTTGCACTATGATAAATCTACCCCAAAATCTTGCGCCGAATCAGAAAGTAGCCTTTTCTGCTATAAAAAGTGCCAAAAAAGCCACAGCTGATAGTTTGTGATCAAGGCCTATGTTGGTAAGCCTTCCAGTCAATCATTTAACGTAAAGCTTTCAAACACTGATAGCCCTTATCAGCTTGTCTAATGCTTTAGGACAAGGGAAAGACCAGATTTTAAAAATATCCTCCTTAGATATGGGGTGATATTAGGCGCACTTCTTAAAAATAGCAAACGTTGGCCACATTTGTATATTCTAAACAATTGTTGGATGCAGAACATTCATTATTTTAAAACAAAAAAAATAATTTTTACTATTAGTGAGTGCAATACTTAAAGGGACATGAAACCCAAACTTTTTCTTTCATGATTCAGACAGAGCACACAAATTAAAACAACTTTCCAATGTACTTCTTTTATCTAATTGACTTTGTTCTCTTGGTTTAAAAGCATATCTAGATAGGCTCAGAAGCTGGAAGTTAGCTACTGATTGGTAGATGCACATATATGCCTCTTGTGATTGGCTTACCAATGTGTTCAGTTAGTTCCCAGTAGTGCATTGCTGCTCCTTCAATAAAAGGATTACAACAGAATGAAGTCAATTGGAAAGCTGTTAACATATGTATGCTCTGTCTGAATCATAAAAGAAAATATTTGTGTTTAATGTCCCTTAAATTGTCAAATATAACATTTGTATGTGAACATTCTAATGTTAATTCTCAAAGGCTAAATTTACAAATGTTAGCATTAGTTCAATTTGAAGCATTGAAAGAGAAGAAATATTGAGGGTAACATTCTTCATACAATTTGAACATTTGCTCTCCCTAATCCTTGTATTAGCAGAGTCAGTGGTGCAGGGAATTTCTCGCACATTACTGTGTCCAGACCTCTTGGATAAACATTGAACAACTCAGCAAAAATTACCAACGAAAAGGTAACAAAACATACAAGAAGACTACATGCCAACAGAAGAAATACTTTGCCTGAAACATTTAAATCCACACTGGAGACTGCTAATGGCATTTCCCATTACTTAGCAGTTCTAAGTCAATTCATAAACGAGATGGCCATATAATTAATTACCGTTTTTACTGCTTGGCAATCTGCTACAAGTTAGTGTGGAAGAAATTATAATTATCCGGAAAGCAGCAACAGCCCTTGAGACAAACAATGGGTTAAACTCTATTACCAGAGCAGAATATGTTCAGTATCAGGAGATGAGGGAAAGGTCCTACTACCCCCCCTTCACGCCCCTAACAATCTGGCAGTTCTAGCACTGTGGCAGGGATATAAATCTTACACAACATTTATATTGTTTCTTTACAGGCAGCAGTGTGTTCATAGAAGCCAGTAAAATAGCTCATAACCCAGTATAAAAGAATCAAGCTATGATATGGAGGCTGAAAATGAGCCAGTAAAATATTTAAAAACCTTGTAAAACAGTTTGTTTTTACAGCCAGTGTGAGCGGAGAGTTAGCTCCTGTTCTATACATTATACAAATATGGGATTATGCAATGGCTTTAACAAAATAAAGTGGTATCTAATGTTATTACTTATCTAATAAGAGTATTTAGCTGTAGTTTTGGCTCAAATAGAACCACTTATGTAGTGTTTTCCCCATATACAGCCCCTGTTATAATTCATTAGATTTTCCCATGCAAAAACTTTGGCCATTTTGGGGCTTTGTTTTTGAAAGTATGCTAATCTATTAAACGCATGTCTCTTACAAAATTAGTTATACCTGCAATAAATACAGAGGGCTAGATTACAAGTGGTGCAGTAAATCTTTTTTTTTTCTGCAAATTGCGAAAACTCTGCTAGCATTAAGCTTTTTGTGCTTGTCGGGTTGAACTCGTATTGCTAGTTCCAAAAAAAACTTATTTTACTCTAGCGTTAACACGAAAAGCGTAAAAATCCTAGCTTGGGTTTTTGCGTGTGCGTGCATGTATTCCCCCATAGAAATCAATGGAGAAAAAAAAGTGAAAAAACCCTACCACAAGCCCCTAGCCTAATAACCCCTAAACCACCATCCCCCACATTGCAAAGTACCTAAAATAAACTATTAACCCCTAAACCGCCATCCCCCCACAATGCAAAGTACCTAAATAAACTATTAACCCCTAAACCGTCATCCCCCCACAATGCAAAGTACCTAAATAAACTATTAACCCCTAAACCGCCACCCCCCACATCACAAAGTACTTAAACTATTAACCCCTAAACCGCCATCCCCCTCACAAACAAAAGTAATAAACTAACATCTAAACTCCCCTAACCTAAAACCTCCTAACTTATCCCAAATTAAAATACCTCTAAATTTGCACACACAAAAAAAATCCTAACTACCTTAAAAAAAACTGTAAAATTAAATAAAAACCTAATCTTACCTTTTAAAAAAAAAACTAACTTTACTAAAAATAAAAAAAACTAACATTACAGAAAATAAAAAATCTAACATTATTAAAAATAAAAAAAATAACATTACAGAAAAAAAACATTATAAAAAATAAGTCTAACATTACAGAAAATAAAAAAGTAATTACCAAAAAAATAAACAATTTAATCCTATTTTTATACCCTCTCAAAAAAACACCCCCCAAAATAAAAAAAAGCCCTATTCTAAAACTAAACTACCAATAGACCTTAAAAGTGTCTTTAGTATGGCATTGCCCTAAAGTGATTTGCTCTTTTAGGAAAAAATACCACTCACCCCTCTAACAAGAGGTATATATGTGCAGCCACCAATCAGCAGCTAGCCTCCAGTAGTGCATTGCTGCTCCTGAGACTACCTAGGTATGTTTTGTTAAAAGAACAAAGCAAATTTAAATAATAGAAGTACATTGGAAAGTTGCTTAAAATTCCAACCTCTATCTGGATAATGAAAGAAAAAAAGATGGGTTTCATATCCCTTTAAGTAAATTACTTCTATAAAGTAGCAAAATAATTAGAGTGACTTTTCTTCATGATTTTTTAATTCTATGGGGTTCAGGAATTTATCAGTGTCATTTCTCTACTGATCCCCCTCCCCAAAATTCTATATAGTTAAAGTGAATGTAAAGTTTCATCAATTAGTGCCCGTTTTTTAAAAATACTATTAAAAACAGGGGCACTTTTATTGATGAAACTTTACATTGCACCATATTTGTAGAAATACTTACCTCTTCGTCCTGAAAACCGGATCGCTGATGTTGTCACTTCCCCCGCCCGACGCAAGCCTCTTCCTACGTCAGAAATGACGATTCCGGCCTTCCTCCAATCACGACATTGCTTTAGCCGTAATTGGAGGATGCCGGAATTGTCATTGCTGACGTAGGAAGAGGCTTGCCACGGGCTGGAGTGGCTTTCAAGATGAAGAGGTAAGTATTTCTACAAATATGGTGCAATGTAAAGTTTCATCAATAAAAGTGCCCCTGTTTTTAATAGTATTTTTAAAAAACGGGCACTACTTGATGAAACTTTACATTCACTTTAATGTTGTATTAAATTAATTCTTTAAAGTAAAACAAAAATTCGATTTTTGATAAATATCATTGTTTTTTGTTGGAAGAACTGGTTGCTGTGTGCTCTATATATAACAGAGATGTGGCTTTGAATACCATTAAACAAGCTACAGAAATTCTGGCAGTGAAGGGTTAAGCAGGAAAGCTTTAATTTCCTATAGGGTTTTTTTTGTCCTCTGCATTTCATTAGCAGAGAGCTGACATTTTCCCTAGGGGGAGCAGAAAGGCAGGCCAGCCCGCTTAATACAAGGTCACTGATTCGACTCAGCCACCTCCAATGACCCTTGAACTTAACTGTGATGTGTGGAGACAGCAAAGGGAGGGGATAGTGGAACAAAGCATTACCAGAACGTAAAGACCTGATTTAGGGTCAGATTACATGCAAAGACTATGAATTCAACTTCAATGATTTTTCATGTGACATAAATCTGTTACAAAAATATAATCCATTAAAAAAAAAAAAGTTAAAAAGACATTTCATTGTCTACTCGTTCATTTGTATTCGTTTAATGCCTAATGGGCCATTGCAATTATTTTTACAGTGAACAAGTAATTCCTCTTGAGTGTTAACATTGAAGAATAGGACAGAAATCTTTATTTTGTAATAATGAAAAAGGAGGTAGTCAGGTTGTGTATGTAGTCATGTCAATTGTTTGTGAGTTAATTTTCTACATAAGAAGTAATCAACTGTATATAGGTACATTAATCTAGTGGGCTAAACTGCAATAGAATACTACTCATTGTGCTATTGTTTCTAGTATTGTGCCTACGGCTCTCATCAAAGACATTCTCTAATTTTTTAACCCCTTACCTGTGTCAGTTGGTCAAGCTTGACATCTTTATATTGGGTGCCACCATCTTGGAGTGAAGGTATTCTTGCACTCATTGACAAAAGTGTTGTTCTGTCATTGAGATCACTGACATTGCTGACTATTTGACAGCTATAAAACAGGGCAGGAGCTTCACATTTTCCTAATGCTGCATTGTTCTGCATTATTCATGTGACTTTTTTTTATAATATGTTATGTAACGTTTAAAATTGTGTGTAAAAACTGCAAACATGTGTATGCTAACCTGGAATGCAACTTTTAAAAAAAAAGCCGTCAACCTCACTGATCTATGAATGTCCACCACTTCTGTAATATGCAAGAATACATGAGCGCCATGATGGCAGCGCTCAGTATGAAAATGTGGAGCTTCACAAATCAGCACCTGTAAAGAGTTAAAATAAGAGAACATCTCTGAAGGGAGCTAAAGGCACTGGAGTAAAAAACAATCATAGCCATTAACCATTCTGGTGACATTGTGTCCAGCAGTTCAATCAACACAAAAATAGATAAATATTTGACCAACTGAAAAAAATGTTATGGCAAACTCATAATCCATGAGAAGAGAATCAATGAGTTCTATATCCCAAACAGCTCCACAAAATGCAAGTTGATAGAGAAGCTAACTCATGAAGGTTTCACGAGGTCTCCCGACCGGATGGCATATTCCACTTGTTTGTTTTACAAATACAAACCTCAGTGCACACTCTTTGTATTCTGAACAAAAACTGGAACCCTCTGACCTTGCTAATATCACATATTGTTTGATGTTCACTCTAAAATTAGTCATCGAATGTGCTCCAAACAGGAGGCAGGATAATCTTTTCCACTTCATATACTTGCTGGAGATTTATGCCTCCAAATATATTGAAGTATTTCGAAGCAGTTTTATCTTTGAACTTGCTATTCCATTCCCCCATCCTTGGGCAAATTAAAATATGCTGAGGCAAATGGGTGTCTGTAGAATTTATTATATTATTATTATTATTTTTATTATTATTTGTAGAGCACCAACAGATTCCACAGTGCTGTAAACATGGGAAAATTGCAAATTATGAACCATTGAGTGGGTCGAGAACCCTGCCAAGAGTTAACAAATATTGTAAATCACCTTTTAAGAAGGTTATCTATAAGACCACTAGGCTCATAAGATTTAAAGCTAAAGGGGTGCATGGGACTGACAAAAGGAGGACATGAATTGAGCTAAGAAAGGTTAGTATAGATTTATGCATCCCTGAACCCTCAGGGGTCAATTTATGAAGCAGGCTGCTTCCGACCCACTCCACTTCAGTTCCGCCTGAAGCAGAAGTTCAGAAGCAGCGGTCCTAAGAATATACAGGGGGCGGTATTGCACCAGCAGTTCACTAGAACTGCTGGTGCAATGATGAATGCCGACAGCGTATCCTGTCGGCATTTATCAATGTGCGGCGGACATGAGTCACTATAGTGGATCATGTCTGTCCGCATCATGATAAATTTACCCCTTAGAGTCTTTAAGCAACACTTGAAACATTGAAAACTAGGAGAGAGTCTTGTGAAGCAAGGAAGAGAGTTCCACAAGACTGGGTCCAATATGGAGAGGTCCTGTAGACGGGAATGTGTAGGAATTTTCCTAGTGTAGACAAAATATAAAATACCACAATAATTTCAGTGGCACATGTAAAGCAGTAGAGATTTGCTTACACATTTGCTGTACATCATTAAATAACTTCTAATATAAACTTCTTAATATCTTGGCATTAATATGGTATGCAGCTGCTGAAAAGTGTATGCAAAGGACATACGCATCATGGGCCCCTATTTCAATGCATTAAATATTGCTGTACAACACTTTGTCTGGTTATGTTTAGATTTTTTTTTTTACTCTTCTCATCAAACACATTAACATTTCACCTAAGAATTAATAACTCCCATTAATAGTATAAAGCAAAAAAGGGTTACACCATGTCAGAAGGAACCAACATAATAACCACTAGAAAATTTTGTATTGATTTACTTTTGAGACATGGAGGATTTTAATCTCAGACTTTTATCTCCACCATAATTTTAATGAATTTTGATTTAACCCTGAAATTAGCTTTACCTAAGCAGCAATCAGAAATCTATCTGCTACTGACGAGTTCTAAAAAGAACGAAGCAGACTGTCTAGCAGTGGATTCTGTATTGCTGCAATAAACATATTAAGGGATCGCTGTGTTAAAACAGTATTTCAAGCAAAAAATCTGAGATTTTGCATATCTTACCCAGAATCCTCGTGTGCATTGGTAACAGTGTACATGGAGTTTTACTGGGGAAAAGCAAACGGGGAACTTGCCTAGATGTGCTAATTTCCTATGTAAAAAAAATAGTATAGATTTACATATATATATATTTAATTTGCCATTCATATAATCATGCAACTAATGCAGATCTCCTGCATATTGCAGGATTATCATAATTTGGAACACTCTGCTGTCCCACTGGCTGCTTCCACTTACAGGACAAATATTTTGATTTCCAGAGACTGCCCTGACCACAACCCTGCCTGTGACACACTCAATCCTACTCACTGCAAACAAAACACCTGTGGGCCACAGTTCACAAGTGCCCTTACCTCCCAATCCTTAAAAGCCTCTGGGAAATGGTTGGAGGAATGCTAATGTCATAGAGGCAAGACGTTCCACACTATGTTAGATGGTGCAGATCTGGAATCTCTGTCCAAAAACCAGCCAGTCATTCTCACATACTGATCTTTCTCTATCCTTATGCCACCCAGCCACACTCCTGGACTGTCTCATCTCTCTACCATGCCATCTAGTCAACCCTTGTACCACCCAACTCTAGACCAACATGAGTCCACCCAATCCCAGTTATAAGTAAAAATGCTGTGAAATATATATAATGAAACTCAAAACTCATTCTAAAGTTTTTATCCGTTTGTCATTCCCTAGGCAATATGATTTGTATCAACCTTACACATTTACCACAAATCATGACAAAGCAGATCACTTACTATAAAGATATTTTAATTATACTTGTATTGTTAGTAATAATAATTATAATCCATATTGTTTAGGTGTAAAATATTTATTGAGGAGCAGACTTAAAGTGTTGAAACAATTAATGTTTTTAACAAATAGTTGCCCAAAATTCAGACCAAGGGTAAAAAAAATGAATGAAATTGATATGCTGTGTTTTATCACCTACACTTGAGGATCAGTACAAAACACTGCCAATCTCATTATGAATCATGGCACTGCAACCACATGTTCAGGTCTCAGCAGGTTGAGTAACACCAGCAGTAGGTGTCTACCAGATGATACAGCAGATGTACTGTAATATTCCCCAGAAGCTGAGAGCACCATCTGATGTAACACACACCTGTAATAATCAGCAACTTACGCTTATAGCAGCAGGGATTCAGTGCCCCAGGGAACAGACAACAACTGTACATATGACCTGATAGCATCAGTACCATTTTAGCTATACTCAGACCTTACAGATTTAACAAGCAAACCTCAAACATTCCAGTGCAAGCTTTGAACTTCCTGACAAAGTCTTGAGATGCTCACACACAATACTGTATAACCTAGATCAGATTGATACATTATTGTTTCAAAGATATAGCACTTAATTTGCCAGCTTTTAATAATAATATTTTTTCTGTTTTGTTATTTCTCTGTCTTTTATACCAAACCTTCTGAAGCAAAGACTGTATCCCTCAGAAGTATCATGAAACAATTCTTATTTAAAGGGACAAAAGAGTCAACCATAAACTTAAAGGGATACTAAACCCCAATTTTTTTCTTTCATGATTCAGAAAAATAAAAAATTAAAAAAGCAGGAATGTAAGCTAAGGAGCTGGCCCATTTTTTGGTTCAGCACCCTGGATAGCACTTGCTGATTGGTAGGTACATTTAGCCACCAAGCAGCAAGCACAACCCAGGTGCTGAACCAAAAATGGCCCGACTCCTAAGTTTCAATTCTTGCTTTTCAAATAAAGATAACACGAGAACAAAGAATAATTGATAATAGGAGTAAATTAGAAAGTTGCTTAAAAACGGCATGCTCTATCTGAATCATGAAAGAAGAATAAATTTGGATTTAGTATCCCTTTAACTGTATTGGACACTTGAAACTACTTTCCGATTTACTTATATTGTTAAAGGGACAGTATAGTCCAAATTAAACTTTCACGATAGGGTATGCAATTTTAAATAACTTTTCAATTTACTTTTAGCAGCAAATTTGCTTTGTTCTTTCGGTGTTCTTTATTTAAAAAGCTATGTAGGCTCATATACTAAACTCAGTGCATTTTGACAAGTTTTTCACAACCCAAGTTTGCGTGCTATATAGATAACATTGTGCTCCCTCCTGTGAAATTATTTATATGTTAGCACTCATTGGCTAAAATTAATGTATGTCAAAAAGAGGTCAGTCTGCAGAGGCTTAGATGCAAGGTAATCACAGAGGTAAAAAGTATATTAATATTTTGTTATTCAAAACTTGGGAATGGGTAATAAAGGGATCATCTATCTTTAAAAAATACAATTTCAGGAGTCACTTTAATTGTGCTTAGTTGTCTTGGTATACTTTGTTAAATATGTTTATAGCAATGTTTTACAATTGTTGAAATACTGCTAAAGTGTGTTTACTCTTGAACAAAGGATGGCAAGGGAACAAAGCAAATTCGGTAACAGAAGTACATTGGAAAGTTGTTTAAAATAACATTCTCTGTCCAATCCATTTAAATTTTATTTTTGACTTCACTGACCCTTTAAATCGTTTAAAGGGACAGTCAACACCAGAATTTTTTTTGTTTAAAATGAAAGATAATCCCTTTATTACCCATTTCCCAGTTTTGCATAACCAACAGTTATAATAATACACGTTTTACCTCTGTAATTATCTTGTATCTAATCCTCTGCTGACTGCCCCCTTATTTCAGTTCTTTTGACAGACATGCAATTTAGCCAATCAGTGCTCACTCCTAGGTCACTTTACGGGTACTGAACCAAAAATGGGCCGGCTCCTTAGCTTAGATTCCTGCTTTTACAAATAAACATAGCAAGAGAATGAAGAAAAATTGATAATAGAAGTAAAATAGAAAGTTGATTAAAATTGCATGCTCTATCTGAATCATGGTAGAAAAAATTTGATTTAGTATCCCTTTAAGTGTTACATTAAAATCCCCCAAATTCAGATATTGCATCAAAGAGATGAATGGCCAAATATCAATGATTCTAGTTACAAAGCATACACTGGTCAGATCTAAGTCCTTCATTATTTAAATGTATCAATATTTGAGGAGCACCTCATACTGTATATGTAAATGTATTATCCATCTAAGCCCCCTTTATCAGTGCATGTATTGATGTATTGATGTGTCCACATTTATATTCATAGATATATAACCTGAATAGGGACCCATATCAGTATCAGTGCATGCTTTATCTTATGAGTGCCCCCATATCTGTACCAGTGCGTGCATTATCTTATGAGTGCCCCCATATCTGTATCAGTGTGTGCATTATCTTATGAGTGCCCCCATATCTGTATCAGTGTATGCATTATCTGTATCAGTGCCCCTATATCTGTATCAGTGCGTGCATTATCTGAGGAGTGCCCCCATATCTGTATCAGTGTGTGCATTGTCTGAGGAGTGCCCCCATATCTGTATCAGTGTATGCATTATCTGAGGAGTGACCCATATATGTATCAGTGTGTGCATTATCTTATGAGTGCCCCATATACGTATCAGTGTGTGTATTATCTGAGGAGTGCTCCATATCTGTATCAGTGTGTGTATTATCTGAGGAGTGCTCCATATCTGTATCAGTGTGTGCATTATCTGAGGAGTGCCCCCATATCTGTATCAGTGTGTGCATTATCTGAGGAGTGCCCCCATATCTGTATCAGTGTATGCATTATCTGAGGAGTGCCCCCATATCTGTATCAGTGTGTGCATTATCTGAGGAGTGCCCCCATATCTGTATCAGTGTGTGCATTATCTGAGGAGTGCCCCCATATCTGTATCAGTGTGTGCATTATCTGAGGCATGCCCCCATATCTGTATCAGTGTGTGCATTATCTGAGGAGTGCCCCTATTTCTGTATCAGCATGTGCACTATCTGAGGAGTGCCCCCATATCTGTATCAGTGTGTGCATTATCTTATGAGTGCCCCCATATCTGTATCAGTGTGTGCATTATCTTATGAGTGCCCCCATATCTGTATCAGTGTGTGTATTATCTTATGAGTGCCCCCATATCTGTATCAGTGTGTGTATTATCTTATGAGTGCCCCCATATCTGTATCAGTGTGTGCATTATCTGAGGAGTGCCCCCATATCTGTATCAGTGTGTGCATTATCTGATGAGTGCCCCCATATCTGTATCCGTGTGTGCATTATCTGATGCGTACCCCCATATCAGTACCAGTGCGTGCATTATCTGATGAGGGCCTCACCTATATCAGTGCATTTATTGTCTGATGAGGATCTCACCTATATCAGTGCATGTATTGTCTGATGAGGATCTCACCTATATCAGTGCATGTATTGTCTGATGAGGGCCTCACCTATATCAGTGCATGTATTGTCTGATGAGGATCTCACCTATATCAGTGCATGTATTGTCTGATGAGGATCTCACCTATATCAGTGCAGGTATTGTCTGATGAGGATCTCACCTATATCAGTGCAGGTATTGTCTGATGAGGATCTCACCTATATCAGTGCATGTATTGTCTGATGAGGATCTCACCTATATCAGTGCAGGTATTGTCTGATGAGGATCTCACCTATATCAGTGCAGGTATTGTCTGATGAGGATCTCACCTATATCAGTGCAGGTATTGTCTGATGAGGATCTCACCTATATCAGTGCAGGTATTGTCTGATGAGGATCTCACCTATATCAGTGCATGTAATGTCTGATGAGGGCCTCGCCTATATTAGTGCATGTATTGTCTGATGAGGGCCTCGCCTATATTAGTGCATGTATTGTCTTATGAGAGCCTCACCTATATCAGTGCATGTATTGTCTGATGAGGATCTCACCTATATCAGTGCATGTATTGTCTGATGAGGATCTCACCTATATCAGTGCAGGTATTGTCTGATGAGGATCTCACCTATATCAGTGCATGTATTGTCTAATGAGGATCTCACCTATATCAGTGCATGTATTGTCTGATGAGGATCTCACCTATATCAGTGCATGTATTGTCTGATGAGGATCTCACCTATATCAGTGCAGGTATTGTCTGATGAGGATCTCACCTATATCAGTGCAGGTATTGTCTGATGAGGATCTCACCTATATCAGTGCATGTATTGTCTGATGAGGATCTCACCTATATCAGTGCAGGTATTGTCTGATGAGGATCTCACCTATATCAGTGCATGTATTGTCTAATGAGGATCTCACCTATATCAGTGCATGTATTGTCTGATGAGGATCTCACCTATATCAGTGCATGTATTGTCTGATGAGGATCTCACCTATATCAGTGCAGGTATTGTCTGATGAGGATCTCACCTATATCAGTGCAGGTATTGTCTGATGAGGATCTCACTTATATTAGTGCATGTATTGTCTGATGAGGATCTCACCTATATCAGTGCATGTATTGTCTGATGAGGATCTCACCTATATCAGTGCAGGTATTGTCTGATGAGGATCTCACTTATATTAGTGCATGTATTGTCTGATGAGAGCCTCACCTATATCAGTGCATGTATTGTCTGATGAGGATCTCACCTATATTGGTGCATGTATTGTCTGATGAGGATCTCACCTATATCAGTGCATGTATTGTCTGATGAGGGCCTCGCCTATATTAGTGCATGTATTGTCTGATGAGGATCTCACCTATATCAGTGCAGGTATTGTCTGATGAGGGCCTCGCCTATATTAGTGCATGTATTGTCTGATGAGGGCCTCGCCTATATTAGTGCATGTATTGTCTAATGAGGATCTCACCTATATCAGTGCAGGTATTGTCTGATGAGGATCTCACCTATATCAGTGCAGGTATTGTCTAATGAGGTTCTCACCTATATCAGTGCAGGTATTGTCTAATGAGGATCTCACCTATATCAGTGCAGGTATTGTCTGATGAGGATCTCACCTATATCAGTGCAGGTATTGTCTGATGAGGATCTCACCTATATCAGTGCAGGTATTGTCTAATGAGGATCTCACCTATATCAGTGCAGGTATTGTCTGATGAGGATCTCACCTATATCAGTGCATGTATTGTCTGATGAGGGCCTCGCCTATATCAGAGTTAAATTAGAAAAGATTGACCTCTGCGCCTATTAACAACCTATGTGCCCGGGGAGGGGTAATCCTAGCTGGTAACCAATGTGCAAGAAGAAAATTAAGGTATAACCCAAGGCGCCTACCCTAAGGAGGCTAGGTGTATGAAAATGTAAAATCTAATTATGATTTAAACTCCAGTGTGGTCTAAAAATGTTTTAATACATAAATAAAAATGTTTTGCAGATAAAACAAATATACATACAATGCTTCAAGTAAATATACAATGCTTCATGGATCCATGATAAATAACAGATAGAATAAAATCGAAGTCGAATAAGATAAAACAATAAAATATAGAGGTAATACAATAGTGCTTGAGCAATAATATACAATACTATATTATACAATAGCAGCGAAAGAAATGATTGCGGACAATCTTGTTGTGAATTCTCTGATGGAATTCTAAGATGAATTAAATGTGAGGAGAAAAAGTTAAAAATGTGTGAAAAAAACTCCTCAAAATAAAGTGTGTGGGTGAAAAAACTTCAAACTGTGATCCAAAAAAATTCAAAAAAATATAATCCAAAAAAATATATATATATATTCCACAAAAGTGTAGTCTGATCCAAAATCGATACAAATGTTGAAAATAAGAGTGTCAGCAATGTCTCAATAAAAATTGGTGTATAAAAATTGGTGTATAAAAAGATATAATGTCAGTGTTCCATTATTCCTAAAGATCCTTATCCTCAAAAAAAGGTCTTCAATCCAATAAAAAATGAGTGCAAAAAAATAAAAAATGAATGCAAAAACAAAAATAAAAAAATGAAAAACAGGGAACAATAACCTGTGGAGAAAGAAGAAAAAAAAAAGAAGAAAAAAAAGGTTATTGTTCCCTCTTTTTCATTTTTTTATTTTTGTTTTTGCATTCATTTTTTATTTTTTTGCACTCATTTTTTATTGGATTGAAGACCTTTTTTTGAGGATAAGGATCTTTAGGAATAATGGAACACTGACACCTATATCAGTGCAGGTATTGTCTGATGAGGATCTCACTTATATCAGTGCAGGTATTGTCTGATGAGGATCTCACCTATATCAGTGCATGTATTGTCTGATGAGGATCTCACCTATATCAGTGCATGTATTGTCTGATGAGGATCTCACTTATATCAGTGCATGTATTGTCTGATGAGGATCTCACCTATATCAGTGCAGGTATTGTCTGATGAGGATCTCACCTATATCAGTGCATGTATTGTCTAATGAGGATCTCACCTATATCAGTGCATGTATTGTCTGATGAGGATCTCACCTATATCAGTGCATGTATTGTCTGATGAGGATCTCACCTATATCAGTGCAGGTATTGTCTGATGAGGATCTCACTTATATCAGTGCATGTATTGTCTGATGAGGATCTCACCTATATCAGTGCATGTATTATAAGATAGTTTATCACAACTGTATCAGTGCATGTAGTATTTGATAAGAGCTTTACATCTGTATCAGTACAGGTATTATTTGAGGGCCTCACATCTATATCAGTACATATATTATATTACGAAGGTCCTACTTTAAGGTACATATCTACTGTTCTGTATCTGCACCTGTATTATCTCCGTAGAGACCCCTTAACTGTAATTTAAGTTTCAGATGCCCCTTTATATGAATGGCAAAGTTTCTGTTTGCCTGAAGAAGGAATAAAAAAGCACAGGAATGTGATTTATTTACTGGTAATGGAAAGCCTATAATTTCTGTTTCTGATTAGGAGGTTAGCTGAGCCTCTCCATGTGACTGAATCAGCCTGAGATAAAAGACATTTGTCAGGTACTAAAAAGAAAGCTGCATTAAAGTATCAAACTCAGACAGCAGATTTGGCCATAATTCACACATCACCCTGGGCAACAGAAAAAGTAAAATGTGAGGCCTCTCAAACCAGAAACCAAATGTGTGACCTCTGAACAGAGCTACAGGAGCTAAACTGGAGAAGGAGAGCTTAATATTATTTTCTTGTATTTTTTGTTTATGTACATTAATGCAGCATCAGAAGGCAGCAAATTTTCAAAAATGGTCTATCAAGGCGCAGAGAATCTGTAGAAGCTTTCAGTTCTTGTACAAGTTAGCATAGTATCAGTTTGCATTAATGTGAGAGATAGCTCTCTAGAACATCTACCATTAGAAGAAATCCCATATTGTACAATGCACACACAATTTTAAAGGAATACATAAGTCAAAATAAACTTACATGATTCAGAGCGTGTTATTTTTAGGACACCTTTAAATTCACTTTTTAGTTTCAAATGTACTTTGTTTTCTTGGTATCCTTTGCTGAAAAATAATATGTACATATCCTACACTACTGGGAACTAGCTGGTGATTGGTGCTACAAACACTGGGCTAGATTACAAGTGGCACACTATTTAGCACTCCCACTCGAGTGTAAACTTCGCTTGACGTAATATTTTTGTGAGAAAAGTTTTGTGTGTGAGCAAAACCTGACTTGCACTAACTTCAGTACCTCGGATATCGCGATAGCTCCAACTTTTTCTCCTCATAGACTTCAATGGAGAGCGAAAAAGAAAAAAAGCTAACTCTTATTGCTCACACTCTAACTTGACAAGTGTTACTAATATTTCACATTCCAATGTTCTCCACATACAGGAAATTTTTATTTTAAATACATATTTCTATATATACAGTACGTATACTTGTATATCTATTCTACCAGATAATTTATGTGAAGGATTCCGGCTACCCAACTGGGTAGCTCCGCCAAAGGATCCTCCCGATACCTGGAACCTGCCGCTATGTAGCAGAGTAAGTGATTCTAGCAGAACCCTCCCATATAACTAGACAAACTAGCATTCAGGTGAAAATATGAAGTAACCTTTACTGGTAAAAACACACAACATTTATACACAAACTCATCTTGATAAGAGCCTTATCAGTCCCTCAAATCTCCCACCATTCCCACCCCTCCAGACAGACTGGTGCCTTCATAGAGCCCCATGTCCTTCCACTGTCCAGCAGTACATATGGTGCGTTCGAGGTGATCCCAGGGGAGCGGCGGCACTTACAGGGTGTTGTTGAAAAGCCCTTGGTCCCCAGCTGGGGGCTGTGGGTGACCAAATGTACACCGGGAAGGTCCCTGAGAAGAGGGGTTTAAAGGGGGGTCTGGGACCCCCAGTTCCAAAGGGAGCTCCCTTCCGGCAATCACCCTGCCTCCTGCCCTTCCCACAGGGGACCAATCCCCATAAGAGCGGAGCTCTGGGACAAGGAGCCGCTGGAGTGACCGGGGTAAAAGGACACCGGGAATCCCAGCTGTCGCGGCCGACCGGCAGTTCCATGGGCCCGGCCGGCCGAGGAGGGATGTGGCGGTCAGAGACCAGCTCTTCTAAGATGAGGTTTAAACACAGAAATACAACAAAGGGAGGGTCTGGGGGATCGCAAATGCTCCCAATTGCTCAGGGAGAAACAAAAGTGGGGTAGGTGGTAGGGGGTAGAGGTTTAACCCTTGCAGCCCGGTATCCGTGACAACTCCCCCTTGCAGTTCGGCATACATGGGTCAACCTGGGGGTGTCCGAGGAGCTTATGCCACTTCAGTCTGCCAGGAAAGTCCATCAGCGTTCCCATTGCTTTTTCCTGGCCTGTACTGAATGTCAAAGTTAAAGGGCTGCAGGGCTAAACTCCACTGCAGCAGTCTTCCATTGTCCCCGCAAACTCTTTTTAGCCATACAAGGGGGTTGTGGTCTGTGAGGATAGTGAATGGCCTCCCATAGAGGGCTGTAGCTTCTTCAGGGCCCATACCAGGGCTAGACATTCTTTTTCCACCACCGTGTAGCCTACTTCTCTGGGCAACAGCTTCCTACTGATGTAGGCTATGGGGTGGTCCTGCCCTTCTTCATCCACCTGGCTTTACACTGATCCCAACCCAAACATGGAGGCATCTGTCTGGACACAAAAATGTTTGGTGGGGTTAGGAGCGGCCAGTACTGGAGCAGAGATTAAGGCAGACTTAAGGCTCTAGAAGGCAGTTTCACACTCGGGGGACCACAGGACCTGTTGGGGCAGTCATTTAGGGGTCAGGTCGGTCAAGGGTTTAGCTAGGGCACTGTAATTAGGGAAACATTTCCGGTAGTAACCTGCAGGTTCCTAGGAAAGCTAGCACTTGGGTTTTGGTCCTGGGAGTGGGCTAGTTGGCCACTGCTTCAACCTTAGCTGGCTCTGGCTGCTGCTTCCCGCAGCCAACTCAGTGGCCCAAGTACTGGACCTCCAAGCGCCAGATGGTGCACTTGACGGACTTCAAGGTTAGCCCGGTGGCTCTGAGGCAATCTAAAATGATGCCTAGGTGGACCAAATGATCCTCCCAGGTGTCGCTATAGATGGCAATGTCATCCAGGTGTGCATAGGCATAGTCCTGGAGGCCATCCAGAAGGTGATCCACCATCCTTTGGAAGGTGGCAGGAGCATTCTTCATTCCAAACGGCATGACTTTGAACTAATAGAGGCCAAAGGCGGTGATGAAGGCAGACTTGGGGGTGGACTCAGGGTCTAAAGGGATCTGCCAGTATCCCTTGCAGAGGTCGAGGATGGTCAGGATGTTGCTGCGGGCGATTCTAATAGGTCATCGTCTCGGGGCATAGGGTATGCGTCAGTGGTGGTTCTGTCATTGAGCTTACGGAAGTCAATACAGAACCAAGTAGTCCCGTCCTTCTTGGGTACCAGCACCACTGGGGAAGCCCAGGGACTGTTGAACAGTTCAACAACATCTAGGTCCAACTTTCCCTGGAGCTCTCAGTGCATGCTGTCCCTGACTGCCTCTGGGACCCGGTATGCTGCCTCTCACAGGATAGCCAGTCCTTTGGTCTCCACTCAGTTTATGGTCACTGTGGTGTACCCAGGGACAGTAGAGAACATATCTCGTCTGTATTCCAGGAGTTGCCGGACTTGCTGCCTCTTTCCAGTCCCTAACCTCTTGTCTAGGGATATGTCACCTACTCCTTGGGGGGTCTCACTTTGTCCAGGGAGCTCCGGCATAGGAAGGCTCTCAGAGTCCTCAACCGCCGTGGGCAGAGATAGTGGCCACATCCTTGGCCCTTTCTATGTATGCCTTCAACATGTTCACATGAAAGGTCCGGCAGATCCGGTGATCTGAGCATTTGGCTACCAGGTAGGTGGTGTCATTTAGTTGTTCCACCACCTGGTAAGGTCCCTACCAAGAGGCCTGTAGCTTTTCCATTTTGACAGGCTTCAAGGCGAGGACCTTCTGCCCTAGTGTTAGGGTCCTTGTACGAGCATTCCGGTCGTACCATCGTTTCTGTTTACGTTTGGTGACCTGAAGGTTCTCTTGCACCCTGTCAGCGAAATTCTTCAGTCGGTCCCTGAGTTGGAGAACGTACCCCACAATGAAGTGTTCTTTCCCTCCTGTAGTCCCTTCCCAGTGGGCTCTCACTAAGTCAAGTTGTCCCCTTATCTTCCGGCCATATACTAACTCAAAGGGAGAGAAGCCGGTGGATTCCTGAGGCACCTCTCTGTATGCAAAGAGGAGTTGCGGCAGAAATCTTTCCCAGTCCTTGTGAGTGGACGAGAACATCCTAAGCAGCTGCTTTAGGGTCCCAAATGAACCACTCACATAGCCCATTCATCTGGGTATGGGGCACTGTGCAGGCGTTTGATCCTGCACAATCTCCATAACTGCTGGGTGATCTCCGCAGTGAACTGCATTCCCTGGTTGGAGATCACCTCCCGGGGAAAGCCTACCCTGGTGAATATCCAGAGAATTGCCTCTGCTACTGTCTCCTCCTGGATATTGGCCAAAGGGATTGCCTCTGGGTATCGAGTGGCATAGTCCACTACTGTGAGGATGTACCTTTTCCCTGAGGGACTGGGTCGAGCTAACAGACCCACTATGTCTACTGCAATCCTGCTAAAGGGTTCATCAATAATGGGGAGGGGGTGCAGGGGGGGCTTTAGTATGGTCCCCGGTCTTCCCTATTTTCTGGCACACTTTACAAGACTTACAGTAGTCTCGAATATATCTGCTGTAACCCCTGGCCAGAAAAAGGTTTGGGTTAGGCGGTGGTGGGTCCTGGACTTTCCTAAATGCCCAGCTAGGGGAATATCATGCGCTATTCGTAGTAGCTTATGAGGACAGCTTCTGAGCCGAAACATGTCAGTTGCTACTTGCTGACCTTTTATTTTTATTTGTATACCATGTTTGTGTCTCTGAAGAGGTTTTTAAACTTAACGCTAACGTGTGAATAAAAGAATGACTTTTTAACACTATCACGCTGCCGGTGCTCCTTACTATCTTGCTATTGTTGCTATTCGTAGTAGGTCAGACCAAAACTTCTTCGGCACAACCATCTGTCGTTTGGGCACTGGCCCTTTTCTCCTCTCGGAGATCCAGTAAAGGAGCCCTCTCTTCCACTGAAAACCTTCCCCCCCCCGGGACCCTGGAGGTTGGTACCTACTCAGTCTCAGTAAGGGGCTAAGATTGGGTTGCTCAAGGTCTCCAGGGGACGTCCAGGAGGGTTGGTCAGGGGGGAAGGGTTGGGGCGGAAGGTCGGAGCTAAGTAGGAGTCAGGGCAGAATGTCTCACCTGGGTCCCCATATTCGGTTCAGTGTCTTGGTGCCTGGCCTGCTGCTGGGTGGTGACTGGGCAGGTATCCAGGGAGTTATTCCCCACAAAGGGTGAGGCAAGGTGGCTGAGGTCATTCCCCAACAAGACCTCGGCAGGTAGCTGTTACATGATGCCCACCTCCACACCATGGGAGCCGACTCCCCAGTTCAGATGAACCCAGACTGTGGTGATCTCCAATACGGCACCTCCAACTACCCGAACAGCAAGGGTCCTCCCAGTTCAGCCAGAGGTAGAGACAAGGTGAGTTTGGATCAAACAGACAGTGGTTCCAGTGTCTCTTAATCCCTGGGCCACCTGACCATTGACCCAGATGCCCTGGTGACTTCATGTAAGACACCAACTTCTTCCTCTGCCCATTTGGCATAGTTGGCAGGACCCGCTGCATACATGCAGTGGGCAGCGGCTTGATAGGTCATGGCTGGAGTGTTCCCCCACTGGGCTGGTGAGGGGTTTCTAGGCTGATGTGCAGGAGAGGTCCTGGAGGGCCGTGCAGTGCAGTTGTTTGTGGCCAGGTTGCCCGCATGCATAACACCTCCTGGAGTTACTGGCCCCAGCCGGAGTAGCAGAGGCCAGTCAGGCCTGGGGTGGCCGGGAAGCTGCTGGAAGACGGGCAGGGATTGAAGCAGAGCAGGTTACTGGCTGGGGATCTGGGGTAGCCTGCTGCCAGGCATCCACATACTGATCTTCCAGGGTGGCTGCTTAGAGTCAGCTGTTGTAGGTTTGTCTTTTACCCAGTCCCGTATCTCAGCCGGGGTGCGGTTGTAGAATTGCTCCAAATAAAATGAGCTGTAGCGCTTCATCAAGGGTTGTTATGTGGAAACCAGTGATCCAAGAGTCCAAGGACCAGGCTAACCAGTGGGCCCACTTGGTATATGGCTGCCCCTCTTGTCTCTGAAGTTCTCTGAATTTCAACCGGTGTGCCTCCGGCGTGAGTCCATAGCGGGCAAGGATGCGCTTCTTCACCCAGTCATAGTTAGCTTGGTTTGCATAGGGGATAGTAGGAAAAGCCTCCAGAGCCCTGCCAGACAGTTTCAGGATCAAGAGGGTAACTATCGGCAGCGGCAACTGCATGCAACCGACACTGGATCTCAAAGAGCTGGAGGAAGCGATCAATATTCTCTTTCTCCTCATCCTTGAAGGCTCAGAAAGCTGCTTGAGGTAGCTTCTTGAGCTGGGCAAAGAGGTCCAGGGGATCCAGCATGACGCCCCCCCATAGACTTTTGAAGCTCCAGCATGTGTACCTTGGTGGCTTCAGTAATTACCCGAGTAATGATCTCCTCGGACGGCTTTGGTCCATAAAGAGCCAGTCACCACTGAACCTGTCTCTGGAGGTCAGAATCCATGGTCTCTGGGGTTGAGGCTGTACTGGGCCGCCTACTGCCTCGGTCGTTTTCTGACCCACCGGCCGGCTCATTAGTGCGATCATCCTCCATCAGCTCGGCTATGATCACCGCCTTTGTCTTGCTGCCAGCTATTCCTCCTCTAACTTGCAGTAAGTTCCTTAGCTCATCCTTCCGGAGCTCACTATATTTTTCCACACGGAAAGGTCTTCAGGTGGTTGTATGGACGTTCCAGGTAGATGGAAGCATCCCACCACTGCCACCACTGTGATGGATTCTGGCTACCCCGACTGGGTAGCTCCACCAGAGGATCCTCCTGATACCTGGAACCTGCCGCTATGTCGCGGAGTAAGTGATTTTAGCAGAACCCACCCAAATAACTAGACAGCTTGCATTCAGGTGACAATATGAAGTAACCTTTATTGGTAAAAACACACAACATTTATACACAAACTCATCTTGATAAGAGCCTTATCAGTCCCTCAAATCTCCCACCATTCACGCCCCTCCAGACAGGCTGGCACCTTCAGAGAGACCCATGTCCTTCCAGTGTCCAGCGGTACATGAATGGTGAATTCAGGGTGATCCTGGGGGAGCGGCGGCACTTCCAGGGTGACATTGGAAATCCCTTGGTCCCCAGGAGGTTAAAGGGTGGTCAGGGACCCCCGGTTCCCAAGAGAGCTTCCTTCTGGCAATCACCCTGCCTTTTGCCCTTCCCACGGGGGACCAATCCCCAAAAGAGCAGATCTCTGGGACAAGGAGCCGCTGGAGCAACCAGAGTAAAAGGACCAGCTCTTCCAAGATGAAGTTCAAACACAGAAATACAACAAAGGGAAGGTCTGGGGGATCACAAATGCTCCCAATTGCTCAAATCCGGGGAGAAACACAAGGGGAGTAGGTGTTAGTGTGGTCTAGATTTAACCCTTGCAGCCCAGTATCCGTGACAATATATATCTGATATTGTGATAGAAAGAGAGACAGAGAAAGAGACAGACAGAAAGAGATAAAAAGAAAGAGAGAGAGAGAGTAAAAGAGAGAGAGAGATCTATTTAATAAAAATAAAAAATAACATTGTCCTATCAATTTACTTTAAATACACAGCATAACATCAATGGAATTATGGAATTATATATATATTATAACCCTTTGCAGTCAAATACATGGCCATATACCTTTATATAAATTTTAACTAATAAAAAAATTATTAATATTTATATTTTATTTTATCCATAACTCTTTACTTGAGGTTTTCTGTCAAGCTAACCCGAGGCTTGTTAAATTTGATTGCGCAAACAAGTTTACTTTCAACTTGTAATAAGCATGCAGTTTAAAGCGCCCGCAATATTCTTGTATCGCACATGCGCGTAAGTTAGCACGCCATTTGTAATCTAACCCACTGTGTTCACCAAGCTCCCAGTAGTGCATTGCTGCTCTGGGGCTGACTTTAGCTATGTGTTTAATACCTTTTACAGGGGTTAAACAAACAGTTCTATGCAAACAATAGTGCAATATCAAATGCTCTAAGTCTAACATATTACAGACACTGCTATTGTGCTACTGGCGCTCTGTGCATGCAAATATTCATAATCATAAATGCTGTTGATCCCATTATAAGGAGTGAGTTGGTGTTTTCAAAGGGGGGTAATTTAATGTAAAAACAATGACTATATACCTTTTTAAATAAGTATATAGGGGGGAGAAAAGTCAATATATTGCATGGGTTTTTTTTGGGGGGGGTTATTTTACTTTTGGTTACTAATAAATTAAGCTGTTCGGCATTATTTGAAAACATTGTTAGTGCTACCTTTTTTAAATGATTACTATTATGTATATCCACATTGGTCAAATATATGTGCACTCGGTTTAAAGACATATTGGGACACCTTGTGTGATTTCAGGTAACACATGGGTGAAATGGAGGTTGAAAAATTATGCAAAAAAAAAAGAGCATATTTCACATTTTGTTAATTCACAAAACATTTGCACCAATTAACTTTTGAGTATGTGCACAGGTTGGCAAGGGGTGTGGATAAAGTGCTAATCAGGAATGAAAAATAAGACAATTTAGGGTAACATTTTTAATCATATATTTGTATTTGTATTTGTAATGTTATGCTGGGGCAAAATACCATGTTTTTGGGTTAACCAATATGTTTGTTTGTTTTTTTTTAAACAAGGTGACAATAAAAAAAAAAATTTCTGGGTGACAATAATTTGAGTACATTTAGTGAAAGAGTTTACTTACATCTTGTTAAAAAGGCTATATATTTAAGAGAAGATACAGCATAAAATATAGAGTTGATGGATCAGAATTTTAATGTCTAATCCATACAGGTGAAATAATACACACTGTTATATATCCTGAGTTTGCATGTTAAAGACTCCTGACCCAGATTTAAAAAAACAAAACCCCTACTATTACACTGAAAACTAATTTGTAGATCAGTCTCCAGCATAAAAGGAGTTAAACAGAAGTCATTCTAATTGGCTCTCTCCACTGCACCAAAATAGCATTTGTTTGTCCCAAAGACTGCCTCTTTTGTACTTGTCCCTCTCCTATGACCTGTGAAAATGAGTCAGTGAGCCTTAACAGGGATAGGAGCACAGTGCTGCATCAAAGGCACAAAAAAGGGAACTAAACAGCCACAAACAGGCTCCATTAATCTTAAGAGCAGAGGGCAAAGATGGGGAGCATGCTGCCCCCCCCCCCCACACCTAAAGGTTTTGCTCTCACAAACAGAAGCCCTCTGCTTTGAACAGAATGTTGCAGTAGCACAAATAAATTTGGCTTTAATAATAATAAATACTCTCAAGTTTGCAGTATTTATGTTTTCTATATTAGTAGCTAGCAGCCAAATTACAGGGATATGCAAGTCAAGTTGAAACTTTCTAATTTAAACACTTTAAGTAAACCTCCAATTTACTTATATTATCAAATTGACCCTGTTCTCTTGGTATCCTTTTCTAAAAAGTAGCTCCTTGACATGAGAGCACTACTTAATCACAGGAATGTACATATATTGAGAACTGTCTGTATAACATTGGTATAAACATTGTTGCAGACACTGCTGATTTATAGTGCTCAAGAAACATGCACACTTCTGATCCTGTCAGGTCTACTATTATTGAAAAAAATGGTTAAAAGTCATAAAAGAAGTCAAAAAGAAAAGTTTTTAAGATTTTATGCTCTAAATCATGAAAAATTACTTTTGAATACCATGTCACTTTTAATCCTTTAAAGGACATTCCAGCCAAAATCATTCAATTTTGAATAGAAGAATATGCAAAATATTTGTATTAGCAAAAATGCTTCTAATAAAAGCTATCAAGTAAGAGCTTTTACTAAACTGTGTGCCGACTCATAGAGCTGGCTGTCACTTATATCATAGTCATCGCACACACAATATAAGGTATCACCATCTATCTGGGCAGACACTGCTAAAATGCTGGTTTATGGCGCACCCTTGAATTGCTTCATGCGCACATGCACACTAAAAGCTATGATATAAAACAGTGATAGCTTTTAATGGATGCATTGCTGCTAATACAGGTATATTGTAAAAACTGCTTATATCCACAACAGTAATGAACTAATGAGCATTTATGTTTAGGCTGGAATGTTCCTTTAAACAATATATAAGGTACCCAATTGTTTATCTTGAGATCCTAGGGGATAAAAGGCAAGGTCCTGAGTCAACAATTGACAAAACAAAATTATTAAATGGTAACATTTGTAGGCTGTATTATAGAATATGATCCAAAACAAGTATCATGGCTGAAAGTTTAAAAAACAGCATCTGAATGACAGCAATCACCAACATTTCTAATTTACAGTTACACAGTTTAGTATCTAATTCATTGGGGACGATTTATCATGTGTCTGGTGGACATGATCCGCTGTAGTGATCTTGTCCGCCAGACATAGATAAATGCCGACAGAACTGCTTGTGATGCAGATTCGCGCAGGGGGTGTCAATCAACCCGATTGTATGTGATCGAGTGTATTGCTGTCCGCCGTCTCAAAGGCAATCCCGCCCCCTGCCCACGCACAGCCAATCACTCGTGGGCAGGAGCTGTCAATCTCACCAGTAGAAATATACCGTGTAGATTGAAATTCGCCACTTTAGAGGTGGCGAAAGGTTAGGAAAGCAGCGGTCTGATGACCGCTGCTCGTTAAATATGGCATGCAGGTTCTCTTGTGAGAACCTGCAGTTATATGGAGTCGAAAGGCTTGCAAAGCCTTTGATAAATCGACCCCTTAAGACCGCTGCTACTTAACTCCTGTTTCTGACGAGTCTGAAGGCTCACGCGGAAACAGCTGCATCAAGCTCCATTCAGAGCTTGATGAATCGGCCCCATTGTATTGAGCAGTTAATTGCTCGTTGGATATCAATATCTAAGAATATGGGAAATGTTGTTATTAGGAAAAAAATAGACAAAGGCAGGTTGCGAAAATGACCAGATGGGTTTCTAGATTAAAAACATTTTCTAATAGATTAAATATGAAAATAAAAAAAAACACTTGTTAGTATCTCTGATAGGATTGTGCAATTAACACTGCATAATGAAAGGATAGTATCTGTCTGTATGCTCAGATCAGAACATGAGCAAACATAAGGAGCGGCACACATCTGCTGGATTGGTATTTTGTTAAGTCCAAAAGACTCCAAAACTCTTATTTTCATGAAATTATTTTATTATGTTATTTCTAATCTGTAACAACAAACTGAAACAGTCTTTATAAGGCAAAGAAGAAAAAGAAAAATGATTATTGTCTCCTGACTGACCTTGTCTGTATATTGTAGGAGAGGTAAACTGTCAGGAGTGTGCTTTGAGCATGTAACAAATGTTATTAAAAAACAAAACTATCAAAGAGATAGGGAGAAAGAATGCTCTTACAACACATAGGGTAATGAGTACACATTAAAAATATAACTTTTACTTATGGTTCTTTAAAAAGACAGCTTTAGACATAAAGTGAAAATAAGCTATTGTAGCGTGCCACAACAAACACATTGAAAACACAACTCCACGCACTTTTCATGAGCTCCGGGAGAGTGGTCTTTTACCTGCTGTATAAAGCTCCACGTTTACAGCATTTCATCCCAGTACGACTAAGGCTGGAAACGCTCTGCTGTATTTATGACCAAAGGGCCGGAATTGGACAAGTGAGGCCTGTAGCAGCGGTAACCTACATAGGCAGCGCCCCCCCCCCCCGGTACCCCGGGGTGTTGTACCAGGACTGAACGTACATCTAAGCCTAACCTGATACCTTCGATTATATATTGTGCACCCTGTCCACTCCGGATATCGCATCACTCTGTGAGTGGACAACATGGAGGTTGATAATATGGCGCCTCTCACGACTGACGCAGGAGATAAAGGTTCCTTCCTCACACTGGACTCTTTCTTACTTAAACTAGAGAGGATCTTTAAGCCACTAATTGACAAAGCGCCTTCAGCTCATGAAATTCAGTTCTTAATGAATAAAATACCACCCGCAGCAACGGAGGCACCGACAACAAACTTAACTGCGACATGGGTGCCCAGTCTGTCCCCAGGGCCCGGGGGGGATGGGCGGCATGAAGCATCGCTAGCTGAAAATCCATCTCAGCCATCCACCTACCAGCAACCAGCAATTGCGGATAAAGATTCCATAACTGGGAACGCAAAGGAAGAAAGTGAACAGGCAACTCCTCTTCTCTCACTCATAGCCCACACGGAGAAAACACCTACCAGCTACCATATTAAAGCAGCACTCGATTCAACACAGCATATGAGAATGCAGAAAACCTTTCTTGACAGCGCTGACATCACTGAAGCCATAGCCGGTACATCTGAGGAGTTACCCCTCTTGGGGGACTGTGAATGAGCAGCTTTCAAATGTTCAAAACCTAAACAAGGACTGAGCCCAGAACGGCTGTCCCGGGATTTTAGGGGGGGATCCTGGGAGGCCACAGTGTCAATGTACCTCAGAACTCTGTCCTACATTTATCTAGGGTACTTCTCTGCACCTGCCGCTGCCACAACTGTTTTGCATCAAAGTATGGTACCACGGGCTAAAGATCCCTGAAGGACAGTATTCTCTGGCCATAACAAAATGATTAGATGAGAATACAACGGTTTTCCATATAGATTGAATGCCTTATGCTTGTATACTAAAGAAGTTTTGTTGTTAAATGTTTTATATGTACATTAGTAACTCAGGAAATAGAGAGAATACATATGTTAACAAGATGTTTTTTGTCTGTATATATGTAAACAGCTAGTTAATACACAGCTAACCGCTGTAATTGTAAGGTGAGAATTCATAGTTTTTTAGGGTCATAATACATGCCATCTAAGCAAGAAATATACAAAGGCCTTCAATTGCCTACTTATAAAATGAAAAACTCTGGTAGTCTGCAGTTCGGATGAGTAGGGACCCCCCTTGCACTGTCTGCGGCCAGGACAGTGGGTGGATGGGGTTCGATATGTCTGGGGTGGATGCCATCTTTGCATAACCTATAAGGACTTGTTGTCTATAATGATGAAAAGGTATGTCTGGATTATTAGTAAATTACATAGCTCGCTCTTGCTTAAAATGTAAATGCATAAAAAGGTGCAGGTGTTGTTATATTTAACCTTAATCAGTCAGTCCTTGTATTTTGCATCTACTCAATAATTATGGTTATATTTGCTGTGCTTGTATAACAACCTTTTTTATTTTTTGATGTAAAATGTTATGTTTGTTTGTTGTTTCTACGTTAATGTAAACCCCTTATCATTACCATACTGTTGTTACTGGTTCAAGAGTGCCCAGTCTCACCTCAGGGGTAAAAAAGCGAGGAATACATCATTTCAATTACAGGTCTATCAAATATGAAGCTAATATTTGTATGTATGCATACTGTATTTACAATGTATTTGTATGATATATGTAATATCCTCAATAAAAAAAAAAAATATATAAAAAAAACTTGTTACTAGTTTTTAAATGTTGCTAAACACTGCTTAGATCCGGAGGGGTAGTGTAACAGGTGGTTAGAGATAAAAGTGCTTTATTCAAGAGAGACCTCTAATTGGGATGCCCTGTATCCCCAATATTGGGGTAGAGTAGTTCCTTAAATATTATTATTATAATACCCTTCCCATCCTTCCCCCCCCCATTCTAAGACAGCAGTATTTTTTAGCCTCAATTTTTAAAGCTAAGTAAGTTTTGTGTTAGAGCTTACAACAACAGAGTGCTATTTAAAAATTACAGAGAGTGCCCCTGACGCGGTCGCGTTTCACTATACGCTTCCTCAGAGGGGTCAGGAGCTCTGTTTAATTTTTATATATGGATTACTAGGAACAGATCAGCGGAAAGAAAATCATACGTAATCAAGGTTATTATAACTGTGACTAGTCCTAAAGCCCATTCACACGGGCCGTGTTGTGTTATTTATTTATTTATTCTCTCTCTCTCTCTCTCTCTCTCGTGCGCCTTTACTTGCCGGTCCTCGCGCTGCTTTGTTTCACCCCCTGCGCGTGAAATCAGCTGTGGTGCCGGGTCCTCGCTCTGCTGCCGGGTGGGTGCGCGTGCGATCAGCTGCAAGAGTTTGTCTGAACTGCGCATGACGGCTTCAGACAAACTCTTGTCTTTTATAATATAGGATAGTTTGATAACCCCTTAATGACCGAGGACGTGCAGGGTACGTCCTCAAAAAAAGGCAGTTAACGCCTGAGGACGTACCCTGCACGTCCTCGGTGTGGAAAGCAGCTGGAAGCGATCCTGCTCGCTTCCAGCTGCCTTCCGGTTATTGCAGTGATGCCTCAATATGGAGGCATCCTGCAATAACCATGTATGGCCATCCGATGCAGAGAGAGCCACTCTGTGGCCCTCTCTGCACCGGAGATCGGTGGCTTCCTTCGTTGGTGGGTGGGAGCAGGACCGGGAGGTGGGTGGCGGTCATCGATGGCCTTGGAGATGTGCGGGGGGGCGGGATCGTGGGTGGGGATGACCGGGTGCGCGCGGGTGCGCGCGCGTGCACGATAGGGAGGGGGTGGGCGCGTGCACGATAGGGAGGGAGCGGGTGGGAACGCTGCACTACAGAAAATTTGCACTATAGGTTTGGTAATCAGGCTTATAAACTGCAATAAAAATAAAAATAAAAAAGCTAAATCAGGGGGTGTTGGGTTGGTATGTGGGAGGGAAGCTACACTACAGAAAATAAACTGCTAAAAAAAAACAAAAAAACATTTTTTTCTGCAAACTGGGTACTGGCAGATAGCTGCCAGTACCCAAGATGGCCCCCAAAAAGTCAGAGGGGGACGGTTAGAGAGGTGTTTGGGGGGGGATCAGGGAGGTTGGGGGCTAAGGGGGATCCTACACAGCAGCATATCTAAATATGCTATATTTTAAAAAAAAAAAACAAAGATTCCCTTTATTTTTGTACTGGCAGACTTTCTGCCAGTACTTAAGATGGCGGGGACAATTGTGGGGTGGGGGAGGGAAGGGAGCTGTTTGGGAGGGATCAGGGGGTGTGATGAGTCAGATGGGAGGCTGATCTCTACACTAAAGCTAAAATTAACCCTGCAAGCTCCCTACAAGCTCCCTAATTAACCCCTTCACTGCTGGGCATAATACACGTGTGTTGCACAGCGGCATTTAGCGACCTTCTAATTACCAAACAGCAACGCCAAAGCCATATATATCTGCTATTTCTGAACAAAGGGGATCCCAGAGAAGCATTTAGAGCCATTTGTGCCATAATTGCACAAGCTGCTTGTAAATGATTTCAGTGAGAAGCCTAAAATTGGGAATAATTTAACGTTTTTTTTAATTTGATCGCATCTGGCGGTGAAATGGTGGCATGAAATATACCAAAATGGGCCTAGATCAATACTTTGGGTTGTCTACTACACTACACTAAAGCTAAAATTAACCCTAGAAGCTCCCTACATGCTCCCTAATTAACCCCTTCACTGCGGGGCATAATACACGTGTGGTGCGCAGTGGCATTTAGCGCCCTTCTAATTACCAAAAAGCAACAACAAAAGCCATACATGTCTGCTATTTCTGAACAAAGGGGATCCCAGAGAAGAATTTACAACCATTTATGCCATAATTGCACAAGTTGTTTGTAAATAATTTCAGTGAGAAACCTAAAGTTTGTGAACAAAATTGTGAAAAAGTGAACAATTTTTTTTATTTGATTGCATTTGGCAGTGAAATGGTGGCATGAAATATACCAAAATGGGCCTAGATCAATACTTTGGGGTGTCTTCTAAAAAAAAATATATACATGTCAAGGGATATTCAGGGATTCCTGAAAGATATTAGTGTTCCAATGTAACTAGCGCTAATTTTGAAAAAAAGGGGTTTGGAAATAGCAAAGTGCTACTTGTATTTATGGCCCTATAACTTGCAAAAAAAGCAAAGAACATGTAAACATTGGGTATTTCTTAACTCAGGACAAAATTTAGAAACTATTTAGCATGGGTGTTTTTTGGTGGTTGTAGATGTGTAACAGATTTTGGGGGTCAAAGTTAGAAAAAGTGTGTTTTTTTTCCATTTTTTCCTCATATTATATAATTTTTTTTATAGTTAATTATAAGATATGATGAAAATAATGGTATCTTTAGAAAGTCCACTTAATGGTGAGAAAAACGGTATATAATATGTGTGGGTACAGTAAATGAGTAAGAGGAGAATTACAGCTAAACACAAACACTGCAGAAATGTAAAAATAGCCTTGGTCCCAAACGGACAGAAAATGGAAAAGTGCTGCGGTCATTAAGGGGATAATCAAATCCATTAGCATTGTTTTACAATTATTATTATAATTATATTACTCTTGATCTATATGGTAAGCCCAAACGCAGGTCATTAATACCGAATATCAGCACAGCAATAAGTGTATCATTCACACAGGGAATAATCACTACTGCATGTCTGCATTAAAAGGACATAAAACCCCAAATCGTTCTTTCATGATTTAGACAGAACATACAATTTTAAACAACTTTCCAATTTACTTCTATTATCAAATTTATTTAATAGCACAAGTTATCGGGTTGAAGAACCCGCCTACCAGATTCTGATTGGTAAGTGACGTAGTGGGGGAACTTAGCTATTGGTGCATCCGGATGTCAATCAAAATCGTGTACCGGGCATTTACCAAGTGTTAACTATTGATTGCCCAGGATCTTTAGAGGAGATCGACGGATATGTGATTTGTGCACAAATAGAGCGTGGGTATACTCCTTAGTGATTGTGTATAACTGCTTTTATCCTTTATTATGGATATTGTGGTATTGAGACTATACTGGCAATAAGTAAGAAACGGACATTCTCACCTACTGATATGTTCTCAAACTTGAGGATATTGACCCTTATATGGTAATGAATATTGAAATATATTTTAAATAGAATGAAATAAGCTGTTATTGTGAGACTTGAGTGAACTAAAGAGAAGTAAAACAAAACATTGAAAGTGTTCAATAAAAAAACAAAAAAAGTGCAAAACAATATAAACTATTGTGACTAAATTGTTTACTGATACATTCTTAAAATGATATTAAATTATTTTGATTGTGACATAATAGTGATGCAAGTGTATATTGGATCAACGTAAAAGTTGAGAATTGTAATAAAGGTAAAAAAGTGAGATTGATAACAAATGTATAAATCACACAGATGGAAAGAGTGTGATAAGTGACTGACTGTGCAAATAAAATTTTATTTTACACTCTTTCCATCTGTGTGATTTTATACATTTGTTATCAATCTCACTTTTCTCCCTATCTCTTTGATAGGTTTTTTTTTTTTGTTTTTTTTTTTTATAAAAGTTATTTCTAATCTGTTATCTGTAACCAAATGCCCCTGATTTAAATTGTACTGAAATTCCACCTTTAGAAACATTTATTGGGAAATAAATAGCCAAGGGGCCACTTATAAATCCTACAAAAATAAATCCTTCTAATGAACAGCCAGAGATACTGCTGGGATGTTTTCCAACTGGATGCCAGCATGATTCTTTGGCCCCTTCTCCTGTAATTAAATTCCTTTCTTGTAGAAGCCTAATAATGCCTTGTATGGTGACCCATAAAATCATGCATTCCATTTTGTCCAGTGCTAATCCTTTTAGATTTCCTTCTGCCAGTAAATGGTACCATTATTTGATGTTGGTGGCTCATACTCCGTTTCTGGCAGGTTAAATCAACTCACTGCACTACTCAAGGACACAAATAGACAAACAGGAGAGGGACCAATTCCTCAGTTTGTCCCCAGCATGTCATCACAATTTCTTACTCCACTATTTTTTTGATTCTTCTAAATATGGAAAAAGCTGCTGGTGTCCAGGAAGGAAAGTCATGAATTTAAGCAGTTTATAAAGTGGGAGGAGGGTGTAATTGGAATCATTGATGAATACACAACAGTAAGACAATGCACTAGCACTTACTTTAAATTTGAAATAAGCAATAGAATATTTTCTGCCATATTTAAAAGTAAATCCAATTTTCTCTCTCCCTGTAACATGTGACAGCCATTAGCCAATTACAAAATGCATATATGTATATACTGAGCACTTTCACGGAAGGTGTGAATATAAAAAGAATGTGCATGTTTTCATAATGGGAGACAATTGGAAACTTTGTTTTTAAATTGTATGCTCTATCTGCGTCATCAAACTTTAATTTTGACTTTAGTGGCCCTTAAATTCTTGCACATGCAATAGAGCAAAGGATTATGTTACATGGAACAAAATAAGAAGGGCATATAAATAGTGTTGGAGAATCCAAGCACATTTAAAAAAAAAAAAAAGGTAATAGTCAAAGTATTGCAAAATTGATTTAGCAGTTATCACAGGTGTTATTCCAAACACAAGTAACTCAACAAGCATATGGCAGTAGAATGTGTAAGGGGTGTGTTTTGGCCTTGACTATCTATGCCAATACTTAGGGTTGTTGGGCAATTTGCAAGGAAGTTCTATGGCATGATTCTATGCTCTCCAAAAGATGTATCTAGTAATTGTATTACAGATGAGAAATCCCTGGTTGTAAAACCTGTCTGTCTCATTGGCCTATTATTTTGAGAACTATATTAGACAAATATGGGCAAAAATTGTTGTGGGTTGTGAGATTTGGGGGTGGCAAATTCTCTAGTGCCTATGGCAAGTGACCCACCAAGCATATAGCAGTAAGCCCCAAATACTGGCAGTGACACATAAGGCAACATTGCCACTGCTCAGAGCATACTTATACCACTGTATGCTTGATGTGGCCTGTACACAGAAACCTTGCCAAAGAGTAACCATATAAAATCAGTATAAGCTAGCAGATAAGTATAGCTAAAAGAGCAGACCATATTATATGCAGGAATCTAAAAATAAATAAAATGCTGCATATTATTCCCTGGACCACTAGTAATGAGTGTTTTTGTTACTTTGAGGGGGTTTTCCATAGGTTTCTCACAGCAAGACACCCAAACAAAAGTACCTGTTGCTATTCTATAAGCGCTACTATGTTAATAGATGAATGAAAGCTACTCCAAGGACTGTATAAGGAACATTTTCATAATTATTTATATACTAGAGACATATTTACTGCAAACTTTGTAGATATGGTTCACCTCAAGGGAAGTAATTATATCTCACACACATATAAAAAGATTTTCTAGAAGACTGTTATTAAAGGGAATGCAATTATAAAAGAAAAGAGCAAAACGTCTATCACTGAATAATTACATTCATCTTAGTTTGAACCTGAAAGCCCATGGTGATGGGGGACATTAGAGAGAGGAACAAAAAGGGGGTGAATTCTAATCGCAACCAGTTAACAAAATTGTTTTTAATGCCAGTGCTACCCTGATGCCAATATTCCAGCTGACAAAAAAACTCAGCGGACAATGTCACCTGAGCAGGAATGCAGCAGGTGACATTGCTATCAGAGGGACGGACTCCTGCTGACAATTTAGATGCCAAAGAGATGCAAATTTTACATCCACGGGTTTAATGCTGTCATTCAACCTTAAAGGGATAGGAAAGTCAAAAATTCAACTTCCATGAAGTAGTTAGAGCATGGGAATTTAAGACACTTTTAAATTCACTTCTATTTTCAAATGTGCTTCGTTATCTCGGTATCCCTTGTCGAAAAAGAATATAAACATATCCTACACTATTGGGAGCTAGCTGCTGATTGGTACCTGCAGACATTTGTCTCTTGTGATTGGCTAACTAGTTGTGTTCACCTAGCTGCCAATAGTGCAATGCTGTTACTTCAGCAAAGGATAACACTATAATGATGCAAATTTGATAATGAAAGTAAATTGGAAAGTCGTTTAAAATTGTATATTCTATCCAAACCAAAATTAAATTTGGGGGTTTCCTGTCCCTTTAAATGTACATTAAAGTACATTTTATGCTGGGGCTGAAGTGTTTTAAAATTCTGCTTTCTCTTATTCTTTCCATCATGGAGATCGGCATCTTTAAACCATCCCCAGGTGCTGGCCATTAGAGCGCTGGTTTTCTCACCTGTCCTCAGGCCTCCCCAACAGGCCAGATTTTCAGGATTACCTTGGGTGAGAGCAGGTAAAGTAACTATGTTTATTAATTAGCTGATTATTTCACCTGTGCTTCAGTTCAGATATCCTCAAAATCGGGCCTGTTAGGGAGGCCAGAGGACAGGTTTGAAAACCAGCGCTGAAAGTGTAATCCAACTTGAATTATTTAGTACACTTTGGTCCACTAGTTTGATTGACAGGCAAGCAAGTGCCCTGTGGTCGTTCACCAATCAGCAACTGCCTAATCCCTAAGATCAGCATACCTGCTGCATTATATTTGTTTCAGTGAACTGTGTATTGCAAAACAGCATCTTGCTCTTGAATTCTGGTTGCATACTGATACATCATGGCATAAAAACTATTATTTAGTGCTAATGGTTGAAGTGAATGTGTTCCATACTGTATTGCACCCTGTAATAGTTATAGATTTATAATCTATCCCTGAATTTGTTTTTGTTTTTCTCAAACATTTTCTCCCCATTTCTTTTGGTGCAACTGTTCTTTGCTTCTATCAGGTCCAGCAAACATTACATTAACTAAACCGACAAGTGCATATTAACCCAAGGAAACAGCACAGAAGGAGCTTACCTGCAGCCTGCACTTTGGCTTTACGACTCACAACAGACCCAAAGCGATTCTGTGCCACACAGTCATATTCTCCTTGATCAGATGATCCATCTGCTCTTCTAACATGGAAAAAGGGGAAGTAGAGTGACCCATTTGGCAGAGGAAAGGCATATGCCCCACTCCATATGGGAGCACCATTCTTCCTCCAGGTAATGGTTATAGGCTCCACACCATCTGCTGAGCACAGGAGGGTGAGCGGTTGACCTGCTACAGCCACCTCATCATTGGGCTCAACAGTGAATGCCAACTCCACAGAGAGACAGGTGCCTGCAAGGAAGCAAGAGATATTTGTTGTTCAGTCACATGTACACAATGAAAACATTCAAAGTCTGAGCACTGTTGCAGCATGTGGGTATAATCATTCACAAGAAAACTAAAATCATTGTAGAAACCAGACACATGGCAATAACTACATACAGGACAGAAAAGTTTGCAATGCAGCACAGGGATAAAAAGAAAAACCCACATTGACTTAATAGGCAACCAAGGGAAAAAATAATTAACATGGTGCAGGAAATGTTCTAATCATTTCTGTATGTTTAAACAGCTTTTACAAAATATGTTTTGCTGTCCTTGTCCTATTACCCCACATGGCAATAAAACACAACACCGAGCTTCAACAATACACAACTGAACATAATCACACTCACTACACTATCAGAAATACATAGAAGTTTTATATTTCTCCCCAATCTAGCTCAGACATTCCCATATATAAAATCTGCTGCCCTTCACCATTGAACTCTGCCAACAAACCATCTAATTACTAATACAAAGGAATTAAATTACCCCATTTTATAAAAGGAGCATGACATCCATTTTTTTTTCATGATTCAGGTAGAGCATATAATTGTAAAGAATTTTTACAATTTCCTTTAAATATCAAATAATTTTCTTTGTTCCCTGGGTATCTTTTATTGAAGGAACATCAATGCTAGTTAAGTAAAACAAATATATATATATATATATATATATATATATATATATATATATATATATATATATATATATATATATATATGTGTGTGTGTGTGTGTGTGTGTGTGTGTGTGTTATGGGTAAAGTCAGATATTGAGTAATCCTAGGATTACCTGGGTAAAACAGACATTACTCAAGCAGTTGTGGGTAAAGCCCGATGTATGATCATAAAGCCCCTCAGAGTGCTGAGTCACCACAGAAGATCGGCGAGGTGCCTTCCTTGAACCCCCCAGGCAGAGGCAAAAGAAATAGTTTAGATGGGGGAATAACAGTACATCAGGCTTTACCCACAGCTGCTTGGATAATGTCCATTTTACCTGGGTAATCCTAGGATTACCCGGATTTCTTACTTTATCCTTAACACACACACACACATATATATATTTCCTCCGGGGAGTACGGCTGTGATGCCGGTTTGAATTGTTGCAGCGGCCATGACCACATAGCATATTTTTCTTGAAGACGACCCAAACAGGGGCCGAAACGTCGACTAATGCTTTATGAATTTTATATATGATCAAAAAAAAATATAATTTGGATTACTATGTTGGAGTGCTGGGCTACTGGCTAACTACTATATATATATATATACAGTATAGAAAGAGAATATCCATTTTATTGGATTTGTTATGAACACTGTCACATGGGCATTTAGCTTTTAAGTAGAAAGTGTGCATTTATAAAGAATATCGTTTTTCAGAAGCACTGAGCATTGTGCGAGTTTGAGGGTTTCCCACACACTGAAGTGCAAGCAGTGTGATTACACAGAACTGCATTAACTACAAGGGTGTTTTCCAGTAGCTGATACAGTTGCAAGTTATTGGGTTACAAAGATAATTCATAGATGGAATTCCAAGACATTTCTCACCAATATTTTGACTCTTCCCAGCTGCAGCTGATGGTTGTTCTACAGAGAAGCATCTGTTTTAATAAATTGGAGAGATTCTGTTGTTTGTGTTCATTCAGTCTCTAGTACTTTACGCAAATCCTCTGTGGCAGATATCCTCATTATTTATTTTTATTTTGCAGCATACAAAGGAGTATTCAGAGCACACCTCTAAATACTACATGAAGCTTTCCATTTTCAATTTTCAAATTTTAACTTATTTATCTTCTGCACTCATAAAAAAGTTTAATTTTATATTACAATCAATTAGTCACACAAGACTCTCTGTTTTTGCACAAACATATTGTGCTGCTACTTACTAATTGGCTTCAAGGAACAAAAGTCAAAATTAATCTTTTGTGATTCCGATGGAGAGAACAACTATTTTTTTGTAAAAAAATCCATATTTGCTTCTGTTATCATATTTACCTCATTATCTTGGTATTTTTTTTAACTTAGCTCATTCCCATGAAAGTATATTAAGATAGAGCCATGTGTCTTAATGGGGTGTTAAACATAGGCCAAAAAGCAAACTATGTAACCTAGGTTTTCTAGGTGCTCTAAATTGCCTTAACCAGCCAATTGATCTGCAGTATTTGCAGGTTACAACATTTACTTTTTTTTTTTTTTTTTTTTTTTTTTTATATTTTAATCTTTTTATTGTGATTTAAATTATACAATAACAATCATACAAATTAGCCATTACAATTTCACCATTAAAGTGATATACATTGTCCTACATTTGCATATGATATTTGGATTTCAATATTTGTCAAGTGCAGGTGGCGTTCAGGTAAAATCACATTTAAACCAAATAACAATAAGAAAGGAAAAGCAAGAAAGAGAACAACAAAAGAGAAAAGGAGAGAGATGCAAACCATTATTTATTTATTGGGCAATAAAATGGTAAGTAGGAATGTAAACAGTCTCCTAAGAACTTTCTTTACTGATGTAACTATATAAGTTATAACATGGGTAAAGAATCACATTTAGGTAGCCTTGTTTTATTCATGACTTCTTTGATTTAGTGATGGTTCCCCAGTGAGTTCATCATTGGGGGCTGGGATAGGTGGTGGCCGAGTTTGGTAGTATGATTCCCATAGAAACAATATCTTATGGTAAAAATCGAGTTTATTAATGGAGAAATAAAAATATTTTTCAAATGCAATGTTTTGTGCAAGTTGCGTTCTCCATTCTTCTATGGTGGGAGCTTGTATTTGTTTCCATCGTCGGGGGATTAAATGTTTGGCAGTGTTAAGAGCTAGTTGCAGTCATTTCGTATGGGCATTGGATTGAAGTTTGGGGGTGTCGTAAAATAGGAATATTAAATGGTTGAGGGGGGATATTACTGTTTAGTAATTGGTTTATTTGAATCTTTACTAAATTCCAAAATTGTTGGATTTCAGGGCAAGACCACCATATGTAGAAGATAGAGCCTATTTGTTTACACTGTCTCCAACAATGATCTGCTGCTTGTGGAAAGATGTATTTAAGTCGCTGGGGCATCAGGTACCATCACATTAGGAATTTGTAGTTGGTTTTTATGAGTGAGCTATAGTGGGAAGATTTTGTTGTGTGAAGGAATATGTTGTTTCATTCTTGGCTAGAGACTTGCATCAGCAATTCCATTTGCCATTTATGGGTATAAGAGGGTAGGTACAAAATGTACTTTTTTATGAAGGACAAAAATATTACTAATAAAGTATGGTCTTCTTCCTCCCTGCTCTAGACACACACATACACACATTTGAGAAGTGAAGAGATTGACAAAAGCTTTGGTGAGCCATATCATATCCCCTGTTAGGTTGGAAGAGCCTCAGCATAGAGAATGTATTATATACAATATCTCACAAAAGTGAGTACAACCCTCACTTTTCATGTGTCAACACTAAAGAAATTAAACTTTGCTATAATGTAAAGTAGTGAGTGTAGTGAGTGTACAGCCTGTGTACAGTGTAAATTTGCTGTCCCCTCAAAATAACTCAAAACACAGCCATTAATGTCTAAATCATTGGCAACAAAAGTGAGTACACCCCTAAGTGGAAATATCCAAATTGGGCCCAATTAGCCATTTCCCTCCCCGGTGTCATGTGACTCATTAGTGTTACAAGGTCTTAGGTTTGAATGGGGAGCAGGTGTGTTAAATTTGGGGTTATCGCTTTCATACTGGTCACTGGAAGTTCAACATGGCACCTCATGGCAAAGACCTCTTTGAGGATCTGAAAAAAAAGAATTGTTGCTCTACATAAAGATGGCCTAGGCTATAAAAAGATTGCCAAGACCCTGAAACTGAGCTGCAGCATGGTGGGCAAGACCATACAGCGGTTTCACAGGACCGGTTCCCCTCAGAACAGGCCTCATCATGGTCAACCAAAGAAGTAGAGTGCATGTGCTCAGCATCCTATCCAGAAGTTGTCTTTGGGAAAAAGACAAATGAGTGATGGCAGCATTGCTGCAGAGGTTGAAGGGGTGGGGGGTCATCCTGTCAGTGCTCAGACCATACACTGCAAACTGCATCAAATTGGTCTGCTTGGCTGTCGTCCCAGAAGGAAGCCTCTTCTAAAGATGATGCACAAGAAAGTCCGTAAACAGTTTGCTGAAGACAAGCAGACTAAGGACATGGATTACTGGAACCATGTCCTGTGGTCCGATGAGACCAAGATAAATTTATTTGGTTCAGATGGTGTCAAGCGTGTGTGGTGGCAACCAGGTGAGAAGTACAAAGACATGTGTGTCTTACCTACAGTCAAGCATGGTGGTTGAAGTGTCATGGTCTGGGCCTGCATGAGTGCTGCCAGCACTGGGGAGCTACATTTCATTAAGGGAACCATGAATGCCAACATGTACTGTGACATACTGAAGCAGAGCATGATCCCCTCCCTTCGGAGACTGGGCCGCAGGGCAGTATTCCAACATGATAACGACCCCAAACACACCTCCAAGATGACCACTACCTTGCTAAAGAAGCTGAGGGTAAAGGTGATGGACTGGCCAAGCATGTCTCCAGACCTAAACCCTATTGAGCATCTTCAAACAGAAGGTGGGGGAGCACAAGGTCTCCAACATCCACCAGCTCTGTAATGTCGTCATGGAGGAGTGGTAGGGGACTCCAGTGGCAACCTGTGAAGCTCTGATGAACTCCATGCCCAAGAGGGTTAAAGCAGTGCTGGAAAATAATGGTGGTCACACAAATTATTGACAATTTGGGCCCAATTTTGACATTTCCACTTAGGGGTGTACTCACTTTTTTTTGCTAACGGTTTAGACATTATTGGCTGTGTGTTAAACATTCACAATTCCTATGGTCAATAACCAGGGTGCTTCCAAGTAGCAAACATCTCAAAGAACAAAAGAATGCACTCCCCATGATTTTTCAAATCGTCACTGTTTTAAGTGTAACTTTGCGGGGTTTATTATAACATCCATATTTTGTTGTGTCTGAGGAAGGGGATAAAACCCTAAAACGTTACCCTATTGAAATGGTGATGATTTGAAAAATCCTGGATAGTGCATCCTTTTGTTCTTTGAGATATATAGATAGATAGATAGATAGATAGATAGATAGATAGATAGATAGATAGATATATTGTAGGTATTTAGCAAAGAAATACATACATAAAATAATACCGTACTCCAAAGCTTAAAAAATAAAATGAACACAAAATAGCATGTATTCATGAGAGAAATTTCCTTGGGTAATAGAGTTTTTTTTTTTTTGTTTATTTTAAAGCTTTGGAGTGCAGCAGTATCTTTTGTATGAGCATGACTTAGCAGTTGAAGACTGCCTTTGCTGCCAGTACCCCAGCTACATTGTGTACTTTTTATGCAGAGTGAATTGGGGTGGTATATCTGCAGCCACAGACTTCTGTGTTTGTAATAAGCAAAGAAAAACTGCACCCCAGCTATGCTGGATTTGTAATAGAAACAGCTTATCTAGTGTGTGCTACACTTGCTGCCTCCAGCGCATTACTCAAGCAATCATTTTAACAGCAAGAGCTTATAATCCTCATTTAGATGTCTTAAAATTACTTTCTCAAATCTTAAAGTTTAATTTCTTCCTTTTAATACATTATATTATCGACAATGAATTATATGATTTACTTCCATGTCATATTTGCTTTAGTAAAATGCCACAACACTTTGTATAGCAATCCATTGTCTCATTCTGGGAGCACAGGGGTTAATACATATTTGGAAAACATAAATCCACAGTTTTGAAAGGAAACCAGAACAGTTATACTTGTGTTTCTCTATTTATTACAAATGTGTTCAGGGAATTTAACAACATTTGTTCAAATAAAAACAAAATTACTGAGTTTATTTCCTAGTTACAATCATGTACTTAAAGCAAATATTATCCTGAGAATAATATGAAGATCTATTTGTAAAAGTGTATCAGTTGTATTTATAATGAAGAAATAAGTGTAAAGTTTTAGTCTCTGTGGATTAATGGGTGCCAATTAAAGTGTTGTAACATAAGTTATCTTAAGTTATCTCCTCTTCTGAGGTCAAAAATGTATAAATAAGGTGAAGGAAAAAATCCCACCGGATCTAATTTCCCTTCATAAGCACATTAAACTCAAAATGTAGTGCCACAGAGGAAAATAAAGTGCTGCAAAATCTGTACAAATAATTGATAATAATAACCCCAACATTTTCTGTTGTGATTCGGATAGAACATAACATTTTAATAAACTTTCCAATTTACTTCAATTATCAAATTTGCTTTATTCTCTTGTTATTCTTTGCTGAAGGAACATTGACTGGTAGCTGAACACATCTAGTTAGCCAATCAGAAGAGACACATGTGTTCAGGCACCAATCAGCAGCTAGCTCCAACTAGTGTGAATATGTACGTATTCTTTTTCAACAAGGGATAACAAGAGAACAAAGCACATTTAAAAATAGAATTGAATTTAAAAGTGTCTTAAAATGACATGCTCTATCTGAATCCAACAAGTTTATATTTTGACCTTCGTATCCCTTTAATTATTCATATTATAATATTTTGCAATCCACTTTCAGTATTTATTTTGCATGCTATTTCTGTAATTTAATGTTGACAATTGTATTTTGTTCCTATGCTCCCAGAATTCTGAAAAACTGACCCTACAACGTGCTACATACATGGGTGTTTTAACACTAAATTTTATAATGTTTAAAGCAATTGTGCACTCCCTAAAAACCTCCTTTCTGAAGACACCCATAGCTACATAACGATCGCTTGATTAGTGCAGGACCTTATTTATACATGTTTTTAATTAGTCTTTGCAACAGAAATAAACTAAACATGATCAAAAGGCTTTTAAATAGGTGTGCTCCTGGATTCCAAAACAATGCACGTTTTGTAAATGCTTTCAAAACATTTATTTTCTGTGCAGATTTTTTTTTTGTTTTTTTTTGCAATACAATGAATAAAGCCCATATATTCCATACATGCATACTTTCATATCATAGTCATTATATGCATTTTATCACTTAGTGTCAATATTGACTAACTGCTTAGTATACTATGAGTGTACCACATCATTAAATAGGTTAGAAAGAAGTCATCATATTTGACAAACCTATGTATTGAATGTATTGAGTCTTCTAAAGAGATATTATATATTTTTTATTCTTTTTATTTATTTATTTTTAGCTGAAGCATCTGAGAGCAGTATCCTCTGTGTGCAGATCTAAATGACAGATGAAATTGTTCTGGTAGACATCTGCTCTGACTGAATAGAGGGTTCTGACTTAAAGGGACAGTCTGCTTCAACATATTTATTGTTTAAAAAGATAGATAATCCCTTTATTACCCATTCCCTAGTTTTGCATAAACAACACTGTTCTATTAATATAATATTTAACCTCTGTGATTACCTTGTATCTAAGCCTCTTTTGGCAGCCCCCTGATCACATGGCTATTTATTTATTATCTATTGACTTACATTTTAGCCAGTTAGTGCAGTGTCATGCACAACTCCACAGGAGAGAGCACAGTGTTATCTATATGGCCCACATGATTAGCAGTCTCTTGTTGCGAAAAGCTAATACAAAAGCATGTGATAAGAGGCTGTCTGTTGTGGTTTAGAAACAGGCAAAAATTTAGAGGTTTAAATGTTATAAGGTAAGATATACTAGTATAGCAATGTTGGTTGTTATCTATCTTTTTAAACAATAGCAATTTTGGTGTTGACTGACTGTCCCTTTTAAGCTCTTTTTGGCCAACATCTACTAAAGCATAGCGTAGTCGAAAATTGTCAGTTTTTTGATAAATTTAAATTATAGTTGAAAGCACAAAAAAAGAGAGTCAGGAAATAACTTTGCTGAATGTGGCTGTTTAGCAACGTCCATTAAGGACAGTTATAAAAAGTTAAAGGAACAGTTTACCCAAGTTTTTTTCTCCCCTTTAAATTGTTCCCAATTATCCCTTTTATTTGCCGGAGTGTATTAAATTGTTTATAAGAAGCTCCTTTACCCTTATTTTGACATTTGACATAGATTATTTGGATTGTGGTATCACTACCTATTCTGAAAGTTTCCATACTTAAAGGGACAGTCTAGTCAAAATTAAACTTTCATGATTCAGATAGGTCGTGCAATTTTATACAACTTTCCAATTTACTTTTATCATCAAATTTCCGTTGTTCTCTTGGTATTCTTTGTTGAAAGCTAAACCTAGGTATGCTCATATGCTAATTTCTAAGCCCTTGAAGGCCATCTCTTATCTCAGGGCATTTTGACAGTTTTTTGACAGCACTAATTCATGTGTGCCATATAGATAAACATTGTGCTCACTCCCATGGAGTTATTTATGAGTCAGCACTGATTGGCTAAAATGCAAGACTGTCAAAGGAATGGAGATAAGGGAGCAGTTTGCAGAGGCTTAGATTCAAGGTAATCAGAGTGGTAAAAAGTATATTAATGTAACCATGTTGGTTATGCAAATCTGGGGAATGGGTAATAAAGGGATTATATTTTTAAACAATAAAATGTATTATCCTTATAAGTATAGGCTATGTAAACACAGCCAGCTGAAGAAATTATACAACCAGTGTGGTATTGCAGAGATACGTAATAAAATGTTAATTTTCCATTGTTCTCTCTAAGTATTATGCTTTGGTTTACAGACCGATGTATGAGATAAGGACACATGTGTGTGTACACAAAGTGATAAAATAAAGAGATCTGATTTTATCGGGCAAGCTCAACACATTTTAAAGGTTGTGGTTTCAAAGCACAAAACCAGCTATTTCATATGCAGAAATCATTGGAAATACATTAAGAGAAAAGCAATTTTACAGTATACTATCCCTTTAAATGATAACATTTTAATTAAGGAAACACATAACTTTTGTTTGGACACAAACATTTCTATTCACTCTACGCCACTGAGCATATTATCAGCACTTAAGGATTCCCATTGTCAACCACTGCTCTAGGATAAAAAAATGTCTTCTTCTGGTGGTATTTAAAGGCTAGGAGAGAGTTAAGAACTTTGGCCAAACTTGCATTTGCTCAGATATTAAAAATGTATTTTCCAAACTTCAGATCAGAAGTGATTCTTGCAAATTACTCTCCAAAACTGTAAGTTTAAATATGTGAATGGGACATGAAATTTAGTGCTGCGGAATCTGTTGGCGCTCTGCAAATAATTGATAATAATAATAATCCCCAAAATGTTCCTTCAATATTCAGATAGAGTATACAATTTTAAATAACTTTCTAATTTAATTCTATTATCAATTTTTTTTTAAAGTTCTGTTGGTATCTTTTGTTGAAAAGCAGGATTTTATGATTAGTAGCCGGCCCATTTCTGGAGCACTAAATGGCAGCAGTTTTGCAATAATGTTTTCCATTTGCAAGAGCACCAGATAGCAGCACTATTTCCTGCCATGTCGCGCACCAGATGCCTACCTAGGTATCCCTTCACAACAGAACGAAACATTTGAAAATAGGAGTAAACTGCAAACTCTTAAAATGTTAAGCTCTGTCTGAATCACACAAAAAAAAAAAAAGTTTGGGTTCGATATCCCTTTTAAATACATGAAAGAAGATTCAAAAGCGTTTGCATATGGTGGTTTTGCTTTTTAGCCTAACACAGAAAATATCTTGCTGAGGCCCCATATTCATAGCGTAGCTTTAGAATATTTAGTTTTACATTCTGAAATAATGCAGATGCTAGTTGAAAAGAAAATACAGAAATGAATGACTGATGAGAGCCATGCGTCTCATCAAGTCTAACATTTTTCTATATACATCAACATATTAAATAACTGAATATGCAACGTCGGGCGGAGCATTTTTGCAACATATGTTTAAAGTTGTTTTATATGTGTACGAAGTGTACGTCTTGAGTTAAGCATTGTATTAGAAAAGTTACACGTAGAAAACATTTTTTAAAGCATTTTAAACTGTCAATATAGGCATAATTGTAAGGGTCTCAGTTCAGGAATAACACTTGAAAGCCGACTTGGGTATATTTCTTTTGCCTTTTTTTGCTGTGACCATTTTAGGACCAGATATGTTTGAGCATCTGTACAGACCTAAGCAATCACTGTGTAGAATGTTGCAGAGTGAAGGCAAGTATAGTAGTATACTTAAAAAGGTACAGTCTTGACCCAATACATAATTTTGATTACTTATTGTTACATATCAGAGAAGCATCCTGCAACTGGTCCCACATCTATAAGCTTGTAAGAAGTACATAAAACATTTAAATATTCATCATTTGTTAGGAGACGAAAATGTCCTACAAGCTCCGCCCTCATATTGCGTGTATGTTTGGGTATGTTAAAGGGACACTGAACCCAAATTTTTTTCTTTCATGATTCAGATAGATCATGCAATTTTAAGCAACTTTCTAATTTACTCCTATTATCACATTTTCTTCATTCTCTTGCTATCTTTATTTGAAAAGCAAGAATGTACCTTTAGAAGCCGGACCATTTTTGGTTTACATCCTGGGTTGTGCTTCCTGATTGGACAGCACCAATAAACACGTGCTGCCCAGGGTCTGAACCAAATATTGTCTGGCTCTTTAGCTTAGATGCCTTCATTTAAAAAAAAGAAAGCAAGAGAACAAATAAAAATTGATAATAGGAGTAAATTAGAAAGCTGCTTAAAATTGCATGCTCTATCTATCTGAATCAAGAAAACCACTAACTGGACAAGAATAAAGCTGTGGGAGGAGCTTGGCGGCCATTTTCAGCTGCTAACAAATGATGATTATTCAAAAGTTTCATGTACTTCTTACAAGCTTATAGATATGGAACCCATAGCCAGATGCTTGTCTGCTATGTAACAATAAGTAATACAAAAAACATAATTTATGTAAGAACTTACCTGATAAATTCATTTCTTTCATATTAGCAAGAGTCCATGAGCTAGTGACGTATGGGATATACATTCCTACCAGGAGGGGCAAAGTTTCCCAAACCTCAAAATGCCTATAAATACACCCCTCACCACACCCACAATTCAGTTTAACGAATAGCCAAGAAGTGGGGTGATAAAAAAGTGCGAAAGCATATAAAATAAGGAATTGGAATAATTGTGCTTTATACAAAAATCATAACCACCCCAAAAAAAGGGCGGGCCTCATGGACTCTTGCTAATATGAAAGAAATGAATTTATCAGGTAAGTTCTTACATAAATTATGTTTTCTTTCATGTAATTAGCAAGAGTCCATGAGCTAGTGACGTATGGGATAATGATTACCCAAGATGTGGATCTTTCCACGCAAGAGTCACTAGAAAGGTAGGGATAAAATAAAGACAGCCAATTCCTGCTGAAAATAATCCACACCCAAAATAAAGTTTAATGAAAAACATAAGCAGAAGATTCAAACTGAAACCGCTGCCTGAAGTACTTTTCTACCAAAAACTGCTTCAGAAGAAGAAAATACATCAAAATGGTAGAATTTAGTAAAAGTATGCAAAGAGGACCAAGTTGCTTTTTTGCAAATCTGATCAATCGAAGCTTCATTCCTAAACGCCCAGGAAGTAGAAACTGACCTAGTAGAATGAGCTGTAATCCTTTGAGGCGGAGATTTACCCGACTCAACATAGACAAGATGAATTAAAGATTTCAACCAAGATGCCAAAGAAATGGCAGAAGCTTTCTGGCCTTTTCTAGAACCAGAAAAGATAACAAATAAACTAGAAGTCTTTCGGAAAGACTTAGTAGCTTCAACATAATATTTCAAAGCTCTAACAACATCCAAAGAATGCAATGATTTCTCCTTAGAATTCTTAGGATTATGTAAGAAATCACTTGTTTATGTGACAATTCTTTACTTATCTTTAGTACTTTAGAAGTAGAACTGTGGTAATATGTTAATGTAACAAACTGGGAAATATGCTTGCTAGTAAGGAAGCATATAATCCTAATCTGTATTTATATTGCCTCAATAAGCTTCCAATATCAAAGAGTAATGAATACAGGAATGCTTTAGAGGCAGAACAAAGGATATATATTTCTCAAGACAGGAGCAGTAACTAGTTAAGGAAAATACCCTGATTAGTACTCATAGCATGTTTAATATGGCACACTGCAGGTGAGGAGTTAATATTACCATTTAGTAATGGTAGTGCTAGTAGCTTGCTGGCAGATTTATACAGTGTAACACATAGAGGAATGTCAATATTATGGCAAGCTTAAATATGGAAGTAGTGAGAGTAGCAGACTTAGAACACTACAAGTAAAAGCTTATACGGAACCTGATAACCTCATGTGTCGCTATACTTGTTGCAAGCTGAAGGCACTGTGAGTGCTTGAGATCCGGAAGGCTGTGTCAGAGCAGCTGGAAGTCTGTGCACGCTGTGAAGTTGGAACGCTGCCAGGCCTGAGCAGCGTGTGAGGAGTGAATGGCTTGCAGTGACGTCAGAGGAAGCCAGGTAGGAAGACAACAAGCAGCGCTTTTGCCAAGGTGTGCAAGTGAAGTAGTTTAAATGCAGCCGAGTACTTTCTTTCACCAGGATACAAGCTGGAGTTGTGAGTTAATCACTTCAATAAACCAGCAAAGAGTAATTAGACAGTGCAGGCTTTATAGGCAGGAGGAGACAATGTTAAGGTGGTATAGGCTTGATATGGCAAAGTATATATTAAGGTGGAATGTGTAAGATAGGACCATGACATACTCCCCCCCCAAGGAAACATCAAAGAGGTTTCAGGGAGAAGGACGATCCGGATGCCTCCGATGAAACAAAGAGACCAACCTATCTGCAGAGAGATTTGAAGCGGGTTCCCAAGAGTCCTCCGAAGAGTCGTACCCGGACCAATGAACCAGATACTGCAGTTCACCATGCCAACGTCTAGAGTCCAGAATGGCCTGGACCTCGTACTCAGGATCCGGGGTAGGAGAACCCAGGGAAGTGGCTGATAGAGGGGTAGAAGAGTAGCAAGGCTTGATGAGGGACACATGAAATGTCGGGTGAATGCGGTAAGTGGGAGGAAGCTGTAGAGTCACCGTAACCGGGTTTGGAAGAGCAATGATAGAAAAAGGACCAACAAAAAGTTTGTTAAACTTCTTGCAAGGAGTTGGAATCCTCAGATTCTTTGCCGATAACCAGACTTTTTGTCCTACAGCGTAGGTAGGATGAGGGCGATGGCGTAGGTCATAGAACCTCTTTTGGGTGGCCTGTGCTTGCTTGATGTTATCCTGTATGGCGACGTAAGTCTGCTTGATGGAATTGACGAGATCATTCACCTGAGGACAAGGTGAGTGTGTCATAGGCAATGGATGAAATCGGGGATGGTAGCCTGAATTGATATAAAAGGGAGAAAACCCCGTAGAAGTATTGGTGGTATTATTATATGCAAACTCAGCATGTGGGAGGTACGTGGCCCAAGATTCTTGTTTGTGGGAACAGTAGCAACGTAAAAATTGCTCCAGCCACTGGTTGGTTCTCTCACACTGTCCATTGGTCTGTGGGTGGTACGATGTGGTCAAACACTGATGTATGTCTAGTGAGCTACAAAGATGTCTCCAAAATTTTGAGGTGAATTGTGAGCCTCTGTCGCTGAGTACTGTAGTGGGTATTCCATGTAAACGAATAATCTCTCTAAGAAATAACTGAGCTGATTTTTGTGCAGTGGGTAGAGTTTCGGTTGGAATGAAATGTGCCATCTTTGACATGAGATCCACAACAACAAAAATGACGGTGTAACCTTCAGATTTAGGCAAATCAACTACAAAGTCCATGGAGACAGAAGTCCACGGAAATTCGGGAATAGGGAGGTTCTGTAGTAAACCCAGAGGTGGTTGGTGTGAGGGCTTACAGGTTTGACAGGTAATGCAGAGTTTGATGTATTCTTTAACAGTGGTTCTCATAGAAGGCCACCAAAAATACCTCTGTAGAAGGTCAAGTGTCTTGTGTATACCCATATGACCTGCTAATAATGAATCATGGGCAATGGACACTGCCTGATCTCGCAGCGAGGGTGGAACATATAGCCTTGAATCCTTGTAGAGGATTCCAGCATTATCAGGGGTAAGCGTGTAAGCGGTCTTAGTAATGTCTTGTTGTTGATGTGTTTTTAGATCTGTGAGATCATTTGATAGAAGACCTACAAAAGAAGATTTTGGAATGATGGTGGATGGAAATTGAGTAGACTCAGGCTTTTTATCCCTTCTAGATAAAGCATCTGCCTTTCCATTCCGTATGCCAGGACGGTAGGCAATGTGGAAAGAGAAACGAGAGAAGTAGAGGCTCCAGCGGAGCTGTCGAGCAGAAAGAGTTCTGTTTGTCTGGAGATACTGTAGATTCTTATGATCAGTAAATATCACTATAGGTTGCTCCGTACCCTCCAATAAATGCCTCCATTGGTCAAAGGATGACTTAATAGCCAACAACTCCTTTTCACCCACTGGATAATTCAGCTCAGCTGGTGTCAGGAGCCTAGAGAAATAAGACACAGGATGTAATGAGTCCTTAGGAGTGGATCTCTGGGATAACACGGAGCCAATGGCATATTCTGATGCGTCAACCTCTAATACGAATTGACACTTTGTGTTTGGTAGATGGAGTATCGGAGAGGTGGTAAAGAGATGCTTCAATTGGTCAAAGGCGGTTTGAACCTCAGGTGTCCAACAAAATGGAGTCTTTCCCTTAGTCAGATTTGTCAGGGGTTTTGTGATGGCAGCAAAGTTTTGAATAAAGCGTCTATAAAAATTTGCGAAGCCCAAGAACCTTTGAACTTCTTTCACAGAAGAGGGGATAAATATGACCATGAGGTATGGTTGCACCAGGCAGCAGATCTATGGGGCAATCATAGGCCCTATGGGGAGGCAATACCTCTGCCTCTTTTTTATCGAAAACGTTTGAAAAATCAGAATATTCAACTGGTATGACAGGAGTGGATGTGATCAAAATATGTTTCCTAGGGAAGCAAGTGTTAGAACAGTAAGAGGAGGGGAAGGAGAGAGAAAGAGTGGACCAATGCAGAGTGGGTTGGTGTAAACGAAGCCAAGAGATTCCCAGTACAATAGGGTAAATAGGAGAGGATATGATATCGAAAGTAATTGTTTCAGTGTGACCAGAGGGAGTTGTGACTAACAGAGGGACAGTTTGATGTGACACCGGACCAGAAGCTAAATGTGACCCGTCAATGACTTTGAGAGGCAGTGGAATGCTTTTTAACTGAAAAGGAATTTTATTAGAATGAACCAAACGAACATCAATGAAATTGGTACAAGCGCCTGTATCAACGATGGCGTTACTGCTGATCCTGTGCTGATCCCACTGTAATTGTAAAGGTAAGGTAAAGTAAGTTGATGTAGCTGACTTTGTGTGAAGACAGTTACTATTTGATTTTGTCTTACCTCGCTTTTGCTTCAGAAGCAGGGGACAATCCTTAACCACATGCTGCGTACCAGCACAATACATACACAGATTGAGATTACGGCGTCTGGTCTTTTCTTGCATAGTGAGAGGTCCTCTCAGAAAGCTAATGTCCATAGGCTGGTCAGGGGGAGCAGTAGCAGTAGGCGGAGTCGGGAGCAAGCGGGGTGTGGGGTGGCTAGAACTACCTTTTTCCTGCCTTCGCTCTCGGAGCCTGCGATCTATAGTAGTTGTTAAAGTATAGAAATCCTCTAGGCGATCTGGTATGCCAGTTCTGGAGAGTTCGTCCTTTACTTCCTCTGACAACCCCATTCGATACTGATTCTTGAGAGAGACCTCATTCCAGAGCGAATCTCTGGCCCAAATCTTGAAACGAGTAATATACTCCTCCACTGGAGCTTTTAACTGTTTGAGTCCTCTGAGTTTAGTCTCAGCAGTAATCTGACGATAAGGATCATCATAAAGGTTGGATAAAGCCTTTAAGAAGGCATCAAAAGAATTCAGAATTGGGTCCTGGGACTCATAAAATGAGTCAGCCCAGGCCCGAGGTTCCCCTCGCAGGTATGAGAGAACAGTTAATACTTTGGATCTGTCTGTAGGATAAGTTCTCGGTTTTAAATCGAATAACAACAGGCAGGCGTTTCTGAACTGGCGAAAAGTGGATCTATCACCAGTAAATTTCTCAGGGTAAGAAACCTGGGGCTCAGCCTGGTGGTCATTTCCAGCATTCCTATTGGCCAACACTTCTTTAAGACAGGCTTTGAGACTTTGGTTTTCCACCTGTATATCTCTAAATGCCTGAGTTAAGTTGTCCAGGCGCTGGTTTAAATTATGTAGCTGGGGGGCCACATCTGATGGCTCCATAGTTACAATTTTTTTTTTTTTTTTTTTTTTTAAGGCTGGTTTATTATGTAAGAAATCACTTGTTTATGTGACAATTCTTTACTTATCTTTAGTACTTTAGAAGTAGAACTGTGGTAATATGTTAATGTAACAAACTGGGAAATATGCTTGCTAGTAAGGAAGCATATAATCCTAATCTGTATTTATATTGCCTCAATAAGCTTCCAATATCAAAGAGTAATGAATACAGGAATGCTTTAGAGGCAGAACAAAGGATATATATTTCTCAAGACAGGAGCAGTAACTAGTTAAGGAAAATACCCTGATTAGTACTCATAGCATGTTTAATATGGCACACTGCAGGTGAGGAGTTAATATTACCATTTAGTAATGGTAGTGCTAGTAGCTTGCTGGCAGATTTATACAGTGTAACACATAGAGGAATGTCAATATTATGGCAAGCTTAAATATGGAAGTAGTGAGAGTAGCAGACTTAGAACACTACAAGTAAAAGCTTATACGGAACCTGATAACCTCATGTGTCGCTATACTTGTTGCAAGCTGAAGGCACTGTGAGTGCTTGAGATCCGGAAGGCTGTGTCAGAGCAGCTGGAAGTCTGTGCACGCTGTGAAGTTGGAACGCTGCCAGGCCTGAGCAGCGTGTGAGGAGTGAATGGCTTGCAGTGACGTCAGAGGAAGCCAGGTAGGAAGACAACAAGCAGCGCTTTTGCCAAGGTGTGCAAGTGAAGTAGTTTAAATGCAGCCGAGTACTTTCTTTCACCAGGATACAAGCTGGAGTTGTGAGTTAATCACTTCAATAAACCAGCAAAGAGTAATTAGACAGTGCAGGCTTTATAGGCAGGAGGAGACAATGTTAAGGTGGTATAGGCTTGATATGGCAAAGTATATATTAAGGTGGAATGTGTAAGATAGGACCATGACAGATTAGGACATAATGAAGGAAACACAATTTCCCTACTAATGTTGTTAGAATTCACAACTTTAGGTAAAAATTCAAAAGAAGTTCGCAACACTGCCTTATCCTGATGAAAAATCAGAAAAGGAGACTCACAAGAAAGAGCAGATAATTCAGAAACTCTTCTGGCAGAAGAGATTGCCAAAAGGAACAAAACTTTCCAAGAAAGTAATTTAATGTCCAATGAATGCATAGGTTCAAACGGAGGAGCTTGAAGAGCCCCCAGAACCAAATTCAAACTCCAAGGAGGAGAAATTGACTTAACGACAGGTTTTATACGAACCAAAGCTTGTACAAAACAATGAATATCAGGAAGATTAGCAATCTTTCTGTGAAAAAGAACAGAAAGAGCAGAGATTGAAGAAACTGTAAAATTCTCGGAATTCTAAAAGAATGCCAAGAAAAATGATGAGAAAGACACCAAGAAATATAAGTCTTCCAGACTCTATAATATATCTCTCTGGATACAGATTTACGAGCCTGTAACATAGTATTAATCACAGAGTCAGAGAAACCTCTTTGACCAAGAATCAAGCGTTCAATCTCCATACCTTTAAATTTAAGGATTTGAGATCCTGATGGAAAAAAGGACCTTGCGACAGAAGGTCTGGTCGTAGCGGAAGAGTCCACGGATGGCAAGAGGCCATCCGGACAAGATCCGCATACCAAAACCTATGAGGCCATGCCGGAGCTACCAGCAGAACAAACGAGCATTCCTTCAGAATCTTGGAGATTACTCTTGGAAGAAGAACTAGAGGCGGAAAGATATAAGCAGGATGATACTTCCAAGGAAGTGATAATGCATCCACTGCTTCCGCCTGAGGATCCCAGGATCTGGACAGATACCTGGGAAGTTTCTTGTTTAGATGAGACGCCATCAGATCTATTTCTGGAAGCTCCCACATTTGAACAATCTGAAGAAATACCTCTGGGTGAAGAGACCATTCGCCCGGATGCAACGTTTGGCGACTGAGATAATCCGCTTCCCAATTGTCTATACCTGGGATATGAACCGCAGAGATTAGACAGGAGCTGGATTCCGCCCAAACCAGAATTCGAGATACTTCTTTCATAGCCAGAGGACTGTGAGTCCCTCCTTGATGATTGATGTATGCCACAGTAGTGACATTGTCTGTCTGAAAACAAATGAACGATTCTCTCTTCAGAAGAGGCCAAGACTGAAGAGCTCTGAAAATTGCACGGAGTTCTAAAATATTGATCGGTAATCTCACCTCCTGAGATTCCCAAACTCCTTGTGCCGTCAGAGATCCCCACACAGCTCCCCAACCTGTGAGACTTGCATCTGTTGAAATTACAGTCCAGGTCGGAAGCACAAAAGAAGCCCCCTGAATTAAACGATGGTGATCTGTCCACCACGTTAGAGAGTGTCGTACAATCGGTTTTAAAGATATTAATTGAGATATCTTTGTGTAATCCTTGCACCATTGATTCAGCATACAGAGCTGAAGAGGTCGCATGTGAAAACGAGCAAAGGTTTCGACAAGCTGAAATCAATTTAGACGTCTCTTGTCTGTTAAAGACAGAGTCATGGACACTGAATCTATCTGGAAACCCAGAAAGGTTACCCTTGTCTGAGGAATCAATGAACTTTTTGGTGAATTGATCCTCCAACCATGATCTTGAAGAAACAACACAAGTCGATTCGTATGAGATTCTGCTAAATGTAAAGACTGAGCAAGTACCAAGATATCGTCCAAATAAGCAAATACCACAATACCCTGTTCTCTGATTACAGACAGAAGGGCACCGAGAACCTTTGTAAAAATTCTTGGAGCTGTAGCTAGGCCAAACGGCAGAGCCACAAACTGGTAATGCTTGTCCAGAAAAGAGAATCTCAGGAACTGATAATGATCTGGATGAATCGGAATATGCAGATATGCATCCTGTAAATCTATTGTGGACATAAAATGCCCTTGCTGAACAAAAGGCAAGATAGTCCTTACAGTTACCATTTTGAACGATGGGATCCTTACATAACGATTCAATATTTTTAGATCCAGAACTGGTCTGAAGGAATTCTCCTTCTTTGGTACAATGAAGAGATTTGAATAAAACCCCATCCCCTGTTCCAGAACTGGAACTGGCATAATTACTCCAGCCAACTCTAGATCTGAAACACAATTCAGAAATGCTTGAGCTTTCACTGGATTTACTGGGACACGGGAAAGAAAAAATCTCTTTGCAGGAGGTCTCATCTTGAAACCAATTCTGTACCCTTCTGAAACAATGTTCTGAATCCAAAGATTGTGAACAGAATTGATCCAAATTTCTTTGAAAAAACGTAACCTGCCCCCTACCAGCTGAGCTGGAATGAGGGCCGCACCTTCATGTGGACTTAGAAGCAGGCTTTGCCTTTCTAGAAGGCTTGGATTTATTCCAGACTGGAGATGGTTTCCAAACTGAAACTGCTCCTGAGGATGAAGGATCAGGCTTTTGTTCTTTGTTGAAACGAAAGGAACGAAAACGATTATTAGCCCTGTTTTTACCCTTAGATTTTTTATCCTGAGGTAAAAAAGTTCCTTTCCCACCAGTAACAGTTGAGATAATGGAATCCAACTGAGAACCAAATAATTTCTTACCCTGGAAAGAAAAGGAAAGTAGAGTTGATTTAGAAGCCATATCAGCATTCCAAGTTTTAAGCCATAAAGCTCTTCTAGCTAAAATAGCTAGAGACATAAACCTGACATCAACTCTGATAATATCAAAAATGGCATCACAGATAAAATTATTAGCATGCTGAATCATGATCTGTTACTTGTTGTGCTAAAGTCTCCAACCAAAAAGTTGAAGCTGCATTAACATCAGCCAAAGATATAGCAGGTCTAAGAAGATTACCTGAACACAGATAAGCTTTTCTTAGAAAGGATTCAATTTTCCTATCTAAAGGATCTTTAAACGAAGTACCATCTGACGTAGGAATAGTAGTACGTTTAGCAAGGGTAGAAATAGCCCCATCGACTTTAGGGATTTTGTCCCAAAATTCTAATCTGTCAGACGGCACAGGATATAATTGCTTAAAACGTTTAGAAGGAGTAAATGAATTACCCAATTTATCCCATTCTCTGGAAATTACTTCAGAAATAGCATTAGGAACAGGAAAAACTTCTGGAATAACCACAGGAGATTTAAATACCTTATCTAAACGTTTAGAATTAGTATCAAGAGGACCAGAATCCTCTATTTCTAAAGCAATTAGTACTTCTTTAAGTAAAGAATGAATAAATTCCATTTTAAATAAATATGAAGATTTATCAGCATCAATCTCTGAGACAGAATCCTCTGAACCAGAAGAGTCATCAGAATCAGAATGATGATGTTCATTTAAAAATTCATCTGTAGAGAGAGAAGTTTTAAAAGATTTTTTATGTTTGCTAGAAGGAGAAATAACAGACATAGCCTTCTTGATGGATTCAGAAACAAAATCTCTTATGTTATCAGGAACATTCTGCACCTTAGATGTTGAGGGAACTGCAACAGGCAATGGTACATTACTAAAGGAAATATTATCTGCTTTAACAAGTTTGTCATGACAATTAATACAAACAACAGCCGGAGGAATAGCTGCCAAAAGTTTACAGCAGATATACTTAGCTTTGGTAGTTCCAGCACTAGACAGCGATTTTCCTGAAGTATCTTCTGACTCAGATGCAACGTGAGACATCTTGCAATATGTAAGAGAAAAAACAACATATAAAGCAAAATTGATCAAATTCCTTAAATGACAGTTTCAGGAATGGGAAAAAATGCCAATAAACAAGTTTCTAGTAACCAGAAGCAAAGAAAAAATGAGACTGAAATAATGTGGAGACAAAAGCGACGCCCATATTTTTTGGCGCCAAATAATACGCCCACATTGTTTGGCGCCTAAATGCTTTTTGGCGCCAAAAATGACGCCACATCCAGAACGCCGACATTTTTGGCGCAAAAGGACGTCAAAAAAACAGAAAAGATTTTTTGCGCCAAAAAAGTCTGCGCCAATAATGACGCAATAAAATGAAGCATTTTCAGCCCCCGCAAGCCTAACAGCCCACAGGGAAAAAAAGTCAAATTTTTAAGGTAAGAAAAAATGATTGATTCAAATGCATTATCCCAAATATGAAACTGACTGTCTGAAAATAAGGAATGTTGAACATTCTGAGTCAAGGCAAATAAATGTTTGAATACATATATTTAGAACTTTATAAATAAAGTGCCCAACCATAGCTTAGAGTGTCACAGAAAATAAGATTTACTTACCCCAGGACACTCATCTACATGTTTGTAGAAAGCCAAACCAGTACTGAAACGAGAATCAGCAGAGGTAATGGTATATAAATAAGAGTATATCGTCGATCTGAAAAGAGAGGTAAGAGATGAATCTCTACGACCGATAACAGAGAACCTATGAAATAGACCCCGTAGAAGGAGATCACTGCATTCAAATAGGCAATACTCTCCTCACATCCCTCTGACATTCACTGCACGCTGAGAGGAAAACCGGGCTCCAACTTGCTGCGGAGCGCATATCAACGTAGAATCTAGCACAAACTTACTTCACCACCTCCATAGGAGGCAAAGTTTGTAAAACTGAATTGTGGGTGTGGTGAGGGGTGTATTTATAGGCATTTTGAGGTTTGGGAAACTTTGCCCCTCCTGGTAGGAATGTATATCCCATACGTCACTAGCTCATGGACTCTTGCTAATTACATGAAAGAAATAAGTATTGGGTCTAGACTGTCCCTTTTAAGCTTAAAAATGTCAGTTCAAAATGTTGTCACTTTACATAATTGAACTTTTTAGGGGGGAAAAAAATGGCAAAATCTTTTAATTTTGAGTTTAATCTCTCTTACGTTTTTTTAAACTAAATTAGTCTTGCAAAAAAAAAAAGCCTCTTTTTAAAATGATTACTTACTTGTTAGTACCTTTTATTAAGCTACAGATAATATAGTAGACTATATACACACATTCACTTTTCAATAGGAGCAAACGTACCTTGCAGGCACAGTTGGTGCATACATGGTAGGCAAATATCTTTGCATGTGACCTTCTCCCATATTGGCAACAGGCCAAATAAACAATGACAGCCATGGCTAACACAATAATAGGTTTTTCATTTTTCTATCTTTTACTATTTTTTTTTAATTTATTTTAAAGAAGCATTTTGCAAACATAAACACTATTGCAAAAGGTCTTTAATGTGATTTAAAATACACTACTATAAATTTCAAATGACAATTTTATGTTCTATGACATCTATCTGGGAGTCAGTTCCACTTTTTAATACACTTTTCTGACACCCTTAAAAATCATAAAATACCTTAACTTTTAAGATAAGCACTCACTCAGCATTTTCTACCTAATTAAATATATATCTAGGTCTAGTTGATAATTTTGAAGCATATCTACATTAAATTCCCAAATATAATAAGTGGCCTATCTTCTGTCTATATAGATAATACAGTATATATGTACAGAAGCACCACCTGTTATTTTTTAGAACTACCTACTGGGCTCATATTAATTCATAGACTTAATACAGCAAAGGTCTGACCACGAATACAGTAGTATTGTATAGTATTGTAGTAGTGGCAATACTGAGTATGAGCAACGCGTAACACGGCAGGGCGAGTATCAGTGGGTATCATCAGGAAGAGGCAATTTATTTCAATCCCATACTCATTTCTTCTGGCAATATGTAAAGAGGACTCAGGCACTCAGCGTTCCCTTGTTAGTCAAATTAACAGGACGATGTACAACCCATTAAACAAATCCTTGTCTGAAGGCAGCTGGCTGAGGAATGCCAAGTTTAGCAGTCAGGGCAATTAACCCATTCACTGTATCTATCACATGCAAACTACTGGGATAATTGTGCAGCTGTCACAGATTTCTCTTTCCTGTAGAAAACATCCAACCCCCTGCAATGAAAATAACTCACTCTATCCTCTCTCAATATGTCATACTCAACTATCACTCCAAAATCATTATAATATGTACACATAGGTTATCTCTCACCTGTCTCAGTATGTTACACACAGCTGTCTCACCTCACTCATTATAATATGTACACATAGGTTATCTCTCACCTGTCTCAGTATGTTACACACAGCTGTCTCACCTCACTCATTATAATATGTACACATAGGTTATCTCTCACCTGTCTCAGTATGTTACACACAGCGGTCTCACCTCACTCATTATAATATGTACACATAGGTTATCTCTCACCTGTCTCAGTATGTTACACACAGCTGTCTCACCTCACTCATTATAATATGTACACATAGGTTATCTCTCACCTGTCTCAGTATGTTACACACAGCTGTCTCATCTCACTCATTATAATATGTACACATAGGTTGTCTCTCACCTGTCTCAGTATGTTACACACAACGGTCTCACCTCACTCATTATAATATGTACACATAGGTTATCTCTCACCTGTCTCAGTATGTTACACACAGCTGTCTCACCTCACTCATTATAATATGTACACATAGGTTATCTCTCAACTGTCTCAGTATGTTACACACAGCTGTCTCACCTCACTCATTATATGTACACATAGGTTGTCTCTCACCTGTCTCAGTATGTTACACACAGCTGTCTCACCTCACTCATTATAATATGTACACATAGGTTATCTCTCACCTGTCTCAATAGGTTACACACAGCTGTCTCACCTCACTCATTATAATATGTACACATAGGTTATCTCTCACCTGTCTCAGTATGTTACACACAGCTGTCTCACCTCACTCATTATAATATGTACACATAGGTTATCTCTCACCTGTCTCAGTATGTTACACACAGCTGTCTCACCTCACTCATTATATGTACACATAGGTTATCTCTCACCTGTCTCAATAGGTTACACACAGCTGTCTCACCTCACTCATTATAATATGTACACATAGGTTATCTCTCACCTGTCTCAGTATGTTACACACAGCTGTCTCACCTCACTCATTATATGTACACATAGGTTATCTCTCACCTGTCTCAATAGGTTACACACAGCTGTCTCACCTCACTCATTATAATATGTACACATAGGTTATCTCTCACCTGTCTCAGTATGTTACACACAGCTGTCTCATCTCACTCATTATAATATGTACACATAGGTTATCTCTCACCTGTCTCAGTATGTTACACACAGCTGTCTCACCTCACTCATTATAATATGTACATGTAGGTCATCTCTCACCTGTCTCAGTATGTTACACACAGCTGTCTCACCTCACTCATTATAATATGTACATGTAGGTCATATCTCACCTGTCTCAGTATGTTACACACAGCTGTCTCACCTCACTCATTATAATATGTACATATAGGTTATCTCTCACCTGTCTCAGTATGTTATACACAGCTGTCTCACCTCACTCATTATAATATGTACACATAGGTTATGTCCAGTGACGTGCAGTGACGTCAGAGGCTGGTGAGGCAGTGGCTAGGATACGCCTTCATTCTTTAGATATCCTTTGTTGAAGATATAGCAATGCACATGGGTGAGTCAATCACATGAGGTATCTATGTGCAGCCACCAATCAGCAGCTACTGAGCATATTTAGATATGATTTTCACAAAGGATATCAAAAGAATGAAGAAAATTAGATATTAGATGTAAATTGGAAAGTTATTTAAATTTGCATATGGGTTTCATATGGGTTTCATGTCTCTTTAAATGGTGTCTTGGAAAACTGGTCAATTTAGTAAACGTCTGAATTTAGTCTAAAAGGATTGTAACAGAAACTCTTGCCAGATAACACAATGCTTGCTCTGATTATGAGATCTAGAAATCCATGCCCATTAAAATATGTTTAAAACATACTTTTTATTTTAATGCTGCAAATTATGCTTATAGATTCTTTCATTATTCAGTAAATATAAAAATGTCTTGATCCAGTGGCGGCTGGTGAAATTTAAAGATGGTGGGGCGCTTGACCCCACCCCTTTAAATAAAGCCACACCATCAGATGGCACTACCAATTCACTAATTAAATAAATAAAAGGTAAACAAACACAGAAAAGCAGTCGGGGGGGGGGGGAGAGAGAGACGGGGGGAGAGAGACACAGAGGGTTAGAGACAAAGAGAGAGAGAGAGACACAATCACACACAGAGGGTTAGAAAGAGAGAGAGAGGCACAATCATACACAGAGGGTTAGAGAGAGAGAGAGAGAGAGAGAGAGAGAGAGAGAGAGAGAGAGAGAGACAATCACACACAGAGGGTTAGAGAGAGAGACACAATCACACACAGAGGGTTAGAGAGAGAGAAAGAGAGAGACACAATCACACACAGAGGGTTAGAGAGAGAGAGAGAGAGAGAGAGAAAGAAAGAGAGACACAATCACACACAGAGGGTTAGAGAGAGAGAGACACAATCACACTCAGAGGGTTAGAGAGAGAGAAAGAGAGAGAGAGAGACACAATCACACACAGAGGGTTAGAGAGACACATAAGGGATGAGAGAGTCAGAGGGGGGAGGAAGAGAGACAGAGAAAGAAAGAGACCATGGGGGAGAACAACACATAAGGAGAGAGATGGATAGAGAGAGAGAGACACACACAAAAGGGGGGGGGGGGGGAGGGACCACTGCATTTTTAAGTAATAAAACAGCAGAGCTACAGAGAGTTCATAAAATGAGTCTATAATTTAGTGTGAAGTACAGAGGCAAGCTGCTAAGTTAGTGGGTGTAAATTTTGAGTAAACAAAATACAAAAACGATCCTTTGCTGTAAAAGAGTAAAAAAACACTAAACCACATTCATTAAATTATCATTTTCACTAACAGAATCCCTTTCAGTAAAATCTTACTTTAATGAGATGTGGCTGAAACACTGCTCTCTCTGCCTCTCTTCCTGCTCTGTATAAGGATTCAGGAAGGGACAGTGGCACATTCCACTGCACTTAGAGGGGAAAAACAGAACTCTCTTTTTCACTTTAGCAAAGCTAGCAGGTTCACAGGACAGCAACAAAATATATGAAAGTTGTTTTTTTCCATTTTTGTTTTGTTTTATATGATTTAAGATCCAGCCCCAACCCTAAGTTCCACTTACTAATACCTCTGACTGGATTGGTTCAGCCCAAATAGGATTGCCTCAAATAAGCAGTTAATGGGCAATGCAATGATCTTAACCACTTTCATCCAGTAGGTGGGGCAGCATGTTGTGTAATGGTGGGCAGACCTGCTTGTGCCTCTCCATTGCACAACATGTAGCTGTTAAAAAAAAAATGCTGGGGAAAAAAAATTACAATTTTTTTTTTTTTAAAGCCAATAAAAAAATATATATTTTTGCCCATATGAGAGGTGAAGCACTGCCTCGCCTGCCTCTAGTGACTGCACATCACTGGTTATGTCTCACCTGTCTCAGTATATTACATACAGCTGTCTCACCTCACTCATTATAATATGTACACATAGGTTATCTCTCACCTGTCTCAATAGGTTACACACAGCTGTCTCACCTCACTCATTATAATATGTACACATAGGTTATCTCTCACCTGTCTCAGTATGTTACACACAGCTCTCTCACCTCACTCATTAAATATGTACACATAGATTATCTCTCACCTGTCTCAGTATGTTACACACAGCTGTCTCACCTCACTCATTATAATATGTACACATAGGTTATCTCTCACCTGTCTCAGTATGTTACACACAGCTGTCTCACCTCACTCATTATAATATGTACACATAGGTTATCTCTCACCTGTCTCAGTATGTTACACACAGCGGTCTCACCTCACTCATTATAATATGTACACATAGGTTATCTATCACCTGTCTAAGAATATTACACACAGCTGTCTCACCTCACTCATTATAATATGTACACATAGGTTATCTCTCACCTGTGTCAGTATGTTGCACATAGCTGTCTCACCTCACTCATTATAATATGTACACATAGGTTATCTCTCACCTGTCTCAGTATGTTACATACAGCTGTCTCACCTCACTCATTATAATATGAACACATAGGTTATCTCTCACCTGTCTCAGTATGTTACACACAGCTGTTTCACCTCACTCATTTTAATATGTACACATAGGTTATCTCTCACTTGTCTTAGTATGTTACACACAGCTGTCCTCACTCATTATAATATGTACACATAGGTTATCTCTCACCTGTCTCTGTATGTTACACACAGCTGTCTCACCTCACTCATTATAATATGTACACATAGGTTATCTCTCTTACCTGTCTCAGTATGTTACACACAGCTGTCTCACCTCACTCATTATAATATGTACACATAGGTTATCTCTCACCTGTCTCAGTATGTTACACACAGCGGTCTCACCTCACTCATTATAATATGTACACATAGGTTATCTATCACCTGTCTCAGTATGTTACACACAGCTGTCTCACCTCACTCATTATAATATGTACACATAGGTTATCTCTCTTACCTGTCTCAGTATGTTACACACAGCTGTCTCACCTCACTCATTATAATATGTACACATAGGTTATCTCTCACCTGTCTCAGTATGTTACACACAGCTGTCTCTCCTCACTCATTATAATATGTACACATAGGTTATCTCTCACCTGTCTCAGTATGTTACACACAGCTGTCTCACCTCACTCATTATAATATGTGCACATAGGTTATTTCTCACCTATGTCAGTATGTTACACATAGCTGTCTCACCTCACTCATTATAATATGTACACATAGGTTATCTCTCACCTGCCTCAGTATGTTACATACAGCTGTCTCACCTCACTCATTATAATATGAACACATAGGTTATCTCTCACCTGTCTCAGTATGTTACACACAGCTGTTTCACCTCACTTGTTATAATATGTACACATAGGTTATCTCTCACTTGTCTTAGTATGTTACACACAGCTGTCTCACCTCAATCATTATAATATGTACACATAGGATATCTCTCACCTGTCTCAGTATGTTACACACAGCTGTCTCACCTCACTCATTATAATATGTACACATAGGTTATCTCTAACCTGTCTCAGTAAGTTACACACAGCTGTCTCACCACACTCATTATAATATGTACACATAGCTTATCTCTCTTACCTGTCTCAGTATGTTACACACAGCTGTCTCACCTCACTCATTATAATATGTACACATGGGTTATCTCTCTTACCTGTCTCAGTATGTTACACACAGCTGTCTCACCTCACTCATTATAATATGTACACATAGGTTATCTCTCTTACCTGTCTCAGTATGTTACACACAGCTGTCTCACCTCACTCATTATAATATGTACACATAGGTTATCTCTCACCTGTCTCAGTATGTTACACACAGCTGTCTCTCCTCACTCATTATAATATGTACATATAGGTTATCTCTCACCTGTCTCAGTATGTTACACATAGCTGTCTCACCTCACTCATTATAATATGTACACATAGGTTATCTCTCACCTGTCTCAGTATGTTACACACAGCTGTCTCACCTCACTCATTATAATATGTACATATAGGTTATCTCTTACCTGTCTCAGTATGTTACACACAGCTGTCTCACCTCACTCATTATAATATGTACACATAGGTTATCTCTCACCTGTCTCAGTATGTTACACACAGCTGTCTCTCCTCACTCATTATAATATGTACATATAGGTTATCTCTCACCTGTCTCAGTATGTTACACATAGCTGTCTCACCTCACTCATTATATGTACACATAGGTTGTCTCTCACCTGTCTCAGTATGTTACACACAGCTGTCTCACCTCACTCATTATAATATGTACACATAGGTTGTCTCTCACCTGTCTCAGTGTGTTACACAAAGCTGTCTCACCTCACTCATTATAATATGTACACATAGGTTATCTCTCACCTGTCTCAGTGTGTTACACACAGCAGTCTCACCTCCCTAATTATAATATGTACATATAGGTTATCTCTCACCTGTCTCAGTATGTTACACACAGCTGTCTCACCTCACTCATTATATGTACACATAGGTTATCTCTCACCTGTCTCAGTATGTTACACACAACTGTTTCACCTCACTCATTATAATATGTACACATAGGTTATCTCTCACCTGTCTCAGTATGTTACACACAGCTGTCTCACCTCACTCATTATAATATGTACACACAGGTTATGTCTCACCTGTCTCAGTATGTTACATACACCTGTCTCACCTCACTCATTATAATATGTACATGTAGGTCATCTCTCACCTGTCTCAGTATGTTACACACAGCTGTCTCACCTCACTCATAATATGTACACAAAGGTTATGTCTCACCTGTCTCAGTATGTTACATACAGCTGTCTCACCTCACTCATTATAATATGTACACTTAGGTTATCTCTCACCTGTCTCAATAGGTTACACACAGCTGTCTCACCTCACTCATTATAATATGTACATATAGGTTATCTCTCACCTGTCTCAGTATGTTACACACAGCTGTCTCACCTCACTCATTATAATATGTACACATAGGTTATCTCTCACCTGTCTCAGTATGTTACACACAGCTGTCTCACCTCACTCATTATAATATGTACATATAGATTATCTCTCGCCTGTCTCAATAGGTCACACACAGCTGTCTCACCTCACTCATTATAATATGTACACATAGGTTATCTCTCACCTGTCTCAGTATGTTACACACAGCTGTCTCACCTCACTCATTATAATATGTACACATAGGTTATCTCTCACCTGTCTCAGTATGTTACACACAGCTGTCTCACCTCACTCATTATATGTACACATAGGTTGTCTCTCACCTGTCTCAGTATGTTACACACAGCTGTCTCACCTCACTCATTATAATATGTACACATAGGTTATCTCTCACCTGTCTCAATAGGTTACACACAGCTGTCTCACCTCACTCATTATAATATGTACATATAGGTTATCTCTTACCTGTCTCAGTATGTTACACACAGCTGTCTCACCTCACTCATTATAATATGTACACATAGGTTATCTCTCACCTGTCTCAGTATGTTACACACAGCTGTCTCTCCTCACTCATTATAATATGTACATATAGGTTATCTCTCACCTGTCTCAGTATGTTACACATAGCTGTCTCACCTCACTCATTATATGTACACATAGGTTGTCTCTCACCTGTCTCAGTATGTTACACACAGCTGTCTCACCTCACTCATTATAATATGTACACATAGGTTGTCTCTCACCTGTCTCAGTGTGTTACACAAAGCTGTCTCACCTCACTCATTATAATATGTACACATAGGTTATCTCTCACCTGTCTCAGTGTGTTACACACAGCAGTCTCACCTCCCTAATTATAATATGTACATATAGGTTATCTCTCACCTGTCTCAGTATGTTACACACAGCTGTCTCACCTCACTCATTATATGTACACATAGGTTATCTCTCACCTGTCTCAGTATGTTACACACAACTGTTTCACCTCACTCATTATAATATGTACACATAGGTTATCTCTCACCTGTCTCAGTATGTTACACACAGCTGTCTCACCTCACTCATTATAATATGTACACACAGGTTATGTCTCACCTGTCTCAGTATGTTACATACACCTGTCTCACCTCACTCATTATAATATGTACATGTAGGTCATCTCTCACCTGTCTCAGTATGTTACACACAGCTGTCTCACCTCACTCATAATATGTACACAAAGGTTATGTCTCACCTGTCTCAGTATGTTACATACAGCTGTCTCACCTCACTCATTATAATATGTACACTTAGGTTATCTCTCACCTGTCTCAATAGGTTACACACAGCTGTCTCACCTCACTCATTATAATATGTACATATAGGTTATCTCTCACCTGTCTCAGTATGTTACACACAGCTGTCTCACCTCACTCATTATAATATGTACACATAGGTTATCTCTCACCTGTCTCAGTATGTTACACACAGCTGTCTCACCTCACTCATTATAATATGTACATATAGATTATCTCTCGCCTGTCTCAATAGGTCACACACAGCTGTCTCACCTCACTCATTATAATATGTACACATAGGTTATCTCTCACCTGTCTCAGTATGTTACACACAGCTGTCTCACCTCACTCATTATAATATGTACACATAGGTTATCTCTCACCTGTCTCAGTATGTTACACACAGCTGTCTCACCTCACTCATTATATGTACACATAGGTTGTCTCTCACCTGTCTCAGTATGTTACACACAGCTGTCTCACCTCACTCATTATAATATGTACACATAGGTTATCTCTCACCTGTCTCAGTATGTTACACACAGCTGTCACACCTCACTCATTATAATATGTACACATAGGTTATCTCTCACCTGTCTCAGTATGTTACACACAGCTGTCTCTCCTCACTCATTATAATATGTACACATAGGTTATCTCTCACCTGTCTCAGTATGTTACACACAGCTGTCTCTCCTCACTCATTATAATATGTACACATAGATTATCCCTCACCTGTCTCAGTATGTTACACACAGCTGTATCATCTCAATCATTATAATATGTACACATAGGTTATCTCTCACCTGTCTCAATAGGTTACATACAGCTGTCTCACCTCACTAATTATAATATGAACACATAGGTTATCTCTCACCTGTCTCAGTATGTTACACACAGCTGTCTCACCTCATTCATTATAATATGTACATATAGGTTATCTCTCACCTGTCTCAGTATGTTACACACAGCTGTCTCACCTCATTCATTATAATATGTACATATAGGTTATCTCTCACCTGTCTCAGTATGTTACACACAGCTGTCTCATCTCACTCATTATAATATGTACACATAGGTTATCTCTCACCTGTCTCAATAGGTTACACACAGCGGTCTCACCTCACTCCTTATAATATGTACATATAGGTTATCTCTCACCTGTCTCAGTATGTTACATACAGCTGTCTCACCTCACTCATTATAATATGTACATGTAGGTCATCTCTCACCTGTCTCAGTATGTTACACACAGCTTTCTCACCTCACTCATAATATGTACACAAAGGTTATGTCTCACCTGTCTCAGTATGTTACATACAGCTGTCTCACCTCACTCATTATAATATGTACACCTAGGTTATCTCTCACCTGTCTCAATAGGTTACACACAGCTGTCTCACCTCACTCATTATAATATGTACATATAGGTTATCTCTCACCTGTCTCAGTATGTTACACACAGCTGTCTCACCTCACTCATTATAATATGTACACATAGGTTATCTCTCACCTGTCTCAGTATGTTACACACAGCTGTCTCACCTCACTCATTATAATATGTACATATAGATTATCTCTCTCCTGTCTCAATAGGTCACACACAGCTGTCTCACCTCACTCATTATAATATGTACACATAGGTTATCTCTCACCTGTCTCAGTATGTTACACACAGCTGTCTCACCTCACTCATTATAATATGTACACATAGGTTATCTCTCACCTGTCTCAGTATGTTACACACAGCTGTCTCACCTCACTCATTATATGTACACATAGGTTGTCTCTCACCTGTCTCAGTATGTTACACACAGCTGTCTCACCTCACTCATTATAATATGTACACATAGGTTATCTCTCACCTGTCTCAGTATGTTACACACAGCTGTCACACCTCACTCATTATAATATGTACACATAGGTTATCTCTCACCTGTCTCAGTATGTTACACACAGCTGTCTCTCCTCACTCATTATAATATGTACACATAGGTTATCTCTCACCTGTCTCAGTATGTTACACACAGCTGTCTCTCCTCACTCATTATAATATGTACACATAGATTATCCCTCACCTGTCTCAGTATGTTACACACAGCTGTATCATCTCACTCTTTATAATATGTACACATAGGTTATCTCTCACCTGTCTCAATAGGTTACATACAGCTGTCTCATCTCATTAATTATAATATGAACACATAGGTTATCTCTCACCTGTCTCAGTATGTTACACACAGCTGTCTCACCTCATTCATTATAATATGTACATATAGGTTATCTCTCACCTGTCTCAGTATGTTACACACAGCTGTCTCATCTCACTCATTATAATATGTACACATAGGTTATCTCTCACCTGTCTCAATAGGTTACACACAGCGGTCTCACCTCACTCCTTATAATATGTACATATAGGTTATCTCTCACCTGTCTCAGTATGTTACACACAGCTGTCTCTCCTCACTCATTATAATAAGTACACATAGGTTATCTCTCACCTGTCTCAGTATATTACACACAGCTGTCTCACCTCACCTCATTATAATATGTACACATAGGTTATCTCTCACCTGTCTCAGTATATTACACACAGCTGTCTCACCTCACTCCTTATAATATGTACACATAGGTTATCTCTCACCTGTCTCAGTATGTTACACACAGCGGTCTCACCTCACTCATTATAATATGTACACATAGGTTATCTCTCACATGTCTCAGTATGTTACACACAGCTGTCTCATCTCATTCATTATAATATGTACACATAGGTTATCTCTCACCTGTCTCAGTATGTTACATACAGCTGTCTCACCTCACTCATTATAATATGTACACATAGGTTATCTCTCAACTGTCTCAGTATGTTACATACAGCTGTCTCACCTCTCTCATTATAATATGTACACATAGGTTATCTCTCACCTGTCTCAATAGGTTACACACAGCTGTCTCACCTCACTCATTATAATATGTACATATAGGTTATCTCTCACCTGTCTCAGTATGTTACACACAGCTGTCTCACCTCACTCATTATATGTACACATAGGTTGTCTCTCACCTGTCTCAGTATGTTACACACAGCTGTCTCACCTCACTCATTATAATATGTACACATAGGTTGTCTCTCACCTGTCTCAGTATGTTACACACAGCTGTCTCACCTCACTCATTATAATATGTACACATAGGTTATCTCTCACCTGTCTTAGTGTGTTACACACAGCAGTCTCACCTCCCTAATTATAATATGTACATATAGGTTATCTCTCACCTGTCTCAGTATGTTATACACAGCTGTCTCACCTCACTCATTATAATATGTACACATAGGTTATCTCTCACCTGTCTCAGTATGTTACACACAGCTGTTTCACCTCACTCATTATAATATGTACACATAGGTTATCTCTCACCTGTCTCAGTATGTTACACACCGCTGTCTCACCTCACTCATTATAATATGTACACATAGGTTATCTCTCACCTGTCTCAATACGTTACACACAGCTGTCTCACCTCACTCATTATAATATGTACACATAGGTTATCTCTCACCTGTCTCAGTATCTTACACAAAGCTGTCTCACCTCACTCATTATAATATGTACATGTAGGTCATCTCTCACCTGTCTCAGTATGTTACACACAGCTGTCTCACCTCACTCATTATAATATGTAAACATAGGTTATGTCTCACCTGTCTCAGTATGTTACATACAGCTGTCTCACCTCACTCATTATAATATGTACACCTAGGTTATCTCTCACCTGTCTCAATAGGTTACACACAGCTGTCTCACCTCACTCATTATAATATGTACATATAGGTTATCTCTCACCTGTCTCAGTATGTTACACACAGCTGTCTCATCTCACTCATTATAATATGTACACATAGGTTATCTCTCACCTGTCTCAGTATGTTACACACAGCTGTCTCACCTCACTCATTATAATATGTACATATAGGTTATCTCTCTCCTGTCTCAATATTTCACACACAGCTGTCTCACCTCACTCATTATAATATGTACACATAGGTTATCTCTCACCTGTCTCAGTATGTTACACACAGCTGTCTCACCTCACTCATTATAATATGTACACATAGGTTATCTCTCACCTGTCTCAGTATGTTACATACAGCTGTCTCACCTCACTCATTATATGTACACATAGGTTGTCTCTCACCTGTCTCAGTATGTTACACACAGCTGTCTCACCTCACTCATTATAATATGTACACATAGGTTATCTCTCACCTGTCTCAGTATGTTACACGCAGCTGTCACACCTCACTCATTATAATATGTACACATAGGTTATCTCTCACCTGTCTCAGTATGTTACACACAGCTGTCTCTCCTCACTCATTATAATATGTACACATAGATTATCCCTCACCTGTCTCAGTATGTTACACACAGCTGTATCATCTCACTCATTATAATATGTACACATAGGTTATCTCTCACCTGTCTCAATAGGTTACATACAGCTGTCTCACCTCACTAATTATAATATGTACACATAGGTTATCTCTCACCTGTCTCAGTATGTTACACACAGCTGTCTCACCTCATTCATTATAATATGTACATATAGGTTATCTCTCACCTGTCTCAGTATGTTACACACAGCTGTCTCATCTCACTCATTATAATATGTACACATAGGTTATCTCTCACCTGTCTCAATAGGTTACACACAGCGGTCTCACCTCACTCCTTATAATATGTACACATAGGTTATCTCTCACCTGTCTCAGTATGTTACACACAGCTGTCTCTCCTCACTCATTATAATATGTACACATAGGTTATCTCTCACCTGTCTCAGTATATTACACACAGCTGTCTCACCTCACTCCTTATAATATGTACACATAGGTTATCTCTCACCTGTCTCAGTATATTACACACAGCTGTCTCACCTCACTCCTTATAATATGTACACATAGGTTATCTCTCACCTGTCTCAGTATGTTACACACAGCAGTCTCACCTCACTCATTATAATATGTACACATAGGTTATCTCTCACCTGTGTCAGTATGTTACATACAGCTGTCTAATCTCAATCATTATAATATGTACACATAGGTTATCTCTCACCTGTCTCAGTATGTTACACACAGCGGTCTCACCTCACTCATTATAATATGTACACATAGGTTATCTCTCACCTGTCTCAGTATGTTACACACAGCTGTCTCATCTCACTCATTATAATATGTACACATAGGTTATCTCTCACCTGTCTCAGTATCTTACATACAGCTGTCTCACCTCACTCATAATATGTACACATAGGTTGTCTCTCACCTGTCTCAGTATGTTACATACAGCTGTCTCATCTCACTCATTATAATATGTACATATAGGTTATCTCTCACCTGTCTCAGTATGTTTTGTTTTTTTTTTGTTATAATTTTTTATTATAATTCAACACAGTTGTACATTTTTATACATTTTCCAAAAAGAAAGGAGAAGAAGGATATATAAGCGATGAGAAAAATAAAAATCAAAACATCCATGAAAGATCCACATGCTAATATTCTTATCCAAAGAATTTTGAATCAAGCATTCCTTTATCTCTAATATTTCCCTGTTGAATTATATTTTATATACTTCTCTGAACAATGCTAAACAGAACCAGACAAAAACAAAACAGAACAAGCAACAAAAGAGAGAAAAAAAAAAAAAAAGAGAAAGGGTTTCCCACTCGTCCGTCCTCCCCCCCCAGCTCCCCAACATCATGTCCAATTACCAGAGTCCCAGCAATGCCGGCTTTGTCTTGTGTTCAGGTCTGGGCGCTAACATCTAAGAAATGTTTATTAGCAATAGCAAGCTCCATGGACACTGATCCCCGAAAGGGGGAAATCAGTTGTAGTTGTATTTCCTTCGGGAAGCTGGCAATTACATTCCGCCATTTTAATATAAAACGATTAATTTGTGTTTCTGAATTTATAGATGTGTCCATTTGCTCCATAATCAGTATATTTTTCAGTTTTTGAATAAATTCTGTTAAAGTTGGGGGTTTACTAGATTTCCAGTACTTCAATATAAGTAGTCTACCGACCATTATTGCTGAATTTAATTGAGGTGAATGTTTATATGTGCCTATTTTTTGTCCGTCTATGAAGAATATTATATGTTCCAATTTAAATTGGAGGTTTATGTGATTAATTTTATTCAGCCAGGCGTTAGTCTTATACCAAAACTTCCTGATTTTAGGGCAAGTCCAAAAGCAATGGTTCAAGTCAGCATTAAAAGCTTTACATTTATGACATGAAGCCACGGAGTGGTCCCATTTTGCTTTCTTACTAGGAGTAATATATATTCTATTTATTAATTTAGTGTGGGACTCACGCCATGAAGTGGATAATGTTGCTGAGTCAGCAAATGTAAAGCTTTTATGTATAATTTCTGGTGACACCTGCCAATTTTTGGCAATATGCTCCAAATTTTTCTTCCCATATTCTAGCATAATTGCTTTATATAGTGAAGATACGTTATATTTCCCTATTTTAAAGAAATTAATAGGTATCTGTAGGATATTCCATGCACATTCATCTGAAGGATCGAATGAAAATTCCTTTAAGAAATGACGGGCTTGGAAGTATGGGAAGAAATCTTTTTTTGAAATCGCATATTCAGTAGCTAAATCCTGTAGTGATCTACATGCCCCTGAGCCCCTTTCTCTTAGCTGATCTATATATATTAAGCCCTGTTGCGCCCAGGTATTGAAAGTACGAGAATTCAATGCTGCTGGGAAATTAGGGTTGCCCGTAATTGTTAGATATTTGGAGAATTTATAATTAATATGAATTTTTTTAAGAAGTTTCTGCCAGGCCCTAATTACACTATAAATAGTTGGTAAAAGTTTAATTTTAGTTGGACATTTATTCATATTACAATGCAATAATGCTTTTAAAGAATAGGGTCTGGTTAAAATTGTTTCCAATTTCTGGTCAACTATATATTCTGCATTTGTTAGCCATTCAATTGCAATTTTAGAGATGCATACTAGATTATAAATCTCGATATCTGGGAAGCTCAATCCCCCATATTGTCTAGGCAAAGCCAGTCTTGTTAATCCGATGGCCCTTCTTTTTTCCCCCCAGATAAATTGTGCAAATAACTGATTGAGTAGTTTTATATCTTTTTGCTTTATAATAACTGGGAGATTTTGCATTAAATAAAGGAGCTTAGGGAAGATCACCATCTTGATTATATTAATTTTGCCAGATAAAGTTAGGTAAAATTTCGACCAAGTATCTAAGTCCTGCCTAATCTTAGTAATGATTGGTATATAATTAAGTTCATACCATTCATTATAGTTTTTAGAAAGTTTAATCCCCAGGTAAACAAAGTTAAATTTAGCTTCTTTAAAATGATGTTGCCGGTATGATTCTTTGTTTTTGCTTAACCAAAAAATTTCTGATTTATGAGTGTTGACTTTGTAGCCTGAGAATGCACTAAATTCTTGAAGGATATGGATTAGTAAAGGAATATACTTAGCAGTGTTAGCGGTCAGGACTAGTAGGTCATCAGCATATAGAAGTGTGGTGACTTTCCTATGTCCCAAGTTGATCCCTTCAATCTCTTTTCTTATGGATATTACAAGTGGTTCTAATGCTAAATTAAAAAGGTAAGGGGATAATGGACATCCCTGTCGTACACCTTTATTCAATGGGAAGTGTGTAGTGGGGGTGCCGTTGACCAGAACAGATGAGGTTGAGGATTTATAAATTGTTCGAATAAAATCGACAAACGCCCCCTCGACTCCAAATCCTGGGAGAGCTGTGAACAGGTGATCCCAAGAGATGGAGTCGAAGGCTTTTTCTGCATCAATTAATATTAGGGCGGCATCCGATGTTGGGTTTTTATGCAGACAGGACTGGTTTAAAATTAATTGTAGTTTCCGTAAGTTCCGTGTAGCAATCCTGCCTGACATAAACCCAACCTGGTCCTTATATATCAAGAGCCCGATAAAAGATTTTAAGCGATCCGCAATAATACTCATCAGAATCTTATAATCGCTGTTAAGGAGCGATATCGGTCTGTATGAAGATATCTGTTCTTTGTCCTTACCTTTCTTGAGGATAAGAACTATTTGTGATGCGGCGAAATATCTAGAACATATTTTTTATTCCAGATAATAACTATTGAAAAGAGAGACCAGAGTTTGACCAATATCATCTGACAGTATTTTATACAATTCTATAGGGAGCTGGTCAGGCCCTGCAGCTTTATTAGTTGTTGCTTTCTTTATTGCATTTAGTACTTCATTGAGAGTAATAGGAGCATTCAGCATCTCTCTTTGTTCATCCGATATTTTTGGAATTTTAGTCTTATGCCAAAAATTATTTTTACTCAGTGTATCTATTTTCTCTTCCGAATAAAGATCTTGAAAATAATTTGTAACTAAGCTGGTAATATCCTCACTTTTAATAACTCTACCAGACGTAGATTTGATCGCTTCAATCGTGGATTTCTTTTCTTTTGATTTAGTTAAATTAGCCAAAAATTTCCCTGCTTTCCCACCATGTCTATAATAGAAAAACCTAGATCTGAGTGTATCTTGAGCGCTTTTTTGTGTTAGAAAGATTTCTCTTTCTTTTTTAACCACTTGATACTTTTCCCAGAGTTTCCTTGATGGGTCACTAATGTACATATTATAAGCATTACGTAACTGGTTAGCAAGCTGGTTATCCCGCATTATACTTTTCCTTTTTTGTATAATTAAGTATGCTTTAATCTCACCCCTAATTACGGCCTTAAATGATTCCCATAATGTTTCAGTGTGTATATACGGGGAGGCATTTATATCAAAAAACTCTTTCCATTTTATTTTCAGCCACGCTTTAAATTTAACATTGTCTGCCAGATGTCTTGGAAAGAAGAGTCTATTGTTGGACGGAAGTTGGATCTGCTTTAATATGATAGACAATGTCAAGATTGCATGGTCAGATATGACTATTTCCTTAATATCTGTAGTCATGTCTAGGTTTAACATATTTTCAGATACAAAAAAATAATCTATTCGAGACATTGTTTGGTGTGCTTTAGATTCACAAGAGAAGCATCTTACGTCTGGGTTATAAATGCGCCAAATATCCTTAATGTGGAGTAGACTAATAAAGTTTTTAAAAATTTTGGACTCTTGTTTACTATTTTTGTTCAGTGATGGTTTAAGCCTATCTAAGGTCGGGTAGACAGTTAAATTGAAATCCCCTGCAATAATCAGATTTTTTGAGTAAAGATGCAGTAATTTCCTCTGGAGATTAGCCCAGAAATTTTCATCCAGGTTATTAGGAGCATAGATATTGCAAAAGTTGAAAAGCATACCTTCTATACATACTTGCATAATGAGGAATCTTTCATCTGGGTCTAGTTCGGAGCTTAAGATGTTATATTGCAATCTTTTATTAAAAAGGATTGCCACACCTTTTTTCCTGGCTTTACATGGGGTATCCACTACTGCACCTACCCATCCTACTTTTAGTTTAGTAAGTTCTATTTCATGTAAATGTGTCTCCTGTAAAAATACTATGTCTGGCTTGTATCTGTTTAAATGTGAGATTATTTTTTTTCGTTTTTGAGGCGATGTGATACCGCCGACATTCCATGTCGCTAGATTAAGTTTAGGAATCATTAAAGTAGGGGTCTAGGGTGTATAAAAAGAGAGAGTACCAAATTTCTTTTCCCCTACTCTCATTCCCAGAAAAAGAAGAGGGGACTAGTAGAGAGAGGCCAGTGGGCGAGAGAAAGGGAGGAGTGGAGGGGACGAGAGAGAGGGAGGAGAGAGAGGGGGAGGAGAGGAGAAAAAAAAAAAAAAAAAAAAAAAAGAACTATGTCTCAGTATGTTACATACAGCTGTCTCATCTCACTCATTATAATATGTACACATAGGTTATCTCTCACCTGTCTCAGTATGTTACACACAGCTGTCTCACCTCACTCATTATAATATGTACACATAGGTTATCTCTCACCTGTCTCAGTATGTTACACACAGCAGTCTCACCTCACTCATTATAATATGTACACATAGGTTATCTCTCACCTGTCTCAGTATGTTACACACAGCTGTCTCACCTCTCTCATTATAATATGAACACATAGGTTATCTCTCGCCTGTCTCAGTATGTTACACACAGCTGTCTCACCTCACTCATTATAATATGTACACATAGGTTATCTCTCACCTGTCTCAATATGTTACATACAGCTGTCTCATCTCACTCATTATAATATGTACACATAGGTTATCTCTCACCTGTCTCAGTATGTTACAGATGTCTCACCTCATTCATTATAATATGTACACATAGGTTATCTCTCACCTGTCTCAGTACGTTACACACAGCTGTCTCATCTCACTCATTATAATATGTACACATAGGTTATCTCTCACCTGTCTCAGTATGTTACACACAGCGGTCTCACCTCACTCCTTATAATATGTACACATAGGTTGTCTCTCACCTGTCTCAGTATGTTACACACAGCTGTCTCACCTCACTCATTATAATATGTACACATAGTTTATCTCTCACCTGTCTCAGTATGTTACACACAGCTGTCTCATCTCACTCATTATAATATGTACACATAGGTTATCTCTCACCTGTCTCAGTATGTTACACACAGCTGTCTCACCTCACTTCTTATAATATGTACACATAGGTTGTCTCTCACCTGTCTCAGTATGTTACACACAGCTGTCTCACCTCACTCATTATAATATGTACACATAGTTTATCTCTCACCTGTCTCAGTATGTTACACACAGCTGTCTCATCTCACTCATTATAATATGTACACATAGGTTATCTCTCACCTGTCTCAGTATGTTACACACAGCAGTCTCACCTCACTCATTATAATATGTACACATAGGTTATCTCTCACCTGTCTCAGTATGTTACACACAGCTGTCTCACCTCACTCTTTATAATATGTACACATAGGTTATCTCTAACCTGTCTCAGTAAGTTACACACAGCTGTCTCACCACACTCATTATAATATGTACACATAGGTTATCTTTCACCTGTCTCAGTATGTTACACACAGCTGTCTCACCTCACTCATTATAATATGTACAAATAGGTTATCTCTCACCTGTCTCAGTATGTTACACACAGCTGTCTCTCCTCACTCATTATAATATGTACACATAGGTTATCTCTCACCTGTCTCAGTATGTTACATACAGCTGTCTCATCTCACTCATTATAATATGTACATATAGGTTATCTCTCACCTGTCTCAATAGGTCACACACAGCTGTCTCTGCCCTCAATGTGTAACTTTATTTTAAAGGGACATGAATCCAAAAATGTTCTTTCATGATTCAGATAGAGAATACCATTTTAAACAACTTTCCAATTTACTTCTATTATTTAATTTGCATCCTTCTCTTGTTATCTAGGAAAGCTCAGGGGCAGCAGAGAACCTAAGTTCTAGCTGCTGATTGTTGGCTACATATATATACCGATTGTGATTGGCTCACCCATGTGTTCAGTTAGAAACCAGTAGTGCATTGCTGCTCCTTCAACAAATGTTACCAAGATAATGAAACAGATTATATAATAGAAGTAAATTAGAAAGTTGTTTAAAATTGAATTCTCTATCTGAATCATGAAATAATTTTTTGGGGTTTCATGTCCCTTTAACCTATCTCAATATGTCATACTTAGCTTTCTCCACCTCACATTAGTGCCCAGTTATTCAAATTGTATACATATAAATTGATGCCTGATGAAACAGTGACAAACAGACCAACGTGTTGGAAATATTCTTTTATTGCTTTATAATTTTTTGCAGATACATACAATGTGAATTATTTTAAAGCAAATATTCTTTTAATGAGTATGTACTGACATATTGGGAATTATTTTAAACCTATTGTTTACTTTATTTGACATTTTCAGACAGTGGGAGGGATAGGGGAGTTCCCTGGGGTGAACAGGGGAGGTCCCATGGTGTGTCTGAATCTGTCTCAAATGTAATGATATTCTCTAAGCAGTACAACTGCAGATCTCACAGATTTATCTTGTCAGCTATATGTAGGTAAAGTTTGCTTAAAATCACATTTTACTAATTTAACTGCCAGAAAAGTATTATATACTAAACTAGATGAAAATGCAATTTAAATTGCAGTTAAAGCATTCCAGTTAATTTGTATTTGCAGCAAACCAAACTGAGTCATTATATCAATGTCAGGTGTTCCCCTCTTAACTTCACTCTCCCCTGTGAGATTCTCTATCCCAGAGAGATTCATTACTTTCTAAAGCAGTAAACTCTCATCATTTTGGGACTTCCAGGTTCTGCCATTTTTCTAAGAAAATTATGTTCAGTGCTGTGAAATCTGCTCTATAATTTCTCTGCATGCTGGAAAAGTTTTTATCATCCGGCCTCTGTATGATTCACACAATTATTTATCAGTATTTTGTCTATGTGATAAATACAGGTGCCTCTAAGTTATCAGTATATTTTACATAACTGTCTACATGACATTTTTCTTAGGTATACTTGATTTTTGGACTACAAAATCAGGAGATGAACTATGCAGCAAATGATTTTGTGATGTGTTCAGGTGGTGACAATTCCAATTAGCTTTAGGGGTTTTAAAGGGACAGTCTACACCAGAATTTTTATTGTTTTAAAAGATAGATAATCCCTTTATTACCCATTTCCCCGTGGCCGGACTTTTAGCCGACGGACACTTGGCCAACGGACACTTGGCTGACGGACATTTGGCCGACGGACATTTGGCCGAAACACAAGTGGCTGTCAGATAACAGTCCGGCCACGAGATAGATAGATTTGATAGATAGATAAATACATAGATTAGATAGATAGATAGATAGATAGATAGATAGATAGATCAATAGATGCAATAGATACATTTGATAGATACGATAGATAGATAGATTTGATAGATAAATAGATAGATTTGATAGATAGATAATTTCCCAGACAGAGAATTACAAAACGTGCGGCCTGGGACCCATGGTAAGGTTCCCAGAGGCAGTTGCGGTGCCCGAGGCTCTGATTAGAACAGAGCACTCTGGAACATATTCTTTAGCTTTCTGTCTGTCAGCCAAATGTCCGTTGGCCAAATGTCCGTCTGCCAAATGTCCTTCTGCCAAATGTCCTTCTGCATTTTGTCAGAGCACCCATTTCCCAGTTTTGCATAACCAACACAGTTATAATAATATACTTTTAACCTCTGTAATTATCTTGTTTCTAAGCCTCTGCAAACTGCCCCTTTTTTCAGTTCTTTTGACAGACTTGCAGTCTAGCCAATCAGTGACTGCTCCCAGATAACTTCACGTGCACGAGCACAGTGTTATCTATATGAAATACGTGAACTAACACCCTCTAGTGGTGGAAAAACTGTTAAAATGCAATCTGAAAGAGGTGGGCTTCAAGATCTAAGAAATTAGCATATGAACCTCCTAGGTTAAGCTTTCAACTAAGAATACCAAGAGAACAAAGCAAAATTGGTGATAAAAGTAAATTGGAAAATTGTTTAAAATTACATGCTCTATCTGAATCATGAAAGTTTATTTTGGTCTAGACTGTCCCTTTAACTGCAGAAACTTTTTAGGATTGTGATCACTGCAAAAGGTAAAAAAAAAAATCTGACAAAAGGGCAGAATTGTGAGCAACGCCATAGCTGTACACTATTAGCACCCTCTATATCTTGCAAAGCGACAACTCAACAGCATAATTCCAATAAATCTAGTACATTTTTACTACATTTCTAGGCTTTCCAAACGGAACACCTTGATCCTCATAAAAGCGCATTTTACCTGTTTCCGGTGAATGTATTGGCCATTGAGTATTTAGTTATTGTTTTACATATGTTTTCAGAGTAAAATTTAGTTCAAATTACACTATACAAATTGTAAACAAATGAAATATAATCACAAGAATTTTAATTGAAGGTTACATCAATGTCTCTAGAAATGTAAACATGCTAGAACATGACTCAGAATTATATTAATTATATTAGTTTATTAATTGAGTTGGGTTGGAAAAATGTATTTAAAGATATAAAGGAGAGGGAGAGAGGGCGCTGAAGCTCTGTATTCATACACGGTTTATGTTTTTCCAATTGCATTTGCATTGTTTGTCTTGCAGCTTCTGATAGCTAAACATAAAAGCATCAGGGGAGGAGGCATTACTTTTGTATTATTTAAAAGATTAGTAAAAGCACTGCTCTAGCAGTATAAATCAGTTTTCATTTTTAGATTCATGTTCCTTTAATGTCAGTTGCTCTTATCAATTAATCTCCAGTGGAGTCATTTAGAAAAGATGCCTTTGCAGGTCTTTACTGGGATGAAATCCTTTCACTTGAATGTGAAGGGCAGCTTATCAAAGACACACAAAGCTGGCTTTTGACATTACAAAGGGGAGCAGGAAATTGCAGAATTGAGGAAGCAGGGGCCAGGGCTGCAGTCATATAATTAACAGGAGCCAGTACAAGGTGATAGTTCATGGGGCCATCTGGGGGGGAAAAGTCTAATCCATCCTTGTATCCCTTATTTATATACTCCTAAGAATGTTTTATTTTGGCATTTAAACAGTTTATCTGACAACACTGTATCATACTAAATTGACTAATTGTATTTATTATACATACAACTGATTTATCAATGTATTTCACCTATTCACATATAAAAATTAAGGCAAACCAAAAAGCCCTGTAAGATATTTAATAGTTTGCAATGATTAGTATACATGATCACTTGACAGAAATAGCTGTCACTTAAAGGGACATGAAACCCAATTTTTTTCTTTCGTGATTTAGAAAGAGCATGTCATTTTAAACAACTTTCTAATTCACTTTTATTATCTAATTTGCTTCATTCTCTTGATATCACTTGCTGAAAAGCATATCTAGATATGCTCAGTAGCTTCTGATTGGTTGCTGCACATAAAGGCCTTGTTTGATTGGCTCACACATGTGCATTGCTATTTCTTCAACAAAGGATATCTAAAGAATTGAGCAAATTAGATAATAGAAGTAAATTGGAAAGTTGTTTAAAATTGCATGCCCTATCTGAATCATGAAAGTATAATTTTGACTAGACTGTCCCTTTAATATTTATTTGTTTACTTTTGACGACTTTAAGGACATCTTATCATCTAAAAACTGTCATTTTGTTATGCCATAGAAAAAAAGGAACACCATCTGCAATAACAGCCACTAACAAACTGACATGAATAAGTTTGAGCGTTTGCTGACATCTGATTACTATTACATTAGAAAATAAGTAATAATTTGATCTTCTTTTCATAGTGGTGAAATACTTATGGACAGTGTGATTTGCAGAAGAGACTTTTAATAGTGTGTCACGTTATTTAACAGTTTGGCATAACAGCTTTGATAAACTGAAGGGTAATGTGATTTTGAACGTGTTGATTACTTAAAATTAGCTTTTTCAAAAATACCACCAAGGAAACAAAGCAAATTTGATGATAAAAGTAAATTGGAAAGTTGTTTAAAATTGCATGCCCTATCTAAATCATAAAAAGTTTAATTTTTACTAGACTGTCCCTTTAATTGTTCTTCTAATTACATTTATAATAAAATATGAAGAAAAAAATATTAGAATAGTCACATTATAGAAAATACCAACTTCATGGCCATCCCATGACCTAAATTCAAAACACTTGGTAAACCCATACTAATCTCTAGTTATCCCCACTAATCCCCCAGCATGCTCCAATTCCTGGGCCTTCTTCCAACTTAAACTTTCGGGGTCTCAGCCCCATCACTCATAATAGCGGTCCCAAGCGGTGAAGCCTGGAACAGGTGTGCTGCTGTGACAATGACAGCGAGGGTTTTGTGTAGCTGCAATACCAATAATCGCCAGTAGGGGGTGTGAGAATTGCATGATCCATAAACTCAAAATGTAACCTTTATTGCTTATTAATTCTTGTCACTACCGCTTACCAAGGGAATGTTACAAAGTAATACAATAAATATAACATGTTATAGCTTTCTAATCTATAGTTGCAGACATCTGTAATACTCAGTAGCAACTTTTCTGAAAAATTACAAATTGTACCTATTACAGTTCATTGTTACAAATGTAGAAGTTTATTTTTTAAAATATTTAACTACCATTGTAACCTCCTACATATCAATATTCTTAGCAACATTGTTGTTATTATTTGTATAGCAGATTATCTTGGGGGGGGGATCCATCAGTGATAATAGGTTATTCATTTACAGCATCAAATATCCCCTTACATCTGCATTGTCTTTGTAAAGGCAGAAGAGCTATTGCTGAATATTTCCCTATACTGAAATATACTCCTTGCATTTACTGCACCTATTTACATTTATTTTCCATTGTTACCAATACATGTCAATCTCAAGGCAATGCTCAAACATCTCATCATTTCACACTCCTGAGTAGTAAGAATTTGGGTATCCCTGATGACAATCATTATTAAGACGTTAGTTTTAGTAATACCTGAATTAGTGAGGCTGAGTTGGATGGATAAATGCATAGTAATCCTAATTATACAGGATTATAACACTCTTTGCTCTCACACAAAGGAGCTATTGCATATTCTATCACAAAAGATTAGAAACGCCTCAGCGAGCACAGATACAGAACACGTTATAGGGAATATATACAAAACAATGCACACATGGCTCACACACTATGCACCCAACACGTGCACGCGCACTGCACACACATGTCTGCCCAGACACATTAGGGACTGGATGGGAAGGGATAAACAACCTATTTGGCTGTCAAAATGATCAGATGTATCAGACAATATAGATCATTTACAGTCATAGACCAAACTGTGTCTACGAGATAAGCATTTATAATTATACAGAGTATACTGACACCCGAAGTGTTGCTCCAACATATTGTGATTTCAATATTGTATCAGTAATCACTCAGCTTTATACAATGCAGTGAGCACACAAAAATAAACTTCATTCCATTAATAAATGAAGGCGTATGTGCTTATGTGTATGTATATGTATGACTATATATATATATATATATATATATATATATATATATATATATATATATATACACACACATACATACATACATACATACATACATTCATACATACATACATACATATTATAATATGCACATAAAAATGTATACTTACATCAGATAGCGTTTGTGATATGATGATATATATATATATATGTATTATATATGTATGTATATCTATATCTATCTATCTATCTATCTATCTATCTATATATATATCTATATATATATATATATATATATATATATATATATATATATATATATATATATATTCATTTTACAGTTATTTATTTTGCCAATTCTACAGTATGATCCCCAGGTGTGCTTTGGCAAGTGAAGGGTGAAGATACAGAACCACATGGAGGATGCTTCTGCTCTGGTTTCAGGTTATTTATTGCCAATTGGCACAATTCCTCGCTGCCTGGAGACTTGTTGACACAGCCATGTGCTTTCCATGCTCTGATACTACTACTACTATCAGACGTAAGGAGTGTTACACACCCGTATGGGAGACAAAGCTCAGCCCAATGCAGTCTTTACAACAGAAGCTGTTATGGTGGGTTGTTATGACAACGGGACACCCAGGCGTACCAAGGCATCCCAACCTCCAGAACCCTTTCACTGCTGGATCTGCACAGCAATCCTCCAAAAAATACAGTGGTGCATCTGCATGAATGGCCATAACAGATTTTGGTGTGGTGCAGTGTAATGGGAGAGAATTAACCCATAACTGTCAGGGCTTTCTTGCAGCTAAGTGATAAACCATGAACACACAGGTCAGATAATAATTTAAAAGGGAAGCAAATGCGCAAACATCCTTCTTGTCTGAGGTCTAGTGCCCTGCCTCTTATCTGTTTATAGTTTATCTGCCATTGTTCATTTAACTGAATACAAATACAAGTGCATAGGGTGAGATTCCTTAACTTTACCTAAATTACACCTAAAACAGATTGCAAGCTGTTTGGTCCTCTGCTGCCTCCTACCCTACTGACCCTCCTGAGTATGTGCAAAACCCCATTGACATTGAGCTTACAAGTGCAATCATAGACTTACCAACCATGAAGAGGACCAGCCCCAGCACTAGCCAGCCGCAGCTTCCACAAGCCATGGGAATCACTTTGAAGTATTTTCCAAAAAAAAGAAAATCCCAAGAGAAGAATAAGAAGGGAACCCGGAGAGCAGAGCAGCACAAAAGAATAGTAAGTCAGACCCAGACACTCCTCACTGGGACAAGTGGGGACACGGTTGCACCATTTTGCACAAGCACTAACAAATTGTCAGCATCCCCTTTACTGCTCCAAAACCATCAGTGAGTGTGCACTGAACCAACAGCTCCCAAAGATCTCCCCCTCCCTCTCCCACCACAGTCCTCTTGAGGCCCTTTCTGGGGAACAAAAGATCCAGCCAGTGCTTTCTGCCAGCGGACTTTTTAAGCAAGTGATCCCCACGCTTTTGAACTACGGGCGTGTGGATTTCAGGGGGAGGGACCCAATAGAATCCCCCTCCCTTCTCCCCAAACCTTGTCACATTGACTTTTATCTTTCATCTCCTTTTTATTTACAAATTAAAGATGAGCCTCCAAGGTATAGTTGTTATACTCATCATTATGTCTCATTACAACATGCTGATGTTATGTAAGTCAAGAAGACATATAAGCATAATGTATAGCTGTCACATCAGCTTGACATCCACTGCTCTCCTGGCTCTACAGCGAACGGTGATATTAATTTAATGGGCTGGTTTGACTTGTTCCTAAATGCAGAGAGGCAGAACAAAGGATTATCCAGAGAGAAAGGATGGAATCTATTCATAGGAAGGCAGATTATAGGAGAAAGGGTGGATAATATTTAGAGGGAAATAGAGGGAGAAAGGATGGAAGATTTTTGGAGTAAGATATAGGATGGGAGATACATTCAGGGAGGAAAATCTAAGAAAGGGGAAAATAGAGGATGAGATTGTGAAATAGAGGTTGATAGAAGATAAGGTTAAAGATACAAATACTCAGAGAAATGTGGTGGAAACGATTAAAGATACTCATAGTGAGATGGAGGGTGGAAGTTACTCAGAAAGAGGATAGGAAATACTAAGGCCGAGTGAGATAATGGAGAAGGAATGGACTGACAATATTCAGAAGATAGAAAACATAGAAGATGCTCATGGTACAGAATAGGATCAGGAGGGGAGAGGATAGGGGAATGTTGCTAGGTACTTTTAGAAGATATTATGCAGACACTTCCAGAGAAAGATTGTTTATTAAAAACTGAAATTAGGAACAGAGGGAGAATATGAAAATTCTAAAAGTTATGTTAATAAAAACAGAAATATTTTTTTATAAAGAGCAATGGGGACTGAGGGGTAATTAAGGGGGCATGTACAAATTAAATAAGACATTTTCAAAGATCTTATCAATTAAGAGATACTTTGATTTGGTTACTCAGATGTTCCCTTAATTAACTGACATTATTTTTTTTAAATTTTCTTTGGCTTCCATGAGGTCTGTAAATACTCTAAGAACCCCCTTGAAAAATCATGTGATAGGCTTGTTTCTTAGGGCCGGTGATCTAAAGCTCTCTGTTCTGGCGAGATACTTTCAATTAAGAGATACTTGGATTTGGTTACTCAGATGACATGAGATCTATGTATGTTATAAGATACTTAGGGCCAGATTACAAGTGGTGCGCTAACAGTTATACCCAAGCAATATCGGGTTAATCGCAGATTTTTTAGCGCGCATTTGATGTTGCATGCGTATTACAAATAGAAAGTAAACGCGATCGCTTAAGCACAATTGAATTTAATGCACATCGGCATAGAACAACTTCAGAGCACTGGTTAACGGTTTTGCCAAAAAAAAGGGTCACAAAACACAACAAAAATACAATTAAAAGTAACAGTTAGCCTCATTATAACACAATCTAATAACAATTATTTTAACCAATCAGCAAGCGCTAAACAGGTGCTGAACCAAAAAAAGGGTCGGCTCCTAAGCTTTACATTCCTGCTTTTTTTAAATAAAGATAGCAAGAGAAAGAAGAAAAATTGCTAATAGGAGTAAATTAGAAAGATGCTTAAAATTGCATGCTCTATCTGAATCATTAAAGAAAACATTTGGTTTTAGTGTCCCTTTAATGCCATTTGCCTGCAGTTTTTTCTAACACCCAAGATCTCCTGTCTGAGCACTTTATAACTTTTTTGTGCAATATTTTTTTGAAATAATTTTTATGAGACAGTGCTAATATGAGTGTAACGGTAATGTATATTTGAAGTGTTTTGTGCAACTTTTTAGTTTAGGCAAACAGTTCACAGCTCTGAGATCGCGGAAAAGGATTAAAGCATAAAGACGATTGCGATAGCGCAATCGCGATTTGGCTCCATTTGTAATATCAGCAAAATGAAAATGGCTCGCAAAATCACGATTGCGCTAGCGCAAAACCGTTTGCGCCTCACTTGTAATCTAGCCCAAAGTGTTTAGCTAGTAATCCCTTATATATAGACTAGTGGTTTAACTGTAATCTTGCACTGAGGCCAGATATATGTCCAGCAATCTAACTTTAAAAAATGTATTATTAATATTATTATCATTATCATCATTTATTCAAATTATATAGCCACTATTCACATTTCAGGAAGTATGACCACTAATTCATTAAAGAGAGCTATAACCAATATCGATTATGTTGCGGCAGGCACTGTATATAACCGGCAACTGGATATTCAGATAACTTATGCAATCAGTAATTCATCTCTGGCACCTTCTCCCACTTATAAACCCTTTTTCTAACTCTCCCAACCTCCTTATTCTCTCCCTCATTTTTCTTTCCATCTCTCTCAAAACTCGCATCTGCTTGGTATACTTTATTGAAGAGTAAACCTAGGCAGTCTAAGCAGTCTAAAACATTGCTGCAACAAAGGATACCATGAGAAGAAAGCAAATATGAAAACAGAAGTATATTGCAAAGATTTTTTGTTTTTTAAACTGCAAACTCTATCTGAATCGTTGAATTGTATTTTTGCGTTTACTGTTCCTTTAATTAGCTGCCATTTTTTTTTTTTATATTTAATTGTCTTTATTGAATTTTATATATAGTACAGTACATTAGTTCGCTCATGTAATAAAAGCAGTTCACCTGGATAAATGCAGTACCTATACATTACTCATAGCTTCATAAACAACTAATGCACTTCTTGGGTTGATTTTAAGAAAAACAAAACAATAACCAAACTGTATAACTTACCAAGTCTCTCTTGTGCGTGTTCCGTGTCATACTACGAGGGCCCCCTGCACAGCGTGTCCTTGTCAGATCCCCCAGACCGGCTTGTTTATCTCTCTAGCCTCCGGGTCGTGGAAAAGTGGGAAAGGTCAGTTCTGTCATGTTGTTTCTATCTGTCATAAGTCAAATATACTTTTCATGTCACACTCGTATCTTGTGAACACTTCCTAGTGTTAAGAGGCATCTTATGTTGTAATTCGTCCCATATAAATTTTAGGTCGTGGAAGAATGCTATTTTGTTAGATTTAAAGTAACCATATTCCTCCATAGAGAGCCGACCACTCCCCAAATGATGGGCATGTTTGAGTTTTCCACCCCCGGGCTATTAATAGTCTGGCTGTGTTTAGTGACAGCTGGATTAGTCTGCTTCTTAATCTACACTTACATTTTGTGGGGAGATTCAATAGTGCTACTTCTGGTTCTAAGGTAAAATGACTGTCTGTGTCCAGTGTGTTTCTAACCTGCTCTTGGATCTTTTCCCAGAAGGGCTTGATTTTGGGGCACTCCCACCAAATGTGGAGAAGGGTTCCTCGCAACCCGCACCCTCTCCAACAGAGTTCAGATGAGGAAGGAAATATACTCTTCAGTCTTGAGGGGGTGAGGTACCATCTTGTTAACAGTTTAAAGTTAGTTTCCAAGTATTTTGTGGAGAAAGATGACTTTCTGATACTCTGAAAAATATGATCTCACTCCGTCTCTGTTAGTTCCCTACCTAGATCTTTGTGCCAACGGTCAACATAGTCAGGTAGTCCCCCTTTTTGGGCTTGGATCAAGAGTTTCCTAGCTAATGATAAAGTGTGATGTGCGGGGAGGTCAGCTGTACAGGTCATTTCAAATGGAGTTAGGTGTCTGGTCAGCAGTTGTTTCTGTGGGTGTGTTTGTATGAGGTGGTGTATTTGGTTATATTTTAACCAGTTTGTAAAAGCGCCGCCTAGTATGTCCGTTAATTCTTGCCTTTGTTTAAGTTTCCCATCTCTAACCAATTAACTAAGTGGAGTTGTGTAACCCATCTCCCACATATTTGAATTTGTTTTGTCGAATCTGATTCCTCCCTTCAGTTCTGCGTTTGGGGAAATGGGGAGCATAGGGGAAATCGTTGTGGAGATGCCTGAGTATTTTTTAATAATACCATCCCATGTATCGAAGACATGTGAAAGTAGAGAATAGCATTTTAGCCATGGTGGTCTATTCTGTTTTTCTATCCAACATAAGGCCCCGGGGTTGGGTGTATGCAAGATGTGGGAGTCCATTGGGATCCACGCCTTCCTATCTTTGTTTCTATGCCAGTCTATTATTCTTTGAAGGCTCGTAGCTTGGTAATATGTCTCAATGTTTGGCAATCCTAACCCTCCTTCCCTCACGGCTCTGTACATTGTTAGTTTTTTGATTCTGGGCTTTATTTTCCCCCACACAAACTGATTCATGATTTTTTGGGTTTGATCTAATAAGTGGCGTGGAAGGGCTATAGGTATTGCTTGAATAGCATAAAGTATTCTGGGTAATATATTCATTTTCAAAATTTGAATTCTTCCCCACCATGAGAATTGGCGATCTTTCCAAGTTTGTAGGTCGTGTGAGATTGAGTTGATAAGGTTTTTAAAGTTCAATTGTAGAAGGGATTTGGGGTTCTGGGTTAAGTAGATCCCCAAATATTTAATAGCTTTTGGTTGATGTTTAAATGGGCAGTGATCTAACAGGGATTTAAACTTAATTCTAGAAAGGGAGATGTTTAATATTTCGGATTTCTGTTAATTTACTGAAAAGTTAGAAAATTCCCCAAATCTTTTTAATTCTTGTAATACTGCGGAAGTGGAAGGTTCTGGGGAAGATAAAGTAAAAAGGACGTCGTCTGCATACATCGATATTTTAAAGTCTAAGGGACCTATTTTAATTCCCGATATTAGTGGATTATTCCTGACTCTCTGTGCTAGCACCTCCATACTGATGATAAACAAGATTGGGGAGAGGGGGCATCCTTGTCTCGTTCCATTACTTATTTCAAATGGGTCTGAAACCAGGCCATTAACACGTACCTTTGCTGAGGGGGATTGGTATAAACATTTTATCCTACGAATCATCTTTTCTCCCACCCCTATCTTACCCAGTGTGGCGAATAGAAAGTTCCAGTTTAGGCGATCAAACGCCTTTTCCGCGTCAGTTGAAATTATAATCATTTCAGTATTGGTTGTTTTAGCGTATTCTATTAGTTGGAGTACCCTAATAGTGTTGTCCCTCGCCTCCCTTCCCGAGACAAAACCAGACTGGTCTGTGTGAATTATTTGAGGCAAGATTTTATTTAAACGATTGGCTAGAATTTTTGTATAAATTTTAAGGTCCGTATTTAATAGTGATATGGGTCTATAATTACTTGTAAGTTTAGGGGATTTGCCTGGTTTAGGTATGACGGTAATGTGGGCTTCAAAACATTCTTTAGGGAGCTGTCCAGATTCGTCAATTTGTTTAAAAAGGGCTAGTAAGTGTGGTGCTAATTGATCTCTAAATTGTTTATAGTATTTATTAGAAAACCCATCCGGTCCTGGGCTTTTATTGGATGGTAGGCTATCTATCGCTTCTAAAATTTCTTTTAGGGTGATTTGGCTTTCTAAGACTTCTCTATCATCTGGTTGTATCTGAGTCAGGTCGGATTCCTGGAGGTATTGATCTAATGTACTATTCTGTGATGTCATGATGGGCTTAGGGAGGTTGTATAAGTCTTTGTAATAATCTTTAAAAGATTGTGCTATTAATGCAGATTCTACGACTTCTGCTCCTCTGTTATCTGTTATATTAAAGATGTGGTTGTGGAGGGATTTGCGTCGTAGGGCCCTGGCCAGTAGTGTACCTGCCTTATTCCCTCCCTGATAGTATAGTTTTTGTAGGTATAATGCTTTTCTACATGCTTCCTTATTTAAGTATTCCTTTAGGAGGTCTCTCGCTTTGTTTAGGTCTATAAGAGATTTCCTCTCTGATGGGTTATTTTTGTGGGCTATTTCCGTTGTTTGGAGGTTTTGTAGCAGTTGTGTATAATATGCGTTTGTCTTGCGTCTATGATTGATTTTGTCTCTCATAAACTATCCTCTCATGTAAGCTTTATGAGCTAACCACACCGAGGGTATCCCACTAGAAGTGTTTAAATTTGTCCTGAAATATTCAGTGATGTCACTTAGTACTTGTGTATGGGTGATGGGATCTATGAGACGCGTTTCATCTAGTCTCCATAGGTAGGGTAGCACTGGGGCTGATGGCCATTCCAGGCTCATAGAGATAGATGCATGATCGGACCAGGCTATTGTCTGTATATTTGCATCCCTAATCAATGATATACTTTTATGTTCTATAAACCAGTAATCAATTCTAGAGTATGATTTTGCCGGGTTGGAGTAGAATGAGTAGTTGCGTGTGGTCGGATGTAGGAAGCGCCATATGTCAATCAGTGTAAGTTGTTTTAAAGTGTTATTAATGAAGTGTCTAGTACTTTTAGTAGTGGAGCTAGAACCTTGAGAACAATCAACTGCAGGTAGTAATGCAACATTAAGATCTCCTCCCAATATTAATATCCCCTTCTGTACTTCTAGTATTTTATTTCCAACTCTTTTAATGAATTGTGCCTGCCCCGTATTAGGAGAGTAAATGTTGGCCAGGGTAACCCAATTATTGAACAAGGTTCCAACTAGGATGATGTACCTGCCCTCCTTGTCTGTGTATTTGTCTGTTAGTTGAAAGGGAGTATTTCTGTTAAATAGTATTCCCACTCCATTCGTCTTTTTCTTGTGTGAGTGAAGGAAGAGGGATGGGAACTCTTTGGATTTAAAGGTGGGTTCTTTGTCTTTGAGGAAGTGTGTCTCTTGGACAAATACTATGTTCGCTCCCTCTCTCTTGAACCAATTAAGAGCTATAGATCGTTTAGTGGGGGAGTTAAGACCCTTACAATTTTGTGATAATAAGGAGATGTCCCTATGTGTAGTCCCCATTACACTATAAAGTTGTGTGTGCGCTGATTTTTATCCCAGTTCTCAGTGGGGTGGTCCTTGCATGTGTGTCTCTTGCTTACCCTGTGGAGTTCGTCTTCATACCAGAGAGGAATGTCTGCCGTCAATTTTGTGAGTATGTCAGTCGCTGTACAGTTGGTCCTCGAGCATTGGAAAGTAGAAAAAAGCATTAGAGACTTGGTTAACATCAACACGAAAAAAACAAATAACCAAACAACAATACAAAACCAGGGATTTATAATCCCATAACTGGACTCTGTCCTGGAGGAGGGGGTCGTTGGGGAAATAACTCAACCAATTAGGTTGGATGGCAACCCTAGGGGTGCTTTCTAATTTTGGAATATTAGCAAATGTCCTGCAGTGGAATACTATAAAACATTAATTATAAATCCACATTGTTAATTATGAACATTAAACAGAGGGATCACTCTGGAATCTGGCATGTCCTATACACTTATATCTCATTAGCTGTAAAAAAAAAACATTGTTAGCTATAAACATTAAGCATAGGGATCATTCTAGGATCTGGCATGACATATACAGTTATATCTCAATTATACTGGATTACGTCATTAATGGCTTCAAAGTTCCTTAAACCCATATTCTCTGCTATAGGTCAATATCTGGCTCATCATTTGATGCAGTCTGTGTTGTTAATGTTTCTCTTGGTCTCTTCTTGGAAATTTTCTGCCAGTGATGTCTTTGAGGTTGTGGTTGTGTGGAATCTTTTCTTTGAGTAGAGTTTTGGGGGGGTTCTAATGCGGGGAGCGAAGGAGGAGGGATGTCCAACGATTTACAGAACTGTTCCAAATCATCTGGGGTCCTATACGTGTATATTCTGTTGTCTTTCATGACTCTGATGCTGAAAGGAAATCCCCATCTGTAGGTCAGACCTTAATCTTTTAAGTGGATTGTGAGGTACCTCGCTTCTTTCCTGTTCTGGAGAGTGATTGGGCTCAGATCTGCAAATAATTGAAGTTTGTTCCCTTCTATTTGAAAGGATTGTTGTTTCCTCGTAGAAGTCATAATTTTCTCTTTATCTGTGAATTTGTGGAAGCGGAGAATTACATCTCTGGGAGGTTCGCCGTCTCTTGGGGGCGGTCTCAAAGCTCTATGAGCTCTATCTAAAGGTATATCTTCCATGGTGGAGTCTCCCATTAGGTGTTTGAAGATTTTTTGTAAGAAGTTTTGTAGTAAATCTGAGGATATTTTCTCTGGTATTCCTCTTATGCGTATGTTCTGTCTTCTCCCTCTGTTGTCCAAGTCCTCTAGCTTAGAGGTGAGGAATTCAATCTGAGATTCCTGTGTATCAATTTTTCTCGTAAGCAGATCTAGAGTAGAGGTAGCTGCCTTTTTTTTTACTTTTTCTTTGGCTTCCATAAGGTCTATAAATATTCTAAGAACCCCCTTGAAAAATCATGTGATAGGCTTGTTTCTTAGGGCCGGTGATCTAAAGCTCTCTGCTCTGGCGAGATTATCTTAGAAGTCTTGTCAGCACTGCCAGGTCCTTCAAATGATTTTAGAAAGACAATTTTTAGCTTGAGGACTGTTTATCTTGCTATGCAGGATTTGGAGGTCAAAGTCACATACATTACAATATAATGCTCAAAATTAAACCCCAAAGATCTCCATGACTACAAATATATTTATCAGCCAGCCCTAATCTTCTTATTTGTTTTTCTTGTATTTAAAGGGGCAGTCTACCCCCCTTTTTTGCACAACTAACACTGTTATATTAATACACTTTTTAATTCTGTGATTACCATGTATCTAAGCTTCTGCAGACTACCAGTGCTATTTACAGGCTTGCATTTTAAACAATTAGTGCTGACACATGAATAACTCCACAAGAGTGAGTAATACATTATCTATCTGGCACACATGAACGAGCAGTGTCTTGCTGTAAAAAGCTATAAAAATGCACTGAAATAAAGGTGGCATTCAGGGGCTTAGAAACACGCAGAAATTTAGAGGTTTAAAGGTTATAAAGTATATTAATATAACAATGTTGGTTGGGCAAGGCTGACAAATGGGTAGTAAAGGCGTTATCTATCTTTTTAAACAATAAACATTTTGGAGTAGACTGTCCCTTTAAAGAACCATTAAATAAATTAGACTGGCAGCATAATCAAGTGCACAATAAAAAGATAATGCTATAGCACATATTCTACATACTCTCAATTGTAAATGAACAGAACAATTTTTTCTGACAAATTTCAAAACTGACTTGAATTTGCCATCCCATTGTAACATGTGACAGCCATTAGCCAATCACAGACTTTTTCAATTTTATAAAATATATTTATCTGGAGATGTTTTTTTGGCCTGTAAGGGATACTTGGTTTTGGGGAAGACTCAACTGAGCTTATTGTTTATTACTGCTCATTCCACTGGAGCAGTTTCTACTTCTTAGGCCTTCCATAATGAGGCCTCGCTAGACCAGATCTGTAAGATGGCTACTTGGTATTCTTTATATACTTTTCTTTTCTGCATTCTATGATTTTGATGTGCATGTTTTTTCAGATGCTGCTTTTGGAATGAAAGCTCTGTGGGCCGCTGTGCTTGAACAGTAACACTCCTGCTTGTCTATAAGATCCTACAAGTGATAATCTTGTGGACTCTCACCATCTTACGAAAGAAAACAAAATTTTTGCTTAAAGGACCGTTAAAGGGACACTCAAGTCAAACCACACATTTATGATTCAGAAAGATCATGCAGTTTTAAGTCTCTTACAAATTTACTTCCATTATCAATTTTTTTTTCTAAGCACACTTGGGGAACAAGGTCTTACAGAGCATGTGCACAAGCTCACAGGGTATACTTATACTAGTCTGTGATTGGCTGATGTCTGCCACATGATATAGGGGGTTGGAAAATAAGAGAAAAAAACATTTGTCAGAAAAAAATCTACTGCTTATTTGAAATTCAGAGTAGGTGTTAAATCATTGTCTTTTTATTCTGCACCTGTTAATTATGCAATTCAATTGCATTAAGTGGTTCGTTTAAATACAGTAGAATTGCATAACTAACAAGAGTATAATACAAATATAATGCAATAGCCCTTAGTATGAGTTTTAAATAAGAAGTTGATTTTTTCTGATAAATTAATTTTTTCCTCATTTGCCCGCCCCCTGTATCATGTGACAGCCATCAGCCAATCACAGACTAGTATACATTTACATTGTGAATTTGACACATGCTCATTAGGAGCTGTTGCCTCAAAAATTCATGCTCTTCCTGAATCACGAAGGTTAATTTTGACTTTAGAGTCCCTTTAACTGACAAATTAACTTGAACAGAGTCATATGCTCTGCCTTGGTTATTCTGCATGATTGTCACGGATACCAGACAGCTAAGGCTACCCCCTACAACCTCACCCCTGTTGTTTCACAGTGGTTTGGGGCTCCTCAGAGCAACCACAATCTCTGGAAGCTTGTATTTGCTTGTTTTGTGACCAGCTGGTGTATGACCAAGAAAACCCTCCTAGGCTGGCCAGGCTCCTGGAACTCATAGTCTGCCGCCTCACAACGGACACCCGCCTAACTCCTCTCAGGCTGGCCAGGCTCCTTGAACTCCCGGTCGGCCATAGGACAGCAGGACACCCGCTAACTTTACCCCTGGCCACTCCAGCAACCATGTGCCCCAGAGTGCCGCTCTTTTGGGGATTAGTAGCCCCTAGGGAGGACAAGAGGTGAGGGAATTACCAGAGGGGAGCTACTTTGGGAACCGGGTGTTTTGGACACCCCTAACCCCATAACTTCAACGGAATGTAACTTCGGTCCCCAGTAACAAATCCGCCACCCCTAGGTACTGGGATTATGTGGGACTGTGGCTCCTATGGAGGTGCCGGGCTGTCTGGAGGGGCGGGAATGGCGGGAATGGCGGGAATAGTGGTATTTTCCTTTGTCTTATCAAGATGAGATGTGTGTATAAAAGGAGTGTGTGTTTGCAATAAAATCAGTTCTTGTTTCACCTGAATGCTAGTCTGTCTAGTTATTTGGGTGGGCTCCAGCTAAAATCACTTTCCTGGGCTACATAGCAGCCTGTTCCAGGCAGAGGAAGGACCCTCAGGCAGAGCTACCCAGTCTGGGTAGCTGGAGTCTGCCACAGGGTGGGACCCCGAGTACTGGTGCTGTTGGGCATCAGGGGTGGCTACAGGCTGTGGTCACTTGCCAGCTACATAGCTGCAGTCGGCAGGGAGGAAGCAGAAACCGTTTGGCGGAGCTACCCAGTCGGGGTAGCCAGGGTATCCGTCACACTGTAGTTGTAAAATTAGTGGCAGGACTTGTTTAGCATTTAATTTGCCCTGTTTGTACATTCCAGCTTTTCTAGTTTTTCTTCTCTACTTGACCATATGTATGAGTGAGGGATTCTGGGATACTGGGATGTTGAAGTTTTTTTGTTTTTTTTCTGCCGCCTCCTAGTGAACTGGAGTGTAATCCAACATGTGATGTTCTTGTGGACTCTCACCATCATGAAAGAACAGAATTTATCAGGAAAGAATACATTTTGTAATTCAAGATGACCCTTTAATGATTATCAGACAAAATCAATTAAATGTGTTTTCTTGACTGATTTGTCCAAAACAATTATTTGTCTGTGCACCAAGGGCGCGATCCGATATACGGCACAGGTTTAGGCGCAAGCGTGGAAACCTGCGCCGCCCGTATTTTCACCTCGCACAGCGAGCTATCACATATACGGCGCCGTCAGTTGCTAAAGTGCCGTAAGTCGGACAAACTAGCGATGGCCAGAAATCAGCATAAGTACAAATTTCTGGAGTCCCCAGTGACTTACGGCACTTTAGAAACTGCCGCCGCCTAAAAAAACTTACTAAAATATTAAATATCCCGTTACTGTCTAACACGCCTCCCAAACATAGCCCGACACGTATACCCCTCTATCCGCAATCCCCCCTCTCACTCCTAACAATTAATTCATTAACCCCTAAACCGCCGCTCCCGGACCCGCTGCCACATATATTATATGTATTACCGCCTAATCTGACCCCCCTACACCGCCGCCACCTATATTATATGTATTACCCCCTAATCTAATCCCCCTACACCGCCGCCACCTATATTATATGTATTAACCCCTAATCTGATCCCCCTACACTGCCGCCACCTATATTAAATTTATTAACCCCTAATCTGATTCCCCTACACCGCCGCCAGCTACATTAAATATATTAACCCCTAATCTAATCCCCCTACACCGCCACCACCTATATTATATGTATTAACCCCTAATCTAATGCCCCTACACCGTCGCCACCTATTTTAAATGTATTAACCCCTAATCTGATCCCCCTACACCGCCGCCACCTATATTAAATATATTAACCACTAAACCTAAGTCTAACCCTAATACCCCCTAACTTAATTATTATTAAAATAAATCTAAATAATATTAATATTAACTAAATTATTCCTATTTAAAACTAAATACTTACCTATAAAATAAACCCTAAGATAGCTACAATATAATTAATAATTACATCGTAGCTATTTTAGGGTTTATATTTATTTTACAGGTAACTTTGTATTTATTTTAACTAGGTACAATAGCTATTAAATAGTTAATAACTATTTAATAGCTACCTAGTTAAAATAATTACCAAATTACCTGTAAAATAAATCCTAGCCTAAATTACCATTACACCTAACACTATCAATACATTAATTAAATAAACTACAATTATCTAAACTAAAATACAATTAAATACAGTTTAAACTATATTACAAAAAAAAACCAAACACTAAATAACAAAAAATAAAAAAAAGATTACAAGAATTTTAAGATAATTACACCTAATCTAAGCCCCCTAATAAAATAACAAAGCCCGCCAAAATAATAAAATTTCCCTACCCTAAACTAAATTACAAAAGTAAGCAGCTCTATTACCAGCCCTTAAAAGGGCCTTTTGCGGGGCATTGCCCCAAAGTAATCAGCACTTTTACCTGTAAAAAAAAGAATAACCCCCCATTACAACCCACCACCCACACACCCCTACTCTAAAACCCATTATTATTTTAACTAGGTAGCTATTAAATAGTTAATAATTATTTAATAGCTATTGTACCTAGTTAAAAAAAATACAAAGTTACCTGTAAAATAAATATAAACCCTAAAATAGCTACAATGTAATTATTAATTATATTGTAGCTATTTTAGGGTTTATTTTATAGGTAAGTATTTAGTTTTAAATAGGAATAATTTAGTCAATATTAATATTATATAGATTTATTTAAATAATAATTAAGTTAGGGGGTGTTAGGGTTAGACTTAGGTTTAGGGGTTAATATATTTAAAATATGTGGTGGCGGTGTAGGGGGCTCAGATTAGGGGTTAATATAGGTAGCAGCGGTGTAGGGGGATTAGATTAGTGGTTAATATATTTAATGTAGCTGGCAGCGGTGTAGGGGGATCATATTAGGGGTTAATATATTTAAAATAGGTGGCGGCGGTGTAGGGGGATTAGATTAGGGGTTAATATATTTTAAATAAGTGACGGTGGTGTAGGGGGCTCAGATTAGGGGTTAATACATTTAATATAGGTGGCGGCGGTGTAGGGGGATCATATTAGGGGGTAGTACATATAATGTAGGTGGCGGCAGTGTAGGGGGGTCAGATTAGGGGGTAATACATATAATGTAGGTGGCGGCGGGGTCCGGGAGCGGCGGTTTAGGGGTTAAAGACTTTATTAGGGATTGCGGCGGAGGATTACGGTTGACAGGTAGATAGACATTGCGCATGCGCAGGTGTTAGGTTTTATTTTGCAGGCAGTTTAAAGAGTTATGGGGCTCCAATACTCAGCGTAAGGCTTTCTACGGGTGCATTTTGTGGTGAGGTGAAAATGGAGTAAGATTTCTCAATTTAATTTTCACCACGTAAGTTCTTACGCTGTATATTGGATACCAAACTGCGCATGTTTGGTATATCATTCTATGGGCCAAAAAACTACGGCTGAAGGGTGAAATATACGAGCGTAACTTCTAGGTTACGCCGTATATAGGATACCAAACCCGCGCAATATTTGGCGTTACCGGCTTCTGCGGGCGACGCTGCATATCGGATCGGGCCCCAAGTCTTTTTTGGTGCATACTTATATTCTTTTTATCCATCAGCCAATTCTTCCGACTCATGCACATTTGTACAGAAGATTCTGCTATATAGATTTAGCAGACCAAAATCTAAATGTTGGCACCTCTATATACAGGTTAATTAGCTACTTCTTGACTTTGTAGCTTTTGATATAAACTCTAGCAAGTGAACTCACAACTGCCAGCACAAGAACATTTATCAACAACTAGAGATTAGCTGTACTGGACACATTTAAAGAGGCACAGGATGCAAAGCAACAAGGAATATATTATAACATTTAATCACCAGATAAGCCAAAAGGTAGATGCAACATCTTTCTAATTAGAATTCCAATGCTGTGTATTTTTTGTGATGGTTTAGATTCTGGTTAAATCTTTGTTTATGGACCAATAGTTTCTAGTTGTGCTCTTGATACAAAAAATTAAACTAGGACAATAAAATAGGGCCACAGAAAAGGATGCAGAGAGATTTTGATGATGAGCATGTGAGGGTCTTGGAAAAAGTTAGATCTGAAAATTTATTTTGGTTTTGTTGTCTACAAAAATCTGTGATTTAAAGGAAAGATATTATCTCTATTTAAATATCAGAAAAGGAAGAATTTAACCCCTTTACTGACATGATTGCTTTACATTGAAGGACAATGGCAATGAATGGAGTTAATTTGTATAGGACGGGAGCTTTTGATGAAAATCAAGAGATCAGTAGTTCCCATAGAAATTAATCGGCTGTAAATAATACAAAGGGCATCAACTCGTTCACTGCTGCACAACGCTGGAACACAACCAGCAAGATTAACTATTTCAGGTACAGTAATCCAAGTTAAATCATAGGAAAAAATTATGTGCCTTTAACCCTTTAACTGCAGATTTATCAACACTAACACCTTATATGTCCATAACAAAATATAATAATAATAATCATAATATTTAGACAATTTATATTTTATTTGTGCAATGCAAAATTCACTTTTTTAAGGTTTCCATAACTTTATTTTATTTTTTGAGGATTAAAAAAGTGAGATGGCTACTAAGTGATTTGGTAGCTGCATGTATGATCTAAATAACCTAAGGGACCAACATGTAGCGTAGCAAGCATGATAGACTGGGGAACATGGAAGTTCTCTTTCAACTTGTTGTTAAACAATGACCAAAAATAACATCTTTGATGCAGCATCAATGTAACTAGCAACAGATAGGGAATACAAATGACAGGGCTTTACATTTATGCAATTAAAGAAGACAGCTGAAACCACACCCAAAGTGTTAACATAGAGAGGGCTCTGTGAGGGAAAGGGTTAAGATTTTATCAAATATTCATTAGTAGGATATGGAGCACATGTTGCATCATGGTGCAGTATTGTCTAGAGGGCTGACTGTCAGCCTGATGTGCATCTGGGAAGGGAGCCTGCCTTGTGCACTGGTGGTATATACTGCAAGAGGTCTTGTACAGACCCTGCTATAGAGATCTAGTAGATATCAATAGGAATATATTTGTTGTTTGGTGACTATTATGATTAACTTTACTGTTACTAATGTAAGTGATGTTTTAACCTTATCAGATAGTATCATTAGTTTATCAGTATTTTTTTCTGTTTTCTAAATTGTAGTTTTGCCATAGTATCTATGATTGGCACAATGAATTTGTAATTGGTTGAGAGGACATAACAGAGGTGGGGATAATATTATACAGAGCATTGTGTCCAGCATCAGTCCCAGCCAGGGAATGCATTACTGACCTATCCAATAAAAAAGTAACAAACCCTCTGTTAAAGGGACATTCTACTTGAAGAATTGTTATTGTTTAAAAAGATAAATTATCCCTTTATTATCCTTTACCCAGTAGTCTTGCATAACCAACACTGCTTTATTAATAAATGTTTACCTCTGCAGACTGCCCCCTTTTTTTCTACCAATTTCAGCCAATTAGAGCTGACTCATGCATAACTAAACTGGAGTGAGCACAAGGCTATATATATGTCATACCTCAACCAGCACTGCTTAGCTGTGAAAAGCTAATACAATGCACTGAGATAAGAGACAACCTTCAGGAGTTTAGACATCAGTCTCAGAGCCTACCAAGGTTTAGTCTTCAACAAAGAATACCAAAAGAACAAAGCAAATTTGATAATAAAAGTAAATTGGATGCCCTTTCTGAATCATGAGAGTTTAATTTTGACTTTAGTGTCCCTTTGCCTCCATTACCCAGCAACTCTGCCAAAAGCTAGCACACCGTTTATTTATTTAAAACCAATTTGTTGTCTATTTGGCAACATTTCAAGGCAACCATCTAATGAAACCATATCAATGCGAGGGCAATGAACCTGTACTTGTGGTTTACTTGACTAAGGGCGTGTAACCACAACATTTTTTTTTGTGTGGGGGGGGGGGGGGGGGGGGGGGGGACAGCAGCAGGAACCCATAGACTATTGTTTGACTAACAGGCCACCAATCTGTTGGAGTCCCACTTATCTCTGCTGCTCCAATGTGCTAAGCCACAATCTCAATGCAAATTGACAAGCTACTAAACCACTCCAAAAAAACTCACTCATCAGATTTGACCAATGACAGAGCACCAACTGTGTCTGTGTTAAAGATTTTTCCTTTAAAGGAACATGATACCCAAATGATGAATCTTGGAAGCATAGCTGTAAAAAAAACTAACTAGAAGATATCACCTGAGCATTTGAACATAAAAAAAGGAAGATAATTTACATAAAATGTCACCAGTAGTCACATCCCATTGTAAAGCGACTTTAAAGCACTAAACAGTGGTTTATAATTAATATAAACAATTGCAATATGTTTTATTTGCTTTTACTTCATTTGTGTGGGGTCCATTACTTCCTGTCACTGCCCTACAAGGGGCCTGGGGTCTCGACAGGAAGGCAGATATAGCTAAGTTATTTGCTGTTTTTAACACAATCTGTTTCTTTTTATGTTTACTTTAATTTAACATATTTTACTAAAAGAGTTCTGTTTTATATCCCTTTAAGCATTCATTTATGATGCTAGTCCTAGGACTGGCAAGGGAGCGTGTATCTGGCACATTATTTCTCTCCTCAGTTTAACGATGTTTGTTTACTATTAAATCTCACAATATTTCAGTGAAATCTCATGATCACAGTAGAGAAACATGTGAACTGATGAAGCTGATTGGCTAGGGTTTTTTTTTTTACATGCAGCTGAAAATAGCTGAAGGATAATTGTTCACAGTCAATATTACTCTTGTGGGCTAAAAAAATAAATATGTAATAATCTTCCTTTTTTACATTCAGGTTATATTTTCTTGTCAGATTGTTTAAGTTTTGTTGTATCAATATCAAGTGATTTAGCATATGGGTATTATGTCCTTTTAAGTTTTCACAGGAAGACTTTAACAGGGCTGACCAACAATCTCACTCTCCTGCCCCTAATTACAGATAGATGCTGAATCCATGTTGGGACCCTTCACTGTGATTCACTGTTTTCTTATTAACTCAGCCCCTTTATCTCAGCCATCTCATTACAGGAGTCTGTTGCTAACCCCCAGCAAATTCAAGGTACCTGTGTTCCCTTTTTTTATGCAGTCAGTACACTTATATTTACTTTTTTTGCAATTGTCCTCTCTGTAAAGACCCCCACAGCCCCTTTAAGATGTGGCATGGAAATAAGTGCACCCCCATGTATGGCAGTAATACCCACAAGTTTCCTAAATGTCTTTGTGGTTTCTGGAAGCTGATAGATATGTAACAATTACAGAGCTAATACATACACACTGTTATCAGGGTAACCAGTATTCAGTTGCTCAGAAGTAAAAAAATATTGACTTCCTAATAAATTAGTAATCTAGAGAAAATAAAAACAATCAGCAAACAAAACGCAAATCGTATTTAATTTGTACATGGTAATTTAATCTGTGCTTGTGGATGTAATTATCAAATATTTTTAAAAATGTATTATAGCTAGTAATTTCAGAATTCTACCACTAGTAAGAATCTAATACTTTTTTTTATCTTCATGTGGCCTATTCACTAAGTGTAAGATATCTCACTACAGTTTAGCAAATTTGCCCCACAGTATAACATAGGAATTCAAATTATTTTCTCTCCATGGAGAAAAAAACTCTACACTTTGTTAATGTAATTCAATGGCTTTGCCAACTTAAATATATAGGTATGAGAAGGAATCCAGAGCTTCCTTACACATATATGCAAACACGTGTATCTCATTAGCCACATCATTTTAAATACACTACCTTGCAGTCTGTTTCTGTAGGTACACACATTTGCCTTTAAATACGTTGCTATTTTTCCACCCATCTTGCACAAGATGCAAATTTAACAATCTATTTAGGAAGGTTTGCCAACTGTCATCCACATAATTACTGGACAAGCATGTAATTTGAAGAAGCTAGTAGGTGGGGTCACATAATGGAGCCTCCCTAAACACTACATTAGGCTCCGCCCAAAGCTAACCCCCCTTAGCCCTGCTATATTTATTTTTCACAGGCAGTGATTTTTTTCTGCTATTGATTTTGCCTTCCATAGCTTTGAGTAATACAATTTTATTTTGCTCCTGGAGATTACCAATAACACAGAGAAGTGATTTTCTGCAGATAGGGGTAACAATCTGTTGTTCACTGCTCACTTCACTTTAGCCTTCCAGCACACGTTTTACATATAGCATACATCAAGGCGTAGGCAGCCTTTATGTAGGCACAGTTCAGGGGACCTAAAATACTGTACCATAAAGGGCTAGATTTAAAGTAGCATGCTATTGTTAGCACTGGTCGTGATAACCAATATTGCCACTGCGCTAACTTGCACGTGTATTACAAGTTGCAAGTAAAACGCATTTGCTCGAGTGCAAACTAAATTTGAATGTACCGGGTTTGCACGAGTGAAAACCTAGCATTAAGCATATGGGTTAATAAATACATTTTAAAAATGCACTAAATACAACACAAATACATTAAAATAAAGTGTTTCACTTATATATACACTGTGTTAAAAATTATTAACATAAATATTATTAAAACATTTTTATAAGGGTTAAAAGGTATATAGTATTTGACAAGGTGTTTCAATGGAAAGAGCTATATTGTGTGTGTCTGTGTGTACATGTATGTATGTATATCTGTGTGTGTGTGTTTATATATATACCTATATATGGTGAACATGTAATATATCAGCACTACACTAAAATGTATAATAGCCCCCAAAGGTAAACGGTATATGGGGAAACCCCCAAGTCCCAACCCTTTACCCGTGCACGGAGAGTTAATAATATATTTAAATATTGAAAAAGAAAAACAAAGTAACTCTTAAACCAGCACTATGGGATAACAAAAATAAAATTACTAAGATTAGAAACTACCTTAGAGACAACAGACAGACAGCAGATGCTATTGAGGTAAATTTATCGTCATTTCATAATAATGCAACAAAAGTATCATATATTTACAAATCATTTGTGGAAACATATAATAATTAGCTAAAAGTCCCACTTAACACATAGAAAGTCACATAATAGGTAACCCTTTAGAGGCCTCTATTCCAGGGTATAATATAAAAAATTGAACAATTTCCTGGAAAACCCCCCCAAAAAAACATATTGAAACAAATAATGTTCCTTAGATAGGTCTCCAAATAACGATCACCATATAATAAGGATTGTGTAAGATAACAACACCGAGTAAGTTGGATGTAAAGTTGGACAGGTGTTACTGAATAAACTTGCTGTATCAGACCAGCAACAAACAGCTATTGAATTAGCACAGGATATTTCACCTAAGATCGACTTAGGGATATTGATTCCGATTCAGCTGTTATGTGAATATGTCAGTCAAATACCTGATCCATTTGTACTTCATCTGTATCTCGGATGTTACTTAGTTTATCAAGGCACTTAGTGGTGTAATCCACGCCTTGCTCCTTATTGCAGTGTACATACAGGGCTTACCATCCCTGACTTGTTTTCATGTGGGAACTCCAGCATAAGGACGGTGGGGATCAGCTGTTACCCCTCTGGCAAAACAACAGCTACGCGCGTTTCACCCATAAGTCAATGGGCTTCTTCCGGCTGAGTCGTAATTGCTTGCAGATCTGTAACGGCTTAAATCTGCCTGAAGACTCCTCCTTTTCCTTTCTTTTTTACTCCTAGGTGTGAAATTGTGTACTATATTACAGGGAGTGCAGAATTATTAGGCAAATGAGTATTTTGACCACATCATCCTCTTTATGCATGTTGTCTTACTCCAAGCTGTATAGGCTCGAAAGCCTACTACCAATTAAGCATATTAGGTGATGTGCATCTCTGTAATGAGAAGGGGTGTGGTCTAATGACTTCAACACCCTATATCAGGTGTGCATAATTATTAGGCAACTTCCTTTCCTTTGGCAAAATGGGTCAAAAGAAGGACTTGACAGGCTCAGAAAAGTCAAAAATAGTGAGATATCTTGCAGAGGGATGCAGCACTCTTAAAATTGCAAAGCTTCTGAAGCGTGATCATCGAACAATCAAGCGTTTCATTCAAAATAGTCAACAGGGTCGCAAGAAGCGTTTGGAAAAACCAAGGCGCAAAATAACTGCCCATGAACTGAGAAAAGTCAAGCGTGCAGCTGCCAAGATGCCACTTGCCACCAGTTTGGCCATATTTCAGAGCTGCAACATCACTGGAGTGCCCAAAAGCACAAGGTGTGCAATACTCAGAGACATGGCCAAGGTAAGAAAGGCTGAAAGACGACCACCACTGAACAAGACACACAAGCTGAAAGGTCAAGACTGGGCCAAGAAATATCTCAAGACTGATTTTTCTAAGGTTTTATGGACTGATGAAATGAGAGTGAGTCTTGATGGGCCAGATGGATGGGCCCGTGGCTGGATTGGTAAAGGGCAGAGAGCTCCAGTCCGACTCAGATGCCAGCAAGGTGGAGGTGGAGTACTGGTTTGGGCTGGTATCATCAAAGATGAGCTTGTGGGGCCTTTTCAGGTTGAGGATGGAGTCAAGCTCAACTCCCAGTCCTACTGCCAGTTTCTGGAAGACACCTTCTTCAAGCAGTGGTACAGGAAGAAGTCTGTATCCTTCAAGAAAAACATGATTTTCATGCAGGACAATGCTCCATCACACGCGTCCAAGTACTCCACAGTGTGGCTGGCAAGAAAGGGTATAAAAGAAGAAAATCTAATGACATGGCCTCCTTGTTCACCTGATTTGAACCCCATTGAGAACCTGTGGTCCATCATCAAATGTGAGATTTACAAAGAGGGAAAACAGTACACCTCTCTGAACAGTGTCTGGGAGGCTGTGGTTGCTGCTGCACGCAATGTTGATGGTGAACAGATCAAAACACTGACAGAATCCATGGATGGCAGGCTTTTGAGTGTCCTTGCAAAGAAAGGTGGCTATATTGGTCACTGATTTGTTTTTGTTTTGTTTTTGAATGTCAGAAATGTATATTTGTGAAAGTTGAGATGTTATATTGGTTTCACTGGTAAAAATAAATAATTGAAATGGGTATATATTTGTTTTTTGTTAAGTTGCCTAATAATTATGCACAGTAATAGTCACCTGCACACACAGATATCCCCCTAAAATAGCTATAACTAAAAACAAACTAAAAACTACTTGCAAAACTATTCAGCTTTGATATTAATGAGTTTTTTGGGTTCATTGAGAACATGGTTGTTGTTCAATAATAAAATTAATCCTCAAAAATACAACTTGCCTAATAATTCTGCACTCCCTGTATATACATTGTTGCCACAATACTTACTATAGTACATGTATCAAACAATATAACAAGAAATCTTCACATGACCAATCTCTTTTTGTAAATATATACATAGTATATTCTATTACTTATTTCAAACCTCATTCGAGGTGTTTAAATAAAACAGAAATTTCAAAGGGATACAGAAACAAAATAACAAAAGGCAAAATAGCCTAAATATCACAAAAGATACCTAGGGTTCCAATATGTCTTATTTAATCACTTACAGCTTCATCTTAAACTTTAAATTGTGTCTACTGTCAGAGGTAGTAATTAGCCTAGACGTACATCAGGGTTCCAATTCTGCTCTTACCATTACTCACAAAAAGGGAGCGTAATTTATTTCCTCATTCAAACCTGAAGGTTTTAAGGATTTTAAGTTAAAGATCCATTTACATTCCAGTTGCAAGAGCTTTTTATCCAGGTTTCCCCCTCTTCCTTTCAAATTCACTGCTTCTAAACCACTAAATCTCAAATGTTTTTTATTGCTTTGATGGAACTCTAAAAAGTGTCTGGCTACCCCACTAGTTTTAATATTAACATTTCCACTTGGTTGGAAAAATGGAGAGAAAGAAATGGGAACTACAAATGTAGCCACTGTTCAGTTTGTCAGAACATGGAAACAGATAGTAAATTCCCTGACAAATATGGCAATATACATAAGATAAAAGGTCATATATCCTGCGATAGTGAGGGAATTGTATACATGTTATCCTGAAATTGTCCGATGTATTACATAGGGAAAACCTATAGGGAACTCCAGGAACGCATAAAAGAGCATAAAAGGGACATAAAAAATGTTAATATTAAAACTAGTGCAGTAGCCAGACACTTTTTAGAGTTCCATCAAAGCAATAAAAAACTTTTGAGATTTAGAGGTTTAGAAGCAGTGAATTTGAAAGGAAGAGGGGGAAACCTGGATAAAAAGCTCTTGCAACTAGAATGTAAATGGATATTTAACTTAAAATCCTTAAAACCTTCAGGTTTGAATGAGGAAATAAATTACGCTCCCTTTTTGTGAGTAATGGTAAGAGCAGAATTGGAACCCTGATGTACGTCTAGGCTAATCACTACCTCTGACAGTAGACACAATTTAAAGTTTAAGATGAAACTGTAAGTGATTAAATAAGACATATTGGAACCCTAGGTATCTTTGTGATATTTAGGCTATTTTGCCTTTTGTTATTTTGTTTTGTATCCCTTTGAAATTTCTGTTTTATTTAAACACCTCGAATGAGGTTTGAAATAAGTAATAGAATATACTATGTATATATTTACAAAAAGAGATCGGTCATGTGAAGATTTCTTGTTATATTGTTTGATACATGTACTATAGTAAGTATTGTGGCAACAATGTATATAATATAGTACACAATTTCACACCTGGGAGTAAAAAAGAAAGGAAAAGAAGGAGTCTTCAGGCAGATTTAAGCCGTTACAGATCTGCAAGCAATTACGACTCAGCCGGAAGAAGACCGTTGACTTATGGGTGAAACGCGCATAGCTGTTGTTCTGCCAAAGGGGTAACAGCTGATCCCCACCGTCCTAATGCTGGAGTTCCCACATGAAAACAAGTCGGGATGGTAAGCCCTGTATGTACACTGCAATAAGGAGCAAGGCGTGGATTACACCACTAAGTGCCTTGATAAACTAAGTAACATCCGAGATACAGATGAAGTACAAATGGATCAGGTATTTGACTGACATATTCGCATAACAGCTGAATCGGAATCAATATCCCTAAGTCGATCTTAGGTGAAATATCCTGTGCTAATTCAATAGCTGTTTGTTGCTGGTCTGAAATTCAAGCAAGTTCAAGCAAGTTTATTCAGTAACACCTGTCCAACTTTACATCCAACTTACTCAGTGTTGTTATCTTACACAATCCTTATTATATGATGATCGTTATTTGGAGACCTATCTAAGGAACACTATTTGTTTCAATACGGTTTTGTTTTTTTTGTTTTTTCCAGGAAATTGTTAAATTTTTGATATTATACCCTGGAATAGAGGCCTCTAAAGGGTTACCTATTATGTGACTTTCTGTGTGTCAAGTGGGACTTTTAGCTAATGAGTATATGTTGCCACAAATGATTTGTAAATATATGATACTTTTGTTGCATTATTATGAAATGACGATAAATTTACCTCAATAGCATCTGCTGTCTGTCTGTTGTCTCTGGGGTAGTTTCTAATCTTAGTAATTTTATTTTTGTTATCCCATAGTGCTGGTTTAAGAGTTACTTTGTTTTTCTTTTTCAATATATATATATATATATTTATGTATATTTATGTACAGTATGTGTATATATGCGTTTACATATATATACAGGGAGTGCAGAATTATTAGGCAAATGGGTATTTTGACCACATCATCCTCTTTATGCATGTTGTCTTACTCCAAGCTGTATAGGCTCGAAAGCCTACTGCCAATTAAGCATATTAGGTGATGTGCATCTCTGTAATGAGAAGGGGTGTGGTCTAATGACATCAACACCCTATATCAGGTGTGCATAATTATTAGGCAACTTCCTTTCCTTTGGCAAAATGGGTCAAAAGAAGGACTTGACAGGCTCAGAAAAGTCAAAAATAGTGAGATATCTTGCAGAGGGATGCAGCACTCTTAAAATTGCAAAGCTTCTGAAGCGTGATCATCGAACAATCAAGCGTTTCATTCAAAATAGTCAACAGGGTCGCAAGAAGCGTGTGGAAAAACCAAGGCGCAAAATAACTGCCCATGAACTGAGAAAAGTCAAGCATGCAGCTGCCAAGATGCCACTTGCCACCAGTTTGGCCATATTTCAGAGCTGCAACATCACCGGAGTGCCCAAAAGCACAAGGTGTGCAATACTCAGAGACATGGCCAAGGTAAGAAAGGCTGAAAGACGACCACCACTGAACAAGACACACAAGCTGAAAGGTCAAGACTGGGCCAAGAAATATCTCAAGACTGATTTTTCTAAGGTTTTATGGACTGATGAAATGAGAGTGAGTCTTGATGGGCCAGATGGATGGGCCCGTGGCTGGATTGGTAAAGGGCAGAGAGCTCCAGTCCGACTCAGACGCCAGCAAGGTGGAGGTGGAGTACTGGTTTGGGCTGGTATCATCAAAGATGAGCTTGTGGGGCCTTTTCGGGTTGAGGATGGAGTCAAGCTCAACTCCCAGTCTTACTGCCAGTTTCTGGAAGACACCTTCTTCAAGCAGTGGTACAGGAATAAGTCTGTATCCTTCAAGAAAAACATGATTTTCATGCAGGACAATGCTCCATCACACGAGTCCAAGTACTCCACAGCGTGGCTGGCAAGAAAGGGTATAAAAGAAGAAAATCTAATGACATGGCCTACTTGTTCACCTGATCTGAACCCCATTGAGAACCTGTGGTCCATCATCAAATGTGAGATTTACAAGGAGGGAAAACAGTACACCTCTCTGAACAGTGTCTGGGAGGCTGTGGTTGCTGCTGCACGCATTGTTGATGGTGAACAGATCAAAACACTGACAGAATCCATGGATGGCAGGCTTTTGAGTGTCCTTGCAAAGAAAGGTGGCTATATTGGTCACTGATTTGTTTTTGTTTTGTTTTTGAATGTCAGAAATGTATATTTGTGAATGTTGAGATGTTATATTGGTTTCACTGGTAAAAATAAATAATTGAAATGGGTATATATTTGTTTTTTGTTAAGTTGCCTAATAATTATGCACAGTAATAGTCACCAGCACACACAGATATCCCCCTAAAATAGCTATAACTAAAAACAAACTAAAAACTACTTCCAAAACTATTCAGCTTTGATATTAATGAGTTTTTTGGGTTCATTGAGAACATGGTTGTTGTTCAATAATAAAATGAATCCTCAAAAATACAACTTGCCTAATAATTCTGCACTCCCTGTACATATAATATATAAACACATTTATACACATGTATATACATACATACATACATACACATATATATACACTTTGAAGCCCTTTCCAGTAAAACACCTTAAAACTTGAAAAAGCATTTTTAATCAATTTTTATATTTTATGTTTTTTTTTAACTGTTTATTTAATGTAAATATTTTATATTCCAATGTTTTTAACATAGTAGAAAATGTTCTTTGTATTTTTAAATGTATATTCCTGTATATATCTATACCTGTGTATATTTATATAGATTTATAGGTATAGATATATATTTTACAAAAATATAATAATTTTAGATAGATAGATAGATAGATAGATAGATAGATAGATAGATGATAGATAGATTTGTGAAGACTTAAAGGGACACTGAACCCAATTTTTTTCATTTGTGATTCAGATAGAGCATGCAATTTTAAGCAACTTTCTCCTATTATCAAATTTTCTTCATTCTCTTGGTATCTTTATTTGAAATGCAAGATTGAAAGTTTAGATGCCGGACCATTTTTGGTGAACAACCTGGGTTGTTCTTGCTGATTGGTGGATAAATTCATCCACCAATTAAAAAAGTGCTGTCCACAGTCCTGAACCTAAAAAAAAAGCTTAAATGCCTTCTTTTTTAAATAAAGATAGCAAGAGAATGAAAAAATTGATAAAAGGAATAAATTAGAAAGTTGCTTAAAATTACATGCTCTATCTGAATCACAAAAGAAAATATTTGGGTTCAGTGTCCATTTAAGCAGTGTCAGGTTAGTGCACAAGCAATAAGTGTTAGTTTTGGGTATTTTAAAGTGCACTCAATTGAAGTCTATGGGGAGAAGATGTTAAGGTGGTTGAAATATCCAAAGTCCTGAAGTTAGTGAGCATCGGGTTTCACTCACTCTCAAACTATTTACTTTGAACTTAAAATAACATTACTTTCTAGAAACTACAATTTTACACTTATTTAATCAATGTTTAAACAACTAATATAATTTAAAAAAAATACATCTACTTATTCTCAGGCTAATCTTTGCTTTTAGTGTAGCATTTTGTTTTTTCCTGATTGCTCATTTCCTTAAAATTTGCTGATCAACCTTACTGTGTCCTATTACCTGTCCTACTGCTGTCACATTTAGTAGACCTACATGCTTTATTAAGTTGTGAATAAATAAGGACTTATTATATTAAACAATATATAAAACATATCTCAATTAAAAATACTCATTAATCCCCTTTCTCCTTTATGTTGCCTCTCAAAGCTTCTCCCAGATGCCAGTAATACTAGTAGAAACAAGGCAAAAACATACACCTTTCAGCAGTCTTGCTGCCTTCTTCAGAAGTTTGTTCAGACAGCTAAAACACATAGGGGTAGTTTAGATTTACCAATGTGTGGGCGGACATGATCCGCTGTAGCAGATCATGTCCGCCGCCAATCGATAACTGCCAACAGCATACGTTGTCGGCATTTATCATTGCACAAGCATTTCTAGTGAAATGTTTGTGCAAAGTCGCCCCTTGCACATTTGCGACCAATCGGCCGCTAGCAGGGGGTGTCAATCAATTGCTTTCCACCGCCTCAGAGGTGGCAGACGAGTTAATGAGCAGCGGTCTTATGACCGCTGCTTCTTAACTCCTGTTTCCAAAGGCTCGTGTGGAAACAGATGCATACGGGGCTTGATAAATCGGCCCCATAGAGTAACCAAAGGAGAGTAGTCGTACTGGTGTTTTTTAAGAGTTGCTTTAAATTAACAAATAATTTCTTGTATTACTCTACCTCTTAATATACCCCACCTTGTCCGCTGCAGCAATGCCCTGTGACTCTGCTTGCTCACATTATATCTATGTATTTCCTCATCTTATATGTATCAACACATTTAGAAAGCATAGAAGAGATTTGTTGACTGAAGGGTTCTATAAATTCATAGTGAATCTAGGTGATTGTCTTATACAGGTATAAAAATGTATATTCCTTCATAGTGTCCAGTTCCATTGTATTCCAGCTTTTTTAAAATATAGGAAACCCCTTTAAAGTCATACAAAAGCTCTTTAAGGATACAATAGAGCTTTAGTTAAATATGGTTAAAGCAATATTTTCTGTAAAAAATCTGTAAAATGCCATGAAACAAGGAATACAATATTTCCATATCCCTTTAACAAATGTGTATAACAAAGCATTAAGCTGAGTTAGATCACAACTTTGTTGTGAAACCTTATTAAGAAAATAATAGAAATATATATTTTTTAATAGTCAGTCCCCAGGGGCGTATTACTGGATAGGCCAGCAAGGCCGATGCCTAATGCGACAAATTTTGGGGGGCAACACTTGTCCACTGCACTTGAATATCTGGCTGGACGTTTGCAACCAGCCAGCTTCCACTATCTGTTTGCATGCCGTGGAGTGGCGGAGCCAGTGAGGACTGGAGCGGGGCGACAATGAAAACAGGTAGGGCACTCTGCCACAGAGTCACTCGTCAGACTCAGTACTACTACTGTCTGCTCGGTACTTAGTGATCACTAGTCAAGTCAGTGTCTTGGTCACAGGTGGGTGACTGTCACTTAGTTAGTGATAGAGGGAGCCGCTGCCTATGGGAGTTTTAATCACTTTTTTGTGCGGTCAACTGGCATGGCAATAATAGGATTAAATCAACTACTATGTGTTATTGGTAATAAAAGGGGTTAAATATATGTGCTGTGCGTTTGTAGCAATGGCAATATGGGTGTTTAATCGTTGATCTGTGTGTTACATGATGATGTCTGCTTTGTTCATGTTACTGGCAATATTGGTATTAAATCCCTCTTCAGTGTGTTACCGCCAATATTAAATCACTTCACTGCATAAAAGAGGTTTAAGTAATTGCTCTGTGTGGGCTAAATAAATTCAGGGATGGTTCTACGCTATAATACTTGGGGCAGCAAACTTTAGTGAGCAAAAACTTAACTTCATGGCTAAATATCAAGGCAATGGGTGTTACTGCTGGGGTACCCCATTATATATATAAATATATATACAGTATATATATAAGAGTCACCCTGCATATGCATTTAGGTTTAAATTAACCCACCTGAGTGAATGCAAGCCCCACTACTTAAAAAGACATTAAAAAAAAAAAGTTACACACTAACCAAATAATACTATATCTAAAAAAGGCCTAAAACCTGGGGGATGGGTGGGGGCAGCAGAATTTTGAGTGCCTAGGGCAGCACAAAACCTAAATACGCCACTGTCAGTCTCTATTACCCAAAACAACAGCAGACAGTTTCTATTAAAGGGACACTAAAGTCAAACTTAAACTTTCATGATTCAGACAGAAAATACAATTTCAATTTTTTTTACCTCCATTTTAGAAATGGTGCACAGTATTTATATTTGTGACATCCTAACAACTTTCCAATTTGCTTCTATTATCTAATTTGCTTCATTTTCTTGATATCCTTTGTTTAAAACATATCTAAATATGCTTAGTAGCTGCTGATTGGTGGCTGTACATAGATGCCTTGTGTGATTAGCTCACCCATGTGCATTGCTATTTATTCAACAAAAGATATCTGAAGAATGAAGTAAAATAAATACTAGAAGGAATGTTTGGAATTGCATTAGAATTGTATTCTCTATCTGATTCATAAAAGAAAAAAATTGAGTTTAATTTCCCTTTAACTCTAATTGTCTCCTGTCAGTATGAGGCTGCTGGTATTTTTAACAGTAGGGTTTTGACAATTCATTAGTCATTATTGATTCTGCCAAAGGTGTCAGTGTTCATCAGCTCCATAGAAAAGATACTGGGACAGGATCGTGATTTAGCCTTTATTTGGAATAAATAAATGTAGAGGCTACTTTTTGATTTATTTAAAATAAACTAAGACATGTTCATTATATTATTTGGCTTACAAAATTAAGTTTGCATATATTTGTTTTAGAGCATCTCTGCTCATTTAAATACAATTATTCAAAATGATCTGTCACTGGCTGTTTTACTATGTGATGAATGTATTTTGGCAAACCTGAATAAACACACATTTTCTATGATAGCATCTATTGAGCAAATGTGCTTGTTGGTATCATATTTTAAACCGTTTTAAGACAGATAAGTAAATATATGCACAACTCAGCTGTATAATCTTATCGGGAGCTTCTGCTTCCATCTAGTGGAGAATTTAAGTATCACACACACGCAAAAGTATTTAGATTGCGTCATCTAAACCTGGTGCTCTGTACTTTATCTCAGGATACTGCTGGAAATCTTATTATAAATTACTTTTAGAAGACACTATGGATTTGAAAATGTGAAAATAAGATAAAATAATAAACCATAATGGAAAGTCAGATTATTTAAAATCAATACCTTTACAGAATTATGAATTTATCAAATAGTTTCACATTTTGTTTTGTTTTAGTTACATATGGTATAGTGCTCTCTCAGATTTGGGGAAAAAACTTAATATCCTGTAACTTCCTGACTGATCCCAATTCTTACTTGTTTTTAAAGTTGAATAAAAGAAAATTCAACATATTTCTGAGCATAAAAAATAAGACATTTTTAAAAAGATGTTCTTGTGTTGAAAAATAACCGTTTTTGTACATATACTACTGTGGTGTAACTATACACCTGTAGAGCTTCCATTCCAGGACCAACTATGCAAAGTCAACCATCTTGTTAGTTTCAGAATCAAGATAATCAAGTTTATATTAAAGGGACCGTCTACACCAGAATTTTTATTATTTTAAAAGATAGATAATCCCTTTATTACCCATTCCCCAGTTTTGCATAACCAACACAGTTATTTTAATATACTTTTAACCTCTGTGATTATCTTGTATCTAAGCCTCTGCAAACTGCCCCTTTATTTCAGTTCTTTTGACAGACTTGCAGTTTAGCCAATCAGTGCCTGCTCCCAGATAACTTCACGTGCACAAGCACAGTGTTATCTATATGAAATACATGAACTAACACCCTCTAGTGGTGAAAAACTGTTAAAATGCATTCTGAAAAGAGGTGGCCTTCAAGGTCTAAGAAATTAGCATATGAACCTCCTAGGTTAAGCTTTCAACTAAGAATACCAAGAGAACAAAGCAAAATTGGTGATAAAAGTAAATTGGAAAATTGTTTAAAATTACATGCTCTATCTGAATCATGAAAGTTTATTTTGGCCTAGACTGTCCCTTTAACCGTTTTCATGCTATATATATATATTTATATGCTTATGTGTGACTATTTGTGGGGGGAAACATTGCTATACCATCTTTTCACCACCTGATTTCCACCTCCCAAGTCTCTTCATATCTCTTTCTCTCCATCTCCACTTCAACTCTTCAACCTCACATTAATCCACTTCTCATTCTATTATACAATTTGTTACGGCAAACTCATAGTTTGTAAGACTTTATTTATATAATGTTTATTTGCTTGTTACCAATAGATACATTAATCAGTTGAGATGTGAAATGTCAACCTGAGTGACCTTGAGTATATCAAAGCATAATCATTCATTTGCTATCTTCTGTGACAGAGACTGGACTACAGATTATATTCTCTTTTTTATAGAGCAGCAAATGCACCTTTAAAATGGGTTTTTATTTATGTATGTGACAAACCAGAGATATTTAAAGGGACAGTCTACTTCAGAATTTTTATTGTTTCAAATAAAATCTTTATTACCCATTCCCCCGTTTTGCATACACAAAACTATGTAACACGGTCATATTAATATACCTTTTACCTCTGTAATTAACTTGAATCTAAGCCTCTGCAAACTGCTCCATTATTTCAGGTCTTTTGACAGACTTGCATTTTAGCCAATCAGCGCCCTCTCATAAGTAACTCTACGGGCATGAGCACAATGGTTTGTATATGGCACACATTAACTAATGCCTTCTAGCTATGAAAAACTGTTAAATGCATTGAGATAAGAGGCGGCCTTCAAGAGCTTAGAAATGTAGAAAATGAGCCTACCTAGGTTTAGATTTCAACCAAGAATACCAAGTTGTTTAAAATTTCATGTGCTATCTAAATCATGAAAGTTTAATTTTGACTAGACAGTCCCTTTAACTCCTTTACACAAACCTGGAAAACTTAGTACCTGCCTAGAGTTGTACAAGTAACAAATTGACTGAGTTATACTAGGAGTTTGATATATGTTTCCAACGAAGTCTGTATGGTGTGAAAAATGATTTGCCCCTTCCTGATTTCCTCCATGTTTGCATGTTCATCAGGAGTTAAAACAAAAAATAGTTTTCAAATAATTTGATTTATCCAAAGAAAAATCCCCCTCTGAATAATTGATTGCGCCATCTATAGCAGCAACGACTGCAACCAAGAGCTTCCTATAATTGGAGACCAGTCTTTCACATTGCTGAGGAGGAACTTTTGATCACTCCTTGAATGAATTAGACTATAATGACCCTTTACATGGACAATTGTACTGTAAAATTGTTTTCCCTTTAATGTGTGTCCAATATACAGTGTATAAAATGTATGGGAAATTGCTCCATTTGATTCTTTTTGCAAATGAAATAGCTGGATTTGCTCTTTGAAACCACACCCCATCAAAGGGCCAGATTATGAGTGGAGAGCAAACATTTGAACCCCAAACAATAAGGGGTTTATCACAGGGGTTTGAACTCGTCGGGCTTACCGCTGGCATTACAACTTAGTTGTAAGTAAACTTGATCACTTGAGCGCATCTCGATTTGTGCTAGAATGATTACCGGATCCTCAGAGCTCTGGTTAACTTCTTGGTGAAACAAATAAAGTGTCACAAAACACATCAAAAATGCATTACAAAGTACCCATAATAACCCATAACACCCATAATAACACCATCTAATAAAAATATTCAAAATAAATATTGTACAAAAAAGATTTAAGAGCTCAAAGATATCTCAGGTGTTAGAAAACAAAATGAAAGGCAAAGTGCTTAAACATAGAGATACATACATATACAGATCTAAAGATATATATATATATATATGTATATATATGTGTGTACAGTATATATATATATATATATATATATATATATATATATATATATATATATATGTAATAGAAGACAGCACTAGCTGGGCTTAAGGATAAGCCATAGAAGCTTTTATTTACGTGACGTTTCGGGGAGAGCTCCCCTTCATCAGACGTCAGATGAAGGGGAGCTGTCCCCGAAACGTCACGTAAATAAAAGCTTCTATTGCTCATCCTTAAGCCCAGCGAGTGCTGTCTTCTATTACCTTTATCTCTACCTGCATTCAGCACCCTGGCAACTGGACACCTGTTTGTGCGAGTGCACCAACCTCTGTGAATATATATATATATATATATATATATATGTATTTTTATGTGTATATATGCATTTACAGACATATATACATGTATAAACACATAAATACATATGTACACATATATAGACATATATACAAGTGCATTGGAGCCCTTTGCAGTTATATAGAAGAAAACATGCTATGCAATATTACTTTTTAATAAAGGGTTTAACTATGTATTTACTGTAAATATTTCACATTACAATGTTCTGCACAATGCAGAATATGTTCTAAGTATTTATAAATAGATATTCCCATATATATATCTATACCCTATATAATCAAAATACCATCAGATATTATTATTATTATTATACTTTATTTATAAAGCGCCATCATATTCCGCAGCGCTGTCCATGGATACAGTTAATTTAAATAAAACAATAATATAAAACTTCTAAGAGACAGGACAGAATTTACAAACACATACAGGAGGAATCGAGGGTCCTATTCCCGTGGGAACTTACAATCTAGAAGATATGTGCAGAAATATTTATTTATGAATAAATAGAACAAATTATTATTTGTTAAGAACATTGGAATGTGAAATATTCATATTTGTAATGTCTGAGAAAAAGACAGGAGTTAGAGTGGACCACAGCTACTGACAAATAGGTATATAAATAATATAGGTGTAGCTAAGTGTGTAGCAGGGTGTCACACGGATATTACACACAAGTAATATGTGGCAACCTAGCACACACACAAGAAGCAGTTAATATGTGAAGAAAATAAGAAAACAAAAATAATGATAATAAGCATCTGCACAACACTATTGCTGATAAAATGCAGGAGTAGACTAAACAGCAGTGTGAATAGATACTTAAGCCTCTTTAGCATGAGTAGTTAATAAACACAAGCTCATTTTATGTTTGTGCACAAAACAGAAAAATAATGGAGGATGCTTGTTTAACATGAGTTCAGGAATAACTGCGTGAACTTAGGTATAAGTGCAAGTGTGTGAAGCAGAAATATAAGTGTGTAAATATGAGCAAAGATATATCCCCAAGTACCGGTACCTTGAATTCCTAATTTGCAGGATTGGCTATGAGAGGAACCGCAAGTAGGATAGACAGCGGTAAGCGGTTAGAAGCAGCCGGTCTCGGCAGGAGAGTGGCGTGTGACGTCACAGAGGCCGCAATTCCGGAAGCGAAGCAGGTCCCAGCTCTGCTTTGGAAGTAACAGGAACAGAGCTCAGTGAGCGGTTGCTGCAGGAATTACAGGAAAGGTGTGCAGCTCAGGACTGGTCCCAGTAGAGAAACAATACCAAGCAATGAATGAGTGTGAATTGCAGGTATTTATGGTAGTTCCAAGCAGTTAAAGGGGCAGAGCTAATATAGGAAGGAGTATGCATGACAGAACACCCCCCTCCAGGAGCAGCTCCGATGCTCAAAGTCTTGGACGTTCAGGGTGTCTTTGATGGAATCTGGAAATTAATCTGGGAGCTGAGATGTTGGTGGATGGCTCCCAGGAGTTGTGTTCACTAGAGTATCCCTTCCATTTGATGAGATATTGAAGATCACCCCTGAAACGTCTAGCATCCAGAATATCCTCAACTTCATATTCCATGTTGGGGTCTATGGAAACAGGGGGTAAAGTGGTATCTGTAGGTAGGGTACGTAGGGTCCGGTAAGGTTTGAGCAATGTAACATGAAAGGTGGGATGAATCCTGAGTGTAGTAGGTAACGTAAGACGAACAGCGTTGCAGTTGATGATCCGCTGGATAGGGAATGGTCCGATGAAGAGTGGTGAAAGCTTCCTGGAAGGAGTTGACAAGCGTAGATTTTTTGTGGACAGCCATACAAGATCTCCTGGTTTGTATGTAGGTGGTGGAGTGCGGCGTCGGTCGTAATATTTTTTTTGTATGATCTTTGCATCATCTATTGCTTGTTTAACAGAAACGAAATTTGAAGTGATGGTGGAAGCTAAGTCTGAAATATGGGAATGATCTGATACCAGTTCAGGCAACCATTGGAAAGAAGGATGGAACCCATAATTGACATAGAAGGGTGTCTGTTTAGTCGTAGAATGTAGAGTATTATTAAAGACGAATTCAGCGAAATGTAGTACTTGGGACCAGGAATGTTGATTCGTATGACAATAGGTCCTTAGGAACTGTTCTACCCATTGGTTACAACGTTCTGTCTGTCCATTCGTCTGTGGATGGTAGGATGATGAAAGGGACTTATCAATGGAAAATTGTTTGCAGAAGGCAGACCACAGGGCGCTGGTGAATTGGGACCCTCGATCGGTCAGGATTTTCTTAGGCAGGCCATGTAGCCTGATGACATTTTTTAGAAGTAGTTGTATGGTTTCAGCTGCAGTGGGGAGCTTGTGGTAAGGTATAAGATGAATCATTTTACTGAACAAATCCACTACAACTAATATAGTGGTGTTATTTCCAGAAATGGGTAAATCCACAATGTAATCTAATGCAATTTCTTGCCAGGGTCTATCAGGTGTAGGAATTGACAGAAGAAGTCCATAAGGTGGTCTTTTGTTTCTTTTGGATATGGTACAAGTGGGGCAGGAGTTAATGAACTGTGTCACATCAGTTAATAATGTTGGCCACCAGTAAGATCGCTGTACTAATTCCTTAGTTTTGGTTACTCCACAATGTCCCCCTAGAGATGAGTCGTGAGCGGATTTGAGTAATTGTTCACGTAGAGAAGGTGGAAGATATAGTTTGTTCCCATAACAATAAAGTCCTTGGTTGTTAATTGTTAGAAGATGTTCAGGTTTGGAGCAATCCTTCATTTGTTCAGATTTTAACAGAGGTCCAGAATCAACCATGAATAGAAGAAAGTTTTCCTCGGGAATGACATGTTGGGTTGTGGTATTGTCCAGAGGTGGTTGTGGAAGTCGAGATAGGGCATCTGCCTTCCCATTTTTCCTGGCAGGTCTGTAGGTAATGAGGAAATTGAAGCGTGAAAAGAATAAATTCCAGCGAACTTGGCGAGCCGAAAGCGTTCTTGTGGATTTTAGGAATTGTAAGTTTCGATGATCAGTATAAACTATGGTTGGCGTTGTAACACCTTCCAGTAGGTGTCTCCATTGCTCGAATGCAGCCTTAATAGCCAGGAGTTCCTTTTCGCCAATTGGATAATTTCTTTCTGCTGTTGTTAGAGTACGAGAATAGTAAGCTACAGGATGTAATGGTTGTTGCAATGATTGTCGTTGTGAAAGGATGGCACCAAGTGCAAAATCAGAAGCGTCTACTTCAAGTGTGTAAGGAAGTTCTGGGTTTGGGTAGCGCAAAATGGGAGCAGATGTAAATCGTGATTTCAGTAAATCAAAAGCATCTTGAGCGACAGTAGACCAGGAGAATTTTGTATTTTGCTTTGTGAGATCAATAAGAGGTTTAGAAAGAGAGGAGTAATTTTTAATAAATTTTCTGTAAAAATTGGCGAATCCAAGAAAACTTTGAACTTGTTTTCTGGAAGTAGGGACAGGCCAATTCACTACAGATTTTATTTTAGTATCATCCATATGTATACCCTTATCAGATATAATATATCCAAGGAATGGTATACTGCTGGCATGAAAGATGCATTTTTCTGCTTTTACGTATAAAGAGTTACTTCTGAGTCTAGTCAATACCTGGCGGACATGGATTTTGTGGTCTGCTAGAGATTTGGAGTATATTAAAATGTCGTCGAGGTAAATGACTACGTAGGTATCCAGGACATCCTTGAAAATGTCATTTATGAGATGTTGGAAGGTGGCAGGAGCGTTACAGAGACCGAATGGCATGACTACATACTCGTATAACCCATAACGGGTACGAAATGCAGTCAGCCATTCGTCTCCTGCCCTCATCCTGATCAAGTTGTAGGCTCCCCTGAGGTCTAACTTGGTGAAGATTTTGGAACCTTCTAGACGCTCAATTAATTCACTGATAAGGGGTAAGGGGTAGCGGTTTTTTATAGTAACCTTGTTTAACTGCCTGTAATCGACAATAGGTCTTAAGGAGGCATCTTTGTTTTTAACAAAGAAAATCCCTGCTGCTGCAGGAGAGGTTGAAGGTCTTATAAAACCTTTTTTAAGATTTTCTTCGATGTAGGATCTAAGGTGTAACAGTTCTGGTTTAGACAGAGGGAAAATGTGCCCACAAGGAATAGCCGCCCCTGGAAGGAGATCGATTGGGCAGTCATACGGCCTGTGTGGTGGAAGATTTTCTGATTGTTTCTTACTGAACACATCGGAAAAATCTTCATAATCAGGGGGCACCTTTGTTTCTACACCTTCGGGTGATGGTTGAAGTAGCAATTGAGGGTAACAAGTGGTCTTGCAGTAATCTGAAGTAAACTGTAAAGAGAGGGATGACCAAGTGATGGTAGGATCATGTTGCCTGAGCCATTGTAGCCCTAGAATTAAGGGGAAGTCTGGTGAAGTAATGACATCGAATTTTATATATTCCCTATGGTGACACTCTGTTGACATTAAAATAGGAATTGTCTCAAACAGAACAGGTCCTGTGGACAAGACCTCACCATCTATTCCTCTCAAATGAACAGGAGACAGTTTCTTGTGCAAGGGAATTTTATTAGTTTCACAAAAACTTTTATCAATGTAAGAGAGGGAGGCTCCGGAGTCAATAATCCCTGAGATGGTCACCCGTGTTTGATCCCACTGTAAAACAAGAGTGGTTTTACAATACTGGTTACATTTGAGGACAGTCTTAATTGAATGATAGTGAGTCAACAGCTTACCCTTTCTTTGGCGGGTGAGGTTGGGGCACTCTCTTATCCCATGCTCTTCAGAGGCACAGTACATGCACAGGTTATGGGTGCGACGTCTTGTTTTTTCCTGGGAACTTAGGGGTCCCCTTAAGAAGGCGATATCCATAGGTTCTGGAGGGGGTTTTGAGTGTGTACTGGGTGGATTGTTTGTGAGCCTGGGCCTAGAGAATGAATCATGGCTAGACCGTTCGTGATGTCTTTCCCTAAGCCGTCTGTCAATGCATATACATAGGTCTATAAGTAGTTCCAGAGTGGGAGGTATTTGGGTACGAGATAACTCGTCCTTAACTGCATCTGACAACCCTAACCGGAATTGGTTTCGGAGAGACAAGTTGTTCCATTGGGTGTCAGGAGCCCACCTCTTGAATTCCGCTATATATTCTTCTACATCTCTCTTTCTCTGCCTTAGGGACCTCATGGCATTTTCAGCTGTTTGCTGCTTAAAGGGGTCCTCATAAAGTTGTGATAAGGCAGAGAAGAAAGAGTCTAAGGAGTTAAGAATGTCATCATTGTGCTCCAGGAAACTATTTGCCCATGCCCTTGGCTCTGCACTCAGGTAGGAGATGGTAGTCATAACTTTTACCCTATCGGTAGGATATGTATAGGGTTTGAGAGTAAAAAGTAAATAGCATGAATTTTTAAATTCCCTAAACATCTTCCTATCTCCTGAGAAAGGTTCAGGGGAACTAATATGGGGTTCTATGGGAGGAGGTTTTCTATCCACAACCTCCTTGATATAAGTTTTTAAATTATCATTTTCAAGTTTTAAAGCAGTAAGACCTTCAGTTAATATGTCTACTTTGTTACTTAGTGTTTGTATGTGTGTATTCACATCAGTTGGGTCCATTTTGTTTTAGGCTTGGTATTTCTGTAATGTCTGAGAAAAAGACAGGAGTTAGAGTGGACCACAGCTACTGACAAATAGGTATATAAATAATATAGGTGTAGCTAAGTGTGTAGCAGGGTGTCACACGGATATTACACACAAGTAATATGTGGCAACCTAGCACACACACAAGAAGCAGTTAATATGTGAAGAAAATAAGAAAACAAAAATAATGATAATAAGCATCTGCACAACACTATTGCTGATAAAATGCAGGAGTAGACTAAACAGCAGTGTGAATAGATACTTAAGCCTCTTTAGCATGAGTAGTTAATAAACACAAGCTCATTTTATGTTTGTGCACAAAACAGAAAAATAATGGAGGATGCTTGTTTAACATGAGTTCAGGAATAACTGCGTGAACTTAGGTATAAGTGCAAGTGTGTGAAGCAGAAATATAAGTGTGTAAATATGAGCAAAGATATATCCCCAAGTACCGGTACCTTGAATTCCTAATTTGCAGGATTGGCTATGAGAGGAACCGCAAGTAGGATAGACAGCGGTAAGCGGTTAGAAGCAGCCGGTCTCGGCAGGAGAGTGGCGTGTGACGTCACAGAGGCCGCAATTCCGGAAGCGAAGCAGGTCCCAGCTCTGCTTTGGAAGTAACAGGAACAGAGCTCAGTGAGCGGTTGCTGCAGGAATTACAGGAAAGGTGTGCAGCTCAGGACTGGTCCCAGTAGAGAAACAATACCAAGCAATGAATGAGTGTGAATTGCAGGTATTTATGGTAGTTCCAAGCAGTTAAAGGGGCAGAGCTAATATAGGAAGGAGTATGCATGACAATATTTTCATTTCGGGTTAAGGCAAATGAGAATATGCAGTTGTGTTTGTGCGAGACTGGAGTGTTAGGTTTGGTTCAACTTTGTTTCCTCCATTGATGTCACACCGCCGCCACGCCACTGCTCGCTACGGCTGTTGTCATAGACGCAGCAATGGTGACTCGCTGCTATGGCCATTGCCATAGACGCAGGCGGTGGTTCAGAGAGTGTGACGATGATTTAATCAACACATGCTGTCTCTCTCTTCTGGATGCCGCTCCTGATTACACCTGTGTGTCCTCCTTGGCACCAATATGCTCCTATGTCAGTACTCCACTCTCCGTACCAGTGACGTGCAGTGACGTCAGAGGCTGGTGAGGCAGTGGCTAGGATACGCCTTCATTCTTTAGATATCCTTTGTTGAAGAAATAGCAATGCACATGGGTGAGTCAAGCACATGAGGTATCTATGTGCAGCCACCAATCAGCAGCTACTGAGCATATTTAGATATGATTTTCAACAAAGGACATCAAAAGAATGAAGAAAATTAGATATTAGATGTAAATTGGAAAGTTATTTAAATTTGCATATGGGTTTCATGTCCCTTTAAATGGTGTCTTCTAAAACTGGTCAACTTAGTAAACATCTGATTTTAGTCTAAAAGGATTGTAACAGAAACTCTTGCCAGATAACACAATGCTTGCTCTGATTATGAGATCTAGAAATCCATGCCCATTAAAATATGTTTAAAACATACTTTTTACTTTAATGCTGCAAATTATGCTTATAGATTCTTTCATTACATAAGGGATGAGAGTCAGAGGGGGAGGAAGAGAGACAGAGAGAGAAAGAGACCATGGGGGAGAACAACACATAAGGAGAGAGATGGATAGATAGATAGAGAGAGACACACACAAGGGGGGGGGGGCACTGCATTTTAAGTAATAAAACAGCAGAGCTACAGAGAATTCAGAAAATTAGTCTATAATTTAGTGTGAAGTACAGAGGCAAGCTGCTAAGTTAGTAATTGTAAAGTTTGAGTAAACAAAATACAAAAACGACCCTGCTGTAAAAGAGTAAAAAAAACACTAAACCACATTCATTAAATTATCATTTTTACTAACAGAATCCCTTTCAGTAAAATCTTACTTTAATAAGATGTGGGTGAAACACTGCTCTCTCTGTCTCTCTTCCTGCTCTGTATAAGGATTCAGGAAGTGACAGTGGCACATTCCACTGCACTTAGAGGGGAAGAACAGAACTCTCTTTTTCACTTTAGCAAAGCTAGCAGGTTCACAGGACAACAACAAAATATATGAAAGTTGTTTTTTTCCGTTTTTGTTTTGTTTTATATGATTTAACATCCAGCCCCAACCCTATGTTCCATTTACTAATGCCTCTCGCTGGATTGGTTCAGCCCAAATAGGACTGCCTCAAATAAAGCACTTATGGGCCATGCAATGATCTTAACCACTTTTATCCAGTAGATGGCGCAGCATGTTGTGTAATGGTGGGCAGACCTGCTTGTGCCTCTGCATTGCACAACATATAGCTGTGAGAAAAAAAAATGCTGGGGAAAAAAAATTACAATTTTGTTTTTTTTAAAGCCAATAAAAAAAAAATATTTTTGCCCATATGAGAGGTGAAGCACTGCCTCACCTGCCTCTAGTGACTGCACATCACTGCTCCGTACATCAATGCCCAAGTATAGGTGTTACTGTGTGTGCTCCTGGGTGCTATTATCTGTATATGCTGGACTGTTATTACGTTACTAAACTCTGCCTGTCTGACTACTCTGCTTGCTTAACCCCTAAAGTGCTGGATTGCCATAACAATGCTGAGCTCTGCCTGTCTGATTACTCTTCTTGCTTAAAGTGACAGTCAACCATAGAATTGTTATTGTTTTAAAAGATAGATAATCCCTTTATTACCCATTCCCCAGTTTTGCACAACCAACACAGTTATATTAATGTACTTTTTACCTCTGTGATTACCTTGTATCTAGGAACCTTCTTCCAGCCCCCTGATCACATGACTGTGACTGTTTATTATCTATTGTCTTAAATTTAGCATTGTATTGTGCTAAATCTTAAATAACCCCCTGTGCCTGAACACAGTGTTATCTATATGGCCCATGTGTACTTTCTGTCTCTTTGTGTTGAAAAGAGATTTAAAAAGCATGTGATAAGAGGCAGCCCTCAAAGGCTTAGAAATTAGCATATGAGCCTACCTATGTTTAGTTTAAACTAAGAATACCAAGAGAAAAAAGCTAATTTGATGATAAAAGTAAATTGGAAAGTCAATTAAAATTAAAAGTCCTATCTGAATAATGAAAGTTTAATTTATACTTGACTGTCCCTTTAACCCCTAAAGTACTGGATTTCCATAATGTTGCTGACCTCTGCCTGTCTGACTACTTTGCTTGCTTAACCCCTAAAGTGCTGGATTGTCATAACATTGCAAAACTCTGCCTGGCTGACTACTCTGAGTACTTAACCCCTAAAGTACTGGATTGTTATACTGTTGCTGAACTCTGCCTGTCTGACCACTCTGCCTGTTTAACCCCTGAACTATTGGATTGCTTTACTGTTACCGAACTCTGCCTGCCTGACCATTCTATTGGTTTATCCCTGAACTGTTATATTACTGGATTTCCTTTGTTGCTGACTCCTGCCTGTTTCCGGTCCTTCTATTGGTTTATCCCTGAACTTCCATACTGCTCGATTTCCTTCCTGTTGCCACTAAAGTCTACCCTTCCTACTGTGAGTACTGCTTCCTCATTTTACAAACTTTCTCTGCTCTGGGATATTTCCTATCATTTCAGCTTGATGCTGGGATAAGAAGACTACTGGCCAAGTTTGGTCTGATAGAGAAATATCCCACAAGCATTACAATTTACGTCTATGGGGGAATACGTGAACATGCATGCAATATTCTAACTTCGTCTTTTTGCTCTTGTTGGGTTAGCACGAGATCAAAAACAGTTTACTTTAAACTCGTAATATGAGCCCAACCCGACAAGCACAAAAAGCTTACTTCTAGCGCAATTAACGCTCCAGCAGAAGTATTAATTTGTGCTTAACTTGTAATCTGGACCAACTAAAATAAGTTTACAGAAAGGTCAGACATCCTTATCTTATCACTCAAATGCTTTACGGCTAAATTATGAGTTTTGCGGTACGGCTATACCACTGAAAAATTGGCCATTGTGCGTGGAATGGCCAGTAACGCATATTATGAGTCACGGGGGTATAGGCTGTAACGCAAGCATTTTAGCCTTAATGCAACCCTCCATTACGCACTCAAAAAAAGACGTTTGAGTGCAGGATTTTCTGTAGCGCCGTATTACAGGTTGTGCGTTCTGGTTAAAATGCTTGCATTACAGCCTATACCGCCGCGATCCATTCCGCGATCTGAGACCTTTAGTTATGGATTTTGCGAAACAAAAATGTTTCACAAAACTCATAGCTAAAATGTTACAAAGTACACTAGCACCCATAACTTATTAACCTCTAATCCGCCGCCCACCCACATCACCAACACTATATAACCCTATTAACCCCTAAACCACCGGCCCCCACTTTACCAACACTAAATAAATCTAGTAACCTCTAAACCATCGGCCCCCCACATCGTAACTAATCAACTATACCTATTAACCCCTAAACTGCCAGCCCCCACATTGTAACTAATAAACTAGACCTATAAACCCATACACCCCCTAACTTTAAATTAAAAGTTACAATCTGCAAGAATTCACAGAATATACGTATATGCATTTGTGATTAGCTGATGGCTGTCACATGATACAGGAAGAGTGGAAATAGACAAAACTTTGAAATTTGGCAGAAAAAAAATCTACTACTCATTTAAAGTTCAGACTATGGGGCATATTTATCAAGCCTTGTTTCAGGCTTCAGGATCGCCGGAAACAGAAGTTATGAAGCAGCGGTCTAAAGGCCGCTGCTCCATAACTTGTCCGCCTGCTCTGAGGCTGTGGACAGAAGTCAACCCGATCGAATACGATCGGGTTGATTGACGCCACCTGCTAGCGGCCGATTGGTCGCGAATCTGCAGGGACGGCATTGCACCAGCAGTTCACAAGAAATGCTGGTGCAATGATAAATGCAGACAGCGTACGCTGTCAGCATTTATCGATGTGCGGCGGACATGATATGCTACTTCGTATCATGTCCGCTCGCACATTGATAAATATGCCCTATGTGCTATTGCTTTGTCTTTTTATCATTCATTTATTGACTATGCAAATCTATTGTATTTTCTGGTCCTTTAACAGATAGGTAGTACATTTTATATAGTGCATGAAACATAACTCAAATTTAATAGAACTAATGAAAGTGTCAAAGAAAAAAGGAATATTGGTAGGCCACCCACTCCTGGCAATATTACCCACAGTTCTACGTTTTTTTTCATTTGCAGATAATGACTCTTAGACCCTGATGATTAAAAAAGCAGCGATGTGGCAATATATTCAAAAGGGATCTGTTGCGAGTTCGAGATTGCCGGTGAATTATTCAAAACTTCTGACATCAGTGTCTGAAAGCAGTCTTGCAGAGAGGCGTTTTACTATACATCTCAGTGGATGGCGATGCTGCCAATATATTCAGAGCAGCATTGCCACCTACATTGAAGGTGTAATGTTAATTACCCCTTTATGCAGTATTGTATGGCAATATAATGTCAGCAGTAACTCAAACTCTTATGTTAGAATACAGTAGTGCAATTATGACAAAATACACCTATAGGAGCTGGTGAATTGTAGGTATATGGTACACAATGTTTAATTTATCTGTGTTTTATTGTATAATGTTTTAATATGTATGCAAAGTCTTGTTGTGATTGTAAAAATAGCGTATTTTTCCTAATAATGCGATCTATATTGATAACATGTTTGTTGCAGTGAGAACACGTTTGTTAAAGTGCGGACGCAATATTATAAGTATAACACATTCAGAACTGTGAGAACTCATATCGGCAATACATAAATAAAAAACAGAAGTCACACTACTGTCTTCTAGGAAATATTAATATTGTGAACACAATATCTTTATTCTAAAAAAATAAATAAAAAAACACGGGTAAAGTAAAATACACTACAATACTTTACATACATATTATAACATTATACAGTACAATACAGATAAAAGAAACATTGTATATACATCTATCATAGACCATATCCCCACTCCTATAGATTTAATAGGAAGGTTTTTTTTTCATTCTTGTCTTTTTTAACAAAGTTGATTGCAACCTGTCTTTAACCCCTTAAGGACCGGGCATTTTAGACAAAAACTTCCCCAAAAGACCAGAGCATTTTTAGCATTTTTGCCATCACTACATTTAAACAGAAATAGAGCCTTTTTTATATTTACCTATCAAAACTATATATTTTTTTTAGTAGACAACTCAAAGTATTGATCTAGGCTCATTTTGATATATTTAACGCCAAATGCGATCATATAAAAAAAAATGTTAAATGTTTCACAATTTTAGGTTTCTCACTAAAATTATTTACAAAGGAGCTTGTGCAATCATGGCACAAATGGTTGTAAATGCTTCTCTGGGATCCCCTTTGTTCAGAAATAGCAGACATATATGGCTTTGGCATTGCTTTTTGGTAATTAGAAGGCCGCTAAATGCACCACACTTGTATTATGCCCAGCAGTGAAGGGGTTAATTAGGTAGCTTGTAGGGTTAATTTTATCTTTAGTGTAGAGATCAGCCTCCCACCTGACACATCCCACCCCCTGATCCCTCCCTGACCCCCCTCAAACAGCTCTATTCCCTCCCCCACATTACAATTGTCATCGCCATCTTAAGTACTGGCAGAAAGTCTGCCAGTATGAAAATAAAAGCCTTTTTTTTTTTATATAATTATTTTTAAAAAAATGTAATTGCTGCAGTGTATGTTCCCCCCTAACTTCCCAACCTTCCTGATCCCCACCAAAAAACCTCTCTAACCCTCCCCCCTCTACCTAATTGCCGCCATCTTATGTACTGGCAGCTGTCTGCCAGTAACCAAATTGCTGCAAATTAGGCATTTAAATAAATAAATAAAAATAGCCTTTTTTCTGTAGTGTAGCTGCCCCCCTCAATACAATACCCAGACCCCCTCCCAGATCGACTTTCCACCCTCCTATTCCCATCGCTAACTAAGATAACCAGGATCCCCCCTCTCCCCCTCCCTGCTGCTTTTATTGTTTTTTTCATCAGTAATAGGCTTGTGCACAGCTGCCACACAACTCCCGCCCACCTCCCCGCCTCCCTCCAGCGATGGGCAGCCCACCCGCCTCCCTCCTTAGAAATAATGCAATCTCGCAATTTTAAGCAAGATCGCGGCAGAGAGAAGCCCAGGACTGCAGCGTCATACAGGGTACGTCACTGGTCCTTAAGGGCATAATGACCAGCATCGTACAGGGTACGACGCTGGTCTTTAAGGGGTTAAGCTGAAACATTGCCGTGAGTGTGTAATATTTAAAGCACTGCCCTCCATGATAGATACACCTTTTCAGCCATATGAGTCTCTCCAGATTTTCAGTGGCGATAATTTCTATTCACCTAGATTACGAGTTTTGCGCTATACCGGGTGTGTAAAGAACGCACAAAAATGAGCGGTATCGCACTTTCCATAGTGCTACCATTATGAGTTACTGAAAAACCTCCTTGTGCTGTGCGTTATGGTGCGTTAAGCTCCATACCGCACAAAAGCCAAGGATTGAGTTTACGTGCTTGTGCACTCTTTCCCCCATAGACATCAATGGGGAGAAAGTGTAAGAAATAAACACCTGCAATGGCGGAATGGCAAATCGCCGTAATGTAACCCCATTGATGTGTATGGGGAAAAAAAGTTACGTTTAAACCTAACACCTTAACATAAACCCCTAGTCTAAATACCCCTAATCCTCCGCTCCCCATCATCGTCGACACTAAAAAAAGTTATTAACCCCTAATTCGCCTCTCCCCGACATCGCTGACACTAAATGAACCTATTAACCCCTAAACCACTGGCCCCCGACATCGCAACTAATAAATAAACCTATTAACCCAAAATCCGCTGCCCACCCATATTGCTACTACTATAATAAACCTATTAACCCCTAAACAGCCGGCCCCCACATCGCCAACACTATAATAAAGTATATAAATAAAAAGGGGGCAACCAGGAAGGCTACAAAAAGTAGGTCCTTAATATATGGCTTAAAGAGGATCGAGGAACCTGCCAGATAACAGAGTGAGTCTTTTTTGGTCTCAGTTTACCGTGACCCCTGTTTGGCTTGTGACTAGTGATGTCGCGAACAGTTCGCCGGAGAACAGTTTCCGGTGAACATAGCTTGTTCGCGTTCGCAGCGGTGGGCGAACATATGCGATGTTCGATCCGCCCCCTATTCGTCATCATTGAGTAAACTTTGACCCTGTATCTCACAGTCTGCAGACACATTACAGCCAATCAGCAGCAGACACTCCCTCCCAGACCCTCCCAGCTCCTGGGCAGCAGCCATTTTAGATTAATTCTGATCCTGCATTCTTAGTGAGAGGAGGGATAGTGTAGCTGCTGCTGATTTTATAGGGAAATTGATAGCTAGGCTAGTGTATTCAGTGTCCACTACAGTCCTGAAGGACTCATCTAATATCTGCTGTAAGGACAGCACCGCAAAAAGTCCTTTTTAGGGCTACATCAGTCGTTTTTTTTTTTTTCTTTGTAATGTAATAGCAGTTGCCTGCCTGCCACTGCCAGCCTGTGTGTCAGGCTCACAGCATATACTGTGCCTACTTGCTCAGTGCCACTACTCATATCTGGTGTAACATTAGTGTAAATTTAAAAAAAAAAAAACTTTTACATCAGTCTGCTAGTGTAATCTAATTTCAGTAGCCAGGCCAGCCTGCCATTGCCAGCCTGTGTTTCAGGCTCACAGCATATACTGTGCCTACTTGCTCAGTGCCACCAGTCATATCTGGTGTAACATTAGTGTAAATTTTTAAAAAAAACTTTTACATCAGTCTGCTAGTGTAATCTAATTTCAGTTGCCAGGCCAGCCTGCCACTGCCAGCCTATGTGTCAGGCTCACAGCATATACTGTGCCTACTTGCTCAGTGCCACCACTCATATCTGGCTGGTGTAACAGTAGTGTAATTTAAAAAAAACTAACTTTTACATCAGTCTGCTAGTGTAATCTAATAGCAGTTGCCTGCCTGCCACTGCCAGCCTGTGTGTCAGGCTCACAGCATATACTGTGCCTACTTGCTCAGTGCCACCACCAGTCATATCTGGTGTAACATTAGTGTAAATTTAAAAAAAAAAAACTTTTACACCAGTCTGCTAGTGTAATCTAATTTCATTTGCCAGGCCAGCCTGCCACTGCCAGCCTGTGTGTCAGGCTCACAGCATATACTGTGCCTCAGTTCTCAAATAAGACAATAATGCTGCATTATCACCATACTTAGAAAAGTGACTTGGATCTTTTTTTTTATTTTATCACCTTTTTTATTTTATCAACTTTTGTCACAGTTATGATCGGTGCTCCGCCTCCATATGAGGGCAGATGCCTGATCGTTACAGATGGTGACACTGTGTGTGTCACTGTCTGTAACGATCTTCTGCTGGTGCCGGCGGGAGGTGTTGGGCTGGAGGTGGGTGGCGGGCGGGTCGCTCAGCAGCGGAGATGGGAGGGAAGGGGAGGGAAGGGAGTGGGAGGGCCCTATGCTACAGAAATTATTTTTTTAAAGGAACAGGGAGAGATGGGACAGCTACACTACAGAAAAGGAGTTTGGGAGTGCGGGGAGGGATAAATGGCAATCGCAGGAGGGGGTGAGGGGGCTTGGTGGTGGAACCACTACACTACAGAAAAAGGGGTATATAGGTACTGGCAGACAACTGCCAGTACCTAAGGTGGCAGCAATAGTTAGAGGGGGAAGGGTTAGAAAGCTGTTTGAGGGGGGGATCAGGGAGGTTGGAGGGTTAGGGGGATTCTACACAGCAGAAATCTAAAGAGATAGAGGGATAGAGATAGGGGGATAGGGATAGAGGGATAGGGATAGAGTGATAGGGATAGAGGAATAGAGATAGATGGATAGAGGGATAGGGATAGAGGGATAGAAGGATAGGGATCGAGGGATAGGGATCGAGGGATAGAGATAGGCAGATAGGTATACAGGGATAGGGGTAGAGGGATAGGGATAGAGGGATAGGGATAGAGGGATAGGGATAGAGGGATAGAGATAGAGGGCTAGGGCTAGATGGATAGAGCTAGATGGATAGAGGGATAGGGATTGAGGGATAGATGGATAGAGGGATATGGATAGAGGGATAGGATTAGAGGAATAGGGATAGAGATACAGGGATAGGTGGATAGGGATAGAGGGATAGGGATAGAGGGATAGAGATAGAGGGATAGGGATAGAGGGATGGGGATAGAGGGATAGAGATAGAGGGATAGGGATAGAGGGATATGGCTAGATGGATAGAGGGATATGTATAGAGAAATAGAGATAGAGGGATAGAGATAGATGTATAGAGGGATAGGCTGATAGGGATAGATGGAGAGGGATAGAGGGATAGGGATAGGGATAGAGGGATAGGGAGAGAGGATTAGGGATAGAGGGATAGGGAGAGAGGATTAGGGATAGAGGGATAGGAATAGAGGAATAGGGATAGAGGGATTGAGATAGAGGGGTAGGAATAGAGGGATAAGGAAAGAGGGATAGGGGCACAGGGTAGAGCGATAGAGGTATACGGATAGAGATAGAGGGATAAGGATAGAGGGATAGGGAGATAGAGGGATAGGGATAGAGGGATAGGGATAGAAGGATAGAGATAGAAGGATAGAGATAGATGGATAGGGATAGAGGGATAGATGGGTAGAGGGATAGGTATATGTCTTTCCTTAAACATTTTGGCCCGTGTACACAGGCTTTAACACTAGTCTTGTAATAATAACATAACAAATGACAATGATTTGTCCTGTTAATTAGGCTGTATGTTTATTATGTCTACAGGTACTTAATATCTATAAAATGAAAATGTTGAGCTTATAACATATGGTCTTTCCTAGTAAAGACTTTAGTAGATGCAGGACTTTTATAAACTTGGAATTTATCATTGCACACAATGTTACATTTACATTCTTTATGATTTCTTTAAGCAATGTTATAACTGTATCATCTTTATCTTTTTCAATAAAGCTCAATTTTTTTTAAATAATTGCCTATTCTTTAGGTATTATCTCAACATCAACAGCTACATAAACCCAAACGAGTGATGTAAAGCGCTGCGGAATTTGTTGGTGCTTTATAAATAAAGAATAATAATAATAATACTCTGAAATTAAAATGATTCCATTCATGTAAGCTGTGTACATTTTCCAGACTTTTCCAGGTATTAATTGGCTACATTTTCAATTTGATTATCTTGGCTAGTCAATGGCATGGATTCTCATTTATATTTAATGGACTCTCACTATCAATTTAGAATTGACTGTATACACAATAAGTACAAATCTTTCATCTGTTCGGTAATTCTTGTCAATTTAAATTGGTACTAATTTTATAACAACACTGTAGAACAATGCAATGATAGAAAGAACAGCCTCTTACAGGAAATAGCATATTACCAAACTGCAGAGACATGAAACTACAAGCAATACTTACAGCTGAGCTCATAGTATTTACTGTCAGTATGACTGGTAAGGTTTTGGTAATGGAGAAGGTTACATGTCACATCCTAAAGCTTGGTTTCTCAGCAGCCAGGCAGCGACCTGACATACCCCCACTGTACACTCTGACAGGTCACTCCACAAATAAGGAATTCTGGGCAGGCCTATTGAGTTTATTGTGCAGTTCAGTAGGAGGACGGGGTGGGGGATTGAACCTTGACACTGCAGGGATGTTTGTGATACCTGCCCACTGACACCTTTGAACCCACCAACACCAATAAAAAAAATCCACACAATGTCACCTAAATATATGATTACTGGGCCCTAGATACGTACAGCTAAATTTTACTGGGCCTTGTGATCACTTGGGTTGAGAACCACTGCTCTAAAGCATACCTTGCAGCATTTTATTAATATAACCTAACTTTATTAAAATGGGATATGGGATAGGGCACAGGCAGTTTAAGGGAAGAGTGTGTGTAGTGAACTTCCGGGGACCTAGATGACTTCTGCTTGGTCCAATCTATAGTTAGGTGATCCGGTCATGCTTTGGGTGTTCTAGTGCAGGGTTTGGACTGTTACATGTTACATAAAGTACATTAACCCTAGTACATAACCTTGTGACATCACTATTCGCAGATGATATCCTGCTTTATCTAAGCAACACTAAACAAGCTATACCCCAATTGTTAAAGATTATTGAAATATTTAGTTCAATTTCAGGGTATAAAATTAATAGGGGGAAATCAGAACTGCTTTGGATTTACAAACCTAAGAACCACATCCTACATCCTTTTAAAGAGGTACAAGAAATTAAGTATCTAGGTATCATATTAAGCAATAACCCTTCATTATGGTATGATCTAAACTTTCGGAAATGTATAGATTTGTTTGAACAGAAATTATTAGCTTGGCATAATCTTCCCATCTCTCTTTCTGCGCGTGTAATGATAATTAAAACAATTCTATTCCCAAAATTACTGTATCTACTACAGAATTTGCCTCTTCTGATTAGGAAAAAGGATTTAAAACTTGTACAAATGTTATTTACTAGATTCATATGGCATGGGAAGAAAGCTAGGATATCATTGGCCAAATTATCTTTCTTAAAAGCACATGGTGGCTTGGCGTTGCCTAACCTTCAGTTTTATAATTATGTTGCACTTACCAAATTCGTATTAGATTGGATAACAGAAAAAGAATATGTCTCCTTTTTTGAATTAGAAACACAGTTGGTAGCACCATTTTCACTCAAAGCATTGATACATATCCCAGCTGTGAGTTTACCAGTCAATGTGTCACATTTGTACACTTTTAAGTATATAATTCTGGCATGGCAGAAACTCTGCTCTGAGATGCATATCAATTTTCGTAGATCCGAATTTCTTCCTTTAGTAGGAAACCCGGCTTTCCTTCCGGGGATTACATATAAAGTTTTTTCTACATGGGCCAGGAATGGCCTCCAAAATGTAAAAGATATTTGCGTAAACGAATCCCTAACAATTAAGACATTTGCAGAGTTAAGAACCAGTTTTAACATAGCAAAAACTTCCTTTTTTGCATATCTCCAGGTACAGCATTGGATCGCAACTTTACATGCAGAAGATTATTCTAGACCCTTATTGGGGGATTTAGAAGATGTGATTAGACTATACCATGCTGGGAAAGTTTCCATCTCAATCCCCTATAATATGCTTATTAAACATCATGGATTGATATATATTGATGATTTAGAGAGGAAATGGGATAAATCCCTAAAAATCACTAAAGGACATATTCTTCAAAGTTTTAAACTAGTCGATCAAACACAAGTTTTTATAGATTGGAGAGAATCTCACTTTAAGTTAATCAATCTATTATATATTACACCAGATAAAATGTCAAAATGGTATAAAAAGGAAGTTAACTGCCCTAAATGTAATGCTAGGGAAGCAGATGAAATGCACTGCTTTTGGAGTTGCCCCAAAGCAATGCAGTTCTGGAGTAAAGTATGTTTCTGGCTGAATAAAGTGGAGGCTTGTAATTTCACTCCAGAGCCGAGACATATCTTCTTCTTGTTAAACCATGAGGAACCCTATCCGAATTTGAGACTTATAAACACAATAATCCTAGTGGGACGCAATGTCATCCTCAGGAACTGGAAGTCCTCCCGGGAACCTAAATTCAAGGAGTTTTTAAATAAAATGCACAACCAGATTACGATAGAACAATTTAATTTAAGAGACTTTAGTGATAAGTCAATTCAAAGATTTTTTGTTAAATGGGAAAAAGTAATTATAACTCTCCCTTTAGATGCGCAACTACAGTTAATTGCCCCACTAAGGGATTCTAGCTGGTTTATCCAGCATTTGGAACTTGGATTACTCCCATCTAGTTGGAAAGTATAAAAAAATTTTTTTTAGGCGTTTCTTCTTTGCTCTCTACCCCTCGCGCAGACCCCCCGTTACTCTGGGTTCTGGCTGATTGACCACTCTAGGAGGTTTTAGGGTATTAGCAAGGTTAAGTTATATTGACATCAAGATTTAGATGTCTTTTTTTTTCTTCTTTGTTTTTTTTCCCTCTTTCTTGTTGTTTGCCTCACTGATTGTTTTGTGCTTGTAAAATGCCAACTTCTTTTTTGTGTAATGGTTTATTAGAATGTAGTGTATGGGCCTCTAATACGCGTATGATGAATTGGCTCCTTCCCCTTATTACTGTGTAATCAATGTGATAATAACTGACTTCCCCTGTTTTTTTTTTCTTTCTGTACCCCCGAATGATATTTCAATAAAAATTTAAAATTAAAAAAAAAACAAAAACAAAAAAAAACCCTAGTACATAAATATAGAAAAAGGAGGGAAAGTAGGTTTGAGCTGAACGTTCATGTCAGACCTGCAAATGATGGGACAATTGAATGATTGATGCTAAAAGACTTACCCAGAAATTTCCACCATCCATGCACTTCTTTAAATGTTTTCATTCAAGAAAGTCTGTGTTTGGACATTTTATTCCATTATTCTATGGTGAGAATTTTTGTTTAAGTCAATAATTATGTTCTCACTGTAAGTTATGTACTTAGTTAATAGAAATTCTACAATGGTATTTGATCACATAACCCTAGCAAAAATAGACGTTATCCTGTGATCTGTGTCACAAGAGCTTTTTTATGTCTATAGCATAGCTTAACAGGTAAGTGATTACTCTTTTGCTCAATTATAGGCCCAGGTGAAACATGTTCACAAACAAGTTCTTTATGCAAATAGACTTTGTTAGTGATTACTTCGATTCACATCTACTTAATAGAGCATTTTAGACTGTCTGTTTTTATCAAAAAGTGTTTAATCTGTGTTTAATTGAAATATTTAAGATTCATATAGGCAATCAATTACACTTACAGAGACTGAATCATTTACTTTTTCAGAGTTCAATAAAGGCCTTTTGTCTCTATTCTTCCTATTGAATTGCAAGCAAATATTTTTATGAGTTATTGTTGGGAGGAAAAAAATAAAATAAATAAAATCTGTTTTTACAGAATTTCAAACAAAAAACTGGTCAATTATTTGCTGCAATCAAAAGGCATAGGCTTTTAATGATTCAGGCTTATAAAGGAACATTTGGGAGATTTACAAGGAATAATGGGATTACGAGTGGCATTCTATTTAATGCTTGTGCATTAATTTAGCTAGACGGTGGATTTTGCGCACGCTGGCTTGCGCTCATATTATTACTTTGAAAGTAAAACTTTTGCGCATGAGCGAAACCGACGTGCGCTAACAAATTATCGTGACCACGTTAACTACTTCTCCCCATAGAAGTCAATGGAGAGCACAAACTGAAAAAAAACCTATTCTCGCACGATAACCCGAAAGGAGTTAATAATTCACATTCCAATGTTCTTTGCACACAGAACAATGTCCTTTTATTGTAAATACATATTTCAATATATATCTATATATACCTATACCTGTATACAGATATATAGGTATAGATATGTATTTTACATGAATAGTATCATATATATATATATATATATATATATATATATATATATATAGAGAGAGAGAGATAGATAGATAGATAGATAGATAGATAGATAGATAGATTTGTATTAATGTAAAGTACATTAGTTTCTAAATGAAGAATATAGGAATATAAAATATTTGCAAAGAGCATTGGGGTTCGTAGTTTAGGATTAACACGGTCATGTTAGCGTACATGAAGAATTGCTCTCTTCAATGGGTATTATTGAAATATTAAATATAAAGGCCTATATTACAAGTGGAGCCCAAAAATTGCGTTTTCGCAAGCGTGATATTTGTGTTCCACTCAGTAATAACAGTGCACTCAAATGTGCGCTGGTTTTACAAGTTAAGCACAATGCGAGACACGACAAAGCACCTAGCGCAGTGCAGGGGGTAAGTTGCGCATCGTTGGGCAGCAAATTAAAAAAAATATATATGTAAATGAATATATACATATATAAATATGTGTTTATATGTGTATATACACATATTAACACATAAATATATATGTATATAAGCATATACATATATATTTACAGTTAAAACACAGTCCCTATAGACCGCAATGTAAAGGCACTTTTCAGCGCTGTTTTTTTTCTAATACACCACAGCCCCTCACTTTAACCCCTTATAACTACTTTGTGCAGGTTTTTTGTTTTGTTTTTTAAATAAAGATGCTAATATTTTTTATTTAAAGAAAGGAACTGTCCACTTTATTTGGGGGCAATTGGGGCACATTTTTTTAATTAACCAGAGGTCTGACCTATGGTTAATTGCACTAAGCACAAAGTGCTCCAGCAAGCTCGCAGGAGCATTAACCAGCTACATGTAATGGCTAATTATTTAACGTGCCCCCGTAAACTGTTTTCAATTCTTATAAATACTGTAAAATATTCTATATGATCCATAGAATATATTTTTTTAAATAATTTAAAATGTTATTTTTTTTTGCAGGGAGTTAAACAAATAGTTATACAGGATCCCTAATCTTAAAGGGACACTGAACCCAAATGTTTTCTTTCGTGATTCAGATAGAGCATGCAATTTTAAGCAACTTTCTAATTTACTCCTATTATCAAATGTTCTTTATTCTCTTGGTATCTTTATTTGAAATGCAAGAATGTAAGTTTAGATGCCGGACCATTTTTGGTGAACAACCTAGGTTGTCCTTGCCGATTGGTGGATAAATTCATCCACCAATCAAAAACTGCTGTCCAGAGTTCTGAACCAAGAAAAAAGTTTAAATGCCTTCTTTTTCATATAAAGATAGCAAGAGAAAGAAGAAACATTGATAATAGAAGTAAATTAGAAAGTTGCTTAAAATTGCATGCTCTATCTGAATAACGAAAGAAAAAATTTGGGTTCTGTGTCCCTTTAAGATTTTCAGATTGAGCATGCAATTTTAAGCAACTTTCTAATTTACTCCTATTATCAATGTTTCTTCTTTCTCTTGCTATCTATATATGAAAAAGAAGGCATCTAAGCTTTTTTCTTGGTTCAAAGCTCTGGACAGCAGTTTTTGATTGGTAGAGGAATTTATCCACCAATCGGCAAGGACAATCTAGGTTGTTCACCAAAAATGGGCCGGCATCTAAATTTACATTCTTGCATTTCAAATAAAGATATCAAGAGAATAAAGAACATTTGATAATAGGAGTAAATTAGAAAGTTGCTTAAAATTGCATGCTCTATCTGAATCACAAAATAAAAAAATTGGGTTCAGTATCCCTTTAAAATGACAGAATTAAAGTACGGAATGTTAAACTATAACAGCCCTTTAAAAACCTTTTCAGTAGCAAATATAGACATTAACCCTAAAACATCCTGGACTCTAATAAGAATTATTGTGATTTTCACTGTTTTCATTTGAGTGTGAGTTCTCTTCATAACAGGACTCACAGATCTCAATCCCTTTATATGATAAGCTGCAAAGGAGAAGAGGCTGTATTTGCCTTTGCCTATGTTATTATATATACATTTAAACAAAAAATAATGAAATAAATAATAATTATGTTTAAAATTCAAGGATAAATGGAGAACATAGCCATACACCCACTCACACACACACATTGCATGCTGTAGAGCAGGGATCATTTTGTTGTGCATAAAGGCTTTTGCAGTATCGCCTCAAAATGGTTGTATTTCCCATCTGTAAATGCATAAAAAACAATTGCTGGAGAGGTCTGACATGAGCATAGAAAAGAAAGAATTTCCTCTTTTCTTGCTAAAATAAATGCAGAAGTGTGTAATGATTTATTAAAGAGACATTTTCCTCACAAATGTCCTTTATCCACGTGAAAGAGAAACATTTATTTTTTTGGTCTAAAAGCTGTTTAAATTTAAAAAAAAATGAATACAGTAGTTGTGTAATTTATACTAATGCTCTATGGCTCATATTTACTTTTCTACTAATGCTCATTGACTGACCAACCTATGAGCATATGTAAATATCATCCAGTGAACATTATCGTGTCGATCGGGTTGCTTGACACCCCCTGCTAGCGGCCGATTGTCCGCGAATCTGCAGGGGGCGTTATTGCACCAGCAGTTCACATGTCGGAATTTATCAATGTGCAGCGGACATGATACGCTACATCGTATCATGTCCGCTCGTAGATTAATAAATTGACCCCTAGAAGGAAAGCATTTATCAGCTACTGAACATCAGCAGGAAGAAAATATTGTTTGATGTAGCAGGGTAAGGGTTTTGGAGTCTGGAGCAAGTACTACAACCTCTCAGAAAAATTGAAAAACAACAGTTTTCAGAGTTAAAGAAGAAAAAAGGGGCGGAGAGTGCATTCAAAATTATTTTAGGATGCATAATTAAAGAATTTGGGCCAGATTACGAGTGCAAAATTGTGCTTTTGCAAGCGCGATATTTGCACTCCACTCGTAATACCAGCGCACACAAATGTGCTCTGGTATTATAAGTAAAGCGTAATACGAACTCGACCCGCGTTCGCATTACATGGAAGCTTTGCACTCACAAGATCTTGCTAAGCTCCAATGAAAGCCTTGTTCTGGGGGACATTTTTAAAATTAACCAGAGGTCTGACCTGCAAAACTGCTGCCATATAATTTTTGTAGTGCTACAGACTGCTATCTACTCAACAAAGAATATCATGGGAATCAAGCAAATTTGATTAATGTAAGTAAATTGGAAAGTTTTTTAAAATTGTATGTTCTGTCTGAATCACATTTTTTTGGGGGGGGGCTTTCATTTTGCTTGATCAACTATTGTTTAGCTTATGTTCCTTTATTAAAAGGACAAGGGAATGATGCATTCAGTTTAAAGGGACTTTAAACACAAAATGTAATTCCTAATAAATTAATTTCTTTTTATTTATTAATTAAATAAAACCATATTTCAATGTAATATACATTCATGGGGGTCAATTTATTAAATACCGGGCGGACATGAGTTGCTGTAGTGAATCATGTCCGCCCGGCATCACTAAATGTTTGTGCAATGCCGCCCCCCGTACATTCACGGCCAATCGGCCGCTAGCACGGGGTGTCATTCATCCTGATTGTATCATGCCGGACACCCGCTAACTTTACCACTGGTTGCTCCAGCGGCCCTTTGCTTTAGAGCTCCGCTCTTTTGGGTATTGGTAGCCTCTAGGGTGGACAAGAGGTGGGGGAATTGCTGTAGGGGAGCTTCTTTGGGAACCGGGGGTTTTGGACACCCATACCCCCCAATCTTTACCGGGCTTTAATTTCGGTCCCCGATAACGAATCACACCACTTTTTGGAATGTGGTAAGAGTTTTCACCCCGAAGCCACCACCTCTGTGTCCTGGGACTCTGTGGGACTGTGGCTGCTATGGCAGGTGCTAGTCTTTCTGAAAGGGGCGGGAATGGTGGGAGATTTGGGAGTAAGATAAGACCTTGGTGAGTGTATATAAGCAGGGTGTGATTCCTCAATAAAGTGTACTTCTTGTTTCACCTGAATGCTAGTCTGTCTAGTTATTTTGGTGGGCTCTGCTATAATCACTTTCTTCGCTACATAGCAGCCTGTTCCAGGTATAGAAAGGATCCTTCTAGCAGAGCTACCCAGTTGTGGTAGCAGGTATCCATCAGAGGTGGGCTACAATCACTTGGCGGCAACACAGCTGCAGTCGGCAGGGAGGAAGCAGGACCCTTTTGGCAGAGCTACCCAGTCGGGGTAGCTGGTGTCCATCCCATTGGCTTGTAGCGGTGGGATCTGCTTCTTCCACACGGTTCCTGCTGACAGAGGAGAAGTGCCACAGTAGCCGGTAACAATGGGACGCCAAGTTCCTAAGGAGAGTACAGGAGGGGCTGGCCCAGCTGGACGGTCCTGGTTCTGAACAGGACCAGCTGAAATGGAGGAGCATTGTCTCCCAGCAACTATGGAGGGAGAGGCTTCAACAAGAACAGGACTGTGATGGAAAGGTCCTCCCCACGGATGATAAGAGGTACTGGGTCTGGCGGGACTTGCGAGTGCCTTTCCTGGGAGAGCAGCCCAGGGAGGAATGGCTATCTTACCTAGATAGACTGGTCCAGACAGAGATGTGGGTGGAGGACAGCTATCAGGCCCTCCAATGGCACGCTATGCAAGCGCAGCCATGGCTGGAGGATGGCACCCCCACAGAGGGCTTTGGCTTCGGGGACCCTGGATTACTATTGGAAAAGATGACAGAGGATCCAGAATTTGGGAGCTTGGCGAGACTGAGAGCAGAGGGAATTTGCTTTTCCCGAGAAAAGCTGCTGGATCTCTTGGGGGTATCCTGGCTGGTAGCCGATCTGGTATCGAAATTTTTCCAGGAATGGGCACTGGAAAAGGAATACAAGAGGCTGCTAGACCTCATTCAGCAGAAGGCCTCGGAGGCCATGGAGCTGTAATGCAGCAGTCTTGGATTCATGGAGGCTGGCCTCTGAGGAGTGGCAACAAGGAATAAGCAACCAAGAGCTGCTAGGTCCTGATCAGCAGTCTGGCCCCAAGCTTATAGTCCTGGACAAGGGAGCCACCCCAGCGGAAGTGCTGGCAACAGGGCAGAGAGTCGCAGACTTCTGCCCCACATCTGAAATTGTTTCTGCACAGGTCGAGATGAGATGAAGGGATGCATCTACCTGGCAGCTGGTCGAGGAGACAAGGGATGGAGAAATCGTCTCATCCCCAAAGCGGCAGATCAGCTTCCAGGGAGTGGAGGTCACCGACCTCTCTCCCCAACAACAGAACCCCTTCCTGGGAGAGGAGACAGTTGGTCTCTCTCCCCAGTGGCAGAGCCAGGTACAGGGAGAGGAGACAGTCGGTCTCTCTCCCCAGCAGCAGAGCTGCCCCTGGGAGCGGAGGTAATCATCCTCCCTCCCCACAACAGAAACCCTTCCCAGGAGAGGGGACAGTTGGTCTCTCTCCACAGTGGCAGAGCCAGCTACAGGGATTGGAGACAGTCGGTGTCTCTCTCCAGCAGCAGAGCCATCCCCCGGGAGTGGAGGTAGTCATCCTCCCACCCCAGCAACAAAACCCCTTCCCAGGAGAGGAGACAGTTGGTCTCTCTCCCCAGCGACAGCCCCAGGGAGAGGAGGCAGTCAGCCTCTCTCCCCAGCGGCAGAGCCAGGTACAGGGAGAGGAGACAGTCGGTCTTCCTCCCCAGCGGCAGAGTCGTCCCCCGGGGGCGGAGGTAGCCGTCCCCAGCGGCTGAGAAGTCTCCCAGGAAGCGGAGTCAGCCGGTCTCCCTCCCCAACAGCAGATACCCTTCCCGGGAAAAGAGACAGCCGGTCTCTCTCTCCAGCAGCTTGACCTGATCCCTAACCTATACCCATCCTGGAGGATTTCCCACAGGATGCAGGCATTGTATTGGGCAAGGGGGATACCCGCTCATGCAGTTGGTGCCACAAGTGTGGGCACCCGAGTTTTGCCTGCCCCACCAAGGAGCAACCCTAACATGTAGTCTGGTGTGGGAATACAGCTGGGAACGCGGCAATGGCTTTGTTTGTGGGTGGGTCGCCAGGTACTCAGCTGAGGGTCACAGAGGGAGGCAGTGTGACCATGAGACTTAAGGACACTAGGACTTGTAGGAGAGCATATGTTTTGGAGCTGGCCTTTGAAACCTGGTTTGGGACTGTGCCTTATGTGAATATCACTGTGCCCAGGGCGCAGGGGGATGATGGCCAGAGGGGAGCAACAAGGATACCACAAGCCCAGGAGGGATGGGATGTCCCCTCCAAGCAACCTACAAGTGGAGGGCCACTGCCGGACTGCCCCAGACCGACCCGTTGGGGTCTAGCCGGGTCTGCCGGACTAGAAGGGGGGAAGATGTCACGGATACCAGACCACCAAGGCTACCCCCACCCGCCCTTCTGCCTTGCTGACTCCTTTCTACATTAGATTTGGCCATTTCATGGCTTACAGGATCTCACTGACTCTTGCTATATGTGGTTTTTGCTGTGTGTACTTGGTCAGGAAAGAGCTGATCTGTGATTGGGAAAACCCTTCTAGGCTGGCCGGGCTCCTGGAACTGCCAGCTGGCCGCACCGCTCCGGATACCCGCCTAACCCCTCTCCGGATGGCCGGGCTCCTGGAGCTACCGGTCGGCCGCATCACGCTGGACACCCGGTAAATATAGCCTTGGTCGCTCCAGCCCTGCTCTTTTGGGGATTAGTAGACCCTAGGGAGGACAAGAGAATTACCCTGAACCTAGGATCACCCTGAAACCACCACCTCTGTGTCCTGGGACTCTGTGGGACTGCGGCTGCTATGGCAGGCACCAGCCTGTCTGGAGGGGCGGGAATGGCGGGAGATTTGGGAGTAAAATAAGATCTTGGTGTATGTATATAAGCAGGGTGTGTTTTCTCATTAAAGTGTACTTCTTGTTTCACCTGACTGCTAGTCTGTCTAGTTATTTGGGTGTGCTCTGCTATAATCAGTTTCTTCAATACATAGCGGCCTGTTCCAGGTATAGGAAGGATCCTTCTGGCGGAGCTACCCAGTCAGGGTAGCCGGTATCCATCAGAGGTGGGCTACAATCACTTGGGGGCTACACAGCTGCAGTCAGCAGGGAGGAAGCAGGACCCTATTGGCGGAGCTACCCAGTCGGGGTAGCCAGGGTCCATCACAAGCTATTTTCGATAGGACACCGGTGACAATCACGCCATGAAAGTGGGCGTGGCTGACCGCAATCTCGAGGGAAGGGCGGGTGGTGGTGTTTATAAGCACTCTGAGTTCCAATAAGGGTAGCATTACTCTCAGCTCCTTCACAAAGCCTGAGCGAATATAGGTAAAATGCATATGAGAGTGTTTTGTTTGAACTGCATGTGAAACTGAGGATGAATTGTATGCAGCAGATTTATATAAAAGGACCCAGATAGTGAAATTAAGGATTCGGCCAATCCACTTTGTTTCAATATTGGGACTTCCCTGATGACCATCGCAGTCTTAGGGTGGCCCATAGCTATCATGGTGAAGGGGAGGGGCATGATGGCGTCCCATACACTGGTATCAAAGTAGCCCTAGATCAATTACTGGGGTTATATTTTATGGCATTCATGCCTTGATTTTAGTTTAATGACTAGTAATTAATAAACATGACCTTCAACTCACCTGAAACTTTTGTCTGTAGTTTTTATTATAGCACTTAAAGTAAAGACTTGGGTTTCTCAATTAGTTAGGCTTACATACTCACAGACAAGGGGTATAAGATGTACTGCTTCCATCTTTCTCTTCCACAGAGGAAATGATGTGGGGGTCTCTTTGAGAACAATGGCTGAAGTAATATAGTTTCTGACTGGCTGTATCATCTGAAGCCTACTTAAAAAAATGTGTAATAACTGTGGGCCAGACTTTTGCTGTGAAACAAAACATAATTCTATTTATATTATGCAAAACTTTACAAGCATATTTTTCCACAAGTATCTTTGTACTATATTAAAGAGAAAGGGTGTGACCCTTGAAAGATTGTAAATATGAAGAGTTTCTAATGCATTAGCCTGGTAAGTGGCATCAACCTTTGATTGTAGACTTTGATGTACCATAAGCACATTGTCTCATTGGCTGTAACTCTGTTGTAGCATGAAGATTTCATTAGATAGCAATTAAAACTTTCACGGCTGGGGGTTTCAATGGGGAGGAAGCACTGTGAAGTGCTCTCCACATCAGATAAGTTAGAAAAAAAAAGAGTTCCATAAGGTGATAAGCAGCACTCACAGAGTGCATATTTGCAGGGCTATTTTCACAAAGGGGACATTTCGTAGCACCATCCAGATATCCGTGACAGGTTATATCATGTGTAAACTGACAGGCTGAGGGTCGTCCCTGTGCCACTGGAAAGCAAGGATCAGTCATTCCCATAAAAAGTGAGGGTTTTTATCAGTAGGTAACAATAAATGTTTTATCAATGTCCAGGCCAGTCTTTTACCACATCAGAAGTAGGACTGTATCATGGTAATACCTTATTCACATGGAGAGAAGAAAAGGGAGGGAGAAGCAGAGAGAAACAAGAGAGAGAGCAGGAAGGAACAAAAGGGAGATACAGAGAGAGAGGGAGCAACAGAGATAGAGGGAGGCGGAGAGAGATGGAGGCAGAGAGAGGGAGATGGAGGCAGATAGAGGTGAGGGAGAAAGAAAGAGGGAGGAAACGAGAGAGAGAACAGAGAGTCTTACAAATGTAAGCTGCACATTCCAGTTAGCAGACTGAAAGCTGTTCAAAGAGACGTTTCTTATGGCACATAGTTTTCATCAGAATAAATTATGTTCCCACCAAAAGTTTCAAAAGGCAACAACTGTGTAGGATAAAACTTTGAACCAGAACACTTTGGTGAGACTGTATCACATTGTAGCATATTGAAATTCCTCTGATTTGTATGCTTTTGTATTTATATAAAAAAAAAATCCTTGTAGATAAAAAGTTAAATGAAGGCGTCCTTGCCTGTCACAAAAAAACTGTATTTAGTGAGGAGAAAATACAGATCTGCATTGCGTGTTGCAATCTCTCAAAAGGTACAATACCATGAATACTGACAAGCAGAAACCATCACAGACCCATTGATGTCACCCAATGACTGTTATTCATTTCTACTTTTTCACTCATTTCTTTCTCATGAAGTGCTTGTGCATGTTAACACTGTATGTTATAAAAGGCTGGCAGAAGGATCATCAAGGCAAGGGTACCGTTTGGTTACAAACTGGAATTTCGACAGTAACATGTTTGTTTTGCTTACCCAATATCACAGATAAACTGGAATTCCCACCCACACCACATTTAATAATAGTCTCTAACACAAGGAAATCTAACTCCACCAAGAGGGCTGAAAAAAATGCCTGGAGTTAAGATTTTCCTAGCATAAGCATAGGCCATTCAATCACATTCAGTCAATTTGATTATTCCTCAAGCAGTGGTAGGTTTGTCATTTTTGAGGTTGAGAGTGGGACTGCCCTGATCTAACACATTTGTTTATTTACTCCTCTGATAGTGAAATCTTTTTTTCTCTGAATTGTAATTCAATCACCACACTCCATCATCTAAGATATGGAGTTTTTAATTCCCACCAGAGTTTAGGGTTCGGAGTACAGTCTTGCAGGGTTTGTGGAATGTAGTGGTACTAGTTTATTACTGGCAGTAATGTCATGTTGGTCCTTATTGACAGGAGAACCTTCTTCATGCTGTAAATCTCCTTCCACTACAGGGAAACCAGTGCCCATATTTTCTGAAGGTTCCTGAGAGTCCAAGCTCCTATGGAAACCATTTACAAGGGGATGGTTCTTTGTGACCCTGTCATCTGTCTTTATTTCTTTAAGAATTGGCACATCCAACTGTTCACTTGAACCATGAGTTTCACAGTCTGTAGCTGCTGGCAGGGACACAGGACTAGGAACTGATGTCTGAGACACAGTCTGTACTATGTTTTGATCTAAACTTAACTCCTCTTCTTCCTCTTCAGATTCCAATCCAGCACAACGGCCGCTTCTCTCCGAGGCAGAGAAGTCTGAATGAACAATCACATCAGCCTCCACTTGGTTATGGCTTGAATTCTTGTGACCTCTTGCAACGTCCAGCTACCAAAACACAAAGAACAATTAGTGTTTTATTTAATCAGTGGTGAAATTACAGATCATTACTAATTAAAAAATGGGAAATAAATCTCTTAACACACATTAGGGAAAGTTAATGAGAAACAGCTGGATTTTGTGTAAATATGAATAAATGTTTAGACTATATATTTCTTAAGTTTGTTGCTGTACTTTTGAATCAAGCTTATAAAGAAAAAGGATAAAAATGCATTATAGGAAAATTGTTTATATTTGAGATTTAGAATAAAAAAGCTTTTTAGAATTAATCTTAGAAAAATTGAGAGGTGTGATTATTGTATATTTAAAAAGAAAGAGGAAAAACATTGACAAATAAAAAAGAAGTTAATCAAACATATGAAACATTTATCATAAATCAGCTCATAAATCCTAAATTGCAATTTGCAAATGTTACCCAGAGACATCATTGAAAAAATCAAATTGTCTATTTTCCTATTTAATTTTTAGAGCATGTTCAAACTGTAAGCTGATAGGATAAAAGGGGTATTCATCTAATCTCTGCCTTTTTGTTATTTTACGTTCTTAATTATAATCTTATGGAAACCGTGGAGAGTTTCTGCACATTTATTTGTAAGTGATTAACTATGTTTGAAACAGGGACCAAACAAATGTCACAATAAATGCCTAAGGATTAGTCCTTATTTGCATACCGTTATAAATACGCACGCATAAATTAGACTGTATATTTAATAACAATGAAAATAATAATACAAAGAGAGAAACTCATTAAAATAAAGATTCATTATCTAGCACAAGTGCATAGCTTCACATATATTAACTACAGTACTTACTTTTATTAAAGTTCTTAACAATAAAAGGGACGTGAATCCCCAATTTTCAATTTAAAACTGATTTTTTTCATTTATAATTTAAAAAACAAAATCCTCTTCAACTTGTAATGACAAATTTACTTTTTTCTCTTTGTATCCTTTGTCGAAAAGCAGGTAGGTTGGCTCAGGAGCATACATGTGTCTGCAGCACTAGCTGATAGCACTTTTGCAAGAATGCAAAGATTTTTAAAACACTGCTGCCATCTTGTGTTCAAAATCATTCTTCCAAACTGCTGCTATATAGTTCTCCAGACACATCCATGCTACCTACCTAGGGATTCTCTTCAACAAAGAATAATGACAGCTAAGTAAATTTGATCATAGAAATAAATAGTACACTTTAAAAAACAAAACAAAAAAAAAAACTGTATCTTCTATCTGAATTATATAATAATTTGGGTTTCACTTCTCCTTTAACCCCTTAACCCAATATGACGTATATATACATCATGTGGTACTTTGCTTATTGTATTGCATGATGTATATTTACGTCCATGCTGCAGGAATCTCAAGCAGACTTCGCTGTAAAGGTACACCCGAGTGCTGGAGTTCCTGAGCTCCAGGCATCTGCCCGCATATGGAACCGAAGGCAGATGACAGATTGTTACAGACGGTGAAACTGTGTGTGTCATTGTCTGTAATTATCATCTGCTGATGCCGGCTGGAGATGTGGGAGGGAAACCGGAGGAGGGTGTGCAGTCCAGCAGCGGAGGAAGGCGGAGGAAGTCCAGCTGCGTAGGACTGCAAAAAAAAAAAAAACTAAAGAGAGAGGGAGGGATGGGGAGCTACACTACAGAAAAAATGTGGGATGGGAGGCCCTAAATAAGATGGGGGTGGGGGATCACTACACTACAGAACATTAAAAACAAAATTAAAAAATTAAAAAATATAAGCAGACAGCTGACAGTACTAAAGATGGCCACAAGAAGTGGGAGGGGGGTTGAAGAGCTATTTGGGGGAGGGTTGAGGAGTAAATATATATATATAGTTTTGACAGGTAAATAAAAAAACAAAAGGCTCTATTTCTGTTTAAATAGAGTAATAGCAAAAATGCTATAATATTCTCTGGTATTTTGGGCACGGGTTAAATGACCCTGTAATGTTGTTTTTCATCTATTATTAATAAATATAACTATAATTACTGTTTATTTTTATTTTTTATCATTATTTTTTTACTTGTTCAACCCCTTTTCTTACTTCAGAATTTAGAATACTTTATCGCCTGCAAGTCAAAATATTGAGTAAATTGCTCTAATGGGCACAGAATGTCAATTTAATGTAAATAACATGCACACCGTTTTCTCTTTGTGGCTATTTTATCAATGGTTTAATGTTACAATGAAAAACTGACTATGAAAGTGCTTTACATGAAAATACATATTTATTAGGATGAGTGCAAACGGTAACACAGGATATGCTCTTATAAGAAAACTATCCAGTAATTACAAGTTGGACAGGTTTTGTAGCGCAAAGAAATATGCTGAACAAATTATTCTAGATGCTATAAAATAGACTGAACTCCCATTATCTGTAGAAAAACACACAAGCACCGCAAGCAAATTGGGAACTATACATTTTTCTTGAGCATGTTGATCTGTAAGAAAAGCTCACAGCATTATTCTAATTTATACAGAGAGCTGATAATTGTAAGAATAAGATGTCTATATACATATGTAATACATGAATATATGCAGCCATTATCCTCAATTGCTCAATAAACTGCACACACTGTGCTCTAGGATAATTGCAGGATATGTAGGAAGTAAAATCTTTGTATATTGTTTAAAGCACAGACTTAAAGGGATTGTCTACACCAGAATTTTTATTGTTTTAAAAGATAGATAATCCCTTTATTACTCATTCCCCAGTTTTGCATAACCAACACAATTATATTAATATATGTTTTACCTCTGTGATAACATTGCATCTAAGCCTCTGCAGACTGGCCCCTTATCTCAGTGCTTTTGACAGACATGCAGTTTAGCCAATCAGTGCAGACTCCTAAATAACTCCACAATGTTATCTATATGACACGCATGAACTAGTACTGTCTAACTTTGAAAAACTTTCAAAATGCTCTGAGCTAAGAGGCGGTTTTCAGTTTGAGCCTACCTAGGTTTAGCTGTTCAAAACTACCACCAAGGGAACAAAGCAAATTTAATGATAAAAGTCAATTGGAAAGTGGTTTAAAATTGCCTGCCCTATCTGAATCATGAAAGTTTAATTTTGACTAGTCCCTTTAAAATATTACTGAGTCCAATATAAATAAGAAACCAACTTTTTATAATATAAGATTTATTTTTTGTTAATTTGCTCCCTTTGTAATGTATGATACAAGACATAAAGCTGGATGAAAAAGAAATAAGACACCAACTTGAGATAACAACATTACAAATATAAAGGGCTAAATGATGGCTATAATCAACTCTGTACTGCTAGATTGCAAGTGTAGCGTTAATTTATTGCGCACCCGCAAACGGGCCATTTTAATTTTCAAAATGTTACCCAATTGCCCCCAAACTTTACTGTGAGGTTGTGTTTAAATAAAATAAAAGAATAGCATCTTTATATATATATATATATATATATATATATATATATATATATATATATATATAAAAACAGCATGAAGCTGTTTTTAGGGGTTAAATGTGGTGAATGTGGGGTGTTAGAAAAAAAACGGCACTGAAAAGTGTCTTTACATAGCGGTCTATGGGAACTGTGTTCCCAGTAAACAAATATGCTTATATACATATATATTTATGTGTTAATATGTGTATAATATATATGTTGTTAGAAAATGCAATATAGAGTATTAGAAAATGCAATATAGTTCATTAGAAAATGCAACTAGCAACCCTTTAATACACTGGGACCGATTTATCAAGGGCCGAATGGCTCGCTGGAAACAGCAGTTATGAAGCAGTGGTCTCAACTGGTCCGCTGCCTCTGAGGCTGCGTACATCAATCCACCCAATCATGTATGATTTGGTTGATTGACACCCCCTGCTAGCAGCCAATTGGCCGCAAATCTTCAGGGGGCGGCAATGCACAAGCAGTTCACTAGAACTGATTGTGCAATGTTAAATGCCGTCAGCGTATGCGATGTCTGGCGGACATGATATGCTACAGCGTATCATGTCCACCAGACTTTGATAAATTGGCCCCTATGTGTTTAACCCCCGCAAAGCATTTAAACACATAGTAGAAGTACCGCTCGGGACCCGCAGAGCACTGCAGACAGCATTGCAATATCGGCTAAAAAACATCTGCAACATAGCCAAAAATTGCCTCCTAAAAATAGGGGCGATTAAAAGGAAAACACAGTTTTTACTGTGTTCAGCATAGTCAGTGCCGAATTGGCTGCCGGAATACCGGGACTTTTCCCAGTGGACCGCTGTCACCGCAGGGCCATATCCTTGGTCAGGGAGGTCACGGAATGAGCCTCGTAAAAAAGCATAGAGCATTTATTCAAGGCTGCCCCAATCCTGATGAGGGTGTGGGAGCCTGTGGCGCAGAAAAGTGGCCGAGGACTTCTCCTAATGAGAGTGCGGAGACCTGGGGGAAAATGGCCCTAGGCAAGGTAAAGGGGGTGAAGGCGGGGCTGGGGTTGGTCTTTAAACATTTCCAGGGCCAGTCTGATTTCCCAGTACAGACCTGAAAATAATTAGCAATATGCATAAAACTACTATACAGGTTCACTCCCAACGCACATACTACGCATGAGCATTGCAAGCAGTGCCACTAACCACTCTGCACCATTTATCATGAAAGCACTGAACACACCAGTGACCATAGCAGCATTAGCTGTGCTGGCAAAAGCTCTCAGTTTAAACTATACTGCAGTGTCACAGAGGGGTGAACCTGAATCTACTTTCAATGCAGAAAGAGAAATCGTCTTGCATTCCCACTTATCTCTTCTCTGGACTGCCTTCATTTTTAATCAGGGAAAGAAAAATAACTGTGCTAGTAAGTTATACATTTTTATTGATATTTTATGCATTTTTAAAAATATGAAAAAACTGTAAAAACTGTGTTTTTGCTCTGCCTATGGCTGCCAGGTCAGGTGATGACCGCTCACACAGAATGGCGATATAAGGTATTAAACCCCTCCCCTCAAGGGGAACCAGGGAACCAAAATGGCAGCACGCATTCTAGAGGGGTATATTATACCCCTCTGTAGCTGGCTAAGTAATATGAGCCACACAGAGGGAGAGCACAGCTAAAAAAAAACTTGAATCAATTTCTCAGTAAAGCAGGTAAGTCAAATAATAGAAATCCCACGGAGCATTGCACGTATCTTATGGGATGGTTGTATGGCTCTTTAAGGGCCAGATGAAAAGTGGCACATTACTTGGCGCTTTCATTCAAGCGCAAACACCGCCAGAGGTAAACGTTTAACGTGCGTGGGTTAATATGCGTATTAAAAGGAGAGCTATCTTTAGGACTTTGGATATCACGACTGTTTTAACGTCTTCTTCCCATAGACTTTAATGGAGTGCACTGATGAATAAAAAAAACTAACACACCAATTGCGCAATAACGCACCACGTAAGACCAAATACACTCAACCCAATGTGAGTTATTCATATTTTAAATTCCAATGTTCTTCACATAGAAGATGTTTTTTAAATATATATTTATATTATTATTCATAAATACAAATTTCTACATATATTTGATGGTATTTTGGTACAGTATATATCTATACCTATAAATAAATGATTATATATAGGTATACATATATATAGGAATATCTATTTATAAATACATATAATAAATTCTGCTATGTGCAGAACATTGGAATGTAAAATATTTACAGTAAATACACAGTATTTTTTCATGTTTTAAGGTATATGAGTGGAAACGAAAGTATATATATATATATATATATATATATATATATATGTGTGTGTATACATGTATGTATATACATACAGTCATGGCCAAAAATATTGGCACCCTGCATTTCTGTCAGATAATGCACCACTTCGCTCAGAAAATTGTTGCAATTACAAATGTATACACACATATACATATAAATATAGTCCTTTGCATTCAAACACCTTGTCATATACTATATACCTTTTAACCCTTATAAAAAATGTATTTATATTTATTTGTATTATATAGTGTATATATGAGTATAACAGTTTATTTTAAGGTATTTATGTTGTGTTTGGTGCACATTTATTTTAGTCCTAACATTTTACGAGAGGTCACACACGAGAAAGCTCAAATTTAGATAGTGCTTGGCTTCTAATTTACTTCTATTATAAATTTTCTATGTTCTCTTGGTATTTTTGTTGAAAAGCTGGGACGTAAGCTGTGTCTACAACACTATATGGTAGCAGTTTTGAAGGAATGTTAACCATTTGCAAAAGCAATAATGGCCACACTGTTTCCTGCCACGTAGTGCTCCAGACAACTATCTAAGTATCTCTTACAAAATAATATCATGGGAACAAAGTAAATTTAATAATAGAAGTAAATTGGAAGCTTTTGTGTCTGAATCACAATAGAATGTTTTTGGGTTTCATATCCCTTTTAAACTTGCTAATGTTTATAAATATAAATGCAACCGATGCGTCATCACCATTAAATAGACCCACAGGAAGGCCGACTGAAACCCACCAACTGCTTCCAAGGAATAAGGATGTCACAGAAAGGTCTCCTCTTTGGTAGCTCTGTTATCAGTGGTATTTATTTTGTATTTGTTTGACTTTATGTATCTTACAATTTAGTAGCACTTTTGTTATCTAATGATCTTTTGCTTTGTGTAGCACTTTTGTTATCTAATGATCCATTGCTTTGTGTAGCACTTTTGTTATCTAATGATCTTTTGCTTTGTGTAGCACTTTTGTTATCTAATGATCCCTTGCTTTGTGTAGCACTTTTGTTATCTAATGATCTCTTGCTTTGTGTAGCACTTTTGTTATCTAATGATCTCTTGCTTTGCGTAGCACTTTTGTTATCTAATGATCCCTTGCTTTGCGTAGCACTTTTGTTATCTAATGATCCCTTGCTTTGTGTAGCACTTTTGTTATCTAATGATCCCTTGCTTTGTGTAGCACTTTTGTTATCTAATGATCCCTTGCTTTGTGTAGCACTTTTGTTATCTAATGATCCCTTGCTTTGTGTAGCACTTTTGTTATCTAATGATCCCTTGCTTTGTGTAGCACTTTTGTTATCTAATGATCCCTTGCTTTGTGTAGCACTTTTGTTATCTAATGATCCCTTGCTTTGTGTAGCACTTTTGTTATCTAATGATCCCTTGCTTTGTGTAGCACTTGTTATCTAATGATCTCTTGCTTTGCGTAGCACTTTTGTTATCTAATGATCTCTTGCTTTGTGTAGCACTTTTGTTATCTAATGATCTCTTGCTTTGTGTAGCACTTTTGTTATCTAATGATCTCTTGCTTTACGTAGCACTTGTTATCTAATGATCTCTTGCTTTACGTAGCACTTTTGTTATCTAATGATCTCTTGCTTTGTGTAGCACTTTTGTTATCTAATGATCCCTTGCTTTGTGTAGCACTTTTGTTATCTAATGATCTCTTGCTTTGTGTAGCACTTTGGTTATCTAATGATCTCTTGCTTTACATAGCACTTTTGTTATCTAATGATCCCTTGCTTTGTGTAGCACTTTTGTTATCTAATGATCCCTTGCTTTGCGTAGCACTTTTGTTATCTAATGATCTCTTGCTTTATGTAGCACTTTTGTTATCTAATAATCTCTTGCTTTGCGTAGCACTTTTGTTATCTAATGATCCCTTGCTTTGTGTAGCACTTTTGTTATCTAATGATCCCTTGCTTTGTGTAGCACTTTTGTTATCTAATGATCCCTTGCTTTGTGTAGCACTTTTGTTATCTAATGATCCCTTGCTTTGTGTAGCACTTTTGTTATCTAATGATCCCTTGCTTTGTGTAGCACTTTTGTTATCTAATGTTCCCTTGCTTTGTGTAGCACTTTTGTTATCTAATGATCCCTTGCTTTGTGTAGCACTTTTGTTATCTAATGATCCCTTGCTTTGTGTAGCACTTTCGTTATCTAATGATCCCTTGCTTTGTGTAGCACTTTTGTTATCTAATGATCCCTTGCTTTGTGTAGCACTTTTGTTATCTAATGAACCCTTGCTTTGTGTAGCACTTTTGTTATCTAATGATCCCTTGCTTTGTGTAGCACTTTTGTTATCTAATGATCCCTTGCTTTTGTGTAGCACTTGTTATCTAATGATCTCTTGCTTTGCGTAGCACTTTTGTTATCTAATGATCTCTTGCTTTGTGTAGCACTTTTGTTATCTAATGATCTCTTGCTTTGTGTAGCACTTTTGTTATCTAATGATCTCTTGCTTTACGTAGCACTTGTTATCTAATGATCTCTTGCTTTACGTAGCACTTTTGTTATCTAATGATCTCTTGCTTTGTGTAGCACTTTTGTTATCTAATGATCCCTTGCTTTGCGTAGCACTTTTGTTACCTAATGATCTCTTGCTTTACATAGCACTTTTGTTATCTAATGATCCCTTGCTTTGTGTAGCACTTTTGTTATCTAATGATCCCTTGCTTTGCGTAGCACTTTTGTTATCTAATGATCTCTTGCTTTATGTAGCACTTTTGTTATCTAATGATCTCTTGCTTTGCGTAGCACTTTTGTTATCTAATGATCCCTTGCTTTGTGTAGCACTTTTGTTATCTAATGATCCCTTGCTTTGTGTAGCACTTTTGTTATCTAATGATCCCTTGCTTTGTGTAGCACTTTTGTTATCTAATGATCCCTTGCTTTGTGTAGCACTTTTGTTATCTAATGATCCCTTGCTTTGTGTAGCACTTTTGTTATCTAATGATCCCTTGCTTTGTGTAGCACTTTTGTTATCTAATGATCCCTTGCTTTGTGTAGCACTTTTGTTATCTAATGATCCCTTGCTTTGTGTAGCACTTTTGTTATCTAATGATCCCTTGCTTTGTGTAGCACTTTCGTTATCTAATGATCTCTTGCTTTGCGTAGCACTTTTGTTATCTAATGATCCCTTGCTTTGTGTAGCACTTTTGTTATCTAATGATCCCTTGCTTTGTGTAGCACTTTTGTTATCTAATGATCCCTTGCTTTGTGTAGCACTTTTGTTATCTAATGATCCCTTGCTTTGTGTAGCACTTTTGTTATCTAATGAACCCTTGCTTTGTGTAGCACTTTTGTTATCTAATGATCCCTTGCTTTGTGTAGCACTTTTGTTATCTAATGATCCCTTGCTTTGTGTAGCACTTTTGTTATCTAATGATCCCTTGCTTTGTGTAGCACTTTTGTTATCTAATGATCCCTTGCTTTGTGTAGCACTTTCGTTATCTAATGATCCCTTGCTTTGTGTAGCACTTTTGTTATCTAATGATCCCTTGCTTTGTGTAGCACTTTTGTTATCTAATGAACCCTTGCTTTGTGTAGCACTTTTGTTATCTAATGATCCCTTGCTTTGTGTAGCACTTTTGTTATCTAATGATCCCTTGCTTTTGTGTAGCACTTGTTATCTAATGATCTCTTGCTTTGCGTAGCACTTTTGTTATCTAATGATCTCTTGCTTTGTGTAGCACTTTTGTTATCTAATGATCTCTTGCTTTGTGTAGCACTTTTGTTATCTAATGATCTCTTGCTTTACGTAGCACTTGTTATCTAATGATCTCTTGCTTTACGTAGCACTTTTGTTATCTAATGATCTCTTGCTTTGTGTAGCACTTTTGTTATCTAATGATCCCTTGCTTTGCGTAGCACTTTTGTTATCTAATGATCTCTTGCTTTGTGTAGCACTTTGGTTACCTAATGATCTCTTGCTTTACGTAGCACTTTTGTTATCTAATGATCCCTTGCTTTGTGTAGCACTTTTGTTATCTAATGATCCCTTGCTTTGCGTAGCACTTTTGTTATCTAATGATCTCTTGCTTTATGTAGCACTTTTACTATCTAATGATCCCTTGCTTTGTGTAGCACTTTTGTTATCTAATGATCTCTTGCTTTGTGTAGCACTTTTGTTATCTAATGATCTGTTGCTTTACGTAGCACTTTTGTTATCTAATGATCTCTTGCTTTACGTAGCACTTTTGTTATCTAATGATCTCTTGCTTTGTGTAGCACTTTTGCTATCTAATAGTCTCTTGCTTTGTGTAGCACTTTTGTTATCTAATGATCTCTTGCTTTGTGTAGCACTTTTGTTATCTAATGATCCATTGCTTTGTGTAGCACTTTTGTTATCTAATGATCTCTTGCTTTGTGTAGCACTTTTGTTTTCTAATGATCTCTTGCTTTGTGTAGCACTTTTGTTATCTAATGATCTCTTGCTTTGAGTAGCACTTTTGTTATCTAATGATCTCTTGCTTTGCATAGCACTTTTGTTATCTAATGATCCCTTGCTTTGTAAGTAGGGGGGGGGGGTTATCCACCAGCGTTAACTGATAAGGACCTATAGCTCCTGATACCAATGGGTCCCTAGTTACCCATAAGAGAAATACTAAAATAGAGTGGTTAGGGTAGGAGCGCCAAAAGGAGGCTAGGTCTAGGTTTGTGTTGGACTCAAATGTCACTAGGGTCCAAAGATGGATTTTAAAAGTTGTATACAGTAAAAGTTATAAAAGTAAAATGTAGATTTGAGAACCTAATAATAGGATGGGATACCTGAGGAATGCGTGTTTATACAAGATTTATTACATTCAAATCACATGAAAAATTAAAAATTAAACATTAAACATGATAGATATAAAATATTAATAATACATAAGACATGGATCCATTTTAACAAATACACATATAGATAAAAATATTAAAAAGCAATCTAAGGGTGTAACTTTTAAAATCCATCTTTGGACCCTAGTGACATTTGAGTCCAACTCAAACCTAGACCTAGCCTCCTTTTGGTGCTCCTACCCTAACCACTCTATTTTAGGATCCCTTGCTTTGTGTAGCACTTTTGTTATCTAATGATCCCCTGCTTTGTGTAGCACTTTTGTTATCTAATGATCTCTTGCTTTACGTAGCACTTTTGTTATCTAATGATCTCTTGCTTTGTGTAGCACTTTTGTTATCTAATGATCTCTTACTTTGCGTAGCACTTTTTTTTATCTAATGATCTCTTGCTTTACGTAGCACTTTTGCTATCTAATGATCTCTTTCTTTGTGTAGCACTTTTGTTATCTAATGATCTCTTGCTTTGTGTAGCACTTTTGTTATCTAATGATCTCTTGCTTTACGTAGCACTTTTGTTATCTAATGATCTCTTGCTTTACGTAGTACTTTTGTTATCTAATGATCTCTTGCTTTGTGTAGCACTTTTGTTATCTAATGATCTCTTGCTTTGTGTAGCACTTTTGTTATCTAATTATCTCTTGCTTTGCGTAGCACTTTTGTTATCTAATGATCTTGTGTGTTGCGTAGCACTTTTGTTATCTAATGATCCCTTGCTTTGTGTAGCACTTTTGTTATCTAATGATCTCTTGCTTTATGTAGCACTTTCATTATCTAATGATCTCTTGCTTTGCGTAGCACTTTTGTTATCTAATGATCTCTTGCTTTATGTAGCACTTTCATTATCTAATGATCTCTTGCTTTGCGTAGCACTTTTGTTATCTAATGATCTCTTGCTTTATGTAGCACTTTCATTATCTAATGATCTCTTGCTTTATGTAGCACTTTCATTATCTAATGATCTCTTGCTTTGCATAGCACTTTTGTTATCTAATGATCTCTTGCTTTATGTAGCACTTTCATTATCTAATGATCTCTTGCTTTGCATAGCACTTTTGTTATCTAATGATCTCTTGCTTTGAGTAGCACTTTTGTTATCTAATGATCTCTTGCTTTTACCGTATTACCTATCTTCTATTACCTTTATGGGCTCGTAGGTAAGTTCCTGCAATGTCATCCTCAGTCCACCAATAGGAAACGGGTTTGTGGAACCATTTGCTGCAGTGGAAGGGTCTCCACTGATTGTTTCAGCATAACTGGTTATATGGTTTGCCCAGTTTTGGGTGATGGATCCATTCCAAGAAGGCTACAGGACAAAGGACAATGGGAAAGTTGGAAATCATTCTGTGACCTACACTCTGAGAAATAGTATAACACATTAAATAAGGCAATGGTAAATTTAATTTTATGCATTGCACAGAATGTGAGTACAAACCTTTAGCTTTAACTGGTTCTTATCCTCTGATTGGGTGGCTGTGACATGTCCCCCTATTAAATCAGTGACTTCTGGCACCGGCAGTGTGGGAATGTCCTCATGGCGAAGAGGCATAAGGGTCTCCAGTTCATGGGAATCTTGGCAGTGAGATTGTGAACAAGATCCCTGTCTGGCCCTCTGATATGAAGAGGGGCCCCTGTTAGAACGTGACCCCAAATCTGCTCCAACTTCCCTGCATAAAGGTAAATTAAAATCTTTTTAGACAGAGCGAAGCAAAGCAAACAGGTACCACAATCTATCCACTGCAAAACTTCTACCTACTAAAGACAATAATATTTCTGTTAGTTGCCAACATATATGATTTATATGCTAACCTAGGTGAAAAAGTGTTTCAATCAACACATACAATTGATTATTTAAAGGGATGTTAAAGTCAAATTTGAGCAGTTCAATAATTCATTTTAAATTTGACCAGGAAGATTTTTGCAATATATTTTCATTAATTAAGCTAACACACATTAAGACGCTCACTCGCTACAAGCATGCACATCATATAAGAATCCAGGATCAGAATATAGCACATGCATATGCAAATATTAGATGCATGGTCACACTGCTTACCAGTATATGCAAGGGGAGCCACGTGCACAAGAATAAGAACGTGTGATATAACTTTTCCATGAAACATTTTTGCAAACCAAAGTACATGGCAAAAATGCTTGTAATACATTTGCAAATGCTATATTGATCATTTCAAATTTGACTTTTATGGCTGTCTAATTATTTGTGTATATTCATCTTGAATTTCTTGTCCTGCTTCTTTGTAAAGCATGAAACATAATTAAAAGAAAAGAAAGAAAAATGGTTAGATTGTCCAAAAAGTTGTGCTTCTTTTCTTTAAAATTGTCATATAAGATATCAAATTGCTGAAGGATCTGACTGGTTGAGAAAATATCAATAGAGAAAATACTATTAACATTATGTATGCTTATTAAGAAAAAGTGTTAGAGTATAAACTATAAGTACTTATATACCTATAAAACATTGCTTAGGAACCAATTTGAAGAGCTATGTAAACAGTGAAATGCCTAGCTTGTAAACTGAGGAAGGGAGTGGCCTCAAACATACAAGTCTGGCCAGAATTTAGAGAAGCTGGGATTTTACCTAATTTAAGTGCAAGTATCATTTAAAAAAAAAAAAAAAAAAAAGAAACAATAGATTGCTTTAGTGTAAATAATTGTTATATTGTAATACAAATGCAATATATATACACACACACTACGAAGATTATATTCTCCTGCTCTGGTTGTGGACAGCTGAGCGTGAGTTCTGTTTTATGTAATAATTTCCATTCTTAAAGTGATGGTAAATTTTTACTATATAAATATTGAAATATTAATCTTTGAGAACTTATAACTTAATTCACCTATATATTTATTTATAATCGTTATTCATAAATGTAATAAATTATTATTTTACTTTCAGTGTGTTACCGCTCCTTGCTCCTCCCCTGCCATTACTTACGTTTAGAATCTTCATCCCGGCGATAGTTTAGAACAACCCCTCCCCGCGTCAGAGCATTGACATGCCAATTTTCTTGTCTTGCTCTGCGCATGCGTTACATTTATGTATGCAATATATTGTATCCAATGTATCATATACTTTGTATTCAGTCTAAGCGTAGCTATCGCTAGAGAGAGCATAACAACGGAGAAACCAATTTTTTATCCTCAGTACAATGTTTCCAATCTCCACAAATAAATGTTGTGCATGCGCATAATTAGAAATTAGAGCACTCTCAGCCAGCAATACAAGAGTTAGGGCACGCGCATATGTATTGAAGGGCGTGTTAGCTAAGAGGAGTGTCGCCGATTGTCCTGAGGTGTCAGTGGTTGTAAAAAAAACATGACCGGAGTAAATCAATGGCGGCCGTGTTACGGGAGGAGGATAGAAATAATAAAATACGAGTTTCAATAATAAATAAGTTGATTAATAGAGCAAATTTGATAAAATCATGAATTAAAGTCACATTATTTTTGGAGTTCATAAAAAACGATCTTTCAAGGTAGGCATAGTTTACCATCACTTTAATTATGTTGGTTGTAATTATGTCTAGTTAACTGTGTTTTATGTAATTAGGTCTAGCTGTACTGAAAAAAAAACAACAATGCCTAATAAAATTTATGTAACAGTTCAAAAGCAAATCGTGACTTTTAAGACAATTTTTTTTCAGTGCTGCTATAGTTTTAAAATCAAGCATTCTGTTTTATTCTAGTATTTGAATAGGCAAGCACTTTTCCTCAGACTGGCAATTACTGCAAATATAATAGAAATCCTTTACTAATTTTGAGCCGGTAATGTGTGAAAAGTGATATGTTTAGCATAATAGATACAGGAGAATCTTTAGCCAAATCTACAGTCAAAACTACTTTTTTTCCCCTGCGTTTTAAAGGGACAGTCTAGTCCAAAAAAAACTTTCATGATTCAGATAGGGCATGTAATTTTAAACAAATTTCCAATTTACTTTTATCACCAATTTTTCTTTGTTCTCTTGGTATTCTTAGTTGAAAGCTTAACTTAGGAGGTTCATATGCTAATTTCTTAGACCTTGAAGAATGCATTTTAACAGGTTTTTCACCACTAGAGGGTGTTAGTTCATGTTTTTTATATAGATAACACTGTGCTCATGCACGTGAAGTTACCTGGGAGCCATCACTGATTGGCTAAACTGCAAGTCTTTCAAAAGAACAAATAAAGGGGCAGTCTGCAGAGGCTTAGATACAAGATAATCACAGAGGTAAAATATATATATATATATAACTGTGTTGGTTATGCAAAACTAGGGAATGGGTAAACAAGGGATTATCTATCTTTTAAAACAATAACAATTCTGGTGTAGACTGTCCCTTTAATTATCTATTGAGCCTAGCATGGAGAATAAACCTAAGTTCCATCTGGTCACTGCTCTTATCATCTGAATTCTTTTTGGGTGTCTGTACTTGCAAAAACCCCAGGGTAAGCATACTTTTTTGTAAGGGTGGGGGTAACACACTTCTTATGCTGGAAAAGAACTGTTAACTATGATGTAATAGAAGGCCAAAATTGAAGTTATGGTATTTTATTTACCAAGGGACAGATTGCAAGTGGAGCACTAAATATCGCTTTTGCTAATGTGCGCTGGTATTACAAGTGGACAGCAATGCTAACGCAATGCGTTATATATATATTACACATAATAACACATACATATATATGTATGTAAGCATATACATATATATTTACTGGGAACACACAGTTCCCATAGACCGCAATGTAAAGGCCCTTTTCAGCTGGCGATATAAGCCCCCAAAAACTGCTAAGTGCAGTTTTTTGTTTCTTTTTAAAAATAATTCTACATTTTAAAAATAAAAAAAAACACTTGATGTAGCCATTTGATGTGGCCACCAATCAGGAAGTGTTACCCATGTGCTGAACCAAAAATGGCCCAGCTCCTAAGCTTACATTCCTTCTTTTCAAATAAAGATACCAAGAGAACGAAGCACATTTTAAAATATGAGTAAATTAGAAAGTTGCTTAAAATTGCATGCTCTATCTGAATTATGAAAGGAAAAAAAATTGGGTTTCATATCCCTAAATTCCCAATACACTATTCTACATAAAAAGATAACTGCTGCAGTAGAAGTCATATTCCCAATGACCTAAAAATAACAGTCCTCAAGTTTCAGAACACACTGTAAATAAACCAGAACATGACACATTAATAGAATCTAAATATAAAATTAAAATGTTCCATTACTGAATTTTTTATGTCACTTGCATGTTGTTAATTATGCAGAAGAAATGAAAGCCTAATGATTCATCTCTGTAGCATACTACCGGATTGGCTGTAGCTAGGCAACAAAAAGACCAGGGGCTTCAGCCCAGGGATACATTCGCTGATTATTTCTAAAACCTCTTAGCCCAGTTACCAATCCTGCCTCAAACAAAACTCAGGACTACTCCAACCCCTGTGAACTATTGTAAAAGTAGGAAACCATCACCCACCAGTTCAGGGCACAACGATCAGTAATTGGACATTCCTCTATCTGACACAAGAATTTTCAAAACTTTGGGAAAGCACTGATAGAAATGGTAGGTAGGTACAGAGGTTTATAGAACAGGTAAATGTATTGATCATTTATTCTGATTCATTAGTTTAAGCAGCTTGCCTTTAATGGCTCGATGATCTAAATAATACTCGCCAGTCCTTCTATTTCCCTGGTGGAATGATCTAAAGCCACTTTTTACCCTGAAAATAGGGTATCTAAGTAAGGGGCATATACTGAATTTTCATACGGGAAGGAGATGCATACATTACTTAAGTGAACAATAAAAATCGTAATTTAAAAAAACATATAAAATGAATTGAACCATTCACACGAAAATACTCAGGAAAATATTGTATTGTTCACAAAAAATCATATTTTCTCAAAAACATAAAATTTGTATTTAAAGGAATAAATCATATTAAATATGCACAGCGGAAATTGTAATTTAACATTTCTGCCCTACAGATCTCACTGTTTTTTCTTGCAGATTAAAAGATGATGAGGTTGTGACAAAATATGCAGAATACTTAGAACCCTAAAAGAAAAACACATACATACAAAAACAGAGGCAATTGTAAGATGCTATATGCAGAAAGCAGCACAGTGTGACTTGTTCTTGATGCAGGATTTAATTTTTAAAGTGCACTCACTGCTAACTTCGCTCTACCCAGCGATGTTTCCCTTCCCAGCGAGCTCCATTACTTATATAGGAGACATCTCACCACTCACAGGGACTGCCCCTGTGAGGGTCGGTGAGAAAAACCACATCTGATCTGGTGAAGTTTAGATGATCTGGTCCTTAGTGCGGTGGGGGATTCATTAATATTGGGGTATCACATTTTAATAAGCAGCTTGTTTGTTTCTAGGCCCAGAAGCTTGGCTACTGCACACAGAACGGAGAAGGTGTTTGACTTCTCTGTCTCACTTTTTCTTCATTCACTTGCAGCCACTTCCATTAATGAAGGTGTTTACCTTTTTAAAAATGGCAGAAGCCTTTCTAAGGTTACTGCTGGAACTGCCTACTTGATTTTTAAAGGGACATTCTGGTTCAAAAATGACATGTTATAATTTGTTTGAATAAAACACATAGGTAAAGTGAACTGCAATCTTGATGCTTAAAGGGGCATTCTGATATAAAAATAATGTGCTCAAATTTGTAGAGTCGAGTAGAGCATGTCTTTATAACATTATTAACCTTAGGTTACAATGTACTGAAACCCTGTCAATGAGTTGAACACATATGTAACATCCTGTTTAGGAGTCACAATCATTATAGCTCCTAAACTAAACGTAATACGTAGCCATCAATCACTAGTGGATTTCTTCTTGAGAGCTGCAATGCTAGTAGCTCCTAAACAGGTATATACCTAGATATTTAAAGGGACAGTATACACCAATTTTCAGATAACTGCATGTAATAGACACTACTATAATATGCACATATACTGATATAAAGCTGCATGCTTGGGGAGGAGTTAGCTACCGAACTGTGAAGTCGCATCACGCATCTGGAAGGAGCACCATTTCTTAACCTATTATTTGGAATTGGAAGTTAATTAGAGACTTTTTGGTCTTGTCTTTAACCCTATTAATTTTACCTAACTATCGTGTTACTCATTTTCTTAAATAGTAGAACATGATAAGAATATAATTGTATCATATAAATATAAGTCTATAAATGGCTACCGGCTTCTATCAACGCCTCAAAAGTGCACTGTGATCTTAGCCGGGCCTATGATCACAGTGCACTTTTGAGGCATCGATAGAAGCGGTAGCCATTTACAGACTTATATTTATATGATACAATCACATTCTTATAGGATCACAGTACATAGGTTGTATTAAGTAGCCTGATATCCGTTAGCTATTGTGAAACAAATATAGCTAAATCTAATCTACAAAATTACCAGTACCTGAAAACCTAATATCCTCACTGCTATTGTAAACAAAGGGGTTAATTGCATTGGGGGGTTTGGAGTGCATGGCTGTTTAGGGGATATGATTGAGATTTGAGAATGAGTTTAACGGTTTTGGATCATGGTGATTAAGAGGTGAATTGTTTTTAAGCAGCTATTGCACTGTGGGTCTCAAGTTTAATGGTTCTGTTTTAGTGCACTACACTAAACTTTATTCTTTTACCTAGAGATTTAGCACATATTCTCCAAATGTTAATAGTGAGGGATAAGCCAGCCAGAAGCTACACTTTCCTGCAAAATATGTAGGTCTGTTCTTATTTTGACTCTCACACATGCTTTGTAAATGTGTGCCCCCATTTCATTCGTTCTGGAGCCAACCCTGGTTGGGGGTCTGGCAGTTTAGGAGTTAATGGTGGTTGAGGGACCAGCAGGGGGAAAATAGCAGCACTGCAGGTTATGGAGTCTTGCAGTGCTTATGGGGACTGTTACAGCTTGCAGTAATCATTTACACCAGTTTTTAAAAGGTGCTATTAACAGTTGATTATCAAGAGCATTTCATCCTATTATATAAAAGGCCAAGTGTGTTTGTCCGAAGCTGTCATGCGCAGTAGAGACAGCACGAGGACAAACACACCTGGCCTTTGCGATCCCTAACTGATCTGCGGCAGTGGTGGGCGTGACCGGGCATGATCGGGGGCCTGGACGGACGTGAAGAGGGCGTGGCTGGGTGTGAAGATCAATGAAAGGGGGCGTGGCCGGGCATAAAGGGAGCATGGCCGGGCGCAGTCGCTCGCAAAAGGGGAGAGAGATAAAAAGGGAGAGAGAGAGATGGGGGAGAGGGAGAGAGAAGGGGGAAAGAGAGAGAGAGGGGGGGAAGAGAGAGCAAAAGAGAGGGGGGAGAGAGAGAGCGCAAAAGAAAGTGGGAGAGAGTGCAAAACAGAGGGGGGAGAGAGAGCGCAAAAGAGGGGGGAGAGAGAGAGTGCAAAAAAGAGGGGAGAGAGCGCAAAAGAGAGGGGGGAGAGAGAGCACAAAAGAAAGGGGGAGAGAGAGAGCGCAAAAGAAAGGGGGAGAGAGAGAGTGCAAAAGAGAGGGGGAGAGAGAGAGCGCAAAAGAGAGGGGGAGAGAGAGAGCGCAAAAGATAGGGGGGAGAGCGCAAAAGAGAGGGGGGAGAGAGCTCAAAATACAGGGGGAGAGAGAGCAGAAGAGGGGGGATAAAAAGAGGGAGAGATACAGCAAAAGAGAGGGGGAGAGTGCACAAAAGAGAGGGGGGAGAACGCAAAAGAGAGGGGGGAAAGAGAGCGCAAAAGAGAGTGGGGAGAGAGAGCGCAAAACAGAGGGGAGAGAGATAGAGCGCAAAAGAGGGGGGGGAGAGAAAGCGAGCGCAAAAGAGAGGGGGAGAGAGCGCAAAACAGAGGGGGGAGAGAGCACAAAAGAGAGGGGGAGAGTGCAAGAGAGCACAAAAGAGAGGGGGAGAGAGAGAGCGCAAAAGAGAGGGGGAGAGAGAGCGCAAAAGAGAGGGGGGAGAGAGAGTGCAAAAGAGAGGGAGGAGAGCACAAAAGAGAGGGGAGAGAGAGCTCAAATGAGAGGGGGAGAGAGAGCAGAAGAGGGGATAAAGAGAGGGAGAGAGAAGGCAAAAGAGAGGGGGGAGAGTGCACAAAAGAGAGGGGGAGAGCGCAGAAGAGAGTGGGGAGAGAGAGCGCAAAAGAGAGTGGGGAGAGAGAGCGCAAAAGAGAGGGGGGAGAGAGCGCAAAAGAGGGGGGAGAGAAAGAGAGCGCAAAAGAGAGGGGGGAGAGCGCAAAAGAGAGGGGGAGAGAGAGTGCAAAACAGAGGGGTGAGAGAGCGCAAAAGAGAGGGGTGGAGAACGCAAGAGAGCACAAAAGAGAGAGGGAGAGAGCGCAAAAGAGAGGGGAGAGAGAGCGCAAAAGAGAGGGGAGAGAGAGCACAAAAGAGAGGGGGGAGAGAGCGCAAAAGAGAGGGGGAGAGAGAGAGCGCAAAAGAGAGGGGGAGAGAGAGCGCAAAAGAGAGGGGGGAGAGAGAGCTCAAAAGAGAGGGGGAGAGAGAGAGCTCAAAAGAGAGGGGGAGAGAGAGAGCGCAAAAGAGAGGGGGAGAGAGAGAGCACAAAAGAGAGGGGGAGAGAGAGTGAGAGCGCAAAAGGGAGGAGGGAGAGCGCAAAAGAGAGGGGGAGAGAGAGAGCTCAAAAGAGAGGGGGAGAGAGAGCAGAAGAGGGGGGATAAAGAGAGGGAGAGAGACAGCAAAAGAGAGGGGGAGAGTGCACAAAAGAGAGGGGGAGAGTGCAAAAGAGAGTGGGGAGAGAGAGCGCAAAAGAGAGGGGGGAGAGAGCGCAAAAGAGAGGGGGGAGAGAGCGCAAAAGAGAGGGGGGAGAGGTGCAAAAGAGAGAGGGAGAGAGAGTGCAAAAGAGAGGTGGAGAGAGCACAAAAGAGAGGGGGGAGAGCACAAAAGAGAGGGGAGAGAGAGAGCACAAAAGAGAGGGGGAGAGAGAGAGAGCGCAAAAGAGAGGGGGGAGAGAGAGCGCAAAAGAGAGGGGAGAGAGACGGGGGAGAGAGCATAAAATAGAGGGGGGAGAGTGCAAAAGAGAGGGGGTGAGAGAGAGTGCAAAAGAGAGGGGGGAGAGAGAGAGTGCAAAAGAGAAGGGGAGAGAGAGAGCTCAAAAGAGAGGTGGGAGAGAGAGTTCAAAAGAGAGTGGAGAGAGAGAGCAAAAGAGAGGGGGGAGGGAGAGAGAGAGTGCAAAAGAGAGGGGGAAGGAGAGAGCGCAAGGAGTGGGACCGCTGTACTGCAAAAAAATGGCCCGTCTGAACGGGCTTTAGGACTAGTGTGCAATAATAAGATAGTAGTGACAATGTAAACTGCCTAACACACTAACAAGCACATCCCATTGTAAGTATGGGGCATGCTGGTTTAAATGCAAAAATGACATGCTCTAAAGTATCTAATGAATTAGATTATGTAATGTTTGCATCCGAATGTCTCTAAGTATCCTACAGGAGTCATTTAGCCAAACTAAACACTGATATTACAGGAAATGCTCAGTTATACAACAAAAGATCAAGGGCAAGAAAGGGACTTACAAATAAAATGCCTCTGTCTCATTCAAACATAAATCTATACACCCAGGAGACCACTTACTTAAAAGAACATAATCTCTTATTTTCAAAAGAGTTTATTTGACCCTAAAAATAGCACACGGAAAATGTAACAACTGCAATTTATTAATCTATTGCACATAAGTATGAGGGGGCTGACACTGAGGCCTCTATTTATCAAACCGTCAACCGCAAATACGCTGGAATTCCGCAGCGTAATTGTGGAGAGCTTGATTCGCCTTATTTATCAAAGGCTACAGACCGGCAAAAGTAGAATTTTGTGACGTAACATACGATCCGCCGGTCTAAGTCCGACACAGATCGATGCTTACATCACTACAGATGTTCTGAATGCAAATTCGGCACTTTCTGACTACTTTTGCTAGTTATCAAATAACTACCAGGTACGCTCGCAGCTATTCTGGCCCAGCGTACCTGGTTTTCAATCCGCCACTCTGGAGGCGGCGGATGCCATAGGAATCAATGGGAGTCTGAAAGCAGCGAAAGCTTATGTTTGCTGCTGCCCGATATCCCATTGATTCCTATGGGAGAATAAAAGTTATGTTTACACCTAACACCCTAACATGTACCCCGAGTGTAAACACCCCTAATCTGCCGCCCCCTACAATGCCGCCACCTACATAATGTTATTAACCCCTATCCCGCCGCTCCCGGACCCCGCCACAACTAAATAAACTTATTAACCCCTATCCCGCCGCTCCCGGACCCCGCCGCAACTAAATAAATTTATTAACCCCTAAACCGCCGCTCCCGGAGCCCGCCGCCACCTACATTATACTTATTAACCCCTAATCTGCCAGCCCCTATACCGCCGCCACCTACATAAAGTTATTAACTCATATCCTGCCGCTCCCGGAGCCCACCGCAACTGAATAAATGTATTAACCCCTAAACCGCCAGCCCCCCACATCGCCATAAACTAAATTAACCTATTAATCCCTAAACCTAACAACCCGTTAACTTTATATTAAATATTAACTCATTCCTATCTTATAATAAATTTAAACTTACCTTTAAAATTACATTAAACTATATTAAACTATTAATTAACCTACCCTAACTGTTATAATAAAATTACATTAAACTATATTAAACTATTAATTAACCTACCCTAACTGTTATAATAAAATTACATTAAACTATATTAAATTACTAATTAATCTAACCTATTATAATAAAATTACATTAAACTATATTAAACTATTAATTAACCTACCCTAACTATTATAATAAAATTACATTAACTATATTAAATTAATAATTAATCATTTAAATATCTGTAATTTGTTTTTTATTTTCTGTAATTTAGTGTTTGTTTTTTTGTACTTTAGCTAATTTAATTTAATTTATTTAATTGTTGTTAATTTAGTTAATTTATTTAATTGTAGTGTAGTGTTAGGTGTTATTGTAACTTAGGTTAGGTTTTATTTTACATGTACTTTTGTATTAACTATTAGTTATATTGTAGCTATCTTAGGGTTTATTTTACAGGTAAGTATTTAGTTTTAAATAGCAATAATTTATTTAATAATATTAATTTTTATTTAGATTTATTTAAATAATATTTAGGTTAGGGGGTGTTAGGGTTAGGTTTAGGGGTTAATACATTTAGAATAGTGGGTGCGACGTTGGGGGCGGCAGATTAGGGGTTAATAAATGTAATGTAGGTGGCGACGGTGTAGGGGGCGGCAGATTAGGGGTAAAAAACAATGTAGGTGGCGGTGGGCTCCGGGAGTGGCGGTTTAGGGGTTAAGAAGTTTATTTCATTGCGGCGGGGTCCAGGAGCGGCGATTTAGGGGTTAATAACTTTATTCGAGTTGTGGTGGGCTCCGGGAGCGGCGGTTTAGGGGTAAAACAGTATAGTATAGTGGCGTTGTTTAGTGAAAGTATACCAATAAAGCTGTGAAAAAGCCGAAGAGCAGCGAGATCGATGACTGCTAGTTAACAACAGTCCGCCCCGTACTTTGTGCGCGGCTTTTTAACAGCTTTTTTGGTAACTTTGGAGAGCGTATTCAGGTCTGCGGCAGCGATGTTAGGCAATCTTAGGCGAGCGTATTGGTGCCGTTGAATGCAAGTAAGTTGACGGCTTGATAAATAGAGGCCTGAGTCTCTTTCCCAGCTAAAATTAAAACTGAGCATTAGATCAATTATTTAAAAAAGAAGAGGCTCCTTTTTCAAATGAGGAGTGATGTGACCCTCTAAGAGAAACTGCACCTCCCTCTCTACCAAATATAAACCAAAACACACAGCTGTGACATCACATTATCAACAGCTTACATTATTCAAATATGGAATACAAAACTCTTTGTATATGATATAATATACAATCATATCTGATGGTATATGAGTTGATGTAAAAATGACAATTACTGATCTTGCTAGATAGCTGCATTAAACTAAAAATATAAAGTGGGTGCTTAAACTGTAAATATATATTTATCTATCAAAATTATATACATATTTTTTAGTAGACAACCCAAGGCATTGAGCTAGGCCCATTTTGTTATATTTCATGCCACTGTTTTGCTGCCATATGGGATCATATAAAAAAAAAATTGTTAACTTTTTCACAAACTTTGGGTTTTCTCACTGAAATTATTTATATACCATGTGTGCAGTTATAACAAAAATCGATGTAAAAGCTTCTCTGGGGTCCCCTTTATTCAAAGATTGAAGACATGCATGGCTTTGCCAATACTTTTCGGAAATTAGAATGCCAATAATTGGAGCTGTGCACCATACTTCTTAAATTCACGGCAGTGAAGGGGTTAATTAGTTAGCTGGCAAGGGTTATAGTATACTAGTGTAAGGATTACCCTCCCACCTGACACCTTCCACCTCCCTGATCCCTTTCCCCACCACCACCCATACTCTTTCCCCACGATTGTGCCAGTAATACGTTTTAAAGCTTTTATATTTTTGAAAAAAATGTATTTGTAATATTTCTTTTCTGCAATGTAGGATCCCCCCTTACCATTCTACCTCCCTGATCCTTCCCAAACAGCTCCCGCCCTCCTTCTGGTGTCCGCCATCTTAGATACTGACAGCTGTCTTACTGCACCCAGTTTAGGAATAAATTAAAATGTATTTTTTTTTTTTTTTTTTTTTTCTGTAGCGTAGTGGTCCCCCCCCTCCCTGCAATCACCAAAGTAGGGCCCCCCAAACTAATTCCCTATGTTTCTGTAGTGTAGCAACCCTTTCCTCCCTTTCCCTTCCATACTTTATTTTCTGTAGCGTAGGGCCCCTCACACTCCTTCCCAGTAACTCCCATACTTTCTTAAACGGATACGGAACCCACATTTTTTATAATTCAGATAGAGCAGCAATTTTAAGCACCCTTTTAATTTACTTCTAATTTATCAATTTTTCTTTGTTCTCTTGGTATCTTAATTTGATAAAGTAGGAACAAGCTGGCCCATCATTGGTTCAGCGCCTGGGTAGCACTTTCTGATTGGTGGCTAAATGTAGCCCTCAATCAACAAGTGCTACCCAGGGTTCTGAACTAAAAATGGGCCAGCTCGTAAGCTTAAATTCCTGCTTTTTCAAAGAAAGATACCAAGAGAACGAAGAAAAATTGATAATAGGAGTAAATTAGAAAGTTGCTTAAAATCGCATGCTCTATCCAAATCATGAAAGAAAAAAAAATGTGGGTTCAGTGTCCCTTTAAACATACTGTTTGTCTGTGTTAATATTATTATTAAAGGGTCATGAAACCCAATTTTTTTCTTTCATGATTTAGAAAGAGCATGTAATTGTAAACAACTTTCTAATTTACTTCTATTATCTAACTTGCTTCATTTTCTTGATATTCTTTGCTGAAAAGCATATCTAGATATGCTCAGTAGCTGCTGATTGGTAGATGAACATAGATGCCTTGTGTGATTGGCTCACCCATGTGTATTGCTATTTCTTCAAAAAAGCATATCTAAAGAATGAAGCAAATAAGATAATAGAAGTAAATTGGAATGCTATTTAAAACTGTATTCTCTTCCTGAATCATGAAAGAAAATATTTGGGTTTAGTGTCCCTTTAAATCACGAACAGCTTACATGTTTGCGGCCTCCTTGAAAACTGTTCTCCGGCTGCCTATGATAAAGATTAGTTCAGACTAAACCCCTGCTGGAGCATCTGTCACTGACCTTTGCTTGCCTTGCTGGAAGCTGGCGCACATACAGAGAAGAAGGCACAGAAGACACAAGCAGACACCCACAATGATGCCGGTCACAGAATTCATATCCAGGACATCTGCTGGGGACAAATTAAGTTAATAAACCTGAGCAGCCTGAGAAAAGTACTATAAATTGCTTACTAATTTGTTAGTGATTATATCTCCCTTCCTTCATCCTTCTATTAGGCTTTACTGGTATTTTGTGGAATATGGAAGAAAACCTCTGATGTAAAAGGTAGGGTTTATTATTAGGTTAAGAATGTGCAAGTACAGGCAACAATATAAATGGAGATGGACATGAAATGAGAAGAAACATGAGCCTATATTACATTCCAACTGTAAATTTAAAGGGACAGACCATTTAAAATGTAACTTTTATGATTCAGATTTTGCAATTTAAAAACAAATTCCAATGTACTTCTTTTATCAAATTTGCTTCATTCTCTCTGTATCCTTAGTTGAAGAATAAACCTAGGTAGGCTCATGGGCATGCAGGTTGTCTTTAGTACTCTTTGGCAGCAATACTTGCAACAATGTATAACACTTACAAGCATTGTTGCAGATACTGCTGCCATTAAGTGCTAAAGACCTATGTTTACTCTTCAACTAAGGATACCAATGAAAAGAACCAAATTTGACGGTTCTCTAATCAAACCCTACAAGGTAAATTTTGACTTCACTGTCCCTTTAACTACTGGTAGTAACAAAACAAAAATACATTCAAGTTAGGTTTAAAAATTGAATATTATTTTGCCCATAGAGATAATACCTGGAAGTCTTGGTGGCAATGTCTCAACTTCTTTTACAGCGCTATATGGTCCCCAGCCTGACACTGTCTTTGCTCCCATCTTGAAAAAATATTTGGTCCCACTTTGTAGTCCGTGTACCTCTATACTAAAAACATTACCTACAAAAGAAGATGCTGCACATGTTACTGCATTGGCAGGTCTATCACTCACCATCATAATAATATAACCGTGTAATAAACATAATGTATGTCCTGTGATTTTTTTTCACAGCAGGATTGTTTTTAACATATAACACTTTGATTAATATATCATACCTTCTCTGGTAAGAAGAGTCCACATCTCATCTGGGTAGCTGATGTTAGTGCTGTACATTATTAGGTACTGCACAATGATACCATTAGATTCCACAGGGGGGCGCCAGTGCACCTGAACAGAAGTCTGGGAAACTGGATGTAGCACCAAATCAGCAGGAGGGGAGGCGGGTCCTTGGGGAGGAAGGCAAAAGTTAGTAGTCAGTGAGTTATCTGTAACTTTATGGTGGTACAGGGCAAGGCTGCAACAAAGGTATCACTGTCAGTTATACAAGTTGCTATATAAAAAAATCAGAGATAGGAAAAGGATTTTGGTTGTGCAGTTCCTCCCTCTACACACAGAAAACACAGTCATGATCAGTTTTACAATATGATACCACTCCAATGGGCTAGGTCCACTAAGTCTTGACCAGATTAGCAAGAGTTCATTCTAGATAATGATTCTCTACTCTCTGGTCTGGTGAGATTACCTATGAAGTCTCGTTTGTACTGAGAAGACGCTTAGAGAATTTTAGAAAGGTAGACATTCTGTTTCTCGCTATACAGGGCTCTAGATGTGAAGGACAGACACACACATTACCATATAATGCTAAAAACATAATAAAGGGACAATGAATTCAAAATGTCATTCCCAATAAAAAGATTACAAGTGGAGAGCAATTGATAGAGCACCTTGCTTAAAGAATAACACACTTTCTGGTACTGCTAGTGGATGGTTACACATTTTAACTAAAGCCAAACCAAAACATTTTTCTTTCATGATTCAGATAGATCATGCAATTTTTAATAACTTTCTAATTAAAGGGACAGTCAAGTCCCAAAAAAACTTTCATGATTTAAATAGGGCATGTAACTTTAAACAACTTTCCAATTTACTTTTATCACTAATTTTGGTTTGTTCTCTTGGTATTCTTAGTTGAAACGCTAAACCTAGGAGGGTCATATGCTAATTTCTTAGACCTTGAAGGCCGCCTCTGCATTTGACAGTTTTTCACCACTAGAGGGCGTTAGTTCATGGGTTTCATATAGATAGCATTGAGCTCATGCACGTGAATTTACCGAGGAATGAGCACTGATTGGCTAAAATGCAAGTCTGTCAAAAGAACTGAAATAAGGGGGCAGTCTGCAGATGTTTAGATACAAGGTATTCAGAGAGATAAAACGTGTATTATTATAACTGTGTTGTGTATGCAAAACTGGGGAATGGGTAATTAAGGGATTATCTATCTTTTAAAACAACAAAAATTCTGGTGTTGACTGTCTCTTTAATTTCTATGTTGCAATTTGTTTTGTTCTCTTTCTTTCCTTTGTTGAAAATAATACCTAGGTAGGCTCAGGAGCATGCTTATTGCTGGCTGCACATATAAACACCTTGTTATTGGCTTTCAGCGAGCTCCCAGTGGTGCATTACTGCTCCTTTAACAAAAGATACCAAGAGAATGAAGCAATTTTGCAATATAAGTACATTGGAAAATTGTTCAAAATTGTATGCTCTGTCTGAATAACCAAAGAAAATCACAATACTTTTAACAGATAGCACAGGGAGCAGTATTAGCATGCTCATTGCGCTTGTATTATTGAACACAGCTGTAAAATTTAGTACTTTTTAAGACCAGAAGTAAACCATAATTATTATTAGTTTTGCACAGAACTGCAGGTAGAACTCCACTACCTGCGCACTATTTTTGCCTGTTTTTCCTGTAATATAACTTGGAAAATGTCTGTGTTTCCACTTCCCCTGAGAGGCTTGAGTGCATTTTAGGGAATGCAAAATATTGGCTTTCCTTAAGGGACACTGAACCCAAATTTTTTCTTTCGTGATTCAGATAGAGCATGCAATTTTAAGCAACTTTGTAATGTACTCCTTTTATCAAATTTTCTTCGTTCTCTTGTTATCTTTATTTGAAAAAGAAGGCATCTAAGCTATTGTTTTGGTTAAGAACCCTGGACAGCCCTTGTTTATTGGTGGGTGAATTTATCCACCAATCAGCAAGAACAACCCAGGTTGTTCACCAAAAATGGTCAGGCATCTAAACTTACATTCTTGCTTTTTCAAATAAAGATACCAAGAGAATTAAGAAAATTTGATAATAGGAGTAAATTAGAAAGATGCTTAAAATTGCATGCTCTATCTGAATCACAAAATAAAAAATTTGGGTTCAGTGTCCCTTTATTGCTCACTATTGATTGGTTCATATGAACAGCATACTTTTCTAACAAAATTACAGTTTTAATTCCCTTTTAACATTTATTTTGCATGTTTATCTTTTACAATGCAGTGAATAATTTCTGATGCATAAATGAAAAATATATTATAATCTCCAGCTATAGCTATACTTAGTATCTCAGCAGGGCACGCAATTTGGTTTATTACAAATACATGTTATTTGCTGTACAGATACTCATCGACTTACAACCTATGCGACTTACGGCCATCCGTACTTAAGACCATGTATCGTACTGAAGGCCGTGCTTGTGCTGAAGGCGGTTCTTGTGTGTGGCCGTACGAGAGTGACTGGTGCAGCAGCCTTTGTCACACCATGTCACAGTCCAAAAGACCTGTAATGTGTAGCGGCAGAGCTACAAAGAAGCAGAGGAAAGCTTTTGATTTGGAGCTAAAAATGAAAATCATAATGCAGTATGACGAAGGTAAAAAAGTGAATGCGATCACGCGTGATATGAAACTGTCATATTCTACAGTTTCCACGATTATTAATGACAAGGAATGCATATGTGAAGTTGAAAAAGATTCCATACCAATGAAATCAACAATAATATCAAAACGACGACAAGGACCCATTCATGAAATGGAGAAATTATTAATGTTGTGGATAGAAGATCAAATACAAAAACGTACACCCAAGCCTTCTAACAATTGAGATAGAGAGGCTGATTTATGAAAGGTCTTGCGGACCTGATCGACAGTGCGGATCAGGTCCGCAAGACCTCGCTGAATGCAGACAGCAATACGCTCTCCGTATTCAGCATTGCACCAGCAGCTCACAAGAGCTACTGGTGCAACGCTGCCCCCTGCTGACTCGCGGCCAATCGGCCACCAGCAGGGAGGTGTCAATCAACCTGATCGACTTGAATTGCAGCGATTCTTTAGACCGCTGCTTTATAACTGCTGCTTCTTCAGACTCGCCAGAAACACGGCCCTTCAAGCTCCATACAGACCTTGATAAATGGGCCTCAAAGGCTAAAAACGTACACCCAAGCCTTCTAACAATTGAGATGAAGGCTAAAAACGTACACCCAAGCCTTCTAACAATTGAGATGAAGGCTAAAAACGTACACCCAAGCCTTCTAACAATTGAGATGAAGGCTAAAAACGTACACCCAAGCCTTCTAACAATTGAGATGAAGGCTAAAATCGTACACCCAAGCCTTCGAACAATTGAGATGAAAGCTAAAAACGTACACCCAAGCCTTCTAACAATTGAGATGAAGGCTAAAAACGTACACCCAAGCCTTCAAACAATTGAGATGAAAGCTAAAAACGTACACCCAAGCCTTCAAACAATTGAGATGAAAGCTAAAAACGTACACCCAAGCCTTCTAACAATTGAGATAAAGGCTAAAAACGTACACCCAAGCCTTCTAACAATTGAGATAAAGGCTAAAAATGTACACCCAAGCCTTCTAACAATTGAGATAAAGGCTAAAAACGTACACCCAAGCCTTCGAACAATTGAGATGAAGGATAAAAACGTACACCCACACCTTCTAACAATTGAGATGAAGGCTAAAAACGTACACCCCAGCCTTCTAACAATTAAGATGAAGGATAAAAACGTACACCCCAGCCTTCTAACAATTGAGATGAAGGCTAAAAATCTGTTTGAGACTTTAAAGGAGAAAGCTGGTGAGGATTACAAAGAGAATTTTCAGGCAAGCACTGGATGGTTTAAACATTTTAGAAAAAGATTCAGTCTGCATAACGTGCGAGTTTCAGGAGAAGCAGCAAGTGCAGATTCAGAAGCCGCTGCAAAGTTCATTGACACTTTGAATGAATTAATCCAAGAGGAAGGGTATTTACCTGAACAAATATTTAACGTCGATGAAATGGGTCTGTTCTGGAAACGGATGCCCGAGTGCACATACATTCACCAAGAAGCAAAAAACATGCCGGGATTTAAAGCATTCAAGGATCGGGGCCTCCATTACATATGCAGCGTCGCCCGCAAAATCCTCCGCCGCCAGATTTTACGCGATTTTGATATTACATATACTGCGTAGCATACAAGTTACGTGCGTATATTTCACTCTTCAGACGTATTTTTTTTTACCCATAGACTAACATAGAACAGCCGCGCAATTTGGTATCCAATATACAGTGTAAGGACTTACGCGCTCAGAATTCAGAGAATCTACTCCATTCTTATCTCGCCACAAATTGCAGGCGCAGTAACCCTTGCACTTACTAAAAAAGCAACGTAACTCCCTGAAGGTCTAACAAACGCATGCACAATCACATACATATCAGCCGCAAATCTCAAACAGTTAAACCTCTTCTAAGCATTTATTATTCCTGCCCCTGCAAGTGTTTCAAACCAATCACAAACAGCACAACCTCTCACCTGCAGCCTTAAAACACATGGGTTTATATATGAATTTTGAAAAGCTAATTACGTGTCGCATTTATATTTGAAATCGCGGTTCATTTTTACGAGTGTTAGCCTAATTTGCATAAAACTACTCTTTATTGACACTTTCCGTGGACAAAATACTGGCGTAAGTTACTTACGACGACTGAAATGTGTATTTGCGCACATTTCAGAAGATCGCCAGTTTGTCCTACTTACGCCAGTTTAGCATCTAACGGCGCAGTATATGTAACACCCCGATGTGCGAGGTGAAATTACGGCCGGCGCAGGTTCCTACTCTTGCGCCGAAACCTGCGACATATATGTGATCGCGCCCTGGGTAAACTTGTTACTTGGAGGTAACGCTGTTGGTTTTAAGCTTAAAGGGACACTGAACCCAATTTTTTTTATTCCGTGATTCAGATAGAGCAGCAATTTTAAGCAGCTTTCTAATTTACTCCTATTATCAATTTTTCTTCATTCTCTTGCTATCTTTATTTGAAAAAGAAGGCATCTAAGGTTTTTTTTGGGTTCAGAACTCTGGACAGCACATTTTATTGGTGGATGAATTTATCCACCAATCAGCAAGGACAACCCAAGTTGTTCACCAAAAATGGGGCGGCATCTATACTTACATTCTTCCATTTCAAATAAAGATACCAAGAGAATAAAGAAAATTTGATAATAGGAGTAAATTAGAAAGTTGCTTAAAATTTCATGCTTAATGTGAATCACGAAAGAAATATATTTGGGTTCAGTGTCCCTTTAAGCCATTTCTTATCTATCCCTCAGAAAACCTGCGTGCATTTAAAAACATTAATAAGCACACGCTGCCTGTGTATTACCGGTCAAATGCTAAATCCTGGATGAATCAGGCATTGTTCACAGATTGGTTTGTTAACTGTTTCATTCCCTAAGTTTGTGATTTTAGACAATGCACCTGGCTATCCACCACACCTGGGTGACCTTCATCCTGATGTAAAAGTGGTTTATATGCCACCCAACACAACACCACTCATTCAACCGATGGACCATGAGGCAATTGTCACGTTTAAAGCATACTACCTCAGATCTACATTCTCCCAAGCCATAGCTGCTACAGATGCTGATGATGACACAACATTGCGTGATTTTTGGAAAAGTTATAACATTCTTTAGTGCATAAAAAATGTTGCAGCAGCGTGGGAGGTAACAGAAAAGTGCATGAACGGAATTGGGAAGAAGTGAAATTAGAGAAAACATTGTGAAACTTGCAAACAATCTTGAATTGGAATGTGAAGTGAAAGATGTAGAAGAGCTGTTAGATAATGAGTCAAAAGAACTTTCAAATGAAGATCTAATAGAACTGGAAACAGAGAGAGTTGCAGAGGAAAAAAAGAAGGGAGGAAGAAGACAAAGAAGAAGAGCCAGAGAAGAAATTCACTGCAAAGGGGTTGGCTGAAGGCTTTAAAGTGCTAAATAAAGCTGTCTCCTGTTTTGAAAACATGGACCAGAATGTTGAAAGATTTAACAAGGTTGACCATCAAATTCAGAATGCTGTGCGTGGCTATCGTGAAATCTATGAGGAGAAAAGGAAACAAACGATGCAAACAAAGCTAAGGATGTTTTTTGAAAATAACACGGCATCTGAAACCCCTCCAGCCTCAACCCACCAAGATGATAGCTCTGATGACTTGCAGTCAAGTATGAATCAAGAGTGATGATTACTGTACAGTACATTTCACCTTTTTATACAGGACATACTGTACATACTGTACCTGTAAAAGGTAAAAAAAGAAGTAAAAGAAAAAAGTTGTTACTTTTTTTTCTTAAAAGTTTAAAGTAAATTAAGTGTTAAAGTTCCTGTACTCCTGTACACCTGTACAGTAAAGTACAGGTATACAGGTACTGTACTACAGTAAAGTACAGGTATACAGGTACTGTACTACAGTAATGTACAGGTATACAGGTACTGTACTACAGAAATGTACAGGTATACAGGTACTGTACTATAGTAATGTACAGGTATACATGTACTGTACTACAGTAAAGTACAGGTATACAGGTACTGTACTACAGTAAAGTACAGGTATACAGGTACTGTACTACAGTAATGTACAGGTATACAGGTAATGTACTACTGTAAAGTACAGGTATACAGGTACTGTACTACAGTAAAGTACAGGTATACAGGTACTGTACTACAGTAATGTACAGGTATACAGGTACTGTACTACAGTAATGTACAGGTATATAGGTACTGTACTACAGTAAAGTACAGGTATACAGGTACTGTACTACAGTAATGTACAGGTATACAGGTACTGTACTACAGTAAAGTACAGGTATACAGGTACTGTACTACAGTAAAGTACAGGTATACATGTACTGTACTACAGTAATGTACAGGTATACAGGTACTGTACTACAGTAATGTACAGGTATACAGGTACTGTACTACAGTAATGTACAGGTATACAGGTACTGTACTACAGTAAAGTACAGGTATACAGGTAATGTACTACAGTAAAGTACAGGTATACAGGTACTGTACTACAGTAATGTACAGGTATACAGGTACTGTACTACAGTAATGTACAGGTATACAGGTACTGTACTACAGTAAAGTACAGGTATACAGGTACTGTACTACAGTAAAGTACAGGTATACAGGTACTGTACTACAGTAATGTACAGGTATACAGGTATTGTACTACAGTAAAGTACAGGTATACAGGTACTGTACTACAGTAAAGTACAGGTATACAGGTACTGTACTACAGTAATGTACAGGTATACAAGTACTGTACTACAGTAATGTACAGGTATACAGGTACTGTACTACAGTAATGTACAGGTATACAGGTACTGTACTACAGTAAAGTACAGGTATACAGGTACTGTACTACAGTAATGTACAGGTACTGTACTATAGTAATGTACAGTACATATGTTTTTGTATTTCATCTTCAAATACTGTACAATTATTGTTTTTATTTTATACAGTACTGTACAGCTGTAATACTTTAATGTAATGTTCGCATACTGTACAGTTATTGTTTTTGTTTTATACCGTATTTTTGCAAAGTACAGGTACAGTAAATATTATTTTATTATTTGCACAGTACAGGTACAGTACAGTAAATGTTATTTTATCAGAGATATGTAAAAATATGTATTTATGTATTTATGAATAAATAGAACATTATTCTGTTATGTGCAGAACATTGGAATGTGAAATATTCATATTTTCATGTTTTGTAAGTGCAAATGAGAATATGCCATTGTGTTTGCATGAGAGTGGGTGTTTTATTTTCACTTTTTTTTTTCTCCATTGACTACTATGGGAGAATACTTGAATGCTCACGCAATATTCTAAGTTTGGATTTTTACGCTCGTCAGGTTACCGCAAAAGCGAAAACAGTTTACTTTCAACTGATAATAGGAACGCAACTCAATGAGCGCAATAATCTTACTTCTAGTGCAATTAACGCTCAAGTGGGAGCGTTAAAAAGTGCTCCACTAGTAATCTGGCCCAAAATGTTTAGTTATACATAATGAAACAACTTTCTAATATATTTTAATTATTTATGTTATCCTCCTTTCATGTAATTTAGCTCTGAAAATTGAGCAATTTCTAATTCTCAGAACATGAAAAGCACTCTGCTGCCTTCTTAAGGCAAATTATGTTATATATCTGTGACTAATTGGCTTTAACTGATAACTGCAAAACAGCACATTTTATACTAATTTTATGACAGTGTCTAAGCTTGTTGTTTGTGGACTAAAGCCAAATACTGTCCCTTTAATTCCATGCTTGGTGAAATCAGAATTTTATTTAATTTTAAAATGTATTTAATATTTGCTATTTTAGATATTGTAATATATTTACAATAAGATTGTAAAAAGTGACTAAAATAATAATTTGTATCTTCAGATATTCAGTTAGTAATTTTTATTTAATAACATAGTTAAAATGAATGTAAACTTTCATGAATCAGTGCCGGGTTTTTAAAAATACTATTAAAAACAGGGGCACTTTCATTCATGAAAGTTTACAATGCAGCATTTTTTACAAATACTTACCTTTCTATTCTGCAAAACCGGATCGGCAATCCCCCGCCCGTAGGTCCTCTGTACATACGTCACCAATGACGAAACCGGCTTCCTCCAATCATGGCTTCCCCCCCAGATCGTCCATCTTGTGAGGCCACGTGTTGATTGGAGGAAGCTAGTTTCGTCATTGCTGTGTAATTACAGCAGAAGCTGCGGGCGGAGGAACGGCCATCCGGCTTTGCAGAAGAGAAAGGTAAGTATTTTTTTAAAAAACGCTGCAAAGTAAACTTTCATGAATGAAAGTGCCCCTGTTTTTAATAGTATTTTTAAAAACCGGGCACTAATTCATGGAAGTTTACATTCACTTTAAGGAATATTAAATATTTGTGGTTTGAAGAGGAGAACTAAGGCTAACTGTGGAACCGTAATTTATACTTACCTGAAGTTACATTACCATCGAAGTTCTATCTTCAAACTAGTAAGGAATTCAGACAATCTTCCAGCTTGTTTGTTCACTACTATGGTACTCGTAAAGGGCAGAAGGCTACTACTGTAGTTTTAGCCCCTTGGCTCAAACAGGTAATCACAAGTCCTTCTTGGTGGCGAGAAATTCACCCCCTAAATTTATCACAAGTTATTCTACAAGATCAGTTGCAACTTCTTGGGCTTTAAAAATGATGCATCTTTGAAACAGAATTGCAAAGCTGCAACATGCTCTGCTCTGCATACCTTTTAAATATTACCGTTTTGGGGCGCAATCAAATATATGGCGCAGGTTTCGGCACAAGCGTGGAAACCTGCGCCGTCCGTAATTTCACCTTGCACATCGGGGTATTACATAAACCCCGCCGGCAGTTCATAAAGTGCCATAAATCTGATAAACTAGCGATGTCCAGAAATGAGCGTAAAGACAAATTTCTGGAGTCGCTAGTGACTTACGGCACTTTAGAAACTGCCGGCGCCTAAGAAAAGTAAATAAAATAACAAATCTCCCGTAAAAGTCTAACACACCTCATAAAAAATAAGCCTGACACGTAAAACCCCTATATCCGCAATCCCCCCCTCTCATTACTAATATTAAATGTATTAACCCCTAGACCGACAACCCCCAACGCAATATGCCTATTTAAACTATTAACCCCTATATCCACCATCAAACCCACACCGCAAGTAATAACTAAATTATTAACCCCTAAATCCGCCAACCCCAACATCGCAAACTACCTATTAAAAATATTAACCCCTAATCCGCCATTAACCCACAACGCAATAAACCTAATCAAGCATTAACCCCTAAACCGCCATAGCCCACAAAGCAATAAACCTAAGCCCTAACCTAACCCCCCTAAATAAACTAAAATTAGCTAATTTACAAAATACTAAAGTTACCATTAAATATAAAAAAATTTACACTACTTCTAAAATACAAATAAACTAAGTATAAATTAAAGGGGCAGTCTAATCAAAATTCAGGAGTAGACTGTCCCTTTAAGTAAGAATTACAGAAAATTAAAAAAAAATAAGATTACAGAAAATAAAAAATAAAATTACAAAATGTTAAATAAATTACACCTAATCCCTATGAAAATAAAAAAGCCCCCCCAAAATAAAAACATCCCCTAATCTAATCAACCACCAGTAGCCCTTAAAAGGACTTTTTGCAGGACATTGCCCCAAGATAATCAGCTCTTTTACCTGTAAAAAAAAGTACAATACTCCCCCCCCAACATTACAACCCACCACCCACACACCCAACCCTACTCTAAAACCCACCCAATCTCCCCTTAAAAAAACCTAACACTACCCCCTTGAAGATCACCCTACCTTGAGCCGTCTTCACCCAGCCGGGCACAAGTGGACCTCCAGAGGGGCAGAAGTCTTCATCCGATCCGGCCAGAAGAGGACATCCAGACCGGCAGAAGTCTTCATCCAGGCGGCATCTTCTATCTTCTTTCATCCGGAGCGGAGCGGGTCCATCTTGAAGACATCCGACGCGGAGCATCCTCTTCCATCCGACGGCGACTGAAGAATGAAGGTTCCAAGATGGACCCGCTCCGCTCCGGATGGAAGAAGAAAGAAGATGCCGCCTGGATGAAGACTTCTGCCGGTCTGGATGTCCTCTTCTGGCCGGATGAGATGAAGACTTCTTCCCCTCTGGAGGTCCACTTGTGCCTGGCTGGGTGAAGGGATACTGAACCCAATTTTTTTTCTTTTATGATTCAGATAGATTATGCAATTTTAAGCAACTTTCTAATTTACTCCTATTCTCAAGTTTTCTTCGTTGTCTTGGTATCTTTATTTCAAAAGGCAGGAATGTAAGCTTATGAGCTGGCCCATTTTTGGTTCAGACCCTGGATAGCGCTTGCTGATTTGTGGGTACATTTAGCCATCAATCAGCAAGGTGGGTGCTGAACCAAAGATGGGCTGGCTCGTAAGCTTACTTTCCTGCTTTTTCAAATAAAGATACCAAGAGAACGAAGAAAAATTATTAACTGGAGTAATATAGAAAGTTGCTAAAAATTGCATGCTGTATCTGAATCATGAAAGAAAAAGTGTAATTGCGTAAATCGCGATTGCCCTCATCTGATCGCGTTTACTTTCAAGTCGTAATAACTGCGGAAAGCCTGCTGTGTGCAAACCCTTACCGATAAAAACCTTATCACTCGGGTGCAAACGTTTGCACTCCACTCATAATCTAGCCCTTTATATACAAATATCAAGGTGTTTACTGTCCCATTTTACCAATTTTGACACATTTGTATGCTCCTACTCTGTCCAAACTCATTTAGCCTAGTAAAGAACAAAATAAAATAAATTCATGATTCCTATAGGTTTTGTGTATTATACAGTGTATAACATGTATTTGTAAAAAAACAAATTGCTTGCCCTGCTGAGATACTGAGCATAGCTATAGCTGGAGATTATATTATTTTTTTTTTATTTATGCATCAGAAATTATTCACTGCAAAAAATAAACATGCAAAAAAAATGTTTTATAAGCATTTAAAACTGTCATTTTGTTAGAAAAGTATGCTTTGTTTTTCAGGCCTAGGACACACCTTTTGAAAAGACGCTCGATTGTTTATTTTACTTAATTTCCTGTGGCCAATTAGGGACAGATATAAACAACTTCCTGTTCATATCAACCAATCACTAGTCAGCAATGTAACTATCTTTGAAGGTATCCTACTAGCACAGAATGAGTAAAGTTTTATTGTATTTGTGGGGTCCTTGTAAATCACGACGTCTTGGGTTTTGTTTTTTTCCAGATATGTGGTTTTTTAATAGAGGTCACTCAAGGTGCATTTTGTTTGTATCTAGTTAGTTCTCTCACCTCTTTTCAGAACACTTACAGGCCCATTTATCAAAGGTCTTGCGGACCTGATCCGACACTGCGGATCAGGTCCGCAAGACCTCGCTAAATGCGGAGAGCAATACGCTCTCCGCATTTAACATTGCACCAGCAGCTCACAAGAGCTGCTGGTGCAACGCCGCCCCCTGCTGACTCGCGGCCAATCGGCCGCCAGCAGGGAGCTGTCAATCAACCCGATCGTATTCGATCGGGTTGATGTCTGGCGATTCCTGTCCGCCTGTTCAGAGCAGGCGGACAGGGTTATGGAGCAGCGGTCTTTTGACCGCTGCTTCATAAGTTGTGTTTCTGGCGAGTCTGAAGACTCGCCAGAAACACGGCCCTTCAAGCTCCATACGGAGCTTGATAAATGGGCCTGTTAGGGTGTTTTTCCTCTTTTAATGAATTAAATGATGCAATTAAATTTAAACTACTATTACTTTATTTTAAGAGACTAAAACATATCGATCTTATATTTTAGCACCCACAGAATAATTGTGTAAGTCAGTGACACAAACATAAAGAGGCATGGCCTAATGAAAATCTCTTACTCACTGTCTGGATGTGTCATCTTCTCCACAGTGTTACTAAAGGGCCCATCAATTCCAACTCCATTAGACTGAACTGCAAATTCATACCTAGTATATGGTCTCAGGCCACGGACCAGGATCTCTTCAGTGGCACTGAGAAGATTTAATAAAATGTAGGAAGAATAGATTATATTCAACAGATAGACAGACAGATAGACAGACAGAAACAGAGAGAGAGATACAATAGATAGATAGATAGATAGATAGATAGATAGAGAGAGAGAGAGAGATACGATAGATAGATATACTGTAGATAGATAGAGATACTGTAGATAGAGCGAGAGAGAGAGAGAGAGAAAGACATAGATACCTGCTGTAGTATGTGACCAGCGAGGTATTCTTAGTTGCCCATGGTGCACAACGTACAGTGTAGTTCACAATTTTGCCAGTGATAAAGGCTGGTCTTCTCCACTGTACCAACACTGATGTGGAGCTGTTGGACACTGCTTCAATATGGCTGGGAGGATGTAGGAGGATTCTTTGAGAATGGAGGTCTGCGACAGGAAGAAACAACAATGAGATGCTCTTAATTATGGAAATATATATATGCTTATGAATAGAATCTGGACAGCTTCCTTATACAAACATAGATGATAGTAGTAAAGCCAAGATAAATGTTATATCACTAACAAATTTTGATGGCATATTTTCCCACTTCAGTTAAAGGTCAGTAGCAAAGATTTGTAATTGGTTCCTACCTGGTGGTATAGATGGGATGGGTTTGGTCCTCCCCTCCCAGAATGCAGTCTGTCCTTCTTGATTTTTATAAAATGCCACCAGTTTGACTTGGTACAGCTGCCCAGGGACTGACAGGAAAGACATTGCATACACAATTCAATTAGTTTATTTTTAACTTAGGTCAACACATTTGTTTTTGTATTATTTTTACTTATTATTTTCCTTTGTATCCTTTGTCTATGCACCTGTAGGACTGATATCAAAGTTTTATATTCCCTCCCCACCACATTTTTTTAAGATTCACTGGATTTTAGAAAGAGAGATAAAGTAGCTGCACAATATTATTTGTTTATTAACTTTTTAACAGCTTAATTATTCTAGAAATTGTAGTTCTTTTGATATTTGAATTTTAGAATGTTCCCCTTAACATGTATTCTTTTATTAAAATGAAAGAATGTTTACATTTGAATATTACATTTCAATATTGATTCCCATAGCCTTACACTAAAGTCTATTATAAAACAACATTTAAATATATCATTAATCAGATGTCCCATCACTGGTATATTGGTTACATTTTTTTTTTTTTTGTTCATTATTTCTGTGTAAATAATTTGCCTATCCCAAGTAAAAAAATCTATGTATGGCTAGTAAAAGAGGTTTAATAAAAAGAATGAAACTGGATGTCGCTGGAATCCAGACGCACCCTCCATCTTTCCAGCCTTGTGTTTAAGAGCCTTTCTGGGAAGCTCCCACCCTACCTGAGCAGAATGCTCTCCCCGGCTGTTCCCACCTCCCATATCCTCCGATCCAGTACCATCACATTATTTAGTCTGCCTCCATACAAAAAGAAAGCAGCTCGATCCTCCTTTTCCTACAGATCACCACAGTTATGGAACGACCTCCCGCACACTTTAAAACCTTCCCGAAGCCTAAAATCCTTTAAGAGATCCCTCTCTACATATCTCAAAACAGAATGCACCTGTCATGGTTGATTATATATTTCCTACCTGTTCTATGTTAAATTTTGCATATGTTATGGATTAATAACAGAATTTATGTTTACCTGATAAATTACTTTCTCCAACGGTGTGTCCGGTCCACGGCGTCATCCTTACTTGTGGGATATTCTCTTCCCCAACAGGAAATGGCAAAGAGCCCAGCAAAGCTGGTCACATGATCCCTCCTAGGCTCCGCCTACCCCAGTCATTCGACCGACGTTAAGGAGGAATATTTGCATAGGAGAAACCATATGATACCGTGGTGACTGTAGTTAAAGAAAATAAATTATCAGACCTGATTAAAAAACCAGGGCGGGCCGTGGACCGGACACACCGTTGGAGAAAGTAATTTATCAGGTAAACATAAATTCTGTTTTCTCCAACATAGGTGTGTCCGGTCCACGGCGTCATCCTTACTTGTGGGAACCAATACCAAAGCTTTAGGACACGGATGAAGGGAGGGAGCAAATCAGGTCACCTAAATGGAAGGCACCACGGCTTGCAAAACCTTTCTCCCAAAAACAGCCTCAGAAGAAGCAAAAGTATCAAACTTGTAAAATTTGGTAAAAGTGTGCAGTGAAGACCAAGTCGCTGCCCTACATATCTGATCAACAGAAGCCTCGTTCTTGAAGGCCCATGTGGAAGCCACAGCCCTAGTGGAATGAGCTGTGATTCTTTCAGGAGGCTGCCGTCCGGCAGTCTCGTAAGCCAATCTGATGATGCTTTTAATCCAAAAAGAGAGAGAGGTAGAAGTTGCTTTTTGACCTCTCATTTTACCAGAATAAACAACAAACAAGGAAGATGTTTGTCTAAAATCCTTTGTAGCATCTAAATAGAATTTTAGAGCGCGAACAACATCCAAATTGTGCAACAAACGTTCCTTCTTCGAAACTGGTTTCGGACACAAAGAAGGCACGACTATCTCCTGGTTAATGTTTTTGTTAGAAACAACTTTTGGAAGAAAACCAGGTTTAGTACGTAAAACCACCTTATCTGCATGGAACACCAGATAAGGAGGAGAACACTGCAGAGCAGATAATTCTGAAACTCTTCTAGCAGAAGAAATTGCAACCAAAAACAAAACTTTCCAAGATAATAACTTAATATCAACGGAATGTAAGGGTTCAAACGGAACCCCCTGAAGAACTGAAAGAACTAAGTTAAGACTCCAAGGAGGAGTCAAAGGTTTGTAAACAGGCTTGATTCTAACCAGAGCCTGAACAAAGGCTTGAACATCTGGCACAGCTGCCAGCTTTTTGTGAAGTAACACAGACAAGGCAGAAATCTGTCCCTTCAAGGAACTTGCAGATAATCCTTTCTCCAATCCTTCTTGGAGAAAGGATAGAATCTTAGGAATCTTTACCTTGTCCCAGGGGAATCCTTTAGATTCACACCAACAGATATATTTTTTCCATATTTTGTGGTAAATTTTTCTAGTTACAGGCTTTCTGGCCTGAACAAGAGTATCAATAACAGAATCTGAGAACCCTCGTTTTGATAAAATCAAGCGTTCAATCTCCAAGCAGTCAGCTGGAGTGAGACCAGATTCGGATGTTCGAACGGACCTTGAACAAGAAGGTCTCCAGGCCCATTTATCAAGCTCCGTATGGAGCTTGAAGGGCCGTGTTTCTGGCGAGTCTTCAGACTCGCCAGAAACACAACTTATGAAGCAGCGGTCAAAAGACCGCTGCTCCATAACCCTGTCCGCCTGCTCTGAACAGGCGGACAGGAATCGCCAGACATCAACCCGATCGAATACGATCGGGTTGATTGACAGCTCCCTGCTGGCGGCCGATTGGCCGCGAGTCAGCAGGGGGCGGCGTTGCACCAGCAGCTCTTGTGAGCTGCTGGTGCAATGTTAAATGCGGAGAGCGTATTGCTCTCCGCATTTAGCGAGGTCTTGCGGACCTGATCCGCAGTGTCGGATCAGGTCCGCAAGACCTTTGATAAATGGGCCTGTAAGTCTCAAAGGTAGCTTCCATGGTGGAGCCGATGACATATTCACCAGATCTGCATACCAAGTCCTGCGTGGCCACGCAGGAGCTATCAAGATCACCGACGCCCTCTCCTGATGGATCCTGGCTACCAGCCTGGGGATGAGAGGAAACGGCGGGAATACATAAGCTAGTTTGAAGGTCCAAGGTGCTACTAGTGCATCTACTAGAGTCGCCTTGGGATCCCTGGATCTGGACCCGTAGCAAGGAACCTTGAAGTTCTGATGAGAGGCCATCAGATCCATGTCTGGAATGCCCCACAGTTGAGTGATTTGGGCAAAGATTTCCGGATGGAGTTCCCACTCCCCCGGATGCAATGTCTGACGACTCAGAAAATCCGCTTCCCAATTTTCCACTCCTGGGATGTGGATTGCAGACAGGTGGCAGGAGCGAGTCTCCGCCCATTGAATGATTTTGGTCACTTCTTCCATCGCCAGGGAACTCCTTGTTCCCCCCTGATGGTTGATGTACGCAACAGTCGTCATGTTGTCTGATTGAAACCGTATGAACTTGGCCTTCGCTAGCTGAGGCCAAGCCTTGAGAGCATTGAATATCGCTCTCAGTTCCAGAATATTTATCGGTAGAAGAGATTCTTCCCGAGACCAAAGACCCTGAGCTTTCAGGGATCCCCAGACCGCGCCCCAGCCCATCAGACTGGCGTCGGTCGTGACAATGACCCACTCTGGTCTGCGGAAGGTCATCCCTTGTGACAGGTTGTCCAGGGACAGCCACCAACGGAGTGAGTCTCTGGACCTCTGATTTACTTGTATCTTCGGAGACAAGTCTGTATAGTCCCCATTCCACTGACTGAGCATGCACAGTTGTAATGGTCTTAGATGAATGCGCGCAAAAGGAACTATGTCCATTGCCGCTACCATCAAACCTATTACTTCCATGCACTGCGCTATGGAAGGAAGAGGAACGGAATGAAGTGTCCGACAAGAGTTTAGAAGTTTTGTTTTTCTGGCCTCTGTCAGAAAAATCCTCATTTCTAAGGAGTTTATTATTGTTCCCAAGAAGGGAACCCTTGTCGACGGAGATAGAGAACTCTTTTCCACGTTCACTTTCCATCCGTGAGATCTGAGAAAGGCCAGGACTATGTCCGTGTGAGCCTTTGCTTGAGGAAGGGACGACGCTTGAATCAGAATGTCGTCCAAGTAAGGTACTACTGCAATGCCCCTTGGTCTTAGCACCGCTAGAAGGGACCCTAGTACCTTTGTGAAAATCCTTTAAATCCACCGTGGTCATGAATTGACCTTCCTGGATGGAAGGAAGAATTGTTCGAATGGTTTCCATCTTGAACGATGGAACCTTGAGAAACTTGTTTAAGATCTTGAGATCTAAGATTGGTCTGAACGTTCCCTCTTTTTTGGGAACTATGAACAGATTGGAGTAGAACCCCATCCCTTGTTCTCCTAATGGAACAGGATGAATCACTCCCATTTTTAGCAGGTCTTCTACACAATGTAAGAATGCCTGTCTTTTTATGTGGTCTGAAGACAATTGAGACCTGTGGAACCTCCCCCTTGGGGGAAGCCCCTTGAATTCCAGAAGATAACCTTGGGAGACTATTTCTAGTGCCCAAGGATCCAGAACATCTCTTGCCCAAGCCTGAGCGAAGAGAGAGAGTCTGCCCCCCACCAGATCCGGTCCCGGATCGGGGGGCCAACATTTCATGCTGTCTTGGTAGCAGTGGCAGGTTTCTTGGCCTGCTTTCCCTTGTTCCAGCCTTGCATTGGTCTCCAGGCTGGCTTGGCTTGAGGAGTATTACCCTCTTGCTTAGAGGACGTAGCACTTGGGGCTGGTCCGTTTCTACGAAAGGGACGAAAATTAGGTTTATTTTTGGCCTTGAAAGACCTATCCTGAGGAAGGGCGTGGCCCTTACCCCCAGTGATATCAGAGATAATCTCTTTCAAGTCAGGGCCAAACAGCGTTTTCCCCTTGAAAGGAATGTTAAGTAGTTTGTTCTTGGAAGACGCATCCGCTGACCAAGATTTCAACCAAAGCGCTCTGCGCGCCACAATAGCAAACCCAGAATTTTTCGCCGCTAACCTAGCCAATTGCAAAGTGGCGTCTAGGGTGAAAGAATTAGCCAATTTGAGAGCACGGATTCTGTCCATAATCTCCTCATAAGGAGGAGAATCACTATCGATCGCCTTAACTAGTTCATCGAACCAGAAACACGCGGCTGTAGTGACAGGGACAATGCATGAAATTGGTTGTAGAAGGTAACCTTGCTGAACAAACATCTTTTTAAGCAAACCTTCTAATTTTTTATCCATAGGATCTTTGAAAGCACAACTATCTTCTATGGGTATAGTGGTGCGTTTGTTTAAAGTAGAAACCGCTCCCTCGACCTTGGGGACTGTCTGCCATAAGTCCTTTCTGGGGTCGACCATAGGAAACAATTTTTTAAATATGGGGGGAGGACGAAAGGTATACCGGGCCTTTCCCATTCTTTATTTACAATGTCCGCCACCCGCTTGGGTATAGGAAAAGCTTCTGGGAGCCCCGGGACCTCTAGGAACTTGTCCATTTTACATAGTTTCTCTGGGATGATCAAATTCTCACAATCATCCAGAGTGGATAATACCTCCTTAAGCAGAGCGCGGAGATGTTCCAACTTAAATTTAAATGTAATCACATCGGGTTCAGCTTGTTGAGAAATTTTCCCTGAATCTGAAATTTCTCCCTCAGACAAAACCTCCCTGGCCCCCTCAGACTGGTGTAGGGGCATTTCAGAACCATTATCATCAGCGTCCTCATGCTCTTCAGTATCTAAAACAGAGCAGTCGCGCTTACGCTGATAAGTGGGCATTTTGGCTAAAATGTTTTTGATAGAATTATCCATTACAGCCGTTAATTGTTGCATAGTAAGGAGTATTGGCGCGCTAGATGTACTAGGGGCCTCCTGAGTGGGCAAGACTCGTGTAGACGAAGGAGGGAATGATGCAGTACCATGCTTACTCCCCTCACTTGAGGAATCATCTTGGGCATCATTTTCAGTGTCACATAAATCACATTTATTTAAATGAGAAGGAACCCTGGCTTCCCCACATTCAGAACACAGTCTATCTGGTAGTTCAGACATGTTAAACAGGCATAAACTTGATAACAAAGTACAAAAAACGTTTTAAAATAAAACCGTTACTGTCACTTTAAATTTTAAACTGAACACACTTTATTACTGCAATTGCGAAAAAGTATGAAGGAATTGTTCAAAATTCACCAAAATTTCACCACAGTGTCTTAAAGCCTTAAAAGTATTGCACACCAAATTTGGAAGCTTTAACCCTTAAAATAACGGAACCGGAGCCGTTTTTAACTTTAACCCCTTTACAGTCCCTGGTATCTGCTTTGCTGAGACCCAACCAAGCCCAAAGGGGAATACGATACCAAATGATGCCTTCAGAAAGTCTTTTCTATGTATCAGAGCTCCTCACACATGCGACTGCATGTCATGCCTCTCAAAAACAAGTGCGCAATACCGGCGCGAAAATGAGGCTCTGCCTATGATTAGGGAAAGCCCCTAAAGAATAAGGTGTCTAAAACAGTGCCTGCCGATATTATTTTACCAAAATACCCAGATTAAATGATTCCTCAAGGCTAAATATGTGTAATATATGAATCGATTTAGCCCAGAAAAAGTCTACAGTCTTAATAAGCCCTTGTGAAGCCCTTATTTACTTTCTGAATAAACATGGCTTACCGGATCCCATAGGGAAAATGACAGCTTCCAGCATTACATCGTCTTGTTAGAATGTGTCATACCTCAAGCAGCAAAAGACTGCTCACTGTTCCCCCAACTGAAGTTAATTCCTCTCAACAGTCCTGTGTGGAACAGCCATGGATTTTAGTAACGGTTGCTAAAATCATTTTCCTCTTACAAACAGAAATCTTCATCTCTTTTCTGTTTCAGAGTAAATAGTACATACCAGCACTATTTTAAAATAACAAACTCTTGATTGAATAATAAAAACTACAGTTAAACACTAAAAAACTCTAAGCCATCTCCGTGGAGATGTTGACTGTACAACGGCAAAGAGAATGACTGGGGTAGGCGGAGCCTAGGAGGGATCATGTGACCAGCTTTGCTGGGCTCTTTGCCATTTCCTGTTGGGGAAGAGAATATCCCACAAGTAAGGATGACGCCGTGGACCGGACACACCTATGTTGGAGAAATTGTTTTTGTATTTTATTGTAACCTATTGTATCAATGCAATGTTTTGTGGACCCAGGACATACTTGAAAACGAGAGAAATCTCAATGTATCCTTCCTGGTAAAATATTTTATAAATAAATAAATAAAATAAATAATTTCTATTAATAATCATAAGACAAAGGACTGGACTTCTTGCTTTGAGTTTCCGATCAGTAAGAGATAATTGTAACATTTTTACTCACCTAAGTGAGTTATCTCATATTGCCTGCGTTTCTTTTTTAATTTGATGGGTCCTACATCCCAGTTGTCACCTCTTTGCGGACAGGAGACAGCCATAATTGTGGCAGGACATGCTGTACGGTAAAACAATCTGAACCCAGAGGGGAGCTCACTTGGGGGCAGTTGCCAACTGAGAGAAAGGGAGTCTGTGCGGGCACTGACCTTCAGTTGGATTGGAGATAAGGTTACTGTGCAGAGAGAGGAAATAGAAAATAGTGATTAATAGAAAGGATTGTCTAATTGGCAAAATGTCTCCACTCTTTAATCACCTATACCACAATTACAATAAATTGAGGTAAAGATGAGATAAGGGCAATTGCATAAGAATGAAAGAGAGGAAGGTGTGTCATATTATTCATGAAAAACAAATAGATTTAAAGGAATATTATAATGCAATAATAAAAAACTCTAATACATTAGAAAATTGTATTTTTGCACAAATTCTTGCAGGAGTTGCACTCCAACAGTCTATGGCAGGTTTGTTCAGTTATAAAACAAGACTTAATGGAAATTAACAGAAACTGAGTCACACACATGACTATGCCCTACTGAATACTCAACGATTTGGCACCTTGTGTTTGGTTGTCTTTGTCAAGAGTGCGGTGTTGGACCCAGTCTGAAAATGCTCCGTAACCTGCTGTGGTGCTGGCAGAGATCCTCGCCTTGTATATCATGCTGGGCAGCAGAGATGAGAGAATAACCTGCGTTTCATTTCCTCCAATCTCCACAGTGTAAATCACACCTGAGAAAAACAGAGGAAATATCAGAAATATGATGAAACTAGGGAGGGCAAAGAGTTTATTTTTTTAATCTGAGAACCCTATACAAATGCCCTTTTCAGGGCAATGTGTAGCTTAGGTTTTTTTTCAGAGGTAGGTTTTTTATTTTGGGGGGTTGGTTGGGTGTTGGGTTTTACTGATTTCTTTAGGGCAATGCCCTACAAAAAGCCCTTTTAAGGGCTATTGGTAGTTTATTGTAGGCTGGGGTTTTTTTTTTTATTATGGGGGGCTTTTTTATTTTTATAGGGCTATTAGATTTGGTGTAATTGTATTTATTTTGTTTGTTATTTTTTGTAATTTAGTGTTTGTTATTTTTTGTAATTTAGTATTTTTTTATTTTTTGTAATTGTAGATTTAATTATTTAATTAATTGATAGTTATTTTAATTTTAGTATAATAGTTTAAACATAGATTTTTTAATTTCCCAGGTAAGTTTTTATTTATTTTAAGATAGGGATCTTGTAATTTTAATTTAAAGTTAGGTGGTTGTTAGGTTTAGGGGTTAATAGTTTAATTTATTTTTTGGCGATGTGGGGGGCTGTCGGTTTAGGGGTTAATAGGTTTATTTAGTGGCAGTGATGTGGGTGGCCAGAGGTTTAGGGTTTAATAACTTTATTTAGTGGCAGTGATGTCAGGGGGCGGTGGAATAGGGGTTAATATCTTTATTACAGTGTGGGCGATGTTGGGGTGCGGGGAATAGGGGTTAATAAACTTATTATAGTGTTGATGTCGGGCAGCGGCGGAATAGGGGTTAATAAATTTTATTAGTGGCGGCAATGTTGGGAGCGGCAGATTAGGGGTTAATATGTGTTGGTATAGGCTGCGATGCAGAAGGGCCTCGGTTTAGGGGTTAATAGGTAGTTTATGGGTGTTAGTGTACTTTGTAACACTTTAGTTATAAGTTTTGTGTAACAGTTTTGTTGCGCAAAACTCATGCTGCTCTCAGATTGCGGAACAGATTGTGTTGGTATAGGCTGTAACACAAGCATTTTAGCCTTGTAAACTTGTAATGGCAGCACTATGGAAATCCCATGCAAAAACGTCATTTTTTTGAGTGCGGGACTGACGTTGTGTTACAGGCTAAAATGCCTGCGGTATAGCTATACCCACAAGGCTGCGTTGCTGTTTTAATGCTCAAATGGCCATTTTTTCAGCATTAAAACACGAACGCAAAACTTGTAATCTAGGTGACTGTGAGCTGTTTCCAGTGAGAATATTCCAGTTCATAGAGAGCTAATGTGTTAATAGGGTTGTTGCAGTGCTGATATTCCAGCCATGGGGTGTTGATTATTTTCCAGAAATATTGTGGTGAGGTGGGTGATTAATGCTGTGGTGAAAATGACACAACATTTATAACTATCAAAGCTTAATACTAACACAGGGTGGTTAATTAGTTTTACAATATTTTCCAGAACAAATCTGTTTTGATGTTAATGCAAGAAATATTGCTGAGGTGTATGAAAGATCTTAATGTAGTCAGTGACTTGAGTTCAGTGGGAAGGAATATTGATTTTCTTGTTGGGAAATTATCTCCATGTTGAGAAATTAGTTTTCAGGTGCAATTAATGGCAAGACTGGAACACACTCTCTTCTCAGAAAAACTCTTAAACTCAAGAATCAAGGATTCAGTAACCAAGTGGTCAATACATGCACTTTCAAGTAAAAGCAACGAAACAGATACTAAGCACAAAGGAGACAGTATATCTGTTCTCTCAGAAGAAACAGATCCAAGAATCAGGTCATTCTTGACCAAGCTAGAACCAAATAAAATAGCATCTACTTATATTGCTCTTTCTTTTGGATCACATGAGAAAGCAGATCTAGATAAAAGACACATGCCAGTGCAGCTTTTGCAGACATAAGATGATCCTTGTGTCTGGCAAAGTATTTGTAAAGACCATTATATCTAATTCTGGTACATTTTCAGAAAACATATATGCAAACAAATATTTTCCTAAATAAATAATATACAATAATCTGACCCATAGCTCCAAAACAACTTATATATGAGGGAACATACAGCCCTAGACAGGCCCTCCTAGGACAAGACTAAAGCATCTTGACTTCTCTTATATCAGTGGAGATGATGACCATACCTAGGATGCAAACTTTAGCTACTACTTATTCTGTCCAACAGGCTAACAAGCCATGTAAAGCCCAGTCATAGTTTATAAATGCACCACAAGCAAGGATCTAAATATATAGAGTACATCGTAAAACCTACAGGAGGAGGCTAGGGACTGTTGCCCTGCGACACCTGTGGTAGGCCTGCGACTAACTCCCATAGGGTGTGCTTGTGCCACTACCCATTCTTCAAAGACATCAATCAGTCTGAGCACCTTTCTCACAAACACCTGGAGCACCTCCCTTCTTTAATGGTAGAAAATCACCATTAAAGTCTATGGAGATTGTTGTAGCTAAATGATTAGATAAGTTATTCTAAGGGGTTGTGATTAACCCTAAAGTTTTAAAACAAAAACAAATTGTAGTAAAAATAGTTCACTTACCCTGAAAATGTACGCAATAGATAACAAAATAAAGTTAAATTAAAACTACCTTCCACTCAGATATAAATGAAACAGAGAAAGTAATTTGTATATTATATTATATTTCTTTTAGTGGTAGGACTTTCTGTAACATCAGGAGATATTCAAACTAATGCACACGATGAAATAGATTTCAATAATAACTAGACTGCAACAAAGACACCCACAATTTAACAAAAAAAATCCAAATTTATTGACAAAGCTCCATCTAAGCAATAAGGAAAAGTGGATAATGAGCCAAACTACAGCATTAAAGTAGTAGATTCAATCACAAACAAATGTCTGCTTAATCGGGGATGTTACAAAACACTATAACTGATTATTTGCTGCACTAGAGTTAGCAGTGCCTAGAAAAAAAATCCTGAATATATCATCCAAAGAGAATAAATGGGTCATCATGAATACATTCAAACTCTTCCTTAAAACAGACACTTCCCATCATCCATAGTCACACCAAACTTGACCTTTATTTGACTCAGATCCCCTCTACAATTGCGATTCTCTCTATATACTCCCTCTCTTCTCAAAACGTATTGGATGGCTTATATATCATATTTCTATCCACTGTCTATCCACTATATCTTCAACCCCTCAAAACTAATGTTTGGGGTCAGATATTTTATTTGACCCACACACTCAGTCATCGATTATAATCCATTTACTTTATCATCATCTCTCCTTGATTACAGCAACTACATCCTCAAAGGCATTCCAACTTTGTATTCAGTTTTAAAGGGACAGTCTACTCTAGAATTTGAATTGTGTAAATAGAAAGATAATCCCTTTGTTACCCATTTCCCAGTTTTGCACAGCCAAAATGGTATATCAATATACTTTTTACCTCTGTGATTACCTTGTATCTAAGCCTCTGCAGACTTCCCCCTTATTTCAGTTATTTTGATAGACTTGCATTTTAACCAATCAGTGCCCTCGCATAGGTAACTCCATGGGCGTTAGCACAATGTCATCTATATGGAACTCATGAACAAACTATCAAATGCATTGAGATAAGATGTGGCCTTTAAGGGCTTAGAAATTAGCATATGACCCTACCTAGGTTTAGTTTTCAACTAAGAATACTAAGAAAACAAAGCAAATTTGCTGATAAAAGTGAATTGGAAAGTTGGATAAATTGCATGCCCTATATGAATCATGAAAGTTTAATTTTGACTAGACTGTCCCTTTAATGAATAATATTAACATTAGGCAAAATAATACAGTAAAATATGTTTGAAAACATACAATTTCTTTCATAGGCAAAATCATTATCCAAGGAGTCAGATTTAATCCATGAGTGTTGAAGGGACAGCGTTAAATACATAAATTAGTATTTCATAAGGAATGTCATGAAATAATGAGTAACAGATACGTACCGCCCATCTGAGCAGCGTACTCAATGCGATATTCAATAATATTGCCATTGCTCAGCTCGGGTGGAAGTGGATGCCACTTGATGTGGAGATCAGATGCAGACTCGCTACTCAGGGACAGGATGGGTGCAGCAGCCGGTACTAATAGACAAAGACACATTAATACTCACTATGCTCTCTAACTATTCACAACTTTTTTGTATCCTACCTGAATGTGTATATCAACCTATGACTGTGAAGATATAATGAACAAACAGGTGGATTTAAAATGAGCTATGAAAACAGGAGCTGAAATTAAGCATTTTGATAGACCTAGGAATATATATTGTGCACTGTAAGCTTCAGCTGAGACTATATATTATAGAGATATAAAACGCATGAGCAATATTAACATTCGGTAAACTTTCCATCCAACAAATTACTTATTTGTCATTCACTGAGTGTATCCTTATACTTCACTGCTCTAAGAGGTTAGCATGACAAAAATGAAGGTGTTCTCTAATGACGTATACTGTCCATAGAGTAAGGCCATTTAACAGATGATAGCTTTAAAGAGCAAGTGAGAATGAGCTCTGAGCTGGGACCCTACCCTATGACATGCATATCTAAAGGACTGGTGTGCTCTCCATGCAGCCCTAGAATTTCCTTTAAAAGTATAAAAGATTTTGGGCTAGATTACAAGTGGTGTGCTAATTTATTGCACACCCGTAAATGGGAAAATTCGCCCATTTGCGGGCGCGCAATAAATAACCATTATTACAGTAAGCATGCCTAGTTACCCAACTTCTTATAAGGCAACATTAATTTGCCAATACTATCTATATAAAGTGTATGCAGCATTTGTTTATTGCTCCCTTCCCTCAAACACTCTCCCATGGTCTCCATCTTATGTCCATGATATGTTCATATCTGTACATTTACCTTCATCCCATGTTTTAACCTCTACTGGCTGTGAGGTACGACTGGCACCTTGCTGAGAATAAGCCACAACGTAGAAAGTATAGCTGGTCCCAGGCTCTAGATCTTTTACGTGAAGTTCTGTCGTATCATTATTCACCGCAAACTGGTATTCCATGTTATCTGAGTATTTGTAGATAGAAAGATATACCTAAGTACATTATAGCATGCATAATAATAATATGTGAATATTACACACAGAAAATTATACAGAGTAGCTTTTGGTAGTCATCTTCAATGCTTAGTCAATGGACATACCTCCATTTTTGGTGTAGTGCAGAGAAAACCCAATAACCCGCTCCCAATTGCTCTCAGGTTGCTCCCAGTTCACAGTCACCATTTTGCCGGACACTGCCTGAGCCCGCACAGCTTGTGGTGGGCCAGGCAGACCATCTTGCACTGTCACATACAGCTTAGCAATGGCACAGGAGCTGCCCAAGTCATTCTCTGCCACACATTGATAATACCCAGCATCTTCCAAGGCTATCTGTGTGATCACCAGGCTACCCTTTGTTTGAATCCTGACTCGTCCATTGGAGGATAGTATATGTCCATTCTTTAACCACGAAATTGATGGCTCTGGATCCCCCTCTGCTCTGCACACAAAACGAGCAGTGCCAGCACGAGCACGTGTAATGGTTTCTGGGGGATGAGCAATAACTGGGTGGGCTGAAATAAGAATAGAAAAAAAAGAAAAGGACATTGTGTGACTTACGTTTGTTTTATAACTATCAAATAAAGCAATAGATTACAAAGTATGAAAACAAACTTTAATTGGACCAGCAGTATAAATAACTACTTCAAAATATCCATAATGGTGTTCAGAGAACCTACATGGTTTATGCATAGGTAGTCTGAGTATAGCAAGTGGTAATATACAGTAAAGGGAAGCACTTAAAACACAAAGGAACCTACCTAGAACACGCAGATGTGCAGAAGCTGTGACAAAATGGCGGCTAAGTGGCTTGTTAGCTCGGCATACATATATCCCAGCATGATACGGCTGAGCTTGTGGAATCAGGAGATTGGCCTCCCCCAAAAGCGTAATGTCAGAGGAGATCGGTTTTCCATCTGCAAGGAGAAAGTTGCATTAATTTCTGTAATATATTTATATATTTAAATAATTCCCATGCATCTCCGTTTACAAATTGATATCATTTCCTGTGAAATTTTAAATGTGTTGTTATTTCATTTTACATATTTCTATCACTTCTACAGGCCTCCATGGGTTAAGAGTAAAGGGATGAGCAGATGTCTCCAACCACCTGACCCAAGCTATTTTAATTAACATACACTTTATTTTGTTTGTTTTTAGTATAAAGTGCCTATATGTTCAGGGTTGTATAGACCAATGTTTCTCAAATCCAGTCCTTAAAGCCAGATGTTCATGATATCTCAACTAGAGCACAGGTGAAATAATCCACTGATGGGTGAGAGCAGGTTAGTAAGTAACCATGGTTGCTGATCAGCTGATTATTTCCCCTGCGCTCTAGTTATAATGAAAATATTGCTTGTTAGGACTTAGGACTGGCGTTGAGAAAAACTGGTATAGACCCACAGGCCTCTAGTTATTAAGGTCTGGTGGACCTGATCCGACACTGCGGATCAGGTCCGCCAGACCTCGCTGAATACGGCGAGCAATACGCCCCCTTCAGACTCGCGGCCAATAGGCCCCCAGCAGGGGGGTGTCAATCAATCCGATCGTACTCGATCGGGTTGATTTCCGGCGATGTCTGTCCGCCTGCTCTGAGCAGGCGGACAGGTTATGGAGCAGCGGTCTTTGTGACCGCTGCTTCATAACTGCTGTTTCTGGCGAGCCTGCAGGCTCGCCAGAAACACGGGGCATCAAGCTCCAATTGGAGCTTGATAAATATGCCCCATAGAATGGAATAATGAAAGTAACATAATTATTATGATAGTAACATGGAATCTGAAAAGATTACATATTTTCTCCTTGTAAATAGCACGTAATCAGGATAAGAATTCATGTAAGCTGACACACTCTGCTGTGGTAAAAATGAATCCAGGTTGTATTGCCTTTTATTTTAGCTTTCTGGGGAAATGGGATCAAGTAAATAACCAAGAATTAGAGTGGTAAATTCTGACTGGTTTATTACTTAACTAATCTGAAATCTTTAAAAAAAAAAAAAACTCTACATAAAATAAACCAGGTTTAGACTGACATCTTATAAATGGGGAGCATAAGGCACCATTGTTGCTGTGGCTAGAAGAAGAATTATATTGGGCTTGTGAACAGATCATCTTCATGAGCTGTTTAGATACTTGAATGTCCGGAGGGTTTAGCGCTGGGGGTCTGGTGTGGTTTAGGCTGACAGTGGGATGAGGGGTAGTTAGGGTGGAAGGCATTAAAAACAGATCATACTCGCTGTGGTGTGTGCAATGCAGTAGGGGACTATGTTGTATGTTTTTTTATGCAGAGGTGCTCACGGCAGAGGGGGGGTTAAATAGTATTGAATAGTTTGTGAAAGTTTTTCTGGTTGAATGAAAGAAAGGGCATTTTAAAATGTCTCTGATTTTTTTTATAAAATGGTTGTTCCCATGCTTTAAAAATGAATTGATTTATTTATTGCTTGTAAGGCATGTTAATGTCCAGTAGAAGAGCTTTGGAAGTTTACATTATCAGCAAGTGAGACTCCACACCATGGATCAGTAGTGCACAAACTTGCAATTAATTTCACATTCAATTCAAAATATATAGCTTTAATTCTAGATATTCTCTGTCCACCAGTATTATAAATAGCATGCTTGCTCAGCATTCATTGTGATTCAAGGCACCACTGTGCTACGTAAAATGCTGGTGCATAGAGCATATTGAGATATGCTCCACATGCCCTTGCTTAGTAAAAGCTCTTAAAGAGTGAAAACTTTTACTAGAATACATGTGAAAGTTCCTCCATTCAAAATTAAAAACTTCTAATGTACAATTACATTTTGGCTGGAATTTCCCTTAGTAAAGTTAAATAAAAGGGACATTAAAGAGTAGACACGATGTTGATATATTATGTATCAACCCAAACATTAACCTTAGAATGACCTACAACATTTTTAAATTATTTTAATTGTTAAAATATAAAGGAAATACGTGTAAAAGTTTTAATTTCTATAAAGTAATGGAGACCACGGCATCTACTTATCAAGCCGTCAACTGCAAATACGCTGGAATTCCGCAGCGTATTTGTTATCAAACCCTACAGACCGGCAAAAGTAGAATTTTGTGACGTAACATACTATCCGCCGGACTCAGTCCGACACAGATCGATGCTTACGTCACTACAGATGTTCCGAATGCAAATTCGGCACAATCTGACTACTTTTGCTAGTTATCAAATTTCTACCAGGTATGCTCGCCACTATTCCGGCCCAGGTACCTGGTTTTCAATCCGTCGCCCTCAAGGTGGCGAATGCCATAGGAATCAATGGGAGTCTGAAGCAGCGAAAGCTCATGTTCGCTGCTGCCCGATATTCCATTGATTTCTATGGTAATGTTTACACCTAACACCCTAACATGTACCCCGAGTCTAAACACCCCTAATCTGCCGCCCCTACACTGCCGCCACCTACATTATACTTATTAACCCCTAATCTGCTCCCCCTACACCGCCGCCACCTACATTATACTTATTAACCCCTAATCTGCCCCCCCTACACCGCCGCCACCTACATTATACTTATTAACCCCTAATCTGCCCTCCCTACATCGCCGCCACCTACCTACATTTATTAACCCCTAATCTGCCGCCCCCAACGTCGCCGCCACTATATTAAATTTATTAACCCCTAAACCTAAGTCTAAAATATAAATACAATGCCACTCAATCGGGCTTCCTTGGATATCTTTTTATATCCCTTTCCTGTTTTATACAGTTCAACTACCTTTTCCCGCAGATCCTTTGACAATTCTTTTGCTTTCCCCATGACTCAGAATCCAGAATCGTCAGTGCAGCACATTCTCTGAAAAATCGCCAAGAAATCACAAATTCTGCCAGGGTATGTAAACTTATGAGCACAACTGTATACACATACATGACATGTGTATCTATGTATCTCTATGTTAAAGCCCTTTGTAGGCCTTTTTTTAACACCTGAGAATTCACATCTTTGAGCCCTTATAACTTTTTAATGCATCATATTTTTTTAATAACTTTTATTAGACAGTGTTATAAATGTAACAGTTAACCAGAGCTCTTAAGTTGCTCTATCCCGATACACGTTAAATTCAATTATACTCAAGCGAACGCTTTTACTTTCAACTTGTAATATGCACACTACTTCTGAAGCTCGCGAAGACCACAATAAATCCCTTTTCACTCGCATGTAACAGTTAGTGTGCCACAGTTAGCGTGCCACTCGTAATTTAGCCCTAAATAAGGGCTGTTAGCACTGTTAATAGCTATGTTCCTTAAAAAAAAATACACTCATGGGATTTAGATTATAAGATCTTACATTTTACAGCAGGAGATTTTTGAACCTATCAAAACTGTTAACATAAAAAGAAAAATGTGGCAGATTTTCTACCAGCTGATTGTCATGGTATAAATTAATCTGAAGAAATGCTCTTTTGTTTTATATTTTTATTAATTTTGTTTTATGAAGATAAGACTGTACTACAAACAAAATAATTCCTTGCAAAGAAACTGATGTTATCTTTTCCTATTAGTGAGAGGAAAAAAAAGTATGATAAATACATTAAAGGATTGTTGAAGCTATTTTTTCATTTGTCGCACCCAAAAAAGTCTTGTTTCTGTCGATTAATAAACAACACTGTGCTCAAATTGTATAACATAAATATGACAAAGTAGATATTTTTCCATATAAATAATCCAGAATTAACACATCTGTATCAGTTGTGCACAAACGTAAACTTTTTCATGTTTTTTTAAAACAATAATAAATAAGATTGTGTATAAATACATGTGCACGCTGCCTATTTAGATATCTCTTCAATAAAGAATAACAAGAGAACAAAGCAAATGTGATAATAGAAGTACATTGGAAACTTTTAAAAAATTGTGTTCACTTTCTCAATCATGAAAAATAAATAGGGGTTTTATGTCCCTTTACGTATTAACTACCCATACCACCTTAAAGAAACATTGGTCATTAATCCACCTTTCCACCTTAAAAGAATGTAAGATTGATTGACTCATTGATACATGTTTTTGTTTGTATAAGTTGAGGGTTAATGATGTGATCACTGATGACGTGCACACCAGGCATGCATCAGCATTTCTGGCTAGTTTGCCATATCATATGGTGAGTTTTTTTAATCTGTTTTCATAATGTTTTGTGTTTGTTTAAATACAGCCTTCCCTAGTTTTGTCCTTAACCCTTTAACACCCTTAGGACATTCCATGCCACCCTAAGAGCGCTGGGCTTTAAATGTCCTTAGGACAGCATGGATCGTCCTAACTTTTACGGCTTCCTGCTCCCTTCTGTGTACAGATGATGATTGATCGACTGGGGGAAGTGCCTACAAATGCAGACAGTCCCCCAGGACTCAGGAGCCAATCAGCTCTGTTTTTGAAGCACATGATCGTAGTGATGATCATGTGCTTCATTATACCTTTTTTTTGTTTATGATACAAACTTTGATGGATCCATCCATCCTGAAGGGGTTAATGTAAAAAAATTTTGTTGCTTTGTATACAATCCACTTTTATGTTAGTCTGGAGCAGTGTCTGAAGTAGTCCAAGAAATTACACTATGGAATTTCAAACAGAGTCTACCTGAGATCAAGGCTGTGCTGAAAAAGGGGGCTTGGTATTCCAAAAGGAGGTCCTTACTGTGGATGGGAATTAAAGGGACAGCCTACACTAAAATTGTTATTGTTTAAAAATATAGATAATGCCTTTACTACCCATTCCCCAGCTTTGCACAACTAACATTGTTATATTAATATACGTTATAACATTTAAACCTCTAAATTTCTGCCTGTTTCTACGCCACAACAATATAATATAAGACAAAAGACTAGTCAGAAGCCAGAAGAGAGCCTCTGATGAGGTGCATGTGCTCAGGCACAAAATGCCTCAGGTGTTTTTGACTGTCTACCCTTGAACTTGTTTGGCACGGCCAAATAAACTGAGCAATACTTAAACTTTCTGGCTTCCAACTAGTAATTTGCCATCCAATATATTGCTATTGATTAAGCAGTTGGGAATACCACTATTGCTACAAGAAGCCTTCAGCCCTTTCCTTTGCTGATTGGTGCAGCCTGTTCTTAGCAATCCCTTACCCCATGATCTGGAGTCTATCGTAGGCATTTTACTGACTGACGTCAGAAGTGCTTCCAGTACCTACAACGAAGGACCATGACATTTTACAGTGGATTACCTGCAGCCGAGACTGGAGGGCTTACTCGCCAGACCAGGATCGCACACAGCAGTTATCCATCTCATCACCTTACGCCAGTCGTACTGGACCAGCAGAGGGGAAAAGGGATTTACTATTGTTACTTGTCTACTGAACTTGTGGACACATATGCTACTACCACGGATCAACTTCCCCCAGCCTAAGGATTAAGATAACTACTGATATTCATCAACCAAATTATTGGGACTCATTTCAAAGACCACTAATTAGCATTCACCTTTCTATTGTTTGCTGTATATGAAATCCTGTACTAATTTGATACTGAATCAATATTGAACTTTCACAAGAAGGGCATTTCAGCAACTACAATTAACAAGCAATCTTTTACTGCATACATTACTAATGTGGTGAAGCTTTGGTCTCTTTCAGAGCCTCTATTGAGATATATTCTTATTATTATTGTTTAATGCATAATAGTTTTTGTAAATTGTTTCTAAACCACTACAGACAGCCTCTTATCACATGCTTTTTTATTAGCTTTTCACAACAGGAGGCTGCTAGTTCATGTGAGCCATATAGATAACATTGTGTTCACGCTCGTACTACTCATATGCTAAATCACTTGAAACTGATGCAGTATAACTGTAAAAAGCTGACAAGAAAATATTACCTGAGCATCTCTATGTAAAAAAGGAAGATATTTTACCTCATAATCTCCTCAGCTCAAAAGTTATACTCAGCTGCAGCCCAGCTGCAGGAAAATTTTTTTTTAAGAAATGAACAGCAACCAATCAGCATCAGCAGTGCTGAGGTCATGAACTCTTTTACTGTGATCTCATGAGATTTGAATTAACTCTCATGAGATTTCATTGTAAACTTCCTTACACTGAATAGGGAAATAACATGAGAGTGCACGAGGCTCAATCCTTTGGCTGTCCCAGGATAGACATACTGATTTGCTGATTAGAAGTCCTTTACAATGGGATGTGGCTACGGAGGAACTTTTGAGGTAAAATATCTTCAGGTGATATTTTCTAGTCAGCTTTTTACAGCTATGCTGCATCACTTTCAAGTGTTTAAACATTTAGGTATTATGGCCCTTTAAGAGTCTGCACAACACAGCACTAATTGGCAAGTCAATATATAATAAATAAAAAGTCATGTAATCAGGGGGCTGTCAGAAGATGCATAGATACAAAGTAATCACAGATGTAAAAAGTATATTAATGTAACTGTGTTGGTTGTGCAAAACTGGGGAATGGGTAAAAAAGGGATTATCTATCTTTTAAAACAATAACAATTCTAGTGTAGACTGTCCCTTTAAGTAATCATACATGGTTTGACTGAAATACATTTAAGACAATCTGATATTCTTCATATAACCCCTTAATGACAGAGGACTTACCAGGTACGTCATTGAAAAACATTCCCTTAATGACAATTGACGTACCTGGTACGTCCTCTGTTCTTAGAAGTGCTGGAAGCGATCATGATCGCTTCCAGCTGCTTACAAGGGATTGTAGTGATGCCTCAATATTGAGGCATCACTGCAATCCCTTATTTTACCCACCGATGCAGAGATTTTGCACGCAAAATATACAGGTACAAAATGAAAAAAAAAAAAAAATAATCAATGCAGATGCATGGGGATCTTCTTGTTTAGTAAGTGATCTGGGAGGGGAGGGATGTAGATGTTTTAAGGGGGGCCAGCTACACTACAGAAAACAAATTTTTAATCTAAAAAAGTAAAAAAACAAACTATTTTTGGGGGCAAATTGGCTACTGGCAGACAGCTGCCAGTACCCAAGATGGCGGCAAATAGGTAGAGGGGGGGGTTAGAGAGATGTATGGGGGGATCAGGGAGGTTGTGGGGTAAGGGGGGATGCAGACTGCAGACAGTATGAAGAAAAAAAAAATAATAAATGATTTTTATTTCAGTACTGGCAGACTTTCTGCCAGTACTTAAGATGGCGGTGACAATTGTGAGGTGGGGGAGGGAAGAGTGCTGTTTGAGGGAGGTCAGGGGGGGATCAGGGGGTGGTATGTGTCAGGTGGGAGGCTGATCTCTACACTAAAGATAAATATTAACCCTACAAGCTACCTAATTAACCCCTTAACTGCTGGGCATATTACAAGTGTGGTGCGCAGCAGCATTTAACGGCCTTATTATTACCAAAAAGCAACGCCAAAGCCATATATGTCTGCTATTTCTGAACAAAGGGGATCCCAGAGAAGCATTTACAACAATTTATGCCATAATTGCACAAGATGTTTGTAAATAAATTCAGCGAGAATCCTAAAGTTTGTGAAAAAGTCAACAATTTTTTTTATTTGATCGCATTTGGCGGTGAAATGGTGGCATGAAATATACTAAAATGGGCCTAGATCAATACTTTGGAATGTCTTCTAAATAAAAATATATACTTGTCAAGGGATATTCAGGGATTCCTGAAAGATATCAATGTTCCAATGTAACTAGTGCTAATTTTGAAAAAAAGGGGTTTGGAAATAGCAAAGTGCTACTTGTATTTTTTGCCCTATAACTTGCAAAAAAAAAAAAAGAACATGTAAACATTGGGTATTTCTAAACTCAGGACAAAATTTAGAAACTATTTAGAATGGGTGTTTTTTGGTGGTTGTAGATATGTAACAGATTTTGGGGGTCAAAGTTAGAAAAAGTGTGTTTTTTTCCATTTTTTCCTCATATTTTGTATTTTTTTTTTATAGTAAATTATAAGATATGATGAAAATAATGGTATCTTTAGAAAGGCGAGAAAAACGGTATATAATATGTGTGGGTACAGTAAATGAGTAAGAGGAAAATTACAGCTAAACACAAACACTGCAGAAATTTAAAAATAGCCATTGTCATTAAGGGTAAGAAAATTGAAAAATGGTCCGGTCATTAAGGGGTTAAAGGGATAGAAAGGTAAAAAAATGAAATGTGCATGGGTGCATTTAAATTTTAAATCAAATTATTTTTGCAATATACTTCCATTAGCAAAAATGCTTCTAGTAAACATTATTACTGTTTTTCATCAGCATATGCACATATGCATTGAGGGACCAAGCACTAGTATTCAAACACCACAACTTCGCAGAATCAGCAGCGACTTATATGACACAAATAAAATCATCACAGGCATAATATACACTACACAAACTTGAGAAAAACATCTTATTTTATTATATGAACATGAATAATCAAAACATCCACATTGTTCCATAAAAACACACACAAAGCATAAGACCTGCAGACACCACTTGTTCCCTGAATGCTTGTACGGACCCTCACAGCATATGTGTGTATGCCGCTGAAAAACTAATAACTTTTGTTTGAAGCATTTTTACTACTGGAAGTATATTGCAAAAATGCTTCTACTTAAAACTAAAAGGCACTCATGCAACATTTTAATTTTCACCTTTCTATTCTTTAAAATAAATAAATACTGGATAAGTCTTGTTCTAACATATTTATTTTGTGTCTAGGTAACACATTGTATGTGGTGATGTTACCTAAGTGATTCTGGCATCATCAGGATGTGAGCTAGATGCACTTAGTGTATGGGATCTTAGACTACATGAAAGACAGATTACCTTGTCGAATCCAGGAGACCAGTGGGTCTACATCTCCCTCCGCTTTGCACTCCATTAATGCTTTTTGACCTATTTCCACTGTCAGGTTGTGTGGTGTTCTGGTGATTATCAAATCATCTGCCAATGGTTCTGAACCTGAAAAGGAAAATAATTGGTATAACCACTCAGGCGTTCAGGTATCAAACTCACAGTTTATTAAAGACAGTACTCTGTGACTTGTACAACTAGAAGTTGAATACCTTGCAAAACAGACAACTTTGCCTCGTTGCTATATCTTGTACTGAGTGTGTTTGTCGCCACACAACGGTACAACCCTGAATCCTTCTCCTGTACCTTGGAAATTTGTAGGATACCATACGGTAGGGTGAGGAACCTTCAAATAGAGAGTGTGTTGAAACCAGCACAGTTATTTTTTTCAGCCAAACACAACAAGAAATAAATTATGTGATTAAAATAAAAGATAAAGTTTTGGAGAGGAAATACCTCACAACATGATTTTGCACATGCCACTATGTAGCCAATGCAGGACTGATTCTTGGTTGTCAAGAGCCTTGTTGAAGAGGAAATAGCTCACAATGCCTTTGCACATGTGGCCATTGCTATCTACTATGTTGTCAATTCATGGCCATGACTGATTCTTGGTTGTCCATCATGGGCCAACTAAGATAAATTGAGTTTTAGATTGAAAAGAGAATTTATTTTTCCCTGATATTTACCCATATGAATCCATAACAAATATAACAAACAGGAGGAGCAAAAAGAAAAGAGTGTGTAATTGTGTACTCTCCATATCTGCATTGTGAAGAAAATCTGTTTTGATAAGGAAAATAGTGAATTGAAGCAACTTCAAAATACATAGCGGAATTTTACACATTCATTTATAATTTGGCAATACTCAAATGGAAAAGTAGAATTTAATTTCCAATGTTAGCTTTCATTTATAAAAAGGTTTATGCAAAGCATCACTGATTTCTCTGCAATTCTGTCTATGTTAAAAGGGAGAGTTATCACTTTGAGATTGTAAAATAAAATGCTTAATTGTAATTTCAAGGTGATTACTGACCCTTTAAAGGCAATTTAAATAGACTCTAAAGAATCATATAGGAGCTAGAGAATCATCTCTTCCCATAATGCATTTAGTTACTTATTTCCCAATGTAATAACACCCCTTCCAATCCAATATTAGGTATTCACATCACTGGCAGGAGACAACTCAGTATATACAACCATTGTGCAGCTGATTTACCCACCTGGGGTTGGTAGGGAGAGGTTCCCGGTCTTTCTGCCACGTGATCTCAGGAGGCGGTGACCCACTAATGCCACACTCAAAGACTGCCAGGCTATTCTGTACTACAGACTGAGAATCAGGTTGCTGATAAAAGGGAGGCAGATCTGTGGGGTTGACAGAAACATACACACACCTCATAACTAAATGTAATCATTTATCTTATTATTATATTGTTATATTTATGGTTATATTAACATATTTTTTACCTCTGTGATTACCTTGCATCTAAGCCTCTTCTGACAGCCCCCTGATCACATGACTTTTTATTTATTATCTATTGACTTGCATTTTAGCTGTGTTGTGCAGAACCCACGGGCCTGAGTACAATGTTATCTATATGGTCCACATGAACTAGCAGTCTCCTGTTGTGAAAAGCTAATAAAAAAGCATGTGATAAGAGGCTGTCTGTAGTGGCTTAGAAACAGGCAGAAACTTAGAGGTTTGGATTCAATTTTAGTGTTGAGTGTCCCTTTAATACATCTTTATTATTTATTAAAGGGGCAAAATTAAACTCTCATGGTTCAGATAGACCATTACTTATGGTAGCAAATTTACTTCCATCTCTTGGTATCCTTTGTTGAAAAGCATACCTAGGTAAGTTTAGAAGCAGCAATTGGTGGTTAAACACATGTGCCAGTTGCCATTGGATGTGTTCAACACACAGTTACATACAAGCAATCCTGCATTAATAAGCAGTAAATCCTTAGACATCAGTTGTGAACAACACTCATTTCCTGTTAGTTTCAGTATCTGTTTACACAGCTTTAAGAGCAAAAGTCACATGCTAATTGTTGCTTTTTCAGTTAGGTGAAAGAAAAGTTTGGGGTCGAGCAATCATTAAAAAGAATTAAAAATTTTTTTTTACTTTTTCTCCCCTTAACCCCTTCAGGACCGGGAATTTTAGAGAAAAACTTGACCAAAGTACCAGAGAATTTTTAGCATTTTTTCCATCTATCCATTTAAACAGAAATAGAGCCTTGTTTTTTTTTATTTACCTATCAAAACAATATGGGCTAGATTACAAGTGGAGCAGTATTATTATTTTTTTCGCGATTGCGAAAACTCCGCAAGAGTTAAGCTGCTTGCGCTAGTCGGGTTGCGTTCGTATCACAAGTTCCCAAAAAATTATTTTGTGCTAGCGTTAACCCGAATAGCGCAAAAACCTAACTTAGTTTTTCACGTGCATGTATTCCCCCATAGAAATCAATGGAGAAAAAAAAGTAGAAAAAAAATAATAACACCCAGCGCTATATAATGACACAGTAGTGATACTGGCACATGGGTATAGCCAGAGGAGGGCTGGTTATAGGATCAGTGGTATCTGCATCAGTATAATAACACCCAGCACTATACAAAGACACAGAAGTGACACTGGCACATGGGTATAGCCAGAGGAGGGCTGGTTATAGGACCAGTAGTATCTGCATCAGTATAATAACACCCAGCACTATATAATGACACAGTAGTGACACTGGCACATGGGTATAGCCAGAGGAGGGCTGGTTATAGAATCAGTGGTATCTGCATCAGTATAATAACACCCAGCACTATACAAAGACACAGAAGTGACACTGGCACATGGTTATAGCCAGAGGAGGGCTGGTTATAGGATCAGTGGTAGCTGCATCAGTATAATAACACCCAGCACTATATAATGACACAGTAGTGACACTGGCTCATGGGTATAGCCAGAGGAGGGCTGGTTATAGAATCAGTGGTATCTGCATCAGTATAATAACACCCAGCACTATATAATGACACAGTAGTGACACTGGCACATGGGTATAGCCAGAGGAGGGCTGGTTATAGAATCAGTGGTATCTGCATCAGTATAATAACACCCAGCACTGTATAATGTCACAGTAGTGACACTGGCACATGGGTATAGCCAGAGGAGGGCTGGTTATAGGATCAGTGGAATCTGCATCAGTATAATAACACCCAGCGCTATATAATGACACAGTAGTGACACTGGCACATGGGTATAGCCAGAGGAGGGCTGGTTATAGGATCAGTGGAATCTGCATCAGTATAATAACACCCAGCACTATATAATGACACAGTAGTGACACTGGCACATGGGTATAGCCAGAGGAGGACTGGTTATAGGATCAGTGGAATCTGCATCAGTATAATAACACCCAGCACTATATGTCACAGTAGTGACACTGGCACATGGGTATAGCCAGAGGAGGGCTGGTTATAGGATCAGTGGAATCTGCATCAGTATAATAACACCCAGCACTATATAATGACACAGTAGTGACACTGGCACATGGGTATAGCCAGAGGAGGACTGGTTATAGGATCAGTGGAATCTGCATCAGTATAATAACACCCAGCACTATATAATGACACAGTAGTGACACTGGCACATTGGTATAGCCAGAGGAGGGCTGGTTATAGGATCAGTGGAATCTGCATCAGTATAATAACACCCAGCACTGTATAATGTCACAGTAGTGACACTGGCACATGGGTATAGCCAGAGGAGGGCTGGTTATAGGATCAGTGGAATCTGCATCAGTATAATAACACCCAGCGCTATATAATGACACAGTAGTGACACTGGCACATGGGTATAGCCAGAGGATGGCTGGTTATAGGATCAGTGGAATCTGCATCAGTATAATAACACCCAGCGCTATATAATGACACAGTAGTGACACTGGCACATGGGTATAGCCAGAGGAGGGCTGGTTATAGGATCAGAGGAATCTGCATCAGTATAATAACACCCAGCACTATATAATGACACAGTAGGGACACTGGCACATGGGTATAGCCAGAAGAGGACTGGTTATAGGATCAGTGGAATCTGCATCAGTATAATAACACCCAGCACTATATAATGTCCCAGTAGTGACACTGGCACATGGGTATAGCCAGAGGAGGGCTGGTTATAGAATCAGTGGAATCTGCATCAGTATAATAACACCCAGCACTATATAATGACACAGTAGTGACACTGGCACATGGGTATAGCCAGAGGAGGACTGGTTATAGGATCAGTGGAATCTGCATCAGTATAATAACACCCAGCACTATATAATGACACAGTAGTGACACTGGCACATTGGTATAGCCAGAGGAGGGCTGGTTATAGGATCAGTGGAATCTGCATCAGTATAATAACACCCAGCGCTATATAATGACAAAGTAGTGACACTGGCACATGGGTATAGCCAGAGGAGGGCTGGTTATAGGATCAGTGGAATCTGCATCAGTATAATAACACTCAGCACTCTATAATGTCACAGTAGTGACAATGGCACATGGGTATAGCCAGAGGAGGGCTGGTTATAGGATCAGTGGAATCTGCAGCAGTATAATAACACCCGTCACTATATAATGACACAGTAGTGACACTGGCACATGGGTATAGCCAGAGGAGGGTTGGTTATAGAATCAGTGATCTCTGCATCAGTATAATAACACCAAACACTATAAAATAATGTTTTTAATTTCAAATGTAACTTGGTATCCTTCACTAAGGTCTGTACTTGTACTGGAAAATGTCAGCCACAGCCTTTGTCTGTGCCTATCCCCGCATTAAATACATAGTTAAAATCTTTATTTTTTTTTATCATGTTTTCATCTACTTAATGGCAAAGGGCTCTAATGCATATATATATATATATATATATATATATATATATATATATATATATATATATATGTATGTGTGTGTGTGTACATACAGTGTATATATTAATGTTTTTATATGTTTATATATGACTGTAAATACATATATAAATACATTAATATATATGTACACATATATAGACATATACAGTATATGTACATACATATACATCTTAAGCAATGTATATGTATGTGTCTCAATGTTAAAGCCATTTGCCTGCTTTTTTCACACACCCTCATATCTTTTTGAGCCTATATAACTTTTTTGTGCAATATTTTTTTTAAATAATTTTTATTAGACAGTGTTAATATGAGTGTAACTGTAAAAGTGTTTAAGTGTTTTGTGCAACTTTTTTGTTTTGGAAAACAGTTAACCACAGCTCTGAGATCAAGGTAAGGATTGAAGCGTAAATGGCGATTGCACTAGCGCAATCACGATTTCACTCAACTTGCAATATCAGCACAATGAAAAAGACGATATCGCTTGCGCAAAACTGTTTGTGCCTCACTTGTAATCTAGCCCTATATTTTGTTTTTTAGTAGACAACCCAAGGTGTTGACCTAGGCCCATTTTGATAAAATGTTTCACAAACTTTGGGTTTCTCACTGAAATTGTTTACATACTGCTTGTGCAGTCATAACAAAAATGGTTGTAAAAGCTTCTCTGTAATCCCCTTTGTTCAGAAATAGCCAACATGCATGGTTTTGCCATAGTTTTTGGTAATTAGAATGCCGCTAATTGCAGCTGTGCACTACACTTCTAGTATTTCTGGTAGTGAAGGGGTAGCGTGTAAAATAAATTTTAGCTAAATTGTAGAGATTACCCTCACTGGTTACCACCATTTTAGGTATTGGAAGACATTAAAAAAATATATATTTTCTGCAGTGTAGGATTCCCCCTTACCCTCCCACCTCCCTGATACCTCCCAAACAGCTTTCTAACCCTTCCAATGATCCCCGCCATCTTTGGTACTTGCAGCTGTCTGCTCTCCACTCTCATAAAACCCTTTGCCGTGTAGCCCTTCTCCCTCTCGCCTAATAGTTTATTTTCTGTAGCATACGGAACCCTCACCTTCCTCCTTCCCCCTGAGATGCGCTGCCTACCTGTCTCCCTCCTTAAACGGCATTACCGCAAGCCAAAACAGACAGTGACACAGAGGACCACAGCAAGAACCAGAAGGTTGTTCGTAGAAACTACGTCAAAAGGGTATGCCAGGCAAAGTACCTACGTCCAATAGTCTTAAGGGGTTAATTCTCCCCATCCTTTTCTCTGCATCTTCCCTCTCTGATTATCCCTCATTTTCCTCAGTTCCCTTTGTAGCCAGTACTATGGAATAATAATATTTAGGTTTTTAGTAAGACTCTTATCAGTAATAAGTAGTATCTAGGGAACAGTTGGAAGATTTTCAGAAATGGGCAAACAGCAGAAGTTTAAAACTGGCACCGTCCTACACATGCATTGATGGACTTTGTTATATGGAATATTATGGTTGCTAGTTGTGGGAGTTAATGTGGAGGAGCATTTGTTTTGTATATGTCTAACACTTGTGATTTTAATTAGCAGGGTGCTTGTTGGTTATTATATTTTTATAATATTAAAAAGGTTTTACTTTTGTCTAATGGAACTGAAATTTAATATTATTTAAAGGCTTCAAGTGAGTATCATCAAGATGTCGTATTTTTCTATTTTTATTATAATTTCAAATTTAGTAACCCCCACTAGTTAAAGATTGCAGTTATTGCTGTTATATAGTTTTTGAAGAAGGCTTCTGATTGAAGCGGTAGTGTACTGTAAAATTGGTTTCCCGTTAATGTATTGTTATACCAGCTGCAGAATTTACAATGTGTGGGAATTACACCTTTAGGTTTATTTTTGTATATTAAATGGTGTATGAAACCACAACCCAAAATAAATGGACAGCGTTTGCAAGGAGAGCAAACCTCATTAGCTTATCTCTATATATTTACACAAAATCCTACTTATTTCTCTATACACAGTGAGATTGTACCTATCTGTTCCACACACACACACGCACATAGACTGGGAATGTGATTTTTTCTAAACCTTCCTAAACCTTTTGTTTGCATAGATTTTCTATAAACAGTACAGTACTTAAGTCATTAAATGTTATGTATAGGTATACAACAGAAAAAACTGCTATTTCAAATGACAAAAAAAGGTAAAGAACTATTGTTTTTCTGTTTCCTTATAAAATGCATATTGATATATAGTACTAATCATTTTTGTCTACACTAGATAAATTATTAGTTGTACACCCTCTCGGGACACAACATTTGTAAATTAAGTTGCCTTCTACCATGATAATCAAACATAATGTACTATCCTTTGTGCCATTTGTTCTCCTTTCTGTTCCTTACTCTCTTCCTTTGGTTATCCCTACTCTAGATTTATGCCATCATATTTCGACCATGTGCCATTCTCTCTCCCTTGTTTCCATTGTATCAAACTATGAGCTCGATTTATCAAGGCCTCTGCCTCGCTATTTATCAAGCAGCAGTCATCAGACCCTTCCCTAACCTCCTCTCCACCTCTTAGGTGGAGAATTTCAATCTCCCTGGTCTTGTCCGACTGGAGAGATTGACAGCTTCTGCCCGTGTGTGATTGGCTGTGCGCGGGCAGGGGGCGGTGTTGCACACAAGCGCAAAATAGTGCTCACATGCAATGCTGAATACCGCAAGCGGGTTGCTGCCCGCCAGAGGCGAGCTGGGGCGGGCAGGAGCACATATGTAAGCCCTGTCCGCCATGGCTTGATAAATCGAGCCCTATGTAACAAACCCCACTCTCATGTAAGGGCATTTTTTTGTTCCTTAAATGGTGGCAAAAACAAAAGGGCAACAATATGACTACATTTAGCTGCCATCTCAAGGGTATAAATTTGTGCTCCTTCTGTGATTGTTGATTTGTCTGATAGACAAGGAGGGTTTATCCACATGTTTAAGTAAAAATTTGTTCTACAATCCCTGTTTGTCGAGGATAATTGTCCAATAGCCTGGTATGTTTATTTTGGTACCCTTTTTCTAATATTCTGGGTTCTTCATTTACTAATACTACAATATAAAGGTTGCTCAAGTTCAGAATGATCAAGAACAAAAAATAATATCTTAACATATGTATTGTAGCTGTACTGAGATGCTTTGTGACCCACTTGCCAGTCTGACTGTGCCAGTTCTACCCATGATAGTTCCAAAGGTGGTCTGCGATGTGCAGCTATAATTCCCCTCAATACTGTCTATGTCATTCTGTGATAAAACCAGTGATCCATTTGGTAAGACAGTCAGGGGTCCTTCACTGTCCAGCTGCTCTCCATCCTTCATCCAGGTGACATTAAAGGGTCCATCAGAACTGTCCAAGTCACAGTGGAATATAGCACCTTCACCAGGAAGAAGGATAGCTTGTATGGGCTTTGAGTGGCAGTCGAAGTCTAGGGAGATGTTGTGTCCTGCAAAGGGAAAGAAAAGTTCATTTTTAGGTGAAGATCTGGAACAAAAACTGTGGTTCTACAGACCAATATAAAAACAAACTGACGTAAATCACACATAATGGCAACTGGGTTGCTCAGGTGCTCTCATTATAGTACATTGGAAGTGTATATAAAGCCAGAGAGGCTCATTCTTAGATGCATAGTAAAAGCAGGAATGTTACAGCCCAGAAAGGCACCACATTGTAGTGTTAGGATTAGTCAACATTGGGACACCTTGTAAGTTGGTGACTGGCTTAGGCAAAATATGACCATATTATCGCTTAGATTACGAGTTTTTGTTCGTAAGGCTTGCGGGGCTAACGAGCATTTTTTTCTCACCGCTCACTTAAGACAACGCTGGTATTACAGGTTTTTACAAATCCGGCGTTAGCCTCAGAAAAGTGAGCGGAGAGCAAAATTTTGCTCCACATCTCACTGTAATACCAGCGCTGCTTATGGTAGCGGTGAGCTGGCTAAACGTGCTTGTGCACGATTTCCCCATAGGAATCAATGGGGGAGAGCAGGCTGAAAAAAAAACTAACACCTGCAAAAAAGCAGCGTTCAGCTTCTAACGCAGCCCCATTGATTCCTATGGGGAAACACATTTTATGTCTACACCTAACACCCTAACATGAACCCTGAGTCTAAACACCCCTAATCTTACATTTATTAACCCCTAATCTGCCGTCCCCAACATCACCGACACCTGATTTATATTATTTACCCCTAATCTGCCGCTCCGGACACCGCCGCCACCTACATTATCCCTATGAACCCCTAATCTGCTGCCCCCAACATCGCCGACACCTACATTTTATTTATTAACCCCTACTCTGCCGCCCCCAATGTCGCCGCCACCTAACTACACTTATTAACCCCTAATCTGCCACCGCCAACGTCGCCGCAACTATAATAAATATATTAACCCCTAAATCTAAGTCTAACCCTAACACCCCCCCAACTTAAATATAATTTAAATACATCTAAATAAAATTACTATTATTAACTAAATTATTCCTATATAAAACTAAATACCTATAAAATAAACCCTAAGCTAGCTACAATATAACTAATAATTACATTGTAGCTATCTCAGGGTTTATTTTTATTTTACAGGCAACTTTGCATTTATTTTAACTAGGTACAATAGTTTCCTAGCTAAAATAAATACAAAATTACCTGTAAAATAAATCCTAACCTAAGTTACAATTACACCTAACACTACTCTATCATTAAATGAATTACCTAAACTAACTACAATTAATTACAATTAATTAATGGTCTTTAGACCACTGCTTCATAACTTCTGTTACCGGCGAGCCTGAAGCAAGGGGCATCAAGCTCCATACAGAGCTTGATAAATTGACCCCATTGTGTTAAACCCAAAGGTTCTTCACATAGAATAAAATGTTATTTTTATTTTTAAATATATATTTCTATATATCTCTCATAATTATTTGTAACATATACATCCATAACTAAATATCTATATGAATATATAGATAGATATATATATAAAGATATATCTAAATATATATATGTAAATATATATTTAAAAATTCTAAGTGAAGAACATTGGAATGTAAAATATTTACAGAAAATACATAGTAAAACATTAAAATTTATTTAAAAATATTTTTCAAGTTTTGAGGTATTTAATTGGAAGGGGCTCCAAAGTGTCTGTGTGTGTATATATATATAAATTCCACTTACACTGTATGCAGTATTTACTCACGCTAAACATACAATCGCAAATTTTGTTTACTTTCAACTTGTAACATGCGCACAAGTTTATATATAGATATATATTTTTGCAAAAAACTATTTATACATATCTATCCAAAGATAAATATCTAAAAATAAAAATATTTTCTTCTAATTAAAGAACGTAGGAATGTCAAGTATTCCTAACACACCTTCGGCTTTAGCTCAGTTTTGGATTAGTGTGCTTGTGATAAATAGAAAAGGATTTCTTTAGTGTGCCTTATAAAAGTCTAAGGGGTGAGGAAGCTAGTGTGGCCCCAATATGTGAAGACCTGAATTTAGCACACCTGAGTCTTTCTCTCTTACTAACTTTTTATATTCAACTTCTAATAACAGCACTTAATGTTTCTTGTTAGGTCCATACTCAAGTCCTACAATAGAGTTCTGGAACCTGTAAACCACTCTACTTCACCACCTTTATCTCATATTTCATTCATTGTGATGATATATAAAAAATAATAATGATAATAATTTGAGTATAGGTGCCACTGTGAATTTGCACTGTGTCTAGCAAGATTACATAATGATTCACCAGACTTCAGTGCACACAATTATGGGAAATCCTGTGATGTCTCCTGAAAGAAAATACGGGGCGGGCTCTTCCCTGAGGCCCCCCTGGTTCTTTATGGGCGGGGCTGCGTTGGAAGGGGCTGGGCATGCCTTGGGAGAGTTGAGGTGAACCTGGGCAGAACGGTGGTGTGAAAACCAGGTGTGATCACAGTTGGGGGTCACATGGGGGCCAGACATTATTCTGGGGAAACTAGTGCCCCTCCTATTCTCCCCATATACAGCTCCACATTATAAATCTAACACATACAAAGACTGTATATATTAACAATACTGAGTGCAAAATAGTGTAAGTGATTTTAAATAAACTTAAATCTTTACATTTCACTATCCTTCTACAACACACAAACACTTCAATATATTCAGTTCTTTATAGCAAAAGGTTTAAGATTCCACAACCTCAAATAAATACAGAGTATTAAATAAATTCTAAATTTAACAAAAATATATATACAAATATTCTAATGATGTAAAAAATAGCCTATAGTACAAATAATATATTAAATACAAATTAATTAAACCTGCTCTCCGTGTTAGCTAATTTGTGCCAATTTAAACAAAGTTCAATTATGTAAGCTTCATAACTAATAACACATAAAGCAACTGTTTAACCCCTTTGTGCCAGTAACACATATAGCAATAGTAAAATCATAGAGGTCAGCCACTGTCATATGTGTTAATGGAAGGAATGGGTTAAACTGTTGTTATATAAGTAATTGGCCCCAAGTTATCAAGGTCTGTCGGACGTCGCTGAATACGGCGAGCAATACGCTCGCCATATTCAGCATTGCACCAGCAGCTCACAAGAGCTGCTGGTGCAACGCCGCCCCCTGCAGACTCGGGTGTCAATCAACCCGATCGTACTCGATCGGGTTGATTTCCGGTGATGTCTGTCCGCTGGCTCAGAGCAGGCGGACAGGTTATGGAGCAGCGGTCTTTGTGACCGCTGCTTCATAACTGCTGTTTCTGGCGAGTCTGAAGACTCGCCAGAAACAGGGGCCATCAAGCTCCTTACGGAGCTTGTTAAATAGAGGCCATTGTCTCAATGTGTTAAACCACTGATATATGTGATACTGGTACATAGGGGTTAATACATTAACAATGACATGCACGTTAACACACACCTAGATTACAAGTTTTGCGCTAAAGAGGGTAAGAAATGAACGCAACAAAATGGTACGATGAGCTCCATCCCGCACAAAAACAAGCGCTGCTTTGACATGCTCATGCACGCTTTCCCCATAGACATCAATGGGGAGAGAGTGTTAGAAAAAAACCTAACACCTGCAATCACGGAATGAAAAGCTCCATAACGCAACCCTATTGATGCCTATGGGGAAAAAAAAAGTTACGTTTAAACCTAACACCCTAACATAAACCCCACGTCTAAACACCCCTAATATGCTGCCCCCAACATCGCCGACACCTACATAAACTTATTAACCCCTAATCTGCCGCTCCCGACATTGCCGCCACCTAAATAAATATAATAACCCCTAATCTGCCGCTCAAGATATCGCCGCCACTATACTAAAGTTATTAACCCCTATTTCCCTGCACCCCAACATCGCCCACACTATAATAAAGATATTAACCCCTATTCCGCCACTCCCCGACATCGCCGCCACTAAATAAAGTTATTAACCCCTAAACCTCTGGCCTCCCACATCACTACCACTAAATAAACCTATTAACCCCTAAACCGCCAACCCGCCACATCGCCAAAATCTAAATTAAACTATTAACCCCTAAACTTAACAACCCATTAACTTAAAATTACAAGATCCCTATCTTAAAATAAATAAAACCTGGGAAATAAAAAAAATAACTAAATTTAACAACATTTAAGCAGCCTCCACCACATTCCAATAGCGCATCACAAACTGAAATATTTAGGGATTTATCTCACACCAACTTCTCAAGACCTGTATAAACTCAATTACAACACCATAAAAAATGAAATAATTATCTCAAACACACTCTCCATGTTCTCTCCCAAGTTCAACAGGGGAGAGTCCTCATAGCGGGTGACTTTAACATGGTCTGGGACCATTTATTAGACAGAAGATCTAATTCTCTTGACGTAACACCCACCCCAGCAAAACATCTATCACTCAGATTTAGACAAATGATGTCGGCCTCGGGTCTTTATGATATATGGAGAGCCCTGCATCCCAAGGATTACGACTACACCCACTTCTCGCACCCCCATAAGCTATACTCAAGGCTTGACTACATTTTCTCCACAGCTGACTCCCTAGACTTAGTTCAGAGAACCAAAATCTCCCTTTGCGCCTGGTCTGACCATGACCTAGTACAGGCCGACATAATATCCTCAAACACTACCCATATTAGACCAAAATGGAGATTGCCCCACCAGATCTTAGAGGATATACCCTTTAGAGAGGAACTACGCAAGAATATTGCCCAATTTATTCAAACTAATGACAATCTCACGGTTAGGGACGACACACTTTGGGGCGCAGCTAAAGCTACCATTAGAGGCCTTCTTATCACTAAACAAACACATCTCAGAAAGCAGGCAGGTCTCACCCTCTCACAAGCCCACATTAAGTTGCGACATCTAGAGGCATGCAACAGAGGCGCAGTCACAGCAGAGACTACATCTCAAATTATTGAGATTAAGGATCACATAGCTAGGCTTGAACTGCGCAGAACTCAATTTAACCTCACCAAGCTTAAGCACTTATTTTACTGCAAAGGCAACAAAGCTGATACCCTATTGGCAAACAAGATTAGGAACAGACTAGGGGCCTCTCGAATTCATTCCATACATTCCTCAGGCTCTCTTCTCCAAATCCCGTCCCAGATAGGTAAGGCGTTTGCCGATTACTACGCCAAGCTTTATAACATAGCTACTGCCGAGCCTACTAGATCTTCCTCTCAGGAGGTTCTGGAAACTTACCTTAAGACAATGTCGCTCCCTATGCTCGCCTCTGAACAAAGAGATGCTTTAAGCTCTCCCTTTTCTCTACAAGAAGTCTTGAGAGTCATTAGGAACGCAAAGTCCTTTAAGTCCCCGGGCCCTGACGGTTACCCGGCGCATTTCTACAAGGCTTATGCTCAAGAACTTGCCCCATTGCTTCTAAAATTCTATAATCTGGCTAGGGAAGAGGGTCACTTTAAGAGTGAATTCTTAGAAGCCAGCATTGTCACCATTCTCAAACCGGACAAAGACCCATCACTTTGTGCGAGTTACAGGCCTATCTCTTTGATAAATACGGACATCAAGTTTTACTCAAAGATACTCGCCAATCGTCTTGCTAAGTTACTTCCTTCCCTTATCGACTCGGACCAGGTGGGATTCGTTCCCCTCCGAGAGGGTCCGGACAACACGAGACGCCTTCTCAATATACTCACCTCTGCCTCACGCCTTCGTAGGCCGCTGGCGGTCATCTCTCTTGACGCCGAGAAGGCGTTCGACCGGGTTAGATGGCACTACCTCTGGGCGGTCCTTAAGAGATTTCATTTTCCCCCCGATTTTATAACGGCCATCCAAGCCCTATACTCCACTCCTACTGCTTCTGTATGTGGTCTGGGCTTTCGCTCCTCTCTCTTTCCTATCACGAATGGCACCAGACAGGGGTGCCCCCTCTCGCCGCTCTTGTTCGCCCTTTCCATAGAACCCTTGGCTGAGCAGATCAGAACTGATCCTCAAATAAAAGGAGTCACCTTGTCGGGCACTGTGCATAAAATTGCACTCTTCGCTGACGATGTAACGTTGTTTCTATCACACCCTGATCAAGCGATTCCTAGGCTTCTCGACATACTCATCGCCTTCGGGGCCCATTCTCACTACAAGCTGAATTTGTCAAAAACTCAAGTGTACACGCAGGGATTTGCGAAGGCACAATTAGCTCCTCTTGTTGAGTCTTATAAATTTGAGTGGACAGAACACTCTGTCCTACACTTAGGTGTCAGGATCTCTAGTAACTTGCCCCAAATAATAAAAGACAACTACCTCCCTCTCTTAACTTCCCTCCGCTCTCTGCAGAAGGACTGGAATCTCCAGCATGTTTCCTGGTTAGGTAGGATCACGGCGTTGAAAATGTCCTTCCTTCCTAAGCTGACATACCTCTTCCGCTGCCTGCCCATTAAAATACCGAGGCATCTGCTCCTTCAGTTCCAAAGTGGGTTTACCAAATTTATCTGGTTGGATAAACCCCCTAGAGTCGCACATAGAGTACTCCAACTTCCCAAATCTCTAGGAGGCATAGCCTCACCCTCAGTGATACGGTATTACGAGGGTGCAATGCTTACCCATGTGTCTCAATGGGGGGTAAAGTCATCGGATGCCAAATGGAAATCCATTGAACAGGCTTCGCTGCCCTATCAAATTGCCTTAAGGGACTTAATTTGGACCCCGCCACATTGCCGTAGAGAGCTTGCCTTAACTAACCCAGTGGTATGTGACTGCCTCAGCTTCTGGGACAGAATACGACATCACCCCCACGTGGCCCCGCACCCCTCCCCAGTCACTTCCATGGCAGGTCTCCTATCGGGCCTCCAAGACTCTCACCCTAACAAATGGATTCAACTAGGTATTAACAATATAGCGGACCTTTGGTCCACGTCCCCTCGAAGCTCTTTCAAACCATTAACACAGATCGGTGCCGAGACCCAGGTACCACAGTATCTATCTTTTGAATACCAGAGGATCAAGAGTTTTTTAAGCAGTTGGGGTTTTAAGCCTACCCTAGACAGACCTTTGACTCTCTGGGAGTCCATCTGGACAAGAGGGGATAGGCTGAGTAGGCCTCTCTCAGTCCATTATAAGTTACTTGGGGGATCCCAAGACCCGGAGACTCCTTGCCATCTTACCCGATGGGAGACGCTAATAGGTAAGCACGCCTCCCCGGAGGAGTGGGAACGAGCTTTTTCCCTGACCCAGAAAGCTATACATTGCACTACGTTTTATGAAACTTATTTCAAACTCCTCACTCATTGGTACTATGTACCCACTAGGTTGGCGAAAATATTTCCGGAGGTGTCCCCCAAGTGTTGGAGAAATTGTGGTCTTAGGGGTAACGCGCTACACATATGGTGGGAGTGTCCCGCGATCCAGCCTCTATGGTTAAAATGCTTTTCGGTCCTACAGGGCATGGGTATTAGGCTTCCCAGGCTAGCTGACTCAGCCCTCCTTCATTTAAATCTCCATTCACTACCTAAAAACCATGCGTATTTCTGCATTTACTTTTTCATGACTGTAAAGTACTCTGTTGCATGCACCTGGAAGAAGGAACGAGCCCCAAGTTGGGCAATGATCTGCAATAATATGGCATACATTTATACAATGGAAAAAGATATTTTCTATAAATTAAATAAATCTGACCTGTTTGAAATGATTTGGGCTGACTGGAAGGAGTCTCAAAACACAGACTGGAGACCTAACGTAACTGCACAAGACACTTAGCCCCACGCCCATATCCCCCTTACGACTATAGACTACCTAACATAAACACATCCTTCGATTGATGATCCATAATCCCCTCCTCACACTCTTCCTCATACCACTTCCCCTACTTCCTTACCTCCTTTTCAACTCCCTCCCTTCTTCCTCTTAGAGAATCTGGTGTACGACCAGCCCTTCAGACCCCCCCCCCTGATCTTAGACTTGTCAGCCATGAATCAAGGCTTGACAGGTCATATCTGCTCATAGTACTCTGTAAGTGTTGAAATTATGTTTCTATTTTTGGTTTTTTGTTTTTTTAATTTATTTTTCTGACGCAGACCCCCACTTGTCATTATTGTAAACTTGATATTGTCGGATTGGAGCTGCGTCTCCTTGTTCCCTGTATATTTCCTTTATTTCTACCAATAAAAATTCTTTAAAACGTAAAAAAAAAAAAAAAAAAAAAAAAAAAAAAAAAAATGAAATAATTAGAGACCTCTCTGTCTGGAAAAACAAAAAACTTTCGTGGCTAGGGAGAATAGGGGTTTTAAAGATGAATGTCCTACCTCGTGTCTTATACTTGTTCCAAACCCTTCCGATACAGCTTCCTGATGGATACATAACCCAATTACAAAAAGCTTTTGACCAATATATCTGGGACGGCGCTAGGCCTAGAATCCCGAAAAAAACTATGTATCTATCTAGGGACAATGGTGGCTTGGGAGCCCCAAGCCTACACTCTTACAAACTCGCAATCACCCTTCAACATATAGTAGAATGGGCACACAACTCAAATGACAAAGCATGGATACACATTGATAGACAAATTTTTAAAACCAACAATTTAGCAACGTTGGCATGGACGCCTCGCCCAAAGAGACCCAAGATAACTGAAAAATACCATATCTCAGCAGGGGTTCTATCGGAATGGGATAAGCTAGTATCCACTAGTACGCACATATCTTCGCTAGTTGCCCCTCTCACTCCTATTCTAGAACACAAAGATTTACCATACTGCCATTTAGCCTTTACTAAACTACAGTCATACAGTCTGAGGGAAGGATCGGCCCACTTTCTTTCTAAAGACGGTAGGCTCAGGACACATCTTGAGTTAGAAGAAATCCATGGGGAGATTTTCTCCTCTTGGCTTCATCACCACCAGCTTGTACACTTTATCTCACACCATAAAAACAAAGAAGCTCTCGGTAGGGAACTCACGGCTTTTGAGACCCTCTGCATCTCTAAGACTCCCCCGACACACTTAATTTCTAAACTATATAAGATATTGCTCAACTCAGAGACATCAGATCTTCCCTCATACACATACTCCTGGAAAAAAGATTTGGATTGCGAGATAGAGAAAGAGACTTGGCTGAGAGCCTTTAGACTAATTAAAAGGTCTTCGGTCTCAGCATCAATCCAGGAGATTCATCTGAAACTTCTATGTAGGTGGTATTTAACTCCCTGGCGCCTCCACAAGATTTTTCCCTCACTAAGCAGCACATGCTGGAGGGGATGTGGGGAGGGAGGATCTCTTCTCCACATCTGGTGGTCCTGCCCTAACCTGCAGAACTTCTGGCCCGACGTTCTGTCAGAAATAGCCGAAATCCTAGGGATTGAGATCCCACATAACCCACATTTACTCCTATTTCTTAATCTCCCTAAGGTAATGGGGATAGGCAAACAGCCCCTACTGTTAATTATGCTCACTGCAGCAAAAAAACTCATACCAAAACATTGGAAATCTCAAACAGCCCCCTCTTTAGAGGAGTGGAGAGGGACAGTTTCTGACCTCCTTTCACTAGAAAGATACCACTTTTTAAAAACACATCAGCTGGAAATTTTCGAGATGATGATGGCGCTCTGGCAGAAAAAAATATAATTCATTGAAGCTTTGCCGAGAGTCAACAACCCCACTCCCTCTTAATCCTTTTTTTTTTTTTTTTTTTTTTTTCCCCAAACAACCCCTACCTTTCTTTTCCCTTTCCTTTCTTCTTTTCTCTTTCCATCTGATACATACTATGATCAGTCGCATCATGTGTAGTCAAGCCTTAATAAAATGTAAAAAACTAAAAGGACCATGAGTTAGGTTATGAAACGATTTTAATGTTGAAACCATGTTTATAGTTACTCATGTTAACATACTGTTCAATGGAGAAGACAATGTCAGCCAGCAAGGCCCAAACACTTGGTATTCAAGCTTTCAGATATGTAAGCCTTGTTGTAACCTTGTTCCATGATTTCCATGCTGTGTATTTAAATATGCTACTTTATTGTCTTTTCCAGTATCTTAATAAAAATCTATAAAAAAAATAATAAAAAAATAACTAAATTTAAACTATATATTAAACTAACATTACTATTATACTAAAATTAAAATAACTACAAATTAAATTAATTAAATTACACATTAAAAACCTAACCCTACTAAAAAAAATTAATCTACAATTACAAAAAGTACAAAAAATAACAAACACTAAATTACGAAAATTAACAAACTAAATTATCCAAAATAAAAACTACTATAATCTAATAGCCCTATAAAAATAAAAAATCCCCTCAAAATAAAAAAACCCTAGCCTACAATAAACTACCAATAGTCCTTAAAAGGGACATTTGTAGGGCATTGCCCTAAAGAAATCATCTATTTTCCCTGTAAAAAAAATACAAAGACCCCCCCAACAGTAAAACCCACCACCAAAATAAAAAACCTAACTCTAAAAATAAACCTAAGCTACCCATTGCCCTGAAAAGGGCATTTGTATGGGCATTGCCCTTAAAAGGGCATTAAGATCTTTTTCATTGCCCTTAAAAGACATTTAGCTCTTTTAAGAATGCCCAAAACCCTAATCTAAAAAGAAACCCACCCAAAAAAAGTTTAAAAAACCTAACTCTAACCCCCGACGATCCACTTACAATTTCTGAAGTCCGGACATCCAGGCAGCGAGAAGTCTTCATCCAGGCGGCGTCTTTTATCTTCATCCAGGCAGCATCTTCTATCTTCATCCCGGTGTTCCAGAGTGGTTCCATCCTGAAGACATCCACTACGGAGCATCCTCTTCATACTGTCGCCGCCGTATACTGATTCTTCAATGCAAGGGAGCCTTTTCAAAATGGCGTCCCTTGCATTCCTATTGACTATCTGTAGTGGATTAAAAACAGACATAAATTTAGAGGTTTAAATGGTCTAAAGTATATTAATATAACAATGTTGGTTGTGCAAAGCTAGGGAATGGGTAGTGAAGGTGTTATCTATCATAAAATGTTGGTGTCGTCTGTCCCTTTAACAGTTAAAACTGTACATTTAAACAGCTGTTGAAAATCCATTATTGTTAACTGTCACCTAGATTACGAGTTTTGCGTTCGTGTTTTAATGCTGAAAAAAAAAGCAATTTCAACGCAGTCATTACGAGTCTTGTCGGTATAGCTGTACCGCAAGCCTTTTAGCCTGTAACGCAACGTCAGCCCCGCACTCAAAAAAAATAAAGTTTTTGCATGGGATTTCCATAGCGCTGCCATTACAAGTTTTGTATTCAGCTCTTTTTCATTGCCCTTAAAAGACATTTAGCTCTTTTAAGAATGCCCAAAACACAGTACTCTAAAAAAAAAAGAAAACACCCCAAAAAAGTTTTAGAAAACCTAACACTAACCCCCCGAAGATCCACTTACAGTTTCGGAAGTCCGGACATGCACTACAGATACAAAGGGCTTGATATCCCTGATCTAAAGTCATGATTGCCAAGTACCACATGTCTATTATCTAAAATAAACCACTGTCCATACAAATCATGCAATTATAACATAATAATAAGGATATGTTGGGGCGTCCAACCTAAGTGTGAAAAGGGCTGATGAAAATGTCCCAAAAATACTTGATTGTTGTAAACTTTGTTACCTCACAGGGAGGAAGAGAAAGGATTACAATAGTGAAGTATAATATAACAATGAAACCAAACCCATTAGGTTAGGTACTCACACTTCTATGAGCTATAACTAAGCTGTTAGTGGATTCACAGGCAGGTTTATAGCCCCACGGCTCTCAAGGAAACTCTGGAGTTACAAGGTTAAAGTGCAAGTAAAATGTATTAAAAACAAAAGACGCTATTCCGGACTGCATTCACCAGGTAACAATATAGCATATAGTTAACCATTCTTGTGTGTAAAGCCCAGTCTCAGTGAAAACTGGTCAGCTGAACAACAAATAAACAGTATTCCAGCGAAACCTTACAAAGTGAAACAAATGTCTGTATAAGTCCTGTAAAATATCCAACGTACGTTTCACTGGTATGATACCAGCTTTTTTAAGGCTGTCATGTCCGTTGTTTTCTGCCTTTTTGAATGCCCAGATAGTCAGTGATTTGGTGGAAGAACATTGTTGTCATAATTTTCGTAGCGATCACCTGATCTCATTACATCAGAGTTGGAAAAAATATAACTGGTTCAAGTTTAGGAATCTATAATATTATACTATAAATAAAATATCAACTGGATCAAATTTGCTAAACTACTCATGACTAATCAAATATAGAAATATAACATAATATGTAAAATATAGAAACATAAGAACATACATGGGATTTGAACCATCTGAAAATGAAATCAAGATCAAACTGAATTATTCCAGGGTAAGTGCTATACCACTGCACAACTCCTATATTTTCCATAATACCTAACATTAATCAGGATTATAAGAATGGCTGCTAAAATTCCTACTTCATATTACCATGAGAATATAGTAACTAATCTTAAAATATTTTTTATATTCTTATATATTCTTTTATAATTATTTTTATTATTACCCAAAATTTTGGTTCATCTTTTACGTGAAAGAATTTCATAATTATACCTAAAGTATAAGTGGGACTTGAACTCCATGTGAAACGGAAGTAAAAATATTCTTATGTAAGTGATTTAACCACAAACCACTATTATATCTTCCTAATGTGGTTTGAATAAACCTCTCTTCATTCTGATCTGATGAAGTTGGTTCATCATGCTTATAATGGTATAATGATAAAACATTCATCTTTATATGAATATTTACCAAATTTCACTTTTAGTTGCTTCTCATTATTTTAATAAATGTGCAATTTAAACACTCTAAAGTAAAAATTATTAAAATAAATGTGAACATAGGGGTCATGAAGTAAAGAAGTCCAAAATGGACATAATTCTACTAAACTTCTTCTCAATCTACCAATCCTAACAGTCAATAGCACTCTGTACAAATACTTTATAAATACCTTATATCAACCATATAAAAAAAACGTGTCAATTCAAAATCTTAATTTAACACGCTAGGTATAAAAGTATTTAAATTAAAGATCTATCTCACCTCTGATTTTCCTAAGGCATTAGCTATATTACCACCTCTCCAATAGGGGTCCAACTTTTTAATGCCCATAAATTTAACAATACACTTTGATCAGATACATTATGTAGGTTTTATCCCTTTTTTATATTATTCCCATGCTACTGGAAGCATTTAGAAAGATTTCTAGAGGTGCGTCCCACATACTGTAAGTGACATGAATATTCCAGTGGATTTATAACATTTCTGGAGTGACGTTATCAGTTGTTCTATTTAGTAAGTATTTTTATTATTCCCATTAGTGGCTTTAAATTCTCTTACAGTTTTAATCAGTAAAGCAACATTTTTACAACCCATACATGAGCCATATTTGATAAAACCTTTTATATCTTTATTCAGACAGGTACTTTATATTATTTTATGTAACTAGAGGTTAATTTATCCTTGATATTATGTGTTTTTTTTTAAAAACTATCTTAGGCCTATCAGGTAAAATGCACCTTAAACAGGACATTGCAATGTTTGTTAAAGGGCTACTAAACTCACATTTTTTCTTTCATGATTCAGATAGAGCATGCAATTTTAAGCAACTTTCTAATTTACTCCAGCTATCAATTTTTCTTTGTTCTCTTGCTATCTTTATTTAAAAAGTAGGAAATTAAATCTTAGGAGCCGGCCCATTTTAGGTTCAACACCCTAAATAGTGCTTGCTTATTGGTGGCTACATTTAGCAAACCAATAAGCAAGCATAACCCAGGATCCCAACCAAAAATGGTCCGGCTCATAAGCTTTACATACCAGCTTTTTAAATAAAGATAGCAAACAAACAAAGAAAAATTGATAATAGGAGTAAATTAGAAAGTTGCTTAAAATTGCATGCTCTATCTGAATCATGAAAGAAAAAAATTGGATTTAGTGTCCCTTTAATAATGTTAACCACCTCCTTATTTTGTGCACTATAATTAAGGACTATAGGTCCTACCAAGTTATTATATCATTCTAGATTCTCCATCCCTTTTTTGTATTGAAGAAACTCTGAACCACCTTTCTGTGAGACCTTATAATCTCATCTAGGAAATTTTCTTCATATGGTTTCTCCATAAATCTATTCTTAAATACTTGTATGGTGAAAATTTCATTTTCACTACAGTTTCTTCTTAATCTGTGTAATTGGCTTTTAGGCACATTTAGTAGCCATCTTCTCAGATGACAGCGGTTTTGTTCTATGTAATTATTTACATCTAATGGTTTAAAAAATATATTTTGTATGGATATTTTCAGTTTTAATATAAATTTCCAAATCTAAAAATAGAACAGACTGCACTCCCATTTTAAGTCAATATTCCAATCATTTGTAATTAGTCCATTCATAAATTTCTTCAAATTTATTTTAAACCCCCTCCAGATAAAAACAGGTCATCAATGTTCTGCTTATAGGTCACCAGATCTGCAACAAGGTCAGACTGGTAAACAAAAATGTCCTCCCAGGCTGGCATGAACAAGTTTAAGAACAAGTTAGTGTAACTTGGTGCAAATTTTGTATCAATAGTGGTCCCACTAATTTGGAGGTAATAATCATTATTCAACCAGAAAAAAAATGTGTCCAATATAATATTCATACCCTTTAGAATTCAATTGAATTGATATCTAGACAATTCTTTATATAGACTTAAGATACTATTTACTGCATTTAACCCTTTTTCTTTCTCAATAATAGTGTATAGGGAAGTAACATCGGCTGTTATCAGCCACCAGTTAGATTCCCATGTTAATCCATTCAAAATTTGTAGTATGATTAAAGTATCCTTCAAATAAGATTTTGTTTAATTCACATATGGCAAAACATCCTATCCAAATAAAGGGATGTTACTCATTAATGAATCAACACCAAAGACTTTCTATCTTTCTGATGGGTCGTCTTTATGCTTATGGATCTTAGAAAGTATGTAAAAGGTTGGAACGTACAGGAATTTATATCAAATTATTTCATATTCTTCTTATTCAAAATGCCTTTATTCAGTCCCTCTTTGGCAAAATTAACCAAGATATAATTAAGGTAGTTCATTGGAATACTTTGAATGCATCTATAAGTAATTTTATCTTCCAGCTGTCTCAGTCATTTTCTATAGTATCACTCGAAGAGGACAATTTAATAACTATATCCTTATCCTTTTCCAACTCATCCAATGCATCACTTTCACTTTTATTTAGATTAAATTTATAGTTCTTTTTTATCATATCAACATCTTTAGTTATTAGCTGTGTGAAAGTATCCATTGGACTTGTTCTTAAACTTGTTGGATATAATTTGGATTTAGTTATAGCTCATAGAAGTGTGAGTAGTACCTATCCTAATGGGTTTATTTTCATTGTTAGAACAGACTTCACTATTGTACTCCTTTCTCTTCCTCCCTGTGAGGTAATAAAGTTTACTACAATCAAGTAGTTTTGGAACATTTTCATCAGCCCTTTTCCCACTTAGGTTGGACTCCCCAACATATCCTTATTATGATTTTATAATTGTATTATTTGTATCCACTGTGGTTTATTTTGGTTATTAGTATTTTGAGTGTATACGTGTTTATAGTACTTACCTTGTTTGATTGTCACATGTCTATTATCTGTCTACTCTACATGCATACCTGTACATAAACCTTTATTCAACACAATGTCCTAATTCAATGTATAGATACTTGGCATACGTATACAGTACAGTATGTTCATTTTCAGTATATGACTGTTCAGCATCATTAAGCTGCACAGAATGCTCACAAACAGTGTACAGGCACCCATCATTATTATACAGAGTATTATTATTAGAGCGCCAACAGATTCCGCAGCGCAGAATAGATCTCTTTTTTAGTGTATGAACCCCCAACATCATTATACAGTGCAGTATATACAGTATGTTGTCAGTGTATAAATACTGTGAAGCATGTTTATTAGTGTATAGATCCCTTGCATTGTGCGAGCGGACATGATACGAAGTATCATATCATGTCCGCTGCACATCGATAAATGCTGTCAGCACACGCTGATGGCATTTATCATCTGGTGCAATGCCGCCCCCTGCAGATTCGCGGCCAATCGACCGCTAGCAGGGGGTGTCAATCAACCCGATCGTATTCGATCGAGTTGATTTCTGTCAGCCGCCTCAGAGCAGGAGGACAAGTTATGGAGCAGCGGTCTTTAGAAACAAGGGGCCTCAAACTCCATACGGAGCTTGATAAATATGCCCCATAGTGCGTGTTGTATTTATTATTGTATAAGTGTTCATTATTCTTAATATACAGTGAAACTTGTCCAAAATAAGTGTGAGCTGTACTGGTCTCCTGGCTAAAATTTGCCAGTACACCACGGCTTGAAAAATGTATATTTATGAGAAAATGAATTTAAATGCATTCACAGCTTCTGAGAACTTGCAATTCAGGATTGTAAGAGTGAGTGTGTAACCCTAAATTTATGAAGCAGTCTCTGCTTCTTATCCTAGCATAAAACACCCCAAACTCGCTTGTATATGTGATTGACAGGCCCTGCTCTTCTTACGCAATTAGTTGCACAAAGGCATTGGGCCGGACTGAACAATAGAGCTCTTCTGCAGTCTTTAAGTTTGTCAAGTGGAGATTGCAGGTTGACAGGTTCTCTGCTTGAGAATTTTCCCGCCTGCAGAATTTTTAAACTCAATGTCATGCTAGTATCAGTCTAGGTATAATGGTGAAAAAGAAAAAAGGTGTTTTATATATTGTCACCACTCTTAAATTCATATGTCTAACCTGTGTCAAACGGTTGCTCACAAAGGCCGCAAATGCAAAACAGTGTTTAAGGTTTTTGTATTGATATTAACAAACTGCTATATGTATTAATGGCTTAAAAGGGATAAAGCAGTTATATGTGTTGCTGTAAAAAAATAGGTAAATCATTGGTGTAAGTATTAATGTAACAAATGGTTAAACTAATACAAAAACATGTACTATTGGAAGATACTGGTGAAAGCATTTAATTAGTTAAACTGCTGCTGTATATGTTACTAGCACATAGGAGGTAAAGCACCGTTGTATGTGATACTGACTCAAAAAGGATAAAATGGCATTGTGAGTTATTGTCACAATGAAGGTAAAATCACTGCTCTCTGCATCTCTACACAATAGAAGTGAACCTCTGTATTACAAAGAGTTAAATCACTGTCCTATATGTCATGTCACTGGAGCAATAGGGTTAAACTGCAACTGTATTAGTTACTGAGAGAAAAAGGGTAAACCACTGTTATTGTTAATTGTTACTGGAATAAAAAGGGTTATTAAACTGTTGTTGTATGTGTTACTGCTTATTGTGTTACAGGTACAAATTGGTTATATCTTTGCTATATTACTAGCGAAATTAGGGTTAAAAGGGGTCCTGCAGCTGGGGGAGGGGTAAGAGATTAATATTTGAGTGCAATATGGTGGCCATGAAGGGTCTAGCCTGCAACTTCTCAGTTTGGGCCTAATTCTATAAAACTATCTGGGCTTGTGAGAGTCAATAATAAATAGCACAAGTACTTTTCGTTTTGGCTACCTGTCTATATCAGAAGTTATATAAAAGCTCCAAGACACCTACAAAAAATGCTTTCTTCTTTTTTTTCCAACCTGCAGACCTTATTCTTTGGTTTCATGACAACATAAGTACATGTTGGAAATTATATCTGTTTATTATTATTATTTTTAATTCCAATGTATGATCAAGGATTTGCCAAGTTCTGATTACTGTACATAAGAATGAATATACATGGAAATGAATGTATAATGCTCAAACTTTTTTTTATATATATAGGTTCTTACTGCATTGATACTGTAATTGTAAAATGTCTTGGAAAATAAATAAATATATTTTCATTTTTTTTTTAAATAGCACAAGTACTATGAAGCCCCTGTCCTAATTCTATAAAGACAATTTTTATCTTGAGAACAGTGTGTCTCACAAAGGGGTGTTTCTGCTTTTAAATATGTGAAGGTGATGCATGCATTGCCATAGAGCTCACACAAAAAAAAAATTACAAAATGAATAAATAAAGTATTGAAATAGAAATACATGGTAAAAAATTGCATTGTATAATCTCATTAAAAAGCGCAACAAAATTATTCTGCAAAAATTGTATCTTGCAAACTATAAGCGGTGAGACTGTGTCAAAATATGCAAAAATATAATTTATGTGTAGCTGGTAAATTTAAAATTTATTTTATGTAGGTACGAGTCCACAATCCAATACTCCAGGGAAATATACTTCTGGCCACTAGAAGGAGGCAAAGATTCCCAAAACACCAAGTGCCCTTAAAACCCCTCCCACCTTACTTAAAACTAGTCTGACATATAGCCAATTCAGAAAAAGAAGAAAGATAAGAAGGCAGGGACAAAAGAGGTGCATACTCAAACTGCCACTGGAAAAAATACATAATCAAAAAATATTAAAAATAATGAGCAAGCTCTCATTTACTTATAAAACATATATCTTTATGAAAAGAGGGATCTTGAGACAGAATGTCGTTATGCAGAGGAAGAGACCATGGTCGGACAACTGGACATCTGTACCAGATCCACAATTTTGTGAGGCCATGCTGAAGCAATCAGGATTACTGATGCTATCTTCTACTTGATCCTGGCTATTACTCTTGGTAACAGAACAAGAGTAGGACAAATTTAGGACATACTAAACAACCAAGGAGCTACTATAGCATCAACAAATTCTACCTGAGGAACCCTGGACCTTGCAAAGTATTTGAGGAGCTTGTTGTTCAAACGAGAAGCCATCAGATCTAATTCTGGAAGAGCCCACAGTTCTATAATCTGACTGAATACTTCCAGATGTAGAGACCATTCCCTTGGATGAAGAGATTGACAACTGAGTAAATCTGCTTCCTAATTAATCACCCAGGAATATGAACAGCAGAAATTATACAAGAATTACTCTTTGCCCAAGTCAGAATTTGGGAAACCTACTTCATCGCCAGAGAACTGCAAGTTCCCCCTTGATAATTGATGTAAGCCCCTGCTGTGACATTGTCTAACTGGAATCACAGATGTCTCTTTTTTCAGGAGAGGCCAACCCTGAAGAGCCCTGAAAATTACACAGAGTTCCAGAATACTTATCAGCAACCTTGCCTCCCAAAGTAACCAAACTCCCTGTGCTCTCTGGGATCCCAGACTGCACCCCAACCTGAGAGGCTTGCATCTGTCAAAATCACGGTCCAAAGGATGCCCCCCCAAAAAGGATTGATGATTGATCCACCAAGACAGGGATTGTCATCACTTGGCATCTAGAAAAATCTCCAAAGCTAATTTAGTGTAATCCCTGCACCACTGACAAAGCATACAAAACTGAAAAGGTCTCATATGAAACCAAGCAAAAGGGGATAGCATCTAAAGCTACTATCATCAGACCAAAAACTTCCATACAAGGATCTACAGAAGGAGAAGGAACTGACTGAAGATTAGCACAAGCTGTAACTCATTTCAACCTCCTCTGGTCTGTCTAAGAAAGTCTCATGGAGAATGAATCGATTATCAACCTCAGAAAAGTAATCCTAGACTGAGGGTGCAGAGAACTATTAAAAAAAAAATATTCTTCAACCATGCTCTTGAAGAAACTAAAGTCTGTTGGTGTGAGATATTGCTAAATGTAAAGATTTAGCCTGTACCAAGATATTTTCTAGGTAAAGAACCGCTGAGATCCTTGAGCTCTTATCACAGATAAGAGAGTTCCCAGTGCCTTTGTAGAAATTCTGGGAGCGGTAGCCAGACCAAATGGAAGGGTAACAAACTGAAAGGTCTTGTCCAGGAAAGCAATGGATGACTATCCCTGTGAATATGATATGAAGATAAGCATCCTTCAGATCTATGGAGAACATAAAATACCCTTGTTGCACAAGAGAAATAATTGTCCAAATAGTCTCGATCTTAAAAGAAGGAACACTGAGAAACTTTTTTAAAGTTTTCAAATCCAGAAAAGGTCTGTAAGTTCCTTCTTTTTGTGATCAATAGAATAAAAACCCTGACCCACACCCATAGATTTCAGATCTGAAACTAAGGCCCCTGAAAAGACAGGAGTCAAGATTTAGACACAATGTAAGTAGACCATAATTTCAACCACAATGCCCTCCTAGTCAGAATTGCTGAAGCCATATTCTTAGCATTGATCATAATAATAATATCAACAGCAACAACACAAATCCAGAGCTTTACCTGATTAGAAAACTCTTCACCAGCAAACTCCTCAGGGAACTGCTTAGAAAACCCTTCACACCAAAGAGTAAAGGCTCCAGTAACACAATCAATGCAAATTGATGGCCTAAGAAAAAAAAAAAATATGAAAAGACTCTAATTTACAAAAAATCAGATAAGCTGGAGGAGGGATTATCAGTAACCGCTTTCTTACACTTGCTTGGAGGGGGCGTAGCCACCAACATTTTTATATAGTAGAGCATACAAAAATCTTTAAATCCTGGAGAAAAAGTCTGAAGAACCCCCCCTGTATAGAACAAACAGAGGAAGGACAAATACCCCTGCAAGAGCAGCATTTGATGGATTAGAATGCATACATGAACATGATTTGTAAAGCTGAGCAGGGGGGATAATGTCAATCAGCTTGCAAAAAATACACTTAATATTGGTATGAAAGTGTACAAAGGATCTAGCTTCTGATGAACTAGTACTTATACAAGAGGGGACAGAATCCGTATGCTCCATTATGAAAACAGTTTAGCAGGCAAGTAATTAATAAATCAAATGCCAAACAATAATTTAAACATTACAAACAAAATAAAAGTAAAAGATAAGAGGGCACACGCATAAACCAACAAGCATTAATATAAAAAATACAAAAATAAAGCAACGAATAAGCCGCCATGCGCTAACAAAATAAAACTTTGCGCACCTCCAAGGCAATAAAATACCTAGGTTATAAGGTACGTGCATATCCATACCACAAAAAATGCCTGACATAATGGTCCCCAGGCTATGATATACCCCTTAAAGAGTACCTACTAATAGCCTACAAGCTTAGCAGGTGCCAAATTACAACCCCCACATTTTCCTGATAGGCACTCACACTACTGGACTTACCTAAGCAGAAGATAACTGCTTCCAATCTAGTGCTGTTTACAAGACAGCATAGGATCTCAATATGTGAAGTATAATGTAGAAACAGCAGTAGGAGGCTAAGGACCGGTCCGTGTGACACCTGTGGCAGGCCTGTGTCTAACTCCCATAGTGTTTAATTGTGCCACTACCCATACTCCAAAAGCTTCCCTCTGTCCAACAGCAGCTCTCTGAGGGGAAACTGGGCCTCAAATCGGTCTGAGGACCCCTCTCACAAAAGAACATCAGAAGCACCTTCATTCTTCACCTTCCTCCTGTGAACGCAAAGACAAGACTAGTTTCCGGTAAGGTGGGAGGGGTTTTAAGGGCTCTTGGAATTTTGGGGATCTTTGCCTCTTCCTACTGGCCATGAGTATAATTCCCAGGAGCAAAGGATCGTGGACTTTCACAACCTGCTTGAAAGAAACACTTGTTACCCTAATAGAAAAACACATTTATGTGAAAGAAGAAGAGTAACCCGATTTGTATTGGATTTGTTTTGCCTGCAGGAATTAATTTTTAAATTGTGCCCCCTGCTCCCTTCTATCTTTTCTCTCCCGAGCAAAGTTTTTTTTTTTTTCCAGCAAGCTCCATTACTTTCTATGGGAGATATCTCACAGGGGCAGCCTATCTCTTTTTTTTTTATATACAATTCCTTGACGGCGGTCCTTGCGAGTGCCAGCATGGAAAATCATATTTGACCTAGCAGAATCAAGCCCTTTGTAAGAAATACATGCAGAGGACAGGGTGGGTTTTCAGGGAAAAGGCAGTTTTTCCACAACTTAGTAACATCACTGTTGGCAAGTCTTGGACCAAGAAGTAGATTAGGACACACTTGTAGGGCATACTGCTTTGGCATAGCAGCATTTCTATTTTTTAAAGCAGGAATTGGCAGGATCTGAAGAGACAAAACACTAAATGAATGAGATAGTCAGTGATGAGATGAAGAGTTAGATATGGTCCTTGGCACCTGCAATTATTAGTGGCACCTACAATTTTGAATGTGGAATCTTGTGAGCCCCATTCCCCATAATTGGTTCCTGGAGATATCACTGTGAAAATGTTGTCTAAAAAGGCTGCCAATTTGTAAGTTGATAAACATATTAAAAGGACAGTCTACTCCAGTATTTTTATTGTTTATAAAGATAGCTAATCCCTTTATTACCCATTCCTCAGTTTTGCATAATCAACGCGGTTATATTAATACACTTTTTACCTCTTTGATTAATTTGTATCTAAGCATCTGTAGACTGCTCCCTTATTTTAGTTCTTTTGACATGCATTTTAGCCAATCAGTGCTGATTCCTAGGTAACTCCACGTGAGTGAGCACAATGTTATCTATATGGCACACATAAACTAATGCCTTCTAGCTGTGAAAAACTGTCAAAATGCCCTGAGATAAGTGGCAGCCTTCAAGGGCTTAGAAATTAGCATATGAGCCTACCTAGGTTTACCTTCCAACAAAGAATACCAAGAGAACAAAGAAAATGGATGATAAATGTAAATCGGAAAGATGTTTAAAATTGTATGCCCTATCTGAATCATGAAAGTTTCCTTTTGACTAGACTGTCCCTTTAACTTTATATGCTTCACATGTTGTCAAGATAAATGTTGATGAAATAAATATTTAAAATATTAAATAAAGTTAGCAAAAGTTGAAAGTTTTTGCAGATCCATAGCATCCAAGTTTTACACCCCTTCAAAAGCCTCAAAGCCTCTTTAGTATATTTATCTATTCTCCCTGCCCCTGAACCAGTGCTGATGTAAAGTAAATTAGTTTGCTTTCTACTGTAAACAATGAGGTAGTGCACCAGGTAAACAAACCTTGTTTCACTTTCAAGAGTCGGCTGCTGGCATGGTCAGGACAACCTAGGCAAACTGTTTTTGTTCAAAGGCCATCAAAATATGCAGTAAGAGATAGTAAGCCTAGAGAGAGGGCCCGGAGAATAGCTGAATGTTTAACGTTCAACACACTGCCACAAGTCCTAGCGGAAACAGGTACATACCCTTGTGAAGCTGCGTAGTACGCGCTACAAAGAACGGCTATTTTATCATTTCTGGATTATTTGCCTAGGAACTGCGAGAATATGAAATGACAACTGCAATCTAAATTGCTTGAATATGACTCTTCTCTGACAAAGCGCTAGTGACACACTTGCAACATTATCTGATTGGTTCTGCTTCCTGTCACTGATGAACACACGGACCAATCAGATAATGCAAAAATGGGGGGGGCAGATACGCTCTAGAGCGCTCTGTTCTAATCAGAGCCTCAAACACCGCAACCGCCTCTGGGAACCTAACCATGGGTCCCATCCCCCACTACTGTGCATTTGCAGGTTCTTGGACAGAATGTGGGTAAAAGCACGTTGTGGGGGGGGACCCATAGTTAGGTTCCCAGAGGCGGTTGCAGCGCCAAAGCTCTGATTAGAACAGAGCACTGTGGAGCGTATCTGCCCTCGGCCATTTTTGCATTATCTGATTAGTCCGAGTGTCTGTGAGTGACAGGAAGCGGAACCAATCAGATAATGTTGCACGTGTGTTGCTAGCGCCTAGTCTTCTGCTTATTGATTTTATGAAAGCTGACAAATTTATGCGCCCAGTTAAAGCAGCATGAGTCTACTACTGCTTCACAGACTTAGTAGAGTGCTGCACAGACACATGTATATTGCTGTATATATTGTACAACCTACTCATAAAAGTCAAGGTAGTTCTTCATTTTGAAACAACAGCTTAAACATACAAACTGGAACCCAAACTAGATACTGGGGCCCATTTATCAAGCTCCGAACGGAGCTTGTGGGCCCGTGTTTCTGGCGAGTCTTCAGACTCGCCAGAAACACCAGTTATGAAGCAGCGGTCTAAAGACAGCTGCTCCATAACCTTGTCTGCCTGCTCTGATGAGGCGGACAGGAATTGCTGGAAATCAACCCGATTGAGTACAATCGGGTTGATTGACACCTCCCTGCTGGCGGCCGATTGGCCACGAGTCAGCAGGGGGCGGCGTTGCTGCTGGTGCAATGTTAAATGCGGAGAGCGTATTGCTCTCCGCATTCAGCGAGGTCTTGCAGACATGATCCGCACTGTGGATCAGGTCCGCAAGACCTTTAATAAATAGGTCCCACTGTCTGCAACTAGTGTTATGCACATGGGCAGAGCGGTTTCCATGTTCCAGATGGCAATCAGCAGCCTTGGAAGTAGGCTCTAAAGTTGCTGTTGAGGGTGTTGTGGTGTAGAGAATAAGGTACTTTTGACTTAAATGAATATGAAACGAAATAATTTTATTTTGGGATTCAGACAAAGAATACAATTTAAAATTTACTTCTATTATCAAATTTGCTTTGCTCCCATGATGTGCCTAGATTTAGAGTTGGGCGGTAGCCGTGAAAACCAGCGTTAGAGGCTCCTAACGCTGGTTTTTACCGCCCTCTGGTATTTGGAGTCAGTCAGGAAAGGGTCTAACGCTCACTTTCCAGCCGCAACTTTTCCATACCGCAGATCCCCCTACGCCATTTGCGTATCCTATCTTTTCAATGGGATCTTTCTAACGCCGGTATTTAGAGTCTTGGCTGAAGTGAGCGTTAGAAATCTAACGACAAAACTCCAGCCGCAGAAAAAAGTCAGTAGTTAAGAGCTTTCTGGGCTAACGCCGGTTTATAAAGCTCTTAACTACTGTGCTCTAAAGTACACTAACACCCATAAACTACCTATGTACCCCTAAACCGAGGTCCCCCCACATCGCCGCCACTCGATTAATTTTTTTTAACCCCTAATCTGCCGACCGCCACCTACGTTATCCTTATGTACCCCTAATCTGCTGCCCCTAACACCGCCGACCCCTATATTATATTTATTAACCCCTAACCTGCCCCCCACAACGTCGCCGCCAGCTACCTACAATAATTAACCCCTAATCTGCCGACCGCAAAGCGCCGCCACCTACGTTATCCTTATGTACCCCTAATCTGCTGCCCCTAATACCGCCGACCCCTATATTATATTTATTAACCCCTAATCTGCCCCCCTCAACGTCGCCTCCACCTGCCTACACTTATTAACCCCTAATCTGCCAAGCGGACCGCACCGCTACTATAATAAAGTTATTAACCCCTAATCCGCCTCACTCCCGCCTCAATAACCCTATAATAAATAGTATTAACCCATAATCTGCCCTCCCTAACATCGCCGACACCTAACTTCAATTATTAACCCCTAATCTGCCGACCGAATCTCGCTGCTACTGTAATAAATGGATTAACCCCTAAAGCTAAGTCTAACCCTAACACTAACACCCCCCTAAGTTAAATATAATTTAAATCTAACTAAATAAATTAACTCTTATTAAATAAATTATTCCTATTTAAAGCTAAATACTTACCTGTAAAATAAATCCTAATATAGCTACAATATAAATTATAATTATATTATAGCTATTTTAGGATTTATATTTATTTTACAGGTAACTTTGTATTTATTTTAACTAGGTACAATAGCTATTAAATAGTTAAGAACTATTTAATAGCTAAAATAGTTAAAATAATTACAAAATTACCTGTAAAATAAATCCTAATCTAAGTTACAATTAAACCTAACACTACACGATCAATAAATTAATTAAATAAAATACCTACAATTATCTACAATTAAACCTAACACTACACTATCAATAAATTAATTAATTAATTAATACAATATCTACAAATAAATACAATGAAATAAACTAACTAAAGTACAAAAAATAAAAAAGAACTAAGTTACAAAAAATAAAAAAATATTTACAAACATTAGAAAAATATTACAACAATTTTAAACTAATTACACCTACTATAAGCCCCCTAATAAAATAACAAAGCCCCCCAAAATAAAAAAATGCCTTACCCTATTCTAAATTAAAAAAGTTCAAAGCTCAAAAAAAAAAAAAAAAAAAGTTCAAAGCTCTTTTACCTTACCAGCCCTGAACAGGGCCCTTTGCGGGGCATGCCCCAAAGAATTCAGCTCTTTTGCCTGTAAAAAAAACACATACAATACCCCCCCAACATTACAACCCACCACCCACATACCCCTAATCTAACCCAAACCCCCCTTAAATAAACCTAACACTAAGCCCCTGAAGATCTTCCTACCTTATCTTCACCATGCCAGGTTCACCGATCCGTCCTCGGAAGTCTTGATCCAAGCCTCGGAAGTGTTGATCCAAGCCCAAGCGGGGGGCTGAAGAGTGACGTCCATCCTCGGGCTGAAGTCTGGATCCAAGCGGCGGCTGAAGAAATCCATCATCGGGCTGAAGTCGGAAGTCCATCATCGGGATGAAGTCTTCTATCAAGCAGCATCTTCAATCTTCTTTCTTCCGGAGCGGAGCGGAGCCATCTTCTTCCCAGCCGACGCGGATCCATCCTCTTCTAACGACGCCTACTAGCCGAATGACGGTTCCTTTAAATGACGTCATCCAAGATGGTGTCCGTCGAATTCCGATTGGCTGATAGGATTCTATCAGCCAATCGGAATTAAGGTAGGAAAATTCTGATTGGCTGATGGAATCAGCCAATCAGATTGACCTCGCATTCTATTGGCTGATCGGAACAGCCAATAGAATGCAAGCTCAATCTGATTGGCTGATCGGATCAGCCAATCGGATTGAACTTGAATCTGATTGGCTGATTCCATCAGCCAATCAGAATTTTCCTACCTTAATTCCGATTGGCTGATAGAATCCTATCAGCCAATCGGAATTCGGTCGGCGGTGTTAGGCGCAGCAGATTAGGGGTACATAGCTATAATGTAGGTGGCAGCGGTGTACGGAGCGGCAGATTAGGGGTTAATAATAATATGCAGGGGTCAGCAATAGCGGGGGCAGCAGATTAGGGGTTAATAAGTGTAAGGTTAGGGGTGTTTAGACTCGGGGTACATGTTAGGGTGTTAGGTGCAGACATAGGAAGTGTTTCCGCATAGCAAACAATGGGGCTGCGTTAGGAGCTGAACGCTGCTTTTTTGCAGGTGTTAGGTTTTTTTTCAGCTCAAACAGCCCCATTTTTTTCTATGGGGGAATCGTGCACGAGAACGTTTTTTAAGTTGAAGTTGCGGTAAATATGCTCTACGCTCCTTTTTTGGAGCCTAACGCAGCCATTCTGTGAACTCTAAATACCAGCAGTATTTAAAAGGTGCGGCCAGAAAAAAGCCAGCGTAGCTAACGCACCCCTTTTGGCCGCAAAACTCTAAATCTAGGCGATGGTATTCTCAATTGAAGAGAGGTGTCTAGAGCACTACATGGCAGGACATAGTGCTGCCATCTAGTGCCCTTGCAAATGGATAACATTCTTGCAAAACTGCTGCCATGTAGTGCTGCAGACACATGCACGCTCATAATCTTACATCCCTAATTTTCAGCAAAAGATACCCAGAGAACAAAGAAAATCTGATAATCTAAGTAAATTAGAAATTTGTTTCAAATTGCATGCTCCATCTGAGTCATGAAAGAAACATTTGGGTTTCATGTTTAAAACCATGCACAACTAAAATATTTGTTCTATACAATATAATACCATGTTCTGCAAGTGATGCAGAAAAAATAAGCACTTCTTTTAGTCCCTTGAAGGGACATAAAAAACAACATTTTTCTTTCATGATTCACATAGAGCATACAACTTTACAATTTACTTCTGATATTATAATTTCTTCATTTTCTTGTTATCCTTTGTTGAAAAGCAGGACGGACATTTCAGGAGTGTGCACATGGCTGCAGCAGTATATTGCAGAAGTTTTGCAACAATGCTATACATTAGAAAGTTGACAGCACTGTTTCCTGTCATGTGCACGCTACCTGTCTAGATATCTCTTCCATAAAGAATAACAAGAGAACAAAGCACATTTGACAATAGAAGAAAATTGAAAACTTTAAAAAAAAATTGTATTCTCTATTTGAATCATAAAAGAAAAAAATGTGGGTTTCATGTCCCTTTAAATAGCATGTGTAGATAGAGTGTAGTTTAATCTTGGTTGCTGTTGTGATATAATCTGTATATTAGGGGTACAGTCAGGACAGGTGCTGAGGCGGATTTCCATATTTTACAAGGAAAGCAAATATCAGAAAGGTTTAATGCTATAAATCAATTCTGCTTACGTTACCTGACACTGACTAATTTAATAAGTTGTTACATTACTGCAAATGATGGGAAAAATACATAAAACCTTGGAACCACTGGGAAATGTGATTAAGGAAGGAAATGCAATGAAAGAGATACCTCCATAAGAAATATTTCATAGCCATGTGAGCCCTATTTCTGGGATTTTTTTCCACCCCACTAAAAAACATATTTGTATTTAACAAACCAGGGTTTTGTGTATTTAAAGGACCACTCAATGCAGTAGAATTATATTATTAGCAAGTGCATAATAGAAAGACAATGATTTAACACCTAGGGGCCGATTTAACAATGTGTGTCTGCCTCACATCGAAAAAAGCCAAAAGCATACGCTGTCGGCATTTATCATGGCACAAGCATTTCTTGTGAAATGCTTGTGCAATGCTGCCCCTTGCAGATTCGGGTGTCAATCATCCAATCGGGATGATTGCTATCCTCCACCTCCCCTGCTTCTTAACTTTTGTTTCCGGCGAGCCTAAAGGCTCGCACGGAAACGGCTGAATTTGCAGCTTAATAATTCAGCTCCCTACTCTGAATTTCAAATAAGCAGTTGATTTTTTTCTAACAAATTAATTTTTTTGCTCCCATTGTCCGGCCCCCTGTATCATGTGACAGACATCAAGATTGTGCAAAATTTGAGAATGGAAGTAAATTGGAAAGTGTCTTAAAATTGCTGCTCTGTCTGAATGATAAAAGTTTATTTTGGCTTGAGTGTCCCTTTAACATGCTGATCCATATGCTTAGATATCATGATTATTATCAGTTAAAAAGGAACATTTTAATTTGTTAGATCACCTCATGTAATTTTATCAATGGTGGCCCTGCATTTCTGTGGCCTGGAAGTGGAGTGCAAAAATATAAGCTATATTGTGTGTTAACATCGCTCAAGCATAAACATAAGTGCTTCTATTTTTTTATTCATATTAAAGGGAAAAAGAAATCCCAAAATTTTATTTTATGATTTGGATAGAAAATACAATTTTAAACAACTTTCCAGTTTACTTCTATTATCAAATTTGCTTCATTATCTTGTTATCTTTTGCTGAAGGAACAGCAATGCATTACTGGCAGCTAGCTGAACTCATCTTATTAGCCAATCACAAGAGACAATAATCAGCAGATAGCTCCCACTAGTGTAGGATATGTGCGCATTTATTTTTTTCAAAAATGGATACCATGAGAACGAATCACATTTAGAAAGAGAAGTGAATTTAAAATGACATGATCCATCTGAATCATGTAAGTTTAATTGTGACTCTCCTATCCCCAAAAGTCCAAAGTTATTTTTTATCTTGAGCGATAGTCTAGGGTGTGGTAACATCTGGGTGTCAAATAGCATTGGTGCGTTAAATCCCTCACATATTAGACTTCTAAGGGGATGCACAGTAAAATTAATGTTGGATATCGCTCAAGCAGTAGGCTAATCGTTTGCTAAGCCAATGGTGCATAAGTAGTGGAGTTCTTCATGTAGTTCTGTGCTACCTATAACATAATCTTGTGTGTAACGCGTCCATCGCCGTCGTAAGTTGCGCACGCAGCCTGCAGTGCGAGACAGCTTCAGGAGCTCCAGCTCTCAGCATCTGCCGCATATGGAGCCAGAGCGTGATCGGTGCTCCACCTCCATATGAAGCCAGATACCTGATTGTTACAGACGGTGACACTGTGTGTGTCACCATCTGTAACGATCTTCTGCTGTTGCTGGTGGGAGGTGTGGGCGGGAGGGGGGTGGTGGGTGGACGGCTCAGCAGCGGAGGGGGGAGGGAACGGGAGGGAGTGGGAGTGACGTACTACAGAAGAAAAAAAAAGGACAGAGAGGGATGGGGCAGCTACAAAGGGAAGGGGAGGGAGTGGGAGTGCCCTACTACTTTATCAGAAAGAGAAAAAAAGGACAGGGAGTAGGGTGGCCACCCAGCCGCTATTTTACCGGCACAGCTGGTAATTGGCGATTAGGAGCCGGTGCCGGCATTAGTAAAATACCGGCAATGCAAAAGCCGTTTTTTTTTTTTATTCTTTCTTGCGGCATAGTCTCATGTTATCAGACAACTGATGTGCTGCATTTACAACAGGTTTAAAACGTTTAACAACATCATATGTGAGAAGGAGGGACACTTTTTAAAAACTACAATAAAGGCAGGGATTGCTATTTATGCGCCTGTATGGTAACAGTAGTTACTACAGTTTCCCTATGATTCTGTCCAACAATAAAAAATAGTTCTTTAAATAAAACGTGTAAAACTGGTAAACCTTGTTTAAGATACCGCACATAAGCATTTCCTTGCTGCGGTAGCGTTCAAAGCATTTAGCAGTCGTCTCCAAGGCAGAGACAAGGTTAAGTTATTAATGTGAAGCCTCGCTCTTACTACATCCCATGGGCTGAGCCATACCCAGGCTAGGCTTTGGCTGTGTCAGTTTCTCCCCTGCTAGCAATGACTGTAGAAGAAGCAGAGGGTCCGGTGTACCCGGCTGGGGAAGATAATGTGGAGGTTACCCCTTTTAATCCATTCCTGCATGAGTTTCAGCCAGAGGGATTCTGGCAAAAAGCTAGTGTGAGATATTTTAGGGAAATGGAAAAATTATAAATATTTGGGGGGCTTGTGAAATCGTAAAAATATTTTCAGTGAGGTAGCATGATTAACCTATTGTGTGTTAGTTGTGCGATGCCCTCTTTAAGTGGGCATGGAGTTTAGGAAGAGGGGCACTGCAAGGACTTTCTAGTAATCAATGCTCATTATCAGTTAGCTAGTGTTTTATAAATGTTACTGCAGCCTTTTTATGGGAAACATTCACCTAGATTACGAGTTTTGTCGGTAAAGCTGTGCGTGGCTAACGAGCATTTTTCCCCCACCGCTCACCTACAGTAACGCTGGTATTACGGGTTTTTTTAAACCCGGCGTTAGCCGCAGAAAAGTGAGAGAAGAGCAAAATTTTGCTCCACATCTCACCTCAATACCAGCGCTGCTTATGGTAGCGGTGAGCTGGCTAAACGTGCTCATGCACGATTTCCCCATAGGAATCAATGGGGCAGAGCCGGCTGCAAAAAAGCAGTGTTCAGCTCTTAACGCAGCTCCATTGATTCCTAAGGGGAAATAAAATTTATGTCTACACCTAACACCCTAACATGAACCCCGAGTCTAAACACCCCTAATCTTATACTTATTAACCCCTAATCTGCCGTCCCCGACATCGCCGACACCTACATTATATTATTAACCCCTAATCTGCCGCTCCGGACACCGCCGCCACCTACATTATACTTATGAACCCCTAATCTGCTGCCCCCAATCTCGCTGCAACCTACCTACACTTCTTAACCCCTAATCTGCCGCCCACAACGTCGCCGCCACTAAAATAAAGTTATTAACCCCTAAACCGCTGTACTCCCACATAGCAAACACTAGATAAATTTTATTAACCCGTAATCTGCCATCCCTAACATCGCCGCCACCTACCTACATTTATTAATCCCTAATCTGCCGCCCCCAACGTTGCCACAACTATATTAAATGTATTAACCCCTAAATCTAACTCTAACCCTAACCCTAACACCCCCCTAACTTAAATATAATTTAAATAAATATAAATAAAATTACTACAATTAACTAAATAATTCCTATTTAAAACTAAATATTTACCTATAAAATAAACCCTAAGCTAGCTACAATATAACTAATAGTTACATTGTATCTATTTTAGGGTTTATTTTCATTTTACAGGCAACTTTGTATTTATTTTAACTAGGTACAATAGTTATTAAATAGTTATTAACTATTTAATAGCTACCTAGATAAAATAAATACAAATTTACCTGTAAAATAAAAATAAACATAAGTTACAATTACACCTAACACTACACTATAATTAAATTAATTCCCTAAACTAACTACAATTAAATACAATTGTAAAAAATTATCTAAAGTACGAAAAAAACAAACACTAAATTACAGAAAATAATAAAATAATTACAATTTTTTTAAACTAATTACACCTAATCTAATCCCCCTAATAAAATAAAAAAGCCCCCCAAAATAATAAAAATCTCTACCCTATACTAAATCACAAATAGCCCTTAAAAGGGCTTTTTGCGGGGGAATTTCCCCAAAGTAATCAGCTCTTTTACCTGTAAATAAAAATACAATACTTCCCAACATTAAAACCCACCACCCACACACCCAACCCTACTCTAAAACCCACCCAATCCCCCCTTAATAAAACCTAACACTAACCCCTTGAAGATCACCCTACATTGAGATGTTTTCACCCAACCGGGCAGATGTAGTCCTCCAGACGGCCAGAAGTCTTCATCCTATCCGAGCAGAAGAGGTCCTCCAGATGGGCAGAAGTCTTCATCCAGACGGCATCTTCTATCTTCATCCATCCGGAGCGGAGCGGGTCCATCTTCAAGACATCCGATGCGGAGCATCTTTTTCCTTCCGACGACTAACACTGGCTGATCCAATCAGCCAATAGGATTGAGCTTGCATTCTATTGGCTGATTGGATCAGCCAATAGGATTGAACTTCAATCCTATTGGCTGATTGCATCAGCCAATAGGATTTTTTCTACCTTAATTCCGATTGGCTGATAGAATTGCATCAGCCAATCGGAATTGAAGGGACGCCATCTTGGATGACATCACTTAAAGATACCGTCATTTAGTGTTAGTCGTCAGAAGGAAGAGGATGCTCCATGTCGGGTGTCTTGAAGATGGACCCGCTCCGGATGGATGAAGATAGAAGATGCCGTCTGGATGAAGACTTCTGCCCGTCTGGAGGACCTCTTTTGCCTGGATAGGATGAAGACTTCTGGCCGTCTGGAGGACCACTTCTGCCCGGTTGGGTGAAGACGTCTCAAGGTAAGGTGATCTTCAAGGGGTTAGTGTTAGGTTTTATTAAGGGGGATTGGGTGGGTTTTAGAGTAGGGTTGGGTGTGTGGGTGGTGGGTTTTAATGTTGGGGGGGTATTGTATTTTTTTACAGGTAAAAGAGCTGATTACTTTGGGGCAATGCCCTGCAAAAAGCCCTTTTAAGGGCTATTTGTAATTTAGTATAGGGTAGGGATTTTTATTATTTTGGGAGGCTTTTTTATTTTATTAGGGGGATTAGATTAGTTAATTAATTAATTAGTTAATTTAGTTAATTAAAGTTATTTTATTTAGATTATTTTAAATTATATTTAAGTTAGGGGGTGTTAGGGTTAGGGTTAGACTTAGGTTTAGGGGTTAATACATTTAATATAGTTGCGGCTTTTTTATTTTATTAGGGGGATTAGATTAGGTGTAATTAGTTTTAAATTTTTTTTAATTATTTTATTATTTTCTGTAATTTAGTGTTTTTTTTTCGTAATTTAGATAATTGTATTTAATTGTAGTTAGTTTAGGGAATTAATTTAATTATAGTGTAGTGTTAGGTGTAATTGTAACAGGTTTATTTTTATTTTACAGGTAAATTTGTATTTATTTTAGCTAGGTAGCTATTAAATAGTTACTAACTATTTAATAACTATTGTACCTAGTTAAAATAAATACAAAGTTGCCTGTAAAATAAAAATAAACCCTAAGCTAGCTACAATGTAACTATTAGTTATATTGTAGCTAGCATAGGGTTTATTTTATAGGTAAGTATTTAGTTCTAAATAGGAATAATTTAGTTAATTAAAGTTATTTTATTTAGATTATTTTAAATTATATTTAAGTTAGGGGGTGTTAGGGTTAGGGTTAGACTTAGGTTTAGGGGTTAATACATTTAATATAGTTGCGGCGACGTTGGGGGCAGCAGATTTGGGGTTAATAAATGTAGGTAGGTGTCAACGATGTTAGGGACGGCAGATTAGGGTTTAATAAAATGTACCTAATGTTTGCGAGGTGGGAGTGCGGCAGTTTAGGGGTTAGTATATTTATTTAAGTGGCGGCGATGTCCGGTCGGCAGATTAGGGTTTGCGATGTGGGGGGGGGCCTCGGTTTAAGGGTTAATAGGTAGTTTATGGGTGCTAGTGTACTTTTTAGCACTTTAGTTAAGAGTTTTATGTTACGGTGTTAGCCCATAAAACTCTTAACTACTGACTTTTAAATGCGGTAGGAGTCTTGACAGGAGAGGTTGTACCGCTCACTTTTTCCAAGACTCGTAATACCGGCGTTAGGAAAATCCCATTGAAAAGATAGGATACGCAATTGACGTAAGTAGATTTGCCGTATGTTTAAGTCGCGGAAAAAAAGTGAGCGGTACACCTGTACTTGCAAGACTCGTAATACCAGCGTTAGGAAAAAAGCAGCGTTGGGACCTCTCAACGCTGCTTTTTTAAGGCTAATGCAAAACTCGTAATCTAGGTGTAAATTTTCCATGATGCTGAGACACTCTTTATGCTGTCTGAGTATCATGGGAAATGTAGTTCCAAAACATCTGGGGGCCCAAGGTTGCTGACCCCCGATAGTAACTGAGGTGTAATTTCATATTAAGATATATTGTGTAACCTGTACAGAGGAGCCTGAGGCTCAATCTCATAGGGGCATGCAACATTTAGTGAATCTGCCTCTTTTGTAGCTCTGTCCTTTTGTGGCTCTTCCCTCACCCATGGCCGGTATTTTTTTGAGGAAAAGGTGGCAACCCTAACAGGGAGGGATAGGGCAGCTACACTACAGAAAAGGGGTTTGCGGTGGGGGGATAAATGGTGATGGGGGCGTGGTGAGACCACTACACTACAGAAAAAAATAAAATAAAAAAAGAAGAGAAAAAAAGGGGTTTAAAGGTACTGGTAGACAGCTGCCAGTACCTAAGATGGTAAGAGAGGGGGGCAATAGAGGGGGGAGGGTTAGAGAGCTGTTTGAGAGGGGATCAGGGAAAGAGGGATAGGGACAGAAGGATAGGGACAGAGGTATAGGGACAGGGACAAAGGTATAGGGACAAAAATAGAGGGATAGTGACAGAGGGATAGGGACAGAAGGATAGGGACAGAGGGACAGAAGGATAGGTACAGAGGGATAAGGACAGAGGGCTAGGGACAGAAAGATAGGGACAGAAGGATAGGGACAGAAAGATAGGGACAGAAGGATAGGGACAGAGAGATAGGGACAGAAGGATAGGGACCAAGGGATAGGGACAGAGGGATAGGGACAGGGATAGGGACAGAAGGATAGGGACCGAGGGATAGAGACAGAAGGATAGGGACAGAGAGATAGGGACAGAGGAATAGGGACAGAGGAATAGGGGCAGGGATAGAGACAGAAGTATAGGGACAGGGATAGAGACAGAAGGACAGGGACAGAAGGATAGGGACAGAGGGATAGGGACAGAAGGATAGGGACAGAGGGATAGGGACAGGGATAGAGACACAAGGACAGGGATAGAGGGATAGGGAAAGAGGGACGGGGCAAAGGGATAGGGAAAAAGGGACGGGGCAGAGGGATAGGGAAAAAGGGACGGGGCAGAGGGATAGGGAAAGGAAGGGATAGGGACAGAGGGATAGGGATAAAGTGATAGGGGCAGAGGAATATGGATAGAGGGGTAGGGACCGAGGAATAGGGGCAGAGGTATAGGGATAGAGGAACAGGGACAGAGAAATAGGGACAGGGATAAAGGGATAGGGACAGAAGGATAGGGATAGAAGGATAGGGATAGAGGGATAGGGACAGGGACAGAGGGATAGGGACAGAGGGATAAGGCCAGAGGGATAGGGATAGAGGGATAGGGACAGGGATAGATCTGCTGCGGAATCTGTTGGCGCTCTATAAATAACCAATAGCAATAATAATAATAGATGGATAGGGATAGATGGACCTCACTTTAAAAAAATAGACTGCCCTCTGGGCAGGCTTATCGCCTAGTACTATTAATAATTCTGTTTTGCTTCAAGTCTTAAAAAGTGATACATTTTACTGTGGTATTTTGGATTATGTGTTATACTTTGCACAAGGTTGCACAAGCTATAATGCACCCTGCGCTATTCATTGCACTCCATTTGTAATCTAGCACTTAACATTTTCTAAGGCATTACAACTCACAACTTGTAATATGCTCCCTGAACTATATATTAAAAGTAAAGTGTATGGCAAAAAAAAAAATTCAACTGTGTTAAGATGCTTTGTTTACATATTTAAACAACCACTTGTAAAATCAGATTGTGCATAAGGGATTAAATGCCTAGAAGGTTGATAACGGGTAGCCTTTCCATACCCAAATCTTACTCCAATAACACTCATCGACAAATATATGGAGGTTGAGATCATCACTGGCCATATTTATGAAATAATAATAATAACATCTAATCGACTAGAAGCTGCAAGTGAGTCCCTACTCTTCTCAAACCATGAGAGGTCAGTGGTCCCCCTATGCCCACAGTCTGTGAGATGGTCTGACCCCCTATTACTGTATATAGTGACACTGTTTAACCCCCAGTACTGTATATAGTGAGTGACACAGTCTGTAATCTGCCGGTGAGATGGCTTGCCTGACCCTACCCGCCCCAGTACTTTATAAAGTGACCACAGTAGTCAGTGACATGGTACAGCCCCCCCGTACTGTATATAGTTGTGCTGTATAGACTGACACTGTTTACCCCGGCCCCCCATGCTGTTGTAACAAGGTCTGTCATTTGCTGGTTCCACAAACATACACACACACACATACATGCATGCATAAATACACACACAGTCACATACATACATACACACACACATAAACACCAATGGGTAAAACAGAAACACTAACCCCTGTAGTCAGAGAAACTAGTAAAGCATCATGTCACACTCACATGATATCAGTGCAGGCAGTGGCAGGTCAATGTTTTTTATTGAAAAAAATAATAATAATAATTTTTTATTTTTTTTAAGCTGGGCCCTCAATCTCAGGGGCCCAGTAGCAGTTGCGACCTCTGCACCCCCTGTAGTTTCGCCCCTGACTCCAGGCTCCAACCTGAAGCATCTCCCCCCTCAGCCTGGGCTATTACCCTGCCTTTTCCCCTATTCAGGCCTAGCAGGCCACAACCTTCCACCACTAGATTGTACATGCTCAACCTGTAAGGGGACCTCCACTCCACTAGGCCGCACAAGCCAAATAAAACAGAGGTGAGCCAAAAAATGAAGAAACGTGGTCTTACCAAAGGCAAGTTGAAGTTCGACTAACCAGGCCCACGCCACAATGTAGCTCAGCAACCCTAAGGAAGCCATTTTCTCATGCCACAGTACAAAACTCAAGGGTAGGGGGGTGGGAACACGATCTTCGATGGAACAGAAGAGGCCTGAAAGATGTTGTAACCTGCATATAACCCAGGTAAGACCTCCCCTCACAACGTAACTTTGTTCCTATCCTCTCTCTAACCTCCTGGCCTTAACCCTTAACTCTATGCTTTGTGAAATGTTGCAAAAAATATAACACACATCTGCTATTGATTGTGTCCAACTTGTGTTTAACTCCTGCAAGTTAGAGTACTGCTTGGGAGCCAGATAACTGCTTTTCCCAAGTGGAAAAGGCCTGTGACCCACTTCTTCAACTGATGCAGCCAAGGCCACGAAATGCCATCAGGGCCTTTTTAACCTCCTTCATCTTGGAATACCTCCTGGATATATTAGAAGGTTATCAAGGTCAAGGCATTGAGAAATGCTAGTGAGAGTGAGCACTTGCTGGATTCTAGACCAAGGATTGAGTGAAATTTTAGAGAAGACATTTTTTTTCAAAGTGCCCTTTCTGTTATTTTTATAATTATGGTGTAAACCCCAACTAAAAATGAACTAGATAGATTGCTCTATTCCAGTGTTTCTAAACTGGTGTGAAGTGCCACCAAGAAAGCCAGAGGTGTGCCGCCAAATGTTGATGGTAAAAAATATTTTCAGACAAATTATAGCGCAACTTTCCTAATTTAGACAGTTGTATGAGTATTAAAAACTTTCACCAGCCAAATATTTATGTAACGTTGGTTTATTTTACTGCAAATGCTAATTAAAGTGCCACTAATCCACCAACTATAAAATCATTAAGTACCTTTGGCTGTTTGGGTTAACGTGATGGGTAATGATTGTCTGGCATGAGAGCCTGACCTAGAATCATGAATGATTAATATAAATGGTGTGTTTGGATTAGGCTTGATGTCTCGTAAGAGGTGAGACATTTTTTAATGAGTCCATGTCACCAAGTTAAAAATATATTTCAAAATTAGACACTTGGTGCTGTCACATTTTTCATTTTTGTCATGTCTTAGTATAGCAAAATATCAGCTAGATTACGAGTTTGGCATTATGAGTGAAAAAGCGGCGTTATGCCCATAACACTTCATTTTCCCTAATGCTGCTATTACGAGTCTTGTCGGTATAGGTGTACCGCACACCTTTTAGCCTGTCACGCAACGTCAGTACCACACTTTTAAAAAAGTCCTTTTTCAGTGGGACTCCCATAGTGCTGGTATTACAAGTTTGCCTGGGAGGCCAAAAAGCGAGCGGTACACTATAACCACAAGTTCCGTACTGCCAACTAAAGTCATGAGTTATGAGTTTTATGTCACAAAGCTGTACCATAAAACTCATAACTAAAGTGTTAAAAAGTACACTAACACCCATAAACTACCTACAGGGAGTGCAGAATTATTAGGCAAATTAGTATTTTGACCACATCATCCTCTTTATGCATGTTGTCTTACTCCAAGCTGTATAGGCTCGAAAGCCTACTACCAATTAAGCATATTAGGTGATGTGCATCTCTGTAATGAGAAGGGGTGTGGTCTAATGACATCAACACCCTATATCAGGTGTGCATAATTATTAGGCAACTTCCTTTCCTTTGGCAAAATGGGTCAAAAGAAGGACTTGACAGGCTCAGAAAAGTCAAAAATAGTGAGATATCTTGCAGAGGGATGCAGCACTCTTAAAATTGCAAAGCTTCTGAAGCGTGATCATCGAACAATCAAGCGTTTCATTCAAAATAGTCAACAGGGTCTCAAGAAGCGTGTGGAAAAACCAAGGCGCAAAATAACTGCCCATGAACTGAGAAAAGTCAAGTGTGCAGCTGCCAAGATGCCACTTGCCACCAGTTTGGCCATATTTCAGAGCTGCAACATCACTGGAGTGCCCAAAAGCACAAGGTGTGCAATACTCAGAGACATGGCCAAGGTAAGAAAGGCTGAAAGACGACCACCACTGAACAAGACACACAAGCTGAAACGTCAAGACTGGGCCAAGAAATATCTCAAGACTGATTTTTCTAAGGTTTTATGGACTGATGAAATGAGAGTGAGTCTTGATGGGCCAGATGGATGGGCCCGTGGCTGGATTGGTAAAGGGCAGAGAGCTCCAGTCCGACTCAGACGCCAGCAAGGTGGAGGTGGAGTACTGGTTTGGGCTGGTATCATCAAATATGAGCTTGTGGGGCCTTTTTGGGTTGAGGATGGAGTCAAGCTCAACTCCCAGTCCTACTGCCAGTTTCTGGAAGACACCTTCTTCAAGCAGTGGTACAGGAAGAAGTCTGCATCCTTCAAGAAAAACATGATTTTCATGCAGGACAATGCTCCATCACACGCGTCCAAGTACTCCACAGCGTGGCTGGCAAGAAAGGGTATAAAAGAAGAAAATCTAATGACATGGCCTCCTTGTTCCCCTGATCTGAACCCCATTGAGAACCTGTGGTCCATCATCAAATGTGAGATTTACAAGGAGGGAAAACAGTACACCTCTCTGAACAGTGTCTGGGAGGCTGTGGTTGCTGCTGCACGCAATGTTGATGGTGAACAGATCAAAACACTGACAGAATCCATGGATGGCAGGCTTTTGAGTGTCCTTGCAAAGAAAGGTGGCTATATTGGTCACTGATTTGTTTTTGTTTTGTTTTTGAATGTCAGAAATGTATATTTGTGAATGTTGAGATGTTATATTGGTTTCACTGGTAAAAATAAATAATTGAAATGGGTATATATTTGTTTTTTGTTAAGTTGCCTAATAATTATGCACAGTAATAGTCACCTGCACACACAGATATCCCCCCTAAAATAGCTATAACTAAAAACAAACTAAAAACTACTTCCAAAACTATTCAGCTTTGAAATTAATGAGTTTTTTGGGTTCATTGAGAACATGGTTGTTGTTCAATAATAAAATGAATCCTCAAAAATACAACTTGCCTAATTATTCTGCACTCCCTGTATTAACCCCTAAACCGAGGCCCTCCCGCATTGCAAACACTATAATAAATTTATTAACCCCCTAATCTGCCGCTCCGGACATCGCCGCCACTATTAAAATGTATTAACCTCTATTCAGCCACTCCCCGACATCGTTGCCACTATAATAAAGCTATTAACCCCTAAACATGAGCTGCTATTACGAGTCTTGTCGGTATAGGTGTACCGCACACCTTTTAGCCTGTCACGCAACGTCAGTACCGCACTTTTAAAATAGTCATTTTTCAGTGGGACTCCCATAGTGCTGGTATTACAAGTTTGCCTGGGAGGCCAAAAAGTGAGCGGTACACTATAACCACAAGATCCGTACCGCCATCTAAAGTCATAAGTTATGAGTTTTACTTTACAAATCTGTACCATAAAACTCATAACTAAAGTGTTAAAAAGTACACTAACACCCATAAACTACCTATTAACCCCTAAACCGAGGCCCTCATGCATCGCAAACACTAAAATAAAATTATTAACCCCTAATCTGCTGCTCCTGACGTCGCCAGCACTTAAAAAATTATTAACCCCTATTACGCCGCTCCCAGACATCGTCACCACTATAATAATCCTATTAACCCCTAAACCGCCGCCCTCCCGCATCACAAACACTATTTAAAGATTATTAACCCCTAATCTGCCGTCTGCCCACACCGTCGCTATAATAAACCTATTAACCCCTAAACAGCAAGCCCCCAAAACGAGATATACAAAAAAAACTATTAACCCCTAAACCGAAAGCCCCCCACAATGAAATATACTAAAATAAACTATTAATCCCTAAACATAACACCACCCTAACTTTATATTAAAATTACAATTTCCCTATCTTAAAATCAATTTTAACTTACCTGTCAAATTAAATAAATTAATTTTAAACTAACAATTAAACTAAGATAATTATTAAACTACAATTAAACTAACTACCAATTAAATAAAACTAAACTACACATTAAAAAAATCCTAACACTACTCTAAAAATTACAAAAAGTATCTAATTACAAACAAAAAAACTAAATTACAAAAAAAAAACAAATCCCTATCAAAATAAAAAAGCCCCCCCAAAATAAAAAAAAACCCTAGCCTACAATAAAGGGCCTTTTGTGGGGCATTGCCCCAAAGATATCTTTTACCTGTAAAAAAAAATACAAACACCCCCCAACAGTAAAACCCACCACCCCCCACAACCAACCCCCCAAATAAAATAACTATCTAAAAAAACCTAAGCTCCCCTTTCCCCTTAAAAGGGCATTTGTATAGGCATTGCCCTTAAAAGGGCATTTAGCTCTCTTACATGCCCAGACCATAAACTAAAAATAAAACCCACCCAAAAAAACACTTAAAAAACAATAATTATGTAAGAACTTACCTGATAAATTCATTTCTTTCATATTGGCAAGAGTCCATGAGCTAGTGACGTATGGGATATACAATCCTACCAGGAGGGGCAAAGTTTCCCAAACCCCAAAATGCCTACAAATACACTCCTCACCACACCCACAATTCAGTTTAACGAATAGCCAAGTAGTGGGGTGATAGAAAAAAGGAGTAAAAAGAATCATAAAATAAACTGAAAATATAATTGTGCTTTATACAAAAAAACATGACCACCATAAAAAGGGTGGGTCTCATGGACTCTTGCCAATATGAAAGAAATAATTTATCAGGTAAGTTCTTACATAAATTATGTTTTCTTTCATGTAATTGGCAAGAGTCCATGAGCTAGTGACGTATGGGATAGTAATACCCAAGATGTGGAACTCCACCGAAGAGTCACTAGAGAGGGAGGGATAACATAAAAACAGTCATTTTCTGCTGAAAAAAATTAAATCCACAACCAAAAAAATAAGTTTTTCTCATAATTGAAAAGAAAAAAACTTAAAACATAAGCAGAGGAATCAAACTGAAACAGCTGCCTGAAGAACTTTTCTACCAAAAACTGCTTCCGAAGAAGCAAATACATCAAAACGGTAGAATTTAGTAAATGTATATAAAGAAGACCAAGTCGCTGCTTTGCAAATCTGATCAACTGAAGCTTCATTCTTAAAAGCCTATGAAGTGGAGACTGATCTAGTAGAATGAGCTGTGATTCTCTGAGGTGGGGCCTGACCCAACTCCAAATAAGCCTTATGAATCAAAAGCTTTAACCAAGATGCCAAGGAAATGGCAGAAGGTTTCTGACCTTTCCTATAACCAGAAAAGACAACAAATAGACTAGAAGTCTTCCTGAAATCTTTAGTAGCTTCAACATAATATTTCAAAGCTCTTACAACATCCACAGAATGTAAGGATCTCTCAAAATAATTCTTAGGATTAGGAGGGGGACAACAATTTCCCTATTAATGTTGTTAGAATTCACAACTTTAGATAAAAACTGCCTTATCTTGATGAAAAATCAGAAAAGGTGACTCACAAGAAAGAGCAGATATTTCAGAAACTCTTCTAGCAGAAGAGATAGCCAAAAGGAACAACACTTTTCAAGAAAGTAGTTTAATATCCAAAGAATGCATAGGCTCAAAAGGAGGAGCCTGTGAAGCTTTCAAAACCAAATTAAGACACCAAGGAGGAAAGATTGATTTAATGACAGGCTTGATACTGACCAAAACCTGAACAAAACAGTGAATATCAGGAAGCTTAGCAATCTTTCTGTGAAATAAAACAGAAAGAGTAGAGATTTGTCCCTTCAAGGAACTTGCAGACAAACCTTTATCCAAACCATCCTGAAGAAACTGTAAAATTCTAGGAATTCTAAAAGAATGCAAGGAGAATTTATGAGAACACCACCATGAAATATAAGTCTTCCAAACTCAATAATAAATCTTCCTAGAAACAGATTTACGAGCCTGTAACACAGTATCAATCAATGAAACCTCTATGACTAAGCACTAAGCGTTCAATTTCCATACCTTCAAATTCAATGATTTGAGATCCTGATGGAAAAACGGTCCTTGAGACTGAAGGTCTGGTCTTAAAGGAAGTGGCCAAGGTTGACAACTGGACATCCGGACAAGGTCCGCATACCAAAACCTGTGAGGCCATGCTGGTGCTACCAGAAACACAAACAAATGTTCCATGATGATCTTGGAGATCACTCTTGGAAGAAGAACTAGAGGCGGAAAAGATATAAGCAGGTTGGTAAAACCAAGGAACTGCTAACGCATCCACTGACTCCGCCTGAGGATCCCTGGACCTGGACAGGTACCTGGGAGGTTTCTTGTTTAGATGGGAAGCCATAAGATCTATTTCTGGAAGATCCCACATCTGAACAATCTGAAAAAACACATCTGGATTGAGAGACCACTCCCCTGGATGTAAAGTCTGACGGCTGAGATAATCCACTTCCCAATTGTCTACCACAGAAATTAGACAAGAGTTAGATTCTGCCCAAGAAAGTATCCAGGATACTTCTTTCATAGCTAGGGGACTGCGAGTCCCACCCTGATGATTGACATATGCCACAGTTGTGATATTGTCTGTCTGAATGGTTCTCTCTTCAACAGAGGCCAAACCTGAAGAGCCCTGAAAATAGCATGGAGTTCCAAAATATTGATTGGTAACCTCGCCTCTTGAGATTTCCAAACCCCTTGTGCTGTCAGAGATCCCCAGACAGCTCCCCAACTTGAAAGACTTGCATCTGTTGTGATTACAGTCCAGGTTGGACGAACAAAAGAGGCCCCTTGAATTATACGGTGGTGATTTAACCACCAAGTCAGAGAAAGTTGAACATTGGGATTTAAGGCTATTAATTGTGATATATTTGTATAATACCTGCACCACTGATTCAGCATACAAAGGAGGAGAGGTCTCATATGAAAACAAGCAAAGGGGATCTCGTCCGATGCTGCAGTCATGAGACCTAAAACCTCCATGCACATAGCCACTGAAGGGAATGATTGAGACTGATGGTTCTGACAGGCTGAAACCAATTTCATTTGTCTCTTTTCTGTTAGAGACAGAGTCATGGACACTGAATCTATCTGGAAACCTAAAAAGGTGACCCTTGTCTGAGGAAACAAGGAACTTTTTGGTAAATTGATCCTCCAACCATGTCTTTGAAGAAACAACAATAGTTGATTCATGTGAGATTCGGCAAAATGTAAACACTGAGCTAGTACCAAGATATTGTCCAAATAAGGAAACACGGCAATACCCTGTTCTCTGATTACAGAGAGTAGGGCACCGAGAATTTTTGAAAACATTCTTAGAGCTGTCGCTAGGCCAAATGCAAGTGCGACAAACTGGTAATGCTTGTCTAGAAAAGAGAATCTCAGAAATAGATAGTGGTCTGGATGAATCGGAGTATGAAGATATGCATCCTGTAAGTCTATCGTGGACATATAATGCCCTTGCTGAACAAAAGGCAGAATAGTCCTTATAGTCACCATTTTGAAAGGTGGCACTCTTACAAAACAGTTCAAAATTTTCAGATCCAGAACTGGCCTGAATGAATTTTCTTTCTTTGGGACAATGAATAGAATTGAATAAAACCCCAGACTGAAAGCTCTAGCTCTGAAACACACTTCAGAAAATCAGGAGCCTTCACTGGATTTGCTGGAACGCGAGAGAGAAAAAATCTTCTCTACTCTGAATCCTATTCCATATCCTTGAGAGACAATGCTCTGAATCCATTGATTTTGGACAGAATCTGCCCAAATGTTTTGGACAAATTTTAATCTGCCCCCCACCAGCTGAGCTGGAATGAGGGCCGCACCTTCATGCAGACTTGGGGGCTGGTTTTGGTTTCTTAAAAGGCTTGGATTTATTCCAACTTGAAGAGGGTTTCCAATTGGAACCAGATTCTTTGGGGGAAGGATTGGCTTTCTGTTCCTTATTCTGTCGAAAAGAATGAAAACGATTAGAAGCTTTAGATTTACCCTTAGATCTTTTATCCTGAGGTAAAAAATCTCCCTTCCCCCCAGTAACAGTTGAAATAATTGAATCCAACTGAGAACAAAATAAATTGTTACCTTGGAAAGAAAGAGATAGTAATCTAGACTTAGATACCGTGTCAGCATTCCAATATTTGAGCCACAAAGCTCTTCTAGCTAAAATAGTTAAATACATAGATTTAACATCAATTTTGATGATATAAAAAATAGCATCACAGATAAAATGATAAGCATGTTGAAGCAAGCGAACAATGCTAGACAAATCAGGATCTGTTTCCTGTTGTGCTAAACTTTCCAACCAAAAAGTTGATGTAGCTGCAACATCAGCCATAGAAATGGCAGGCCTGAGAAGATAGCCTTAGATAAGATTCAAGTTTCCTATATAAAGGGTCCTTAAAGGAAGTACTATCTTCCATAGGGATAGTAGTACGTTTGGCAAGAGTAGAGATAGCCCCATCAACTTTGGGGATTTTTTCCCAAAACTCCAATCTAATTGCTGGCAAAGGATACAACCTTTTAAACCTAGCAAAAGGAATGAAAGAAGTACCAGGCCTATTCCATTCCTTTAAAATCATATCAGAAATAGCATCAGGAATTGGAAAAACCTCTGGAGTAACCACAGGAGGTTTATATACAGAATTTAAATGTTTACTAGTTTTAATATCAAGAGGACTAGTTTCCTCAATATCCAAAGTAATCAACACCTCTTTTAACAAGGAATGAATATACTCCATCTTAAAGAGATAAGTAGATTTGTCAGTGTCAATATCTGAGGTAGGATCTTCTGAATCAGATAGATCCTAATCAGAGGAGGATAAATCAGTATGTTGTCGGTCATTTGAAATTTCATCAACTTTATGAGAAGTTTTAAAAGACCTTTTAAGTTTATTAGAAGGCGGAATAGCAGACAAAGCCTTCTGAATTGCATCAGCAATAAAATCTTTTATATTCAAAGGGATATCATGTACATTAGATGTTGAAGGAACAACAGACATTGTACTAGTACTGATGGATACATTCTCTGCATGTAAAAGCTTATCATGACAACTGTTACATACTACTGCTGGAGATATAATTTCCGCTAATTTACAACAGCAGGAATCCAACAGTGGTTTCTGAGACAGAATCAGATTGAGACATCTTGCTAATGTAAGAGAAAGAACAACATATAAAGCAAAATTATCAATTTCCTTATATAGCAGTTTCAGGAATGGGAAAAAAATGCAAACAGCATAGCCCTCTGAGCATAGAAAAAGGCAAGAGGCATATAGGAAGTGGGGTTTAAATAATTAAATTATTTGGCGCCAAGTATGACGCGCAACGCAAAATGAAATTTTTTGGCACTAACAACATCTGGAAATGACGCAACTTGCATCATGGCAGACGCAACCTTGTGCAAGGAACCTGGCGCCAACTAAGATGCCGGAAATGGCGAATTTGCGTCACCGAACATACCTTTGCGTCAAAAAAATTCTCGCGGCAAGAATGACGCAATAAATATTAGCATTTTGCGGCCTCGCTAGCCTAATTTTGCTCGCGAAAATGAATGAAAACAGTCAATTTTGAAGAAAAGACTAAACCCCATGTAAGAAAAAATAACTTCCTAAATATGTTTTCCCAATTTTGAAACTGATAGTCTGCAAAAGGAAATATACATAAACCTAACTCATGGCAAATATATGTACAATACATATATTTAGAACTTTACATTAATACATAATGTGCCAAACCATAGCTGAGAGTGTCTTAAGTAATGAAAACATACTTACCGAAAGACACCCATTCACATATAGCAGATAGCCAAACCAGTACTGAAACAGTTATCAGTAGAGGTAATGGAATATGAGAGTATATCGTCGATCTGAAAAGGGAGGTAGGAGATGAATCTCCACGACCAATAACAGAGAACCTATGAAAAGATTTCCCACGAGGCAAACCATAGCATTCAATATAGCATCCCTTCACATCCCTCTGTCATTCACTGTACTCTGAGAGGAACCGGGCTTCAAAATGCTGAGAAGCGTATATCACAGAAGAAAATCAAGCACACACTTACTTCACCACCTCCATAGGGAGGCAAAATTTATAAAACTGAATTGTGTGTGTGGTGAGGGGTGTATTTGTAGGCATTTTGGGGTTTGGGAAACTTTGCCCCTCCTGGTAGGATTTTATATCCCATACGTCACTAGCTCATGGACTCTCTGCAATTACATGAAAGAAAACCTAACACTAACCCCCGTTGATCCACTTACAGTTTTTGAAGTCCTGCTTGAAGGATCCATCCAGCCGGCAAAGTCCTCATCCATGCGGCAAGAAGTCTTCCTCCAGACAGCCTCTTCCATCTTCATCCAGCCGGCAAAGTCCTCATCCAGGCGGCAAGAAGTCTTCATCCAGACGGCAACTTCTATCTTCATCCATCTGGCATGGAGTGGGTCCATCCTGAAGACATCTGGCACGGAGCATCCTCTTCATACGGTCTCCGCCGTACACTGGAAGTTCAATGCAAGTTACGTCATCCAAGATGGCGTCCCTTGCATTTCTATTGGCTGAAAGATTTCAATCAGCCAATAGGATTAGAGCTGCTAGAATCCTATTGGCTGTTCCAATCATCCAATAGGATTTTGGCAGCTCTAATCCTATTGATTGAAATCTTTCAGCCAAAAGGAATGCAAAGGACGTCATCTTGGATGACGTCACTTGCATTGAAGTTCCAGTTTAAGGCGGCGGCCGTATGAAGAGGATGCTCCGCGCCGGATGTCTTCAGAATGGACCCGCTCTGCGCCGGATGGATGAAGATAGAAGATGCCGTCTGGAAGAAGACTTCTTGCCGCATGGATGAGGACTTCACCAGCTGGATGAATCCTTCAAGTGGAACTTCAAGAACTGTAAGTGATCGTCGGGGGTTAGTGTTTTTTTTAAGGGTTTTTTTGGGTGGGTTTTTTGGGTTTAGTTATTTTATTTGGGGGGGATTTTACTGTTGGGGGGGTGTTTGTATTTTTTTACAGGTAAAAGAGCTGATATCTTTGGGCCAATGCCCCACAAAAGGACCTTTTAAGGGCCATTGGTAGTTTATTGTAAGCTAGGGTTTTTTTATTTTGGGGGGGCTTTTTATTCTGATAGGGCTATTAGATTAGGTGAAATTCTTTTTTTTTTTTTTTGATAATTTGTTTCTTATTTTTGGTAATTTAGTGTTTGTTTTTTTATGTAATTTAGTAAAAAAAAATTAACTTTAGTGTTTATTTTTTTTGTATTGTTAGGTTTTAGTGTAAGGCAGGTTAGGTTTTATTTCACAGGTAAGTTTGTATTTATTTTAACTAGGTAGTTAGTAAATAGTTAATAACTTTTTACTAACTAGTCTACCTAGTTAAAATAAATACAAACTTACCTGTGAAATAAAAATAAAACCTAAAATAGCTATAACTATTAGTTATATTGTAGCTAGCTTATGTTTTATTTTACAGGTAAGTTTGTATTTAGTTTTTAATTTTAACTTTAGTTTAGCTGTATGTTAAAGTTAGGGGGGTGTTAGGGTTACGTTAGGGTTAGGTTTACGGGTTAATGGATTTATTTAGTGGTAGTGATGTGGAAGGCCGGAGGTTTAGGGGTTAATAACTTTAGTATAGTGGCGGCGACATCGGGAGCGGCAGATTAGGGGTTAATAGTTTTATGTAGGTGGTGGCGATGTTAGGGGTAGCAGATTAGGGGTTAATAACTGTATGTAGGTGGCGGCAGATTAGGGGTTTCTTTGCCCAAATGAGCCTTTATATGTATTCTTGATTTTATATTTTTTATACCTAAAGAAATACTATGTTCGCTTTGATACAAATGTAACACATATATATATATATTATCAATCTCAGTTTTATAATATTGACATACAATATTGGTTATATGCCACAAGGAGAATATATATACACGAAGGTGTATATACTGTAAATATATTTTTATTTATTTTTTGTCAATATATATAATTATATCAGTAACATCTAGATAATTCATTAGATTGTATAATTTATCTGATGCCAGCATCTTTTTCTTCAAATCATTTTTAATATTTACATAGGATTTTAATTTATTTTTTAAGTTTTGTTTTCATTCTCCACTTCAATTGTTTTTATTGTCTCAAATACATTTGTTTAATATTATTAACATTGTTCTTTTGTACATCTGTACCACACAGCTTGGTTTAAAACAATTCATTCACATATATACCACCTACCCAAGAGAGCTCTTACTGCTTTTTCAGCGCTTGCCTTACTTTTTGTCTGTATTGCATTTTATAGGTAACAGGACTGGAGGACTGTTTACCTTTTAGCGATTAGCATAGAGAGAGTCATATTTAGAGTGTTGTATCTCAAATATGTTTGTTTTGCTTTAATCATTAAAAAAAAGAAACACTTCCATACATTTTCTCAAATTCTACGTTTAGATTGTACAGAGAAAATGTTTGTATCATGTCCCTGTAAGGATGGTCTGCCTAGCTCCAGCCCAGAACTCTCCAACAATGCCCCCAAAGCATTATTTGAAATATAGCAAAGCATATGAATTTTTTTTTAACTTATAGCAAGGGAAGGTGCAGTAAGGGATCTTAAAGGATTACAAACTTTTACAAACTTTTAACTTTTTTTTAAATCTAAACACACATTTTTCACATTTTTTTTTTTACTTGCATGACATCAAACATATGGATCTAAAATTTTGTCAAAACGAAGCCTCATAAACGTTTAAATCCGTTTTTTTAGTTTTAGTGTAGAACGTCATGTAATCCAGCCCTCTTTTTTAGCCCTTACTTGTATGTGTCAAGTAACCAATTGTTTGCTCCTCTTTTGCATATAATTATGTAGTCAATCGCATGCGCAAAAATCAGTGACCAAATAGCGCATGCGCATTCTGTGTTACTCACGCCGCAATTTCCAGGACATTGTATGAAACAACGCATGCTTATTGTAAATATCAAGCGATGCGATAGTCTATCCAAACTTTCTACGCAGAACCTTTCTAAAAAAAAAATCCCTCCCGTCCTTATCTTAATTGCAGGGAACGATGCATGTTTGAAACTTCAACAACTAACATACCGAATCTGTTATTTGGTGGATCGAGTTGTTGAAGTTCAAACAGCATCCTTTATATGGTAAAAAAACAAAACGTATTCATGTTGTCAATATAGACATGAATAGTTTTAGAAAACAAAAATATTCAAAATACCATGGGTGATACCAGTTTGACACTGCTAGAAGTATATTTTTCAATATTCTTTAATACGTTATTGCTATTTCATTTTAATATGGAATAAACATTAATAGCAATCTCCATTCTTATTTTTCAATTCACTAAATAATATGTATGCTCTTCAAGATAATAATTTATATATTTTTCCCTGTAATCATATATATATATAAATGTATCTAAATAGTATCCCTGTTACTAGCGAAATCGTTTGCATAACACTCTCATATGTTATAAAGATATCCGTTCTTATATGATTATCCTCAATAGAGATCGATTTTTAACAGTTTATTTACAAAAATCCAAACTCTGTTTTCGATAATATATATTTAAATGGAGCCATTTGATGAGAATCTATTATTAAAAATATTGTCAATGATAATAATTGATACTTTGTAATGATGCTCGCAATAACTAGGGAGATTCTGCAATACTTACCGGTCTGGAAGTTACTGACGTAGCTGATGACGTTGCGCAATATCGCGCATGCGCAATCGAAACTACAGTCGCCTTCAAACTGCGGTTTGCAAAATGGATTGGCTAGGAGCATCTGCTACCCACGGAGTGGGTTTGGAAAGATACATTTTTTAAAAAACGGATTACAGTGGTAAGGTAGGAAAGCGAAAAAGACATGCTATGGGAAATATTTTAGAAAACGTTTAAAAAAACGGAAGAAGCAAACTTTAACTTACAGCGGTCCATTAAATAATTGTAAACATTTTTTGGTGATGTAAAATACAGAGGTCACCTGCAGCTCCAGCCAGTAAGGAATTTTGTCTGATAACAGGGGGCTGAATGGGTGCCCCTAACACTCCCCCTCTGTAAATCAGAGGGCCATATGGCCCCTCAGTTGAAAGGGAATAAGCCCCTCTTTCAAATGATAGATCAACATGTCCCCCTAGGATGCAGGTGATCACCATAATAAACTGGTGATGTATGCGCAGGATTTTTTTTTTTTTCTTATGTAGGAGGAGGATATTATACAGATCCAAATTCCTGCATGCTTAAAATTTACTTAAAGGGTCAGTCTAGTCAAAATTAAACTTTCATTATTCAAATAGGGCATGCTTTTTAAACAACTTTCCAATTTACTTTTATCATCAAAGCTGTTGAAAGCTAAACCTAGCTACTCTCAAATGTAATTTCTAAGCCCTTGAGGGCCACCTCTTATCTCAGTGCATTTTGACAGTTTTTCCACAGCTAGTTCATGTATTCCTTGTAGATAACATTGTGCTCACTCCATTGGAGTTGTTTATGAGTAAGCACTGATTGGCTCAAATGCAAGTCTGTCAAAAGAACTGAAATAAGGGGGCAGTCTTCAGAGGCTTTGATACAAGGTAATCACAGAGTGAACAAGTACATTAAAGGGACATTCCAGTCAAAATGTAAATGCACATAGATTTATTACATATTTAAATATAAACATATTTGCAATATACATGTATTGGCAAAATTGCATCTAGTAAGAGTTATCACTGCAGCAACATATTAAATACTGCAGCTGCTCAGATTATCAGTGGGGCTTGTATCATGTCAGCAATTAACAAATTGAGTTATTACCAGATGGTACAAGCACCTTAGGCTCTCCGAGCAAGTGCTGTGTTTAAAACGCTGGTGCACGGTGCATACTTAAATACACATTTGAAACAGCTGTAGCTTTTATTAGAAGCATTTTTGCTAATGCATGTATATTACAAAATTGCTTCTGTTCTATACCAAAATGCACCCATGTGGTTTCCAATTTTGGCTGGAATATCCCTTTAATATAACCATGTTGGTTATGAAAAACTTTGGGGAATAGATAATAAACATTGTCTATCTTTTTAAACAATACCAGTTCTGGAGTAGACTGTCCCTTTAAAGGGGGAGTATAATTTTCATTTGAAAGAATTGAATTCTATTTTTCAAATCTTTTAAATAAGGGTCATGCCCTCCTCTAATTTGTAGTTGTTAATGGTGATCACCTTCTTTGCTGGGTACCAGGGTGCTTTTTTTAAGGGCGAGTGACCCTTTAGACTCCCTATTGTACAACATAAGTGGCACAAACGGCATGAGACACAGTTCTTGAAAGAAGGGAGCTATCTTTATCCAGTGAGGGCCCTTTTATACCTTTTATTAATTGATGATTTCCAAAAAAATATTAATAACCTTCCCAATGTCTTTGCAATATGGGAATTAGTGACACCAAATGAGACCATGTCAGTTAAAGACAGAATATACTACACATAAAGGTCCTTCATATAAAATAAAGGATTACGCCCTTTAAGGAACTTTTAGGTTTCTCTCAATTCTGGAAGCGATGCACTTAACGGAACACAAAACCCACATTTTTTTTTTTCATGATTCAGATAGAGCGTACCATTTCATTTACTTATGTTATCAAATTTGCTTCATTGTTTTGGTAATTCTTGTTGAAGAGTAAAATCAGGAGCAGCAGTGCATAACAGTGAACTAGCTGAACACATCAGATGAGCCAATGACAGGAGGAATATATGTGCAGCCACCAATATATATATATATATATATATATATAGGGCTATGCAGCAAGTGACGTCACATCCGGTTTTGCCCAAAGACCCACGCCGGAGCTGTTTGTTTGTTTTCTCCTAAAACGGAACTGCCTGAATCTCTCTATAAGAGGCTAAAATACACCGGACTCTTCAATACGGATAAGTATAATCATCTGTATAGTATACTTAAACAACAGTGTTTTGCCTACTTCGATCAGTCTATCATATGAACATATGAGTGTTGTGGAGGCTGAACTGGCTATTATCAGGCATACTACTGCTGTGTCATTTCTTTGGAGCTGAATCACTCTGGAGTTTCAATGATTCTGTCAAACTAAAAACTTTAGTGATTTTTAAACCTTATTTGTTTTTTAACAATATAATATTTTTTTTTTAACTATACAAACGACTAATTACTCCAAAAAACTTAAAGTTTGACATAAATTAGAGCTAGGACACAGCCAGACACAGGCGAGATACTTGGGGAGGCTTTTAAAAGAACTTAAGCCTCATCAGAGATATTTCACTGCAGAGGCCTTTTGAGCAAGCAGCAGTCAACGGAGGGTCAGGGCTCCGCTCCGACAGCTGCAATTAAGACCTAAGAGAGAAGAACTCAGAGTGGTCAGAATCCGGTTACCGGACATTAAAAAAGACCTGCAACTCCAAATACACTGATATACCTCCCGGCGTGAGAGTCGCAGAGGAGATCGGAGGTGAGTCAGTGACTGAGATCAAGTTAGCCGTAACCCCAACAGACATAAAAGAAGAGTTCATTAAGAGACACTAAATACGATAGAGAATCAAATAAATAAGTCGCACTTACAGTATTTATTAAAGACCAAGTGAAGCATTAATCTTGGGATACAGGGCGGGAAAAGACGCCCTATTGGAAAATTATAAAAAGTCCAAAATCTCTCCACAAACCTAACACTCAAAGCTACAGACCTCACATAAGATCCTGAATTGTTAAGGGATCCAGTATCTAGAGGAGTCATAAAATCACTACATAAGAGAAGTAATTTGATTACAGAAATTAACCAACTCAAAGCTACTGCAGATAATTGAAAACTAAACAACACTACATAAGGGAAATATTATCCTCCAGATTGATATTATCTGTATACTACAAGAGTGTTATGCAGTTCACTGAGCTGGAAATAGGAGACAAGTAATAATATAACTTAGAGGAACAACCACGTATGTAAGGTCATCTTCTTACAGATAGGGAGCTTCTAAAAACATAGTTCTTTTCCTTCCACTATATAAAACATCTTGTAGTTCCTTAACTTGATTTTGATGAGCGATGAGTCAAGATACGCTTAGGAAACCTGCTAGTGGATTACAGTGATATCAATAGATACATGAACTTGAATTCCCTACAAATAAAATATTAAAGAAAGCTAAAATTTGATTATGAAACATTACATGTAAGGAGCTAGTTTGGAGTAATATCTCAAATATGTAAATTGAACCAAATTCAGTGATGTTATAAAGGAGAGACTTGTAAATCATAATTTCCTCAGTCATCTAAATAGCTTCTATTGGGAAAAGCAGAACTTATCAATATAGCTGGTAAATTATTACCCTGAGATCAGTGACATATCAATATAATTTTACAAGATGAAAAACAGAAACCAATCAATAAAAGAGTGCATATCCAGATCCCAACTGAAACTCAAAGCACAAGAGAAAACGTCATCTCCACCTAAACATAGTGATACTATGGACACCATAGAAGAGAGAGCCACTGGCCCAGGAGATATTCCAAATCAGGAACTTTTATCCAAAATTAAAAAAAAATTTCAGGAAGAGCTGAAAACAGCAATATCAGAACTTAAAAAGATATGAGAAATTGGGGGACGGACCTCGGAAATTAAGGATAGACTTGATGATATGGCTGAAGAAATCCCTCAAATTCAACATACCCTGGACCACTCAATCTATATTAAAAAATTGGAAGATCAAGTTGAGGATTTGGAGAACTGCTCACATTGCTCAAATCTCAGAATAAGGAACCTGCCAGAAGAATATAAAAATCTGCAATCAGATGTTACGGAGATCTTCCATCAACTTATTCCTGATGCTGAACCTAATATGTTACTAATGGATAGAGTTCACAGAGCGCTAACCAAGCCTTCCCAGTCCATGACAAGGGACATTATAGCAAAGTTACACTATTTTCATATTAAAGAGCTGATACTCAAAGCTGCCAGAGTGTCTAATAACCTCACATATGAAGGTCATACAATCCAAATATTCACAGATCTTTCTCAAACAACACTACGTTAATATAGACAAATAAAATCCTGTGATAACAGCACTAATAAAGGCAAAAGTGAAATATAGATGGAACGTTCCATTCAAATTAATCATCACATACATACTGTAAATACTACACATGCTTGCGCATCAGTAGAAGAAGGAATAATGATACTATCAAAATTAGAGATCCCAGTGGATGATCCTGAACCACAAACAGCACCAAGAACACAGAGGAACCCCCCCCCCCCCCCCCAAAGAGATTGGACACATGTAGGCAAAAATGGAAAGCCGAAGAGATCCAAACCAAGCTCTACAACCTCCTCTGAACATACCTCTTCAAATAGAGAAGAATCACCACCTCCTTGAAGGACCTAATATTCAGCTTACAAGACTAAATAGATTTAAGCCCTAACTGTTTAAAGCTGTTAATAACAGGTGGTATATACAAATATGATAATGTTTATTAAATAGAAGATAGAAATATTGTCTAGTAACTAGAAGATTTATAAAGATATTAATATTCTTTCCTATCCCGATTCCTTACGTTCCCTATACTTTCCCCTTTTCCCTATCCTATCTCTCCCCTCCCCCCCCTGGTTCAATTCATTGAAAATATAGAATGCGACTTTTGTCACTCCAGATTTAGCTCTAATATTGTTTTTTTTTTTAATAACTTTATTTTTGAAAAATTTTTTTACAGGTAAGCTTAAACACTGCCACACAGCATTGTACAATATCTTTTCATCATAAGGCAATAACAATATGAGATGTAACATGAATTTTTTTAAAAGGAATCTGAGTCTGAATTGTGTCCATCGGATTTTCCTGAGCCATGTGGAGCGGTCAAGTTCCCTGCATAATTAGAACTTTTAAGAGAACAAAACTATACAAAACAATACAAAACAAAACCATAAATAGATATTGGCTAACTGCATCAATGAATCTAGAGGATGTTACAGGGTGTTATCATACCAAGTATGGGAAGAAATATGCTCCGGGGTGTTAACTGCACTATATTGGTGTCTACTTTCACACTCTGTTAGGATTATTTTGCATTTATAGTAGTAGTGCAAAGTCAGGTCTTCCATAATAGGTATTGATGCCTGAAGACTCTAGTTATGTCAATGGGCCGATGCAGTCATGCCAACTAATAACATAAAACAGACAACGTAAACTCATGACAACTTAAGTACCTTTGAGCTGTAGATAAAAGAGTGATCAAGTTGTTGCGTTGCTGCGTCGGCGGATGGATGTGCCCAAGTTCCTAGGCCCCCACATGTAGTCGCCAAGACTTCCAATGAGGTAGTGATTGTGTCAGTCCAGGTTAGCAGTGTGTTAGTTAAGAGTCAGGGTCTGAGTTCGACTCTGGTATGCACCAGCGTCCTCGTAGATTCTCATTTAGCATGAACATGGAATTTTGGAAGGGGCGCAGGAGTTTCCTCCTCAGTCCTACTGGTAGATGCAATAAGTACGGATCCCACTTAGTCATGAATGATTTAATTCTAACATCACGGTCACTTTGTGTGTCTGCGTGTTCTGCCAGAAACTGTTGATGTATAGCATGGGTTAGTTTTTTAAAAGGAGGCTCTCTGTTCTTGGCCCAATACTGCAGGATTCATTTCCTAGCCACCAGCACCACCATATTAGAGAATTTTCGGTGTTTTAGTGGTAATGAGATGTCTTGAAAGAAAAATATGACGGCTGCATTTAAAGTTATATGAGCTGTGAGTACCTTAGACAGCCAAAATCTAACCTTGCCCCAAAACCTCTGCAGCTTAGGGCAGTCCCAAACTAGGTGTGTCCAGTCCGGGGCAGACAGTGAACATTTGGGGCAGTCACTCGCCGCATCTTTTACCCATTTAGCTCTGATTGTCGGCGTTATGTATGCGTGATGTAAGAATTTTATTTGTGTTTCTCTCAAGCTCGCGGACAAAGTCGTTTGTCTGACTGTAGCTATACTACCCAAGATGTGTTCTGTTGTGACCTCAGGCACCCTTTGCCCCTGCCACTTAGTAATGATGCCCTGCAGTGTTTGCGTTTCATGGTGTGTGACTATTGCCTTATAAATGGGAGAGATTGAGTGGTTACCCTGGGAGGCCAAATTACATAGAGCGACAATTTTGTTAGTGGTTGGCGAGGTCAGTCCCTCAGTCAGAAGAGTTTGTGTGTAATGTCTACTCTGGAGATAGGCAAATCTGTGTGAGGCTGGGAGGGTGTATTGTGTTTGAAGGTCGGAAAAGGGAAGTGTCTGTTGTGTCGTAGGATTGATCAGTTGTGCTATCATAGTCAGTCCTTGGCGTTCCCAATGTTTAAAGGCAGTGGTGGTGTATCCCGGGAGAAAGTTAGGATTCCCTTGAAGTGGTAAGTATTTGCTAAATTTGAACTCCATCCCCCATGTTTTGCAAAGTTTGGTCCAGGCTCTCAAGGTGTCCCTAAATAGTATATTGTGTTTTACGTGTGGGGGGAGCGAGGCTAGAGAGGTATATGGCAAGAAGGCCGGATGTATAGGTGCTAGGAGTTCTTTCTCTACGGGGGGTGAAAAATAATCTGATTGCGTTAGCCACCCTACGACTATTTTTGTTAGGGATGCCCAGTTGTACCACCTAAGATTGGGAAGACTAAGTCCACCAGAGTCCACTGACATTGCGAGGTGGAGCCTGTTAATTCTTGGTTTCTTATACTGCCAGACGAAGTTACCAAACATAGTCGTCAAGGTATTTAAATCACGCTTAGTCAGTAGTAGAGGAAGCATTTGGAGGGGGTAGAGTAGTTTTGGTAAGATAATCATTTTCAAAAGATGAATTCTCCCCGTAAGGGATAGTGGCAAGTTTCTCCAGCCTGCCAGCTGGTTTTTAACAAGGGTTAGGGTTCTACTTATATTTAGATGGTACAACTTGTTCATGTCAGTGTGTAGCTGTATCCCCAAGTATGTGAAAGTGCCAGAGGTCACCTTTAGGCCTGTGTCATGCAGTTGTGTTTTCTTAGTGTTCCGTAACCATGTAAGTTCAGATTTATCTAAGTTGATTTTGTAACCAGAGATCGCACTGAATTTATCTAAGATACACAGGAGTTTGGGTATATTAATATGTGGGTTAGAGACATACAGAAGTAGGTCGTCAGCATATAAAGATAGGTGTACTGTCTGTTTATGAATTTTTAGACCTTCACTATGTTGGCGGATGTAACATGCGAGCGGTTCCATTGCCAAGTTGAAGAGCAGCGGGGAAAGAGGGCATCCCTGCCTGGTTCCCCTTTCCAATAGGAATGAGGGAGACACCTGACCATTGATAATAATGGAGGCTGAGGGTGAAGCATAGAGTTGTTGGAGTGCATTGAGAAAATTCCCTGAGATGCCAAATCTGTCTAGTGAGGTTAAGAGGTGGTCCCACTCTATTCGATCGAACGCTTTTTCAGCGTCGATGGCGAATAGGCATGCGTCTATATTGGGTTTCTGGTGTTCTGAATAGTGTGTGTTATTGTAGTGAGATATGACTGCCAGTGTTTTTCTGATGTTGATCACTGAGGTTCGTCTTTTAATAAAGCCTGTCTGATCTGGATGAACCAGATCAGGCAGTATCTCAGCTAGCCTGTCCGCCAGTATCTTAGTATATAACTTATAGTCGCTGTTAAGCAGCGAGATTGGTCTATATGAGGAGGGCATTGTATGATCCTTATTCGGCTTTTGGAGAACGCATATGTTGGCGTCAGTGAATCTCGTATCTGGGGTAGAAGTCCCTAGAAGGTAGTTGGTGTATGTGGAAGCTAGCGTTGGGGCTATGTCAGTGCTAAGAATCTTGTAGTACTCAATAGGAAGGAAGTCTGGGCCTGCGGCTTTCCCTATTTTTGAGCTGCTAATGGCTCTCAGCACTTCCTGCACTTGTATGGGGGAGTTTAAGCTCTCTCTCTGGGATTCAGACAGTCGAGGTAGCAGTATGTTGTTCCAGAACGCATGCTTGTCCGTTTCTTCAATGGTCTGACTAGTGTATAATGCTTTGTAATAAGTTATGAACTCCCTCATTATATCCTTTGTATCAGTCTTAAGGTGTGTCCCAGATTTGATTGCAGATATGAAGGATTTAGGTGTATGAATTTTGACCAGATTTGCTAGGAGTCTGCCTGCCTTGTTACCGTGCCGGTAGAACCTGCCTTGTCTATGTATGTTAAATATATGGTCTAAAATTTGTAGGTGTGAGTCCCGTTCTTGTTTGGCATCATAATATTTCTGGCGATTCTGTGCTGTGGGGTTATTTAAGTAGGTGTTGTAGGTAGAAGTCAGGTTAGAAAGAAGTTGTGTGGCGGTTTTCTTCTGCGACTTAGAATGGTGTGCTGTGTAGGCTGTAATTCTGCCTCTAATAACTGTTTTGGATGCGTGCCAGAATAGGTCAGTGTTAGTTCTATGGCTGTCGTTGTCAAAGGTGTATTCCAGCCAGAAGGCCTTCAGTTGTTGTCGAAATTCTGCGTTAGTGTACAGATATGAGGGGAACTTCCAAGGCTTTTTAAAAGGTGATGTTTTGAGGAGTTGCAATGTTAATTTTATGGGAGCATGATCTGAAATTGTGATTGGGAGAATGGAGGTGTTCAGTATGTTAGGAGTGAGTTGAGGGGATGTGAGGAAGTAGTCAATGCGTGAGAAAGTGTGGTGTGTTTTCGAGACACAGGTATAGTCTTTGTGGTCAGGGTGTTGTAGTCTCCAAAGATCGTGTAGTCCCAACCCCTCTCTAAACGCTGATATGATCTGTGTTTCTTGTTTGTGTTTGGGGTGCAGTCTTTGCTTTGAAGAGGAGCAAGTTTGGTCATAGAATCTGTCTAATGGGCACGCTTGCGCCATATTGAAGTCTCCCCCCACTATAACATGGGAGTCTGAGTGTTGGGCAATGAGTGACTGCATAGATGCCCAGAACTTCACATCGGAGTGATTGGGCCCGTACACATTACATAATTGGAGTTTGTAGTCCTTGGAGTGTATGGAGGTGAAAATGTAACGTCCCCCGTCATCTATTTTTGTATTAGAGAATGTTATACGTAGATTTTTCCTTACTAAGATTGCCACTCCACATCTCCTTCCCCCTGAAGGTGAGTAGAGGATGTGCCCCACCCACCGTATTTTAAGTTTTTCATGTTCCTCAGCAGTGAGGTGTGTCTCTTGCAACATAGCTATGTCTGCATGTATGGATAGCTCTAATATTGTTATTGTTATATTAGATGCAAAAAGAAGCATCAAGTTACAAGTTAATTCTTTGTTATTATATACTATTATTTACAAACTTGAAGGATGTTTTGCAATTATTTTACAAGGTCATATATTTATTGCATTGTCGATTCTTAGATACCGAAGATCAATTCTACAAATTCAGGTCAACAGCATTGTCATTATCTGGAGGTTTGAAAGAGCATTCAGTTCTCAAGGTACAATTCCTACACACCAAATTCAATCTATCGAGTTCAAATGAGTTATATGTAAAACTTCCACTCATTATTTACATCATAAGCATCTCTATAAATAGAAACCATGCATATAAAGGTAATCTCCCATTACGTTAGGGGCCTCAACTCCAATATTAAAGGTAAAAAAGCCCTAGTAGATTAAAAATCCCTAAAAGCCCAAATAGTCATGCTTACAAGAGACCCATTTGTTTCTCATTCTACCCCTAAATATTGGGAAATATAAAACTATCATTGGAGGTGACTTCAACATGACACTAGATGATGATTTAGACAAATCCTCCACAAATATATATATAAAATTAAGGCCTACAACTGCTCAGCAGTTATTGAAAGATCTTCTTTTAGATTACAACCTAATAGATTGTTGGAGAGCATTAAATAGAGGTACATGTGACTACACCTTTTATTCACCTGTACGTGGCACACACTCTAGGATAGACCTTATATTACTTAGTCAAATTATGCTTCCATTAGTGATATCAGCTAATATTTACAATTCCTCTTGGTCAGATCACAATATGGTCATGATCGAGTTTGAAGGACTGATAAACCGAACCAGAATTAGATCATGGAACCTACCCCCTAGCCTATTACAAGATGATATTTTACTTCAGAAATTACAACAACATATCACAGAATTTATGGCCATCCATGAAGGTATTACTTCTAACCCACTTTTTGTATGGGGAGCCCTCAAAGCATCCATCAGAGGTTTATTAATAGCAGAGTCCAGTAGATTAAAAAAATCACAAGGCTAAAATAAATGAGCTTAGAAGAGATATAACCTCACTGAGAACACAAGTATAAAAAAATCCCAACAAGCATTAATGAACACACTCAAAACGAAAAATGAGGAACTTAACCAACTTTCAAATAAAGAAGTCATTTATGCAATAAAAGCGATTGATACAAGATATTACATATATGGGAACAAACCACATAGGATGCTAGCAAATAAAATAAAAGACAACTAGGGCAACCACAATTCCGCAAATTCAGCAGCCCAATGGGAAAGTCACAAATGACCCCCTACAAATAGCTAATATATTCGCAGACTTTTATAATAACCTCTACAATTTAAAAAAATCCCCAAAAAGGAGCTAATATACCACAGGAGTTAGACACTTTTTAGAAACAAGCTCAATTAAGATAATTTCTAGAGAGGAGTTAGAGATATTAATTGCTCCAATAACATTGCAAGAAGTCTCCCTAGCCATTAAATAACTAAAAAGAAATAAAGCCCCGGGTCCAGACGGATTCCCAGGATGTTTTTATAAAGACTTACAACTATTCTTAGCACCACAACTAGTTAACATATTTAATCACATTTTGCAAGGTTCTGATATACCTCCTGATCTTCTAATAGCAAGAATAACAGTAGTACTGAAACCTGGGAAAAACAGACAACTATGTCAAAATTATCGACCAATCTCCCTTATAAACCAGGACCTTAAACTACTCACGAAGATTTTAGCAACTCGACTAGCCATTCCCATTAAGAAATTAGTAGACACAGATCAAGTGGTAGGATTTATCAAACAAGGGGAAGCCCCAGACAACATTCATAAAATTATTGACTTAATAAATATAGCAACTATTAAAGAAATGCCTTCTCTGTTCCTAACCTTGGACACAGAGAAGGCATTTGACAGAATTAATTGTGACTATATGCATGCAGTGCTGAATAAGATAGGGATCAGAGGACCATTCCATGACAAAGTTATATTCAAACCCTGAAGCATTTATTAGGCTCTCGGGCTACCAGTCGAAACAAATAAGACTCTGTAATGGGACAAGGCAAGGATTTCCGCTATCCCCACTCCTCTTTGTGATCTGCATTGAGCCGTAAAAATTAGAGATGATCCAGATATTACAGGGATAGTACATGGCAGTGGTGAATATAACAATTCCCTATTTGCTGATGATATTATTCTCTCATTAACTAAACCCCTACTTTCCCTCCAGCCACTATATTCAATACTAAACAAATTTGGCCAATTATCGGGATATAAAATAAATGAAGACAAATGCGAAGCCTTAAGCTTAAAATTGCCACAACACACGAAAACACTATTGGAGCTAAATTTTTCATTCTCCTGGACTAAGAAATACCTCACATACTTAGAGATAAACCTCACTAATGATGTACACACACTATACAGAGCCAATTACATTCCTATGTATGCTCATATTAGAAACCTCTTAGAAAAATGGACTAAACATAATATTTCTCTATATGGCAGAATTATAACAGTCAAAATGACGATTTTACCCAAATTACTCTATTTATTTAGATCCTTGCCGATTTCAATACCAATATCGGAGCTACATAAAATGCATAGAGAAATCCTACAGTTTGTGTAGCAGGGAAAAAAATGCAAGGATTAACAAACTTTTGATGATGAGACATAAAAGTGGAGGAGGAATAGGACTACCAAATTTAATATCATATTATTACTCAGCAAGAATGGCCCAAACTATTCAATGGTACAAAATAAATAATACATCACAATAGGTTCAAATTGAAAAGGACATAATAGGCTTAGGTAGTTTAGACAAAATATTATGGGCAAGCAAACAAGATAGACCACCACACATAAAACAATACATCTCTATCAATCATACCACCTTTATATGGGATAAATTGACCTTGACATACCCCTTACTAAGTAGAAGATCTAAGATCACCACACTAATAACAATTGGATCTGTAATAAATACACAAATCCAAAAGAAATGGGAAAATAAGGAATTATACAAAATTGCAGATGCTCTTATAAATTATAAAATTATCACTATAGAACAATATGCTGATCTAGGTACATCAGAACAAAATGTATGGTTTTACTACCTTCAGTTAAAATCCAGAATACAAGAAATAATAGGATTTGATAAAGCCCCTAATAATACCTTATTCGAAACACTATGTCTGAGTAAAAGTGCTAGAAGAGGTATAATATCAACACTATATCCAATATTCAATGTAACAGATAATGATAAGAAGATCTCCATTATGTTGAAATGGGAAAGATAATTAGATAAATCTTGACTGGTAGAAACATGGATAACAAATATTAACAGAGGTCTATCTTTTTCTCCCAATGCCACATTAAAAGAAAATTTCTTAACCCCTTAATGACCACAGCACTTTTCCATTTTCTGTCCGTTTGGGACCAAGGCTATTTTTACATTTTTGCGGTGTTTGTGTTTAGCTGTAATTTTCATCCTACTCATTTACTGTACCCACACATATTATATACCGTTTTTCTCGCCATTAAATGGACTTTCTAAAGATACCACTATTTTCATCATATCTTATAATTTACTATAAAAAAATTATAAAATATGAGGAAAAAATTGAAAAAAACACACTTTTTCTAACTATGACCCCCAAAATCTGTTACACATCTACAACCACCAAAAAACACCCGTGCTAAATAGTTTCTAAATTTTGTCCTGAGTTTAGAAATACCCAATGTTTACATGTTCTTTTCTTTTTTTGTAAGTTATAGGGCCATAAATACAAGTAGCACTTTGCTATTTCCAAACCATTATTTTTCAAAATTAGCGCTAGTTACATTAGAACACTAATATCTTTCAGGAATCTCTGAATATCCATTGACATGTATATATTTTTTTTTAGTAGACATCCCAAAGTATTAATCTAGGCCCATTTTGGTATATTTCATGCCACCATTTCACCGCCAAATGCGATTAAATACAAAAAAATCGTTCACTTTTTTACTAATTTTTTCACAAACTTTTGGTTTCTCACTGAAATTATTTACAAACAGCTTGTGCAATTATGGCTTAAATGGTTGTAAATTCTTCTCTAGGATCCCCTTTGTTCAGAAATAGCAGACATATATGGCTTTGGCGTTGCTTTTTAGTAATTAGAAGGCTGCTAAATGCCACTGCGCACTACACGTGTATTATGCCCAGCAGTGAAGGGGTTAATTATGGAGCATGTAGGGAGCTTTTAGGGATAATTTTAGCTTTAGTGTAGTGTAGTAGACAACCCCAAGTATTGATCTAGGCCAATTTTGGTATATTTCATGCCACCATTTCACCGCCAAATGCGATCAAATTAAAAAAAACGTTAAATTTTTCACAATTTTAGGTTTGTGCAATTATGGCACAAATGGTTGTAAATGCTTCTCTGGGATCCCCTTTGTTCAGAAATAGCAGACATATATGGCTTTGGCGTTGCTTTTTGGTAATTAGAAGGCCGCCAAATGCTGCTGCATTTCACACGTGTATTATGGCTAGCAGTGAAGGGGTTAATTATATAGCTTGTAGGGAGCTTGCAGGGTTAATTTTAGCTTTAGTGTAGAGCTCAGCCTCCCACCTGAAACATGAGACCCCCTGATCCCTCCCAAACAGCTCTCTTCCCTCCCCCACCCCACAATTGTCCCCGCCATCTTAAGTACTGGCAGAAACTCTGCCAGTACTAAAATAAAAGCTATATTTGGGCTTTTTTTGTGTGTTTTTTAGCATATTTACATATGCTGCTGTGTAGGATCCCCCCTTAGCCCCCAGCCTCACTGATCCCCCACCAAAGAGCTCTCTAACCCTCCCCCTCTGCCTTAATGGGCGCCATCTTGGGTACTGGCAGCTGTCTGCCAGTACCCAGTTTAGTGAAAAAATTTGCCTTTTTTTTTTAAAAAAAAGCCCTTTTCTGTAGTGTAGCTTCCCCCCCCCCCCCCCCCAAGATCAACCCCCCACCCCTTCCAGATCTCTTAGCTGTTTATTTACAGCTTTCAAAACGTTTTATTTTTTTACTTTGAAAGTTTATTTTTCTGTAGTGTAGCGGTTCCCTCCCACTCCTGCCCCGTGCACGCGCCCGCCCGCCGCCCCCCATGCACGCGCGCGCTCCCGTGTGCGCTCCCGCCCCTCATCCCGCCCCCTCCACTCCACTCGGCACATCGATGGCCGCCCACCCGCCTCCCAGTCTTGCTCCCACCCACCAACGATACCGGCCACCGATGTCCGGTGCAGAGAGGGCCACAGAGTGGCTCTCTCTGCATCGGATGGCCAAGGGGGGTTATTGCAGGATGCCTCGATATCGAGGCATCACTGCAATAACCGGAAAGCAGCTGGAAGCGAGCAGGATTGCTTCCAGCTTCTTTCCAGACCAAGGACGTACGCCACACGTCCTCGGTCATTAACTGTATTTTTTTTGAAGACGTGTGGCGTACGTCCTTGGTCGTTAAGGGGTTAAAAGTTGCATATAAATGGTATATCTAGTTGAAAACTATACAGTGAGCATAGGAATAGGGTGCGCTGGGAGAAAGGAAAACAAGGGGGGTGGGAGGGAGGAGTATAAAACTGATTTTTGGCAATGAATGGTAATGTGTATTGTCAATATAGACGTGACAAGTGACAATATGGCAAGTGACGATATAAATATCTATATGATACAGAATAAATAATATATATATATAAAAATATATAACAACCTCACGGAGACAATATGAAACAAGAAACCAAAATATTGATATAAGTGAAAAAAATAATAATAATAATAAAGTTCACTGCGTGATTGTGAGAACAGTTCGTGATAGAGCGAGCAAGGTCCGCTTATAAAAAAAAATATGTATTAGAGTGGGGGCTGCTTTTCTTGAGGCCGATGGTGAGTCAGTAGATCTAGATAGTGCGAACAAAAAAGAAAGCGCCTCATAGTGTAGATAACTCAAAACATTCATGAAGCAGTGTGATGTGAAACAAGTGAAAAGGTACTCACAAGGATTGTAGCACTCTGGCCTACTAACCTGAGGAAACGGCCAGGAGCTTACGGCCGAGAAACGCGTTTTAAGCTCAAAGAAATTCATTTTATTTCCACACTCGGATGTTTTAGTACCTCTTTTGCTTGGGAAAGTGGACTACATCTCCACTGTGGGTACTACACTCCCAGCATTTGTTTCAAACCAGTTGCAGCGCTCACGGCGCAATCCGATTTCCGGCTCTTTATTAGAACTGTTCCGACAGCCACATCCAGACAGAAGGAGTCTTTGTTCCTGTTGTGGAGAATCAGCAGCCGGTCCTGTTGCCAACCAGACTGCATTTCCTTTCAGTGTACTGACTGCTGTGAAACATCAGCCTGCCTGTTTGCACTTCTTATACTAAGAGTGCTACTATCCTTGTGAGTACCTGTTCACTTGTTTCACATCACACTGCTTCACGAATGTTTTGAGTTATCTACACTATGAGGCCCTTTCTTTTTTGTTTCCGCTATATAAATGGTATATCTATCCTACAAGATACACTAAATCGGAGGAGGTAAATAAACAACTTTGCTATAGAGGTTGCGGAGAAGTTGGCTCCCATATATATACATGGTGGTATTGCGATAAAGTTAGAAGAATTTGGGATAAGACCTCAGAATTTCTTAGCTTAATATTAGAAAAATAAATTGCCCTGACCCCAGAACAAGTTTTACTTCACTTCCCAGTAGAGGGCACACTAAAGAAATTCTCTAAATTAATAGCTATGATTTGTACCATAACACGTTTATGTATAGCTAGATTTTGGAAACTGGAACCTCCTAAGTTTGACCATATTAAAAGAAAGATCAAATACCATTATAATATGTCTAGTGCTTCTGCTGCCCTCTTAAACAACAAAGACCGATTCCTAGAACAATGGGAACCATATATTATGTATCTTGAAGCTGATCATAGAACAAGACATTTAGAAAGACAAGAGCCAGAGATAACTAAAACTGTTAATACAAACATTACTAATAACATTGTCACAACAAATAACGAGATATAGTGACAATATCCTAAAAAGGGTACCACTGAGTAGATTGTATTGGTGGAGGGACAGAATTTTGTTCTTTTTTTTCTTCTCTATATTGCAATAAATGTTTAATTTAATAGGTTTATTAGATGCCATGATGATATGATCTTTTGAAACACAGAAGAAAAAGTAAAGACTTTAGCCATGTGATATGATTGCAAGACTCAACACCTCTATTATACTTGTAACATTGACTTGATGAAAAGATTGAAGATTGTATTTTGTAATTTTTATTTTGGAAAACTCAATAAAGAGATTTCAACAAAAAAATAAATACAAAATAATTGCACTCAAAGTACTAGACAATTAAAAACAGTGCTTTATAAAGGCAGTGTCCAAACTTAACACTGCCATATTCCGCTCAGTCATTGGTTGCACACTCTAGCAACTCCTTTTTAACCCTCCCTAAGTGGGCTCAGCGGAGAAAAAAAGTTAGATTAGAATATGCTTTATGGAGACCAAAACTTTTACATTTCTTTTTTTTTTATTATTATATTTATTTTTGTTTAAGTCCAAGAATGTATAAGAATATACAACATAGTTATTGAGCAGCCACGTAGGGCGAAAAGAAAATAACTTACAGAGATTACACTTAAGTTAAACATCATAAATGAAAGAATTAGCATTTAACAATTTATTCTCACATAATCTCTTCTGTAGACTACTATGAGTACAGAAGGGGGTATACAATGTTGGGGGTTTTCCCCTTTTTTTTAACCTGTTAACAAAAAACAAAATATCACTCATAAAAGATTTGACTGAGAAGGGCTCAAAAGCGTATGCATATGACTATATATATATATATATATATATATATATATATATGTGTGTGTGTGTATATATACATATATATGTATGTGTTCAAATAGATATTTACTTATCTCAACACATAAATACATCTCTACACATATATAAACATGTATACATACACATATTTTGCCATATACCATATATCTTTTTAAAACCTTTATATATTTTATTATAAAGTGTATATTTCAAGTATTTCTATTAAAAACACATTAAATCATGTTAAAAATGAATAAAAACGTTATTGCATGTTTAAAGATATTTAGAAACATAGAAACATAGAAACATAGATATTGACGGCAGATAAGAGCCATAGGCCCAGCAAGTCTGCCCCACCTTACCTAACAGTATAAACTTATCTAGTTCGTAGGATAGCCCTATGCTTGTCCCATGCATTTTTAAAGTCCCCCACAGTGTTTGTTGTGGTCTGATGAGACCAAGATAAACTTATTTGGTTCAGATGGTGTCAAGCGTGTGTGGCGGCAACCAGGTGAGGAGTACAAAGACAAGTGTGTCTTAACTACAGTCAAGCCTGGTGGTTGGAGTGTCATGGTATAAGCCTGCATAAGTATTGTCGGCACTGGGGAGCTACAGTTAATTGACGGAATCATGAATGCCAACATGTACTGTGACATACTGAAGCAGAACATGATCCCCTTCCTTCGGAGACTAGGCCTCAGGGCAGTATCCAACATGATAACGACCCCAAACACACCTCCAAAATGACCACTGCCTTGCTAAAGAAGCTGAGGGTAAAGGTGATGAACTGGCCAATCATTTCTCCAGACCTAAACCCTATTAAGCATCTGTGGGACATCCTCAAACAGAAGGTAGGGGAGCGCAAGGTCTCTAACATCCACCAACTCCGTGATTTCGTCATGGAGGAGGGGAAGAGGACTCCAGTGGCAACCTGTGAAGCTCTGGTGAATTCCATGCCCAAGAGCGTTAAGGCAGTGCTGGAAAATAATGGTGGCCACACAAAATATTGACACTTTGGGCCCAATTTGGACATTTTCACTTAGGGGTGTACTCACTTGTGTTGCCAACGGTTTAGACATTAATTGCTGTGTGTTGAGTTATTTTGAGGGGACAGCAAATTTACACTATTATACAGGCTGTACACTCACTACTTTACATTGTAGCAAAGTGTAATTTCTTCAGTGTTGTCACATGAAAAGGTATAATAAAATAATTACAAAAATGTGAGGGGTGTACTCACTTTTGTGGGATACTGTATATATAAAAATATCTGTTTAAAAATAAAAAGCTGGTTTTACCTGTTTACCCTCTTACTGAAAATTCCATTACTTAAGTGATGGTTTTAGAAAATTTATGTAAATAGGAAGGATTTGAAAATAAAAATTCTCCCATTAGGGAGTGGACAGATAGGTACTAAAATGTTCAGTGTCCATTGTTCTCTTTAAAGGGACACTGAAGTAAAAATTAAACTTTAATGATTCATATAGAGCATGCAATATTACACAACTTTCCAATTTATTTCCATTAACAAAATGTGCACAGTCGTTTTTTATTTACACTTTTTGAGTCACCAGTTCCTATTGAACATGTACAATAATTCACAGGATATACATATATGCATTTGTGATTGGCTGATGGATGTCACATGGTACAGGGGGAGTGGAAATAGACATGACTTTGAAATTTGTGAGAATATTTTTTTATTATATTGCGAGCGGACATGATCCGATATTGAGGATCATGTCCGCTGCATTTATCATTGCACCAGCAGTTTTGCAGATTCGTGGCCAATCGGCTGCTAGCAGGGGGTGTCAATCAACCCGATCGTATTTGATTGAGTGGATTTCTGTCCGCCGCCTCAGAGCAGGCGGACAGGTTATGGAGCAGCGGTCATAAATTCTGTTTCCAGCAAGCCTGAAGACTCGCGGGAAACACGGGCCATCAAGCTCCATACGGAGCTTGATAAATATGCCCCTAAATGCTTTTGCATTGTCTTTTTATCATACATTTGGTGGTTATGCAAATCTACTGTATTTACTGGTCCTTTAAGTATTGGTCTCACTGTGTATATTGAGATAATTACTGTAAATATTTCACATTCCAATATTCTGCACATAGCAGAATATGTTCTAAGTATTTTTAAATAGATATTCAGATAGATAGATAGATAGATAGATAGATAGATAGATATGTATACAGTATATATATATATATATATATAATCATAAGTATGTATAGGTATAGATATATATTGTACCAAAATACTATCAGATATATGTAGAGATATGTATTTATGATAAATAGAACATATTCTGCTATGTGAAGAATATTGGAATGTGAAATATTCATATTTTCATGTCGGGTTAGTGCACTTGAGAATATGCAATCGGGTTTGCATGAGTATGGTGTTTTCTTGCTCCATTGACTTCTAGGGGGGAATACGTTAACGCAGTCGCAATATTCTAACTTTGTATTTTTTAATGTATCAGGTTAGAGAGCGCAAACAAAAACCTTTTACTTACGACTTGCAATACGAGCACTTCTAGCGGAGTTAGCAAGCAAGTGGGAGCAATAAATAATGCTCCACTCATAATCTGGCCGTTAATAGGGGTTAGCTATTTTCCATACTCTGCAGTTGCTATAACAAGTAATTGAAAACACATTAAAGGAACAGTGCACTATAAAATTGGGAAATTGTACATTTAGGTATATTTTTGTATATGAAATAGCTGTTACTGCTAATTGAAACCACAACCCATACAATGGGCTGATCTTGCAGGGAGAGAAAATCTAAATACATTATCTGTCAATTATTACACAAAGTCATACTTATATTCTTTATTACTGTTTACTCTAAGTCCAATACTTAGGGCCCGATGATCTAAACTTTGCCAGATCAGACATGTTTTTCCTTGCTAACCCTCGCTGGGGCTGCCCTGGTGGAATTATTGTTACAAAGGCACAGTTCCTGTGAGTGGCGAGATGCCTCCTATTGAAAGTAATAGATCTTGTTGGAAAGGGAAACTTTGCTCTGGAGAGCGAAGTTATCAGTAAGCAGGGGGCGCACTTTAAAAAGTAAATCCAGCAGCCAATATAAATCACATCACACTGCTTTCTGCGTATAGCGTCTTACAATCAGCTATAATTTCATATGCATGTTTTTCTATCAGGGCTATAAATATTTTGAGTGTTTAAAAAAAAACTCAACACCTTTTATTTTGCGGGGAAAAAAATTAATTATGGAATTACGCTGGGATTAGAGAGACAATTTCATATACACCTATGGAACGCTCATGTTCAGCCAATTTTACGAGAAAACAACAATCACGCTTTGTATTTTGTACTTGTGTTTTTGCGTATCCAGTATACTTAAATTACGATTTATGCTGTGCATATTTAATGCAATTTATTCCTGTCTATTCCTGTTTTTGATAAAACACAATTTTTGGTGAAGAATGTTGTTACGATTTTTGATGTACCTTAACGATAATGTTTTTTTCCTGCATATATTTGTGTGAATGGTTCAATTATTAACTTTGTAAATACAAATTTTATTGTGCACCTTTGTAATGTATGCATCTCCTTCCCATACGAAAATGAAGAATACACCCTTTAGTGAGACACCCTATTTTCAGGGTAAAAAGGGGCTTTACATCATTCCACCAGGGAAATAGAAGGACTGGTGAGCATTCTTTAATAATCTCGCCAGCCCAGAGACCTTTAGATGATTGGGCACATAGAGAGAACAAGGAAACATTAACTTTTTAGTACCTTCTATGTCACAGCCCCAACTTGAAGCATTATTTTATCTAAACATTCCTGTTTACATGGGGTTTTTTTGCAACCAGAACTTAAGCTCAGAAATGTTCAGTAAAGGGGGGATAGAATTGGCAAAATCAGCTATTTTAAATGAGAAAATAAAGGTAAAGGAGTACACTGTCCCTTTAAGGGGAAAACTATTTTAGAGTACACTGTCCCTTTAAATATGAAAATGCATATTAGCGCATTTTATTATTGCAGCTTCAAAGGATATGAAACTCAAAAAATTTATTCATTGATTCATTCAGATAGAGAATACGATTTTAAACAACTTTCCAATTTACTTCTATTATTTAATTTTCTTCCTTCTCTTGTTATCCTTTGCTGAAAGGTTTATCTAGGCAAGTTCAGGAGCAGCAGAGAACCTAGGTTCTTGCTGCTGATTGGTGACTGCATATGCATGCCTATTGTCATTGGCTCACCCATGTGTTCAGTTAGTAACCAGTAGTGCATTGCTGCTCCTTCAACAAATCATACCAAGAGAATAAAACAACTTAGATAATAGAAGTAAATTAGAAAGTTGTTTAAAATGATATTCTCTATCTGAATCACAAAATAAAAATTTTAGGTTCCATGTCCCTTTAAACAACTCCAACTTGGTGATTAAGCTATTAAAGGATATTTAGCTATTCATGAACATCAACATAAATGATTTATTAACATGAAAGGACCATGAAAAACCACAAAAAATGTTTATGATTCATATAGAATGTACAATTAAAAAAAAAACTTTGCAATTTACGTCTATTATCAAATTTACTTTGCATCTTTGTATTGTTTGTTGAAGTTCATGCAGGTAGGCTATATATAGCACACATGTGTCTGGGGTGATATAAGCAACATACATGTTATTCATGTGAAAGAGCACTGGTGCATATTACCTACCTAGGTATTCTCATAACTTGTAAGGTTTTGTTGCTGTTTTTTTTTTACTTTTTTTACTTTTTGGGTTTCATGTCCCTTTAATATATTAATTCCATCCTTCCACCTTTAGTAGTAAAAAGCAGTGTATTGAAAAAAGTGCTTCCTTTTTATATAAATGCATTTTAATCTCTGGTGCAAGTCCTGAACCCTGCTTTGTTTTTTTATTCAAAACTGAGACCAGGTGAACACAACCAATCATTAGTTATTTTCCCTGAGTTATGGACTTCAGTGTTAAACAGTGTACATTACATTGAACTCAATGGTTTAGGGAATACAACTACAGTGGCCATCATAAGAAAATGTATGTTACTTTATACAATTTAAAAGGGTCAGGGGGATAACTTGTGATGAAATAGGTGAAAGTGTCGCCCAAGGTGGCTCATGAGTTAATGCAACTGGGAGTAGCTACTAAGGGGTTAATTTAGAATTATTATAGTTTGAATTGCGGTGATTAAGTGTATCTACAATGTAATGTATGGTGGGGTGATCCCCAGTGAAAGAGTCTGATAAAAGAATTGAAGGAAAGCATTGTGGCCCCAGGGTCTTGGGTTGGACACCACTGTTATATACAAAGTGCTTTATTGCAATAACACAAGTTTGGGGACTGGTACACACTATTCGGCTCATAAGAATTTACATACAATGTGCCCTTTAGTAACTTTTAACCTTTTCACTGTCAGTAAGAAGGCAATAACGTTGTTTTTCTGTAGATTATGTAGCTTGCTTTGCAGTTTTTGCCAATCACTTTTATATCATTTATATCTTTAGCTTTAATCTCCCTTCAACTTTGCAAATCTCCCCCATGGTAATGAACAGGTTAAGCAAAGGGATACACCATATTAGTGTTTTAGAGATTGTTGCAGCTCAGTGACCTGTAGAGCTGCATGGTGGAGTCACTGTTAAATATTACCCCATCAGGCCTTGGGACAGGGGCTAAGATCTGACCTTTGACCACTATGTATTCTATATGCTATGTTAACTTCAGTTTGTTTTTTTCTTGGTTGGAAATAAAAATGTTGGTTGTACACCATGGGTTAGTTCTTGCTTAGCCTGTTCACTTATATAGAATGAGAAATGGAGGGGGTGTATTTTTTTTTACTATGTACTCTATATATCTTTATGACTGGAGTTGTTTTCTCTTAGTTTCCAAAGGCCAGAACATGTAACTGTAGTTAGCAACAATTCTATATACAACAGGGACAGTTCATTTTATTTAATATATATATACTGTATATTTTTTATTATTTTATTTTTATTTTAAGCTTATTTTCCATCTTTAAACTGTAATTCTGGGTATAATTTTTTTTTTAAAAGAACAGTGCTTTATCTTATCAAGTAAGACATATAAACCAGCAGTTAATATGCTAATTCCCTTTATACAAACCACACTATATGTTTGAATGCATCATTTCTATAGATAAACTGCAATATTAGACATAATGGATACATGCAGGATAAAAATACTTTAATGGACGAATAATACAGACTTGGTGACAGGAAATGCTGGAAGGTCCAACAGCACAAATACCCTGCATTCTCCACTGCACCATTCATTTTAATCTAAAATCAAACACAGAAATGCAAATACTTTTTTTAGTACCATAAGCCCCCTTTTATATCTTGGACCAGTATTATGGAAAGCGCAGCATCACTTGGTGATAGGATGGATGAGGATTTCAGGGAAAGAAATTTGGGTTCTGATTTGCTGTACTGGGACAGGCGGAAAATCGCAAAACCACTGTATTATCTTTAGGCTAATAGAGTCTCAGATGCACCTACTTAAACCATTGGTTGTCAGACAAGGCTGCGGTGCTTTGCATTTTAGTGAGTTCCAGCTGCCTCTGCCAGTCATAGGGATAAACCATTTGTTTTTGTATCAGGCCATACCCCTCTGTTGTATAAGAGGTGCCTTTTATATAAAGGTAATTAAAGTATAATCAACATAAATTGACATCTGTCAGTCTTTTTCCCTATGACTGTAACCAGTTTGCAGCAGAAATAACCAGTGTCAGTGATGTTTTGTGTCATTGTATTCGCTAGTGTGTGTAGATTAACATGTCGTGTTGTCAATGTAACAAGGTGTCAGATGAGTATGTCACAGTCATAGTGTGACAACCTTCTCAGTAACCCCATGTAACATATAGGAACTTACAGTGATATGTAAAATATGTAGCTGATGCAGAGAAGAAAAGAGAGTTCTTTTTTTCTAAACCCACTGGCTGTCAGAGCCATTCCTTTCTGTCACTCAGTGGGTTAACAAATGTGTCGATTGCTGCTTATTGCAGCAGCCTCTGCTGCTGAGACAGAAATCTGCTGCCAAGCTCCAGTTTACTTAACCATTGAGGCAAACTCAAATGGCACTGCATGGGTTAAAATCTACCCTAATATATAGATGCAGTTAGGAGCCACACATTGTGTCCGAATGTAGCAGCAAGTAGAGTGTCACTGTCACTCGGCAAACAGGGCATAGCTCAGGCCAGGGATGAACATCAGCTCCTCATGCATCTGTGACATCAGTCCCATAAACACATAGCATTATCCTATTCACTCACCTGCAGCCACCACCAGAACGCAGCCAGCCCAATGCAAGCCCCACAGCAGAGACAGCCTTCCCAGCGCCATGTAGGGTGCAGCTTCCCTCCCAGGCTGTCTGAGCCCCTCTCTCACCAGCTCAGGGATGCAGAGAGGGGCTCTCTCTCCCTCCAGTCAGACGCCATCTTGCATAAGTTTTTTTTTTTTTTATCTCCTTTTTAACCCCTTTCTGTTTGTTTAGGCAATTGCAATCTCTGCGTCCTTTTACTGCCATCTATTGGTTACCAAACCAGTCTGAGGACATGCTCACTGTCTCATTCTAACAAAGGCATCACATGTTTAGAAGACTGTTCCCCCCCTCCACTATTCACAGCAGGGGAACTTATTTTTTTTATTAAAGGGACTGATATAGAAGTGGGGCTTGCCAAGGAAATATCTGGAGAGGATTTAGATGTTGCTTTAAGGATTGCAGCATGAATAGATCTCAGAAAAGCAAGTGCAATGCTCTGCATGGAATACTGAATACAGATTTATATGATTTCTTTGTGATGCATTGTTGGCACCTCTCTCAAACAAGAGTCAATAAATACAAACTGTAGTGACAATTCTTTAGTTCCTGGTACACTGTTAATAGTCAGTCTAGAGTTAACTGCTTAAGAACCAGGTGCATTTTTTATGTTTCATATCAGGAATTTTATACAATTTTGGCATTAATCAGGAATTCCAGTTTTTATTATTTCATGTATAGGAGAAACAAGAAAACAGCGCATCCACGATTCTGTATGGACTGCTCAGGATTATAACCATCAAGCTAAATTTTGAGCTACAGGCATTTTTATCATCATTATCTTGTAAGTGCAATTTTATATATGTAGGTGTGTCTCCTGAATAAACTCTACTGTGAATCGTGGATGCGCTGTTTTCTTGTTTCTCCTATACATAGTTTTTGCCTCTACGGGACGCACACAGTGGAAGCCCCGTGATACACCAGCAGCACCTGATCAGATTCAAGCAAGATCTGTGGAGTTTCTGTAAGGAGACACCCGCTCCTTCCTTGTACTCGCTGTGGACATCGGCAAAACAGCTTCAACCTGAACTGAACCAAGTGCGGTCTGTAATCATTTTTTTGTATCTTGTTTGCCTTGGGAACCACTGCCAAAAAACTATAAAAGAACAATTGTGGTACAAATACGGAGCGGTAAAGGACTAATTGTAACTTTGTTTGTGGCTACACGCTTATATTAGGAGACGTGTATGACATTTTAACAGCAATTTTTATTTCCATGTTTTCTATTAATTTTTCTGACGATAATTGCTGTGTATAATATTTTCTCTTGGTATTTGCATTTATATTAACCCTATTGCAAATTAATACTTGAAAATACCTTAAATTACTCTATCTGGATAATACCCAGGGTCACTATAGACGTGTGCCTCCAATTGCAAACAGTAGCGCTGTTAGTATTCTCTCAAATTTTATTATTTCATGTAACACAAGTGTTATAGCTTTTGTTTCTCTGCAAACAATGTAAACATAATTGTCTAAGTATTTTTTTTTTATTTATTATCTGATTTGAAAAAAACGATGTATCTATTATGTTCTGAATGCATACATATAATAAAAATGCCAGCATTTAATTTACCAATCACATGTTAAAATTAAACTCCCCCACCAAAGAATATATTATATCATATTATATCGTATTGTGTTATGTGTTAGCTGTTTGCTAATGAACGTCCTTGTTTTATATCTAGACAAACAAGATAGATTTATAGATGATAGATATAAACAATTGATCATTCAATTGTTCAATCTACAATATGAATAATATCAGTTTATATCAATATTTTATACAGTCTATTACACAATAGTTATACCCATATCCTATACAAAAGACACGATTGTGTTTTTATTAAACATTATCAACATAACTTTTATTTTTATATTTTTAACAAACTACAAAATTTATATAAAACTTATTGAAAACACTAATTGCAATAGAATAGATATAGAGATTGCCTATACTACTATTATAGACTACTGTGTTTAAAGTTTTATATCTCAGCAACCACTCTTCATACAAACTTAAAACCTCATAGACAATGCAATCTTTATCCATGCTAAATTTCATAAGGATTGATGAAGCTGTTTATTCCAAAAATTGGGCTAATGATTTCCTTATCTCTTAACATTTCAGCATTTCCAGTCACCAAGTTGTACCACAAAACTGTCAGATTTGTCCACACAGTCCAAAGTTACAAATAATCTATCTATCTATCTATCTATCTATCTATCTATCTATCTATCTATCTATCTATAATATTCATTGGCAAAAATGTGCATTAAAGGGACAGTCAAGTCCAAACAGAACTTTCATGATTTAAATAGGGCATGTCATTTTAAGCAACTTCCCAATTTACCTTTATCACTAATTTTGCTTTTACTATTGGTATTCTTAGTTGAAAGCTAAACCTAGGAGGTTCATATGCTAATTTCTTAGCCATTGAAGACTGCCCCTAATCTGAATGCATTTTGACCACTAGAGGGCATTAGTAAATGTGTTTCAGATAGATTACATTGAGCTCATGCACCTGAAGTGACCTAGGAGTGAGCACTGATTGGCTAAAATGCAAGCCTCTCAAAATAACTGAAATAAGGGGGCAGTCAGCAGAAGCTTAGATACAAGATAATCACAGAGGTAAAAAGTATATTATTATAACTGTGTTGATTATGCAAAACTGGGGAATGGGTAATAAAGGGATTATCTTTCTTTTTAAACAACAAAAAATCTGGTGTTGACTGTCCCGTTAAAGCCAGAGTTTAAGTTATTTTTTTATCAAACAACTAAAAAGCAAGGAAATTCATAGCTTAAACTGCCTCCACTCCTCCACTTGGAAGCTTTCCATGATGAGAGAGAGATAGAGAGAGAGATAGAAATATATATATATATATATATATATATATATATATATATATATATATAGAGAGAGAGAGAGAGAGAGAGAGAGAGAGAGAGAGAGAGAGAGAGAGAGAATATCCCCTATATTTTGTTGTCTTTCATTTATGCAGTCAAGCTAGAAATTTTCTTAAAAAAGAAAAAGAGAGAGAACATTATCCCTAACAATGACTTACAAAACAGGTGAGACATACAACACAAAAAAATATCAAAATCATCATAAATCTAAACCTGTTTTTTATTCACTCTACTATTCAGAGACTGGTGGGTTATTATCAAAGCATCCCATATTAAAGTATGGGGTAGGAAGAAAAAACACCTAGCCTATAATTTAGGAAGAGACTCTGCTTGGGAGGAAACAAATACATTAAACTCGTAAAATATAATGAGTGTAATCATGAAAGACTAGATAAATTCCTTTCATTGTTTCACCATAGAGGCTTCATTATACCAGGCCAATAATGGAGCCAAAATCCCAGTATATAGAATGAGGTCTCACCTTAAACTTTTGAGACTTCTTCCTGAGCATGTAGGCCATATTATTAGCAAAATTAATCCAGTTATTTAAATAATGCTTGAAAACATTTTGTACGTTCTCTAGTTATGACAAATAAGGGGATTTATTATTCTGGATATGCTTAGGTTCTACCAGATAATACTCAATGGGTTTTAACAACATCAAATAAAGCCATCCCTGTTATTTTTAGGATTAGGCTAGAATTAAGGACCGACAAACTTACAATCATTATTTCAAGAACTAACTTTCTTTAGAAGAAACAACGTAAAATTCCTTAAGACTGTCTTATCCTTCTGTAAAGTCACAATACTTAGCTACTTTACCGTTTTCATTTACACTTCAAAATCTATTTCTAGACTTTCTCTGGTATTTCAAGAAAAATATCCTTGTAAAGAGATAATTCACCTGAGCATCAAAATGGCTAATACAATAAATTGCAGGACATGTTAAATATGTATATGTTGTTTTTGAAACAAATGGGGACCCTGTCTCCTGAGGTAGACAGACATTTATGATAACCACAGTATTTACAAAAACAGTTACTCCCAAAGAGACCATCTCCCTGGAATACTGAGATGATAGTAATCCAGATATGATCTGCAGGCACATAATTTAGGTAACCAGTACCCTAAGCAGTAGCACTAATGGTGTCATGTGAGTGAGACCTGGCAACAATAACTAAAGCAGAATGATCCATGACAACTGGATGGTGTTGAAAATCTTTCTGTCAAAGGAAAAAAAATGATAGATATGTACCCATGATGACATCTAGAAATAAATGCCAGTCTTGGAACAGGCCAACATTTAGACAGTTTGACTTAACCATTGTGTAGCTGATTGACCTGGATTACCATGGAATAGTGACAGGCTCCTAGTTCTTTTTATAATTCCTTTAACAGGATACTTTCCAGAACCCCGAAAATTAACTAGAATCTGATGCTTGCTCAAGAGGCAGACAGCACTCTGTAAAAGGTCAGTGTAGTTGTGGTAAGACCAAGAAAGGGGCTACAAAAAAAAGTAATAGTTTTATAGTGAAACAAACAATAATATACACACATACATACATAAACATATACACACACATATTATATATACAGTATCTCACGAAAAGTGAGTACACTCCTCACATTTTTGTAAATATTTTATTATATCTTTTCATGTGACAACACTGAAGAAATTACATTTTGCTACAATGTAAAGTAGTGAGTGTACAGCCTGTATAACAGTGTAAATTTGCTGTTCCCTCAAAGTCAATATTCTTGTATCTGTGTATATAAAAGTCTGGAGACTTGCTCCTATGTCCTCTTCCCTCTGATTTACCGACAATGCACAGCAGACAGCATATCCTAGTATTGTTTTGGGCCTATATTTATGTGAGTTGTTAGCAGTTCCATATACCCCTTTATTGAATATATATGGAACCGCTAACAACTCAGATAAATATAGGCTCAAAACAATACTAGCCCCTTAATGACCACAATGTACCCTGTATGTCACTGGTCGTTAAGGGTTTTTTCAGGACATAATAGCACAAGTCTAGCAAAAACACACTATTAATGCCCTCTCTCCAGCAGGCTTTGTGGAATAGAGCAGTCTCAACGCTGGTGGCAAGACCGCGTTATAAAACAATCAAGTCCCAAAAAATGGCCAGCGACATACAGGGTACGTCGCTGGTCCTTAAGGGGTTAAGATATGCTGTCTGCTGTTAATTGTCGGTAAATCAGAGGGAAGAGGATATAGGAGCAAGTCTCCAGACTTTTATATACACAGATACAAGAAGATTGACTCGCTCCCACAGACACCAGGGGTTAATTACACGGTAGTCATATTGACTTAGCTCACAATTTGGGATTTAAAAGAATACTGTGAACATCAGGGCTTTATAGATTACCTTGAAAAATGGACATTTATATATGGATGGAAAAGTGCATAAAGGACTTACTCCCATTTTTTATTCTAGGGAGTCTTTTTGTATTCAGTGACCGGTCACTAGGGCAGCATGATGCACCTTGCTTAGAGTTTTATGTTTTATTATTATTTTAAAGTTTTGGTTATTTTTTGATGATTGCACTATTATGCATATTCACATATCTTAGATGTATGGATTTTTGGGAATATCCTTTTGAGGTTATACTTTAGAATACATTTTGGTGAAAACAATCTCTCTTTGTAACTTTGTTCAGGGGGTGTCAATCCTCTAGGGTCTTTAATTAATAGAAATTACCAGTGCAGGCAATAATAGACTTACGGCTAGATTACGAGTTTTGCGGTAAGAGGGGGTGGTGCTAACTTGCACGTTATTGTCATCGCTCACTTTCCTACAGCGCTTGTATTACAGGTTTTCATAAACCTGGTGTTATTAGGCAAGAAGTGAGAGTAGAGCAAAATTGTGCTTCATAACGCACTCCAATACCAGAGCTGCGGAAAGCTGTGGTGAGCTGGTTTTACGTGCTTGTGCACAATTTCCCCATAGACATCAATGGGGAGAGCCGGCTGAAAAAAAGCAGTGTAAAGCTCCGTAACGCAGCCCCATTGATTCCTATGGGGAAACTAAATTTATGTTTACAACTAACATCCTAACATGAACCCCAGAGTCTAAACACCCCTAATCTTACACTTATTAACCCCTAATCTGCCGTCCCCGACATCGCTGACACCTACATTATATTTTTTAACCCCTAATCTGCCACCCCCATCATTGCCGACACCTACATTATACTTATTAACCCCTAATCTGATGCCCACAACATCGCCGACACCTACATTATATTTATTAACCCCTAATCTCCCACCCCCAATGTCGCCGAAACCTACCTACACTTATTAACCCCTAATCTGCCGCCCCCAACATCACAGACACTATAATAAACATATTAACCCCTAAACCGTCGTACTCCCGCATCGCAAGCACTAGTTAAATATTATTAACCCCTAATCTGCTGTCCCTAACATTGCCGCCACCTACCTACATTTATTAACCCCTAATCTGCCGCCCCCAATGTCGCCGCCACTATACTAAATTTATTAACCCCTAAACCTAAATCTAACCCTAATTCTAACACCCACTAACTTAAATATAATTAAAATAAATCTATATAAAAATTCCTATAATTAACTAAATAATTCCTATTTAAAACTAAATACTTACCTATAAAATAAACAATAAGATAGCAGTAATATACTGGAAGGCTGATAGCTTCCATGCCACGCCGCATTGAGGCAGTAATTGCTGCAAAAGGGGCCCAAACCAAGTACATACAGTATGCATGCTTATACTTTTCAGAGGTCCGATATTGTTATATGTACAATCCTTGTTTATTGATTGCATGTAATATTCTAATTTTCTGAGATTGTGAATTTGGGGTTTTCATGAGTTGTAAGCCATAATCATCACAATTATGAGAAATCATGGCTTGAACTATCTTGCTTTGCATGTAATGAGTCTATCTCATATATTAGTTTCACCTTTTAAGTTGCATTAGTGAAATAAATTAACTTTTGCACAATATTCTAATTTTTCGAGTTTCACCTGTAATATAGTGAGTCTCCCTGGTACAAACGAGCTTCACTAGGAGTGCCATCCTGTGCGCTTGTCCAACTTCTATCTTTACATATATATATATATATATATATATATATATATATATATACATTATATATATATATATATATATATATATATATATATATATATATATATATATATATATATATATATATATATATATTTACAGATTCATCATAAAAAAGGTCTGGAAGATAATTGCAAATGGGAAAAGGAAGAGAACAGCAGTTTTAAAGAATATACTGAGCACTTTCACTTCCCCTAGTCCCAAAACCTTACTGAATACTACACTTTATCAGTGGCAATGTCATGCAGGAAACTGTAGTTCACAAGACAGGGCCAGTCATAGGGCTCCATTTAAGAAGATACAATAGCAGCTTAAGAACACCTTCGTCTGCAGGCTCGCGTGACAGGCCACATACAAGGAGGGGGCTGCATTGCACACGAGGCAATGTGTGCCGTGTTAAATGAGGGCAGGGTACCACTGCCCTCTAGCTGTGATACTGGGCGGACAGGGGCAAAGATGTCCGCCCATGTCTGTCTAGGTGTTACCAAATCTAGCCCATAGTGTGCAATTCTCTCATAGACCCTGACAAGTATTGGCCCTGAGGACATTGGACAGTGCTGGCCCAAGCAGTAAAGCATCAGTGGTTCTGGTGAATACAGTAACAATGGGCACCACAGCAACTGGGCTCAGTAAAATTCAAATGTGGCCTCCTGTTTGTATTTCTGCTGGCCATGATTTTATTACTGATGGCACCCGTGTAGGCAATTGTCACCCTGCCCCCTTGCCCACTCCAGCCCTGGCATAGACAAATAAAATAGCCAAGTATAAGATGGCTGTGTTATCCAAAATCTATTAAAAAGTCTCAATACCAAAGTGTTTTAAATACTAATTAAATGTTAGATAGAATGATGTATTTAAAGATAAAGATCAGTATGAGAACGATAGGCAGATGCTTTTTAAAATGATGTTAGTTGTTTAAATATTGAATAAATAAGTGTAAAGCTTTAGTGTGCATAAAGCAGTGGACACTACCATATTGTAACCTAGGTTTGCTTTTCTGCTGAAACCAATTAAGGACAGTTATAAATGGGTCACTAGAATGTGCAGCCAATGACTGTGTGGAAAACAGGTATGGAGTCTGCACTTTTACTTTTAACAGGAACTGGATGGCCCATATATTTTTATAATTAAATTACAGGAAATGGGAACAAAGTATATTGTTTTTTGTTGTTGTTTTTTTTACTCCATATAGTTTCAAATATATTACAATTTGAATGTCCCTTTAAGCCTTAGAACATTGAAGTAAAAAAAGAAGTATCAGGTAAAGAAATAGAATATTTGACTATCCTGGGATCATCACTCATAACCTATGTCTAAAACCACAAAGGTGATGGGAAACACACTTTAACCTTAAAACATTGCATAAAAAAAAACAACCTAAAAACATTACTCAGATTTAAAGGAACATTGTACTTAAAATTATATTGTGCATATTAAACAGCAGCATTTATATGTCACAGATATTTTTCTTAAAACAAAAAACTGAAATACATTTTGAAAAGCCTTCTTTTAGAAGAAGAATGTAAAGCCTGGCAACGTGCCTTTAGCAATTTCTTTTTATGAATATTATAGGAAGGAAGAACATTTTATAATTGAAGTAAATTGGAACCTTTTTTTTTAAAACTGTATGCTCTGTCTGAATCACAAAAGAACATTTTTTGGGTCGTATATCTATTTAAAGGGACAGTAATATCCTGAGAAAAGGCTATTGTCTAATTGTGTACGAACATCTAAATGGCAAAAGTTTATTTTTAAAAGTGGGTTACTAGTATTTTTTCAATTTGCCATAAATATGCAGGTACTTTGACATTTGTGCCGCTATTCTCGCCACCCATGCTTATCTCTAAGAATGTAGGCTGTTTCTCAAGTAGCCCATCCAATCCGCTCACTTTTGTCCAGAGCGCACACATGCACAGAAGGAGCAGTCCGGCCAAAGCTCATTCCCTGTGACCGCTCCCGGGTACGCAAGCATGCACAGGTCATAGTTTTAGTGTCAAGGAAAGTGTGCACAGCTCTGCCCTGTGCACACTGCTTCTGTATATATTCCGTAGTTTTGGCAATCATCCTCTATTCAGAACCAGTTCTTGATGATCGTGGGATAGATTGCTGAGACCCCGGCAAACCCCAGACAGCAAAAATTATATAGCGTGCACTGCTCGGGGCTTGCTGTGCATAGCGCTGACATTACCGGCGATGTCATCGTAATAATAATACCACGCATGCTTCCACGCACACTATCCCCCTAACTCACCAGTCGACCAACTAAGAAGAGCATTGTCTCATAAATATGAGGGGGGGGGGGAGTTTTCCACACAAAAAAGATAACTTTTTAACAAAGTTTTCAGTTATGGATTTTTGCCAGTTAAATGTTTGCACACTACACAAGTAGGAAATAGCCATACCTCAGGATGACGAATAGTGCAGGGAGCACTATTAGCACACTCATTGTTCTTGGATAATAAGTAGTGCACTTGACCATAATCTGAAATACCGCTGAAAAATGTAGTTCTTTTTAAGATCTGAAGTAAACTATTATCATTAATAGTATCGCACAGAACTACATGAAGAACTTAGAGCTCGAGTGATATCCAACATGAATTTCACCCCATGCTCCCATAGATGACAATTATGTGAGGAATTTAGTGCACCTACGCTATCCAACATGCAGATGTAAACATGCTCTAGACTATCAATTAAGCAACAAAAAATACATTTGTTATATGAGCACAAAAATTGTGCTTGAGCAATGTTTTTAACAGGACACAGTACTAATATTTTTGCCCTCCACTTGTAATTCCGATGGAAAGTACCGAGAACTGGAAGTGACAGCTTCCAGCTGAAAAACTCAGAAACGTTCTGTGGGACTCTGCGATAGAAATATGAAAATAAGCATTCTTGAGATCTACTGAGAGAAGATAAGCCTTTGAAGGAATGAGATTGATGACTGAGACAACAGATTCCATCTTGAATTTCTGAACCTTCAGAAATGTGTTTAGAACCTGAAGATCCAGAAGCACTCCAAACAGCTCTCCACGACCAGTCTTTCTTTTTCACCAGAAAAAAAGGAAAGTAAAACCCATTGTCCTTGAATAGAAATCTCTTGAATAACACCTTTGTCTAGAAGCTTGCTGACAAACACCTAAATAGCCTTTAACTTTGCAGGATCTCTGGGGAGTGCAGAATTCACCAAGTGAGAAAGACATGGTTTCTAGCTGAACTCCAGATAGTACCCTGATTGGAGAAGATCGAGCACCCATTTGTCTGAAATGCTGGATGCCTAAACCTCCCTGAAATTGTAAAGTCTTCTTCCAAGCAGAAAAGTTTGGGACTGCACACAATCATTGCTTCTTGGCCTGAAAGGAAGAAAAGGGCTTAACACGTCCTCTGCCTCTGGCCTAAAAACCAGATCTACCTTCTTGTGAACTAAAGAAGTCTCGTTGTGAAGAGGCCTTATAATTTTGGAACTTAGAGCATTGATTATGAACATAAAAGGAACCTTTATACCTTATCAGCTCTGGAAGCCTGTGGAAGAAAAGGGTTCTTACCTCCTGTTTTCTTATCAAAAGATCCAATTGCTTTCCAAATGCCATATCACCTTCAAAATGTAGATTTAGCAGATTATCTATGGAGCCAGGATCAGCCTCACAATGACAAAGCCATAAAGCTCTTCTTACCAAATTAGCAGAGACCATAGACTTGACATTCAACTCCAACATTTCAGAGGCAACCTTCTTAATATCAGAAAGAAAAGGTGCAGAATTCTCATTGTCTGGCACAGTATGAGACAAATTAGCAGACCAAACATTAGTAGCAGCTTTTCCAAGGAAAAATTCTTAAAAATGTTCTCAGGAACTCCAAGATGCTTTTCCGGTTTAAAAAAATAAGTTAAACACATACGGCTAGATTACGAGTTTTGCGTTATGAGCGGCTCGGTGCTAACTTGCAAGTTATTTCCACCGCTCACCTCCCTATAGCGCTGCTATTACAGGATAGCAGGCAATATTGCAGCGTTGAGCAAAATTGAGCTCCATACCGCACTCAAATACCAGCGCTGCTTTGAGCTGGCTTTACGTGCTCGTGCACAATTTCCCCACAGACATCAATGGGGAGAGCCGGCTAAAAAAAAGCCTAATACCTGCAATAAAGGAGCGTAAAGCTCCGTAACGCAGCCCCATTGATTCTTATGGGGAAAGAAAACTTATGTTTACACCTAACACCCTAACATAAACCCTGAATCTAAACACCCCTAATCTGCTGCCCTTGACATCGCTGCCACCTACATTACAGTTATTAACCCCTAATCTGCTGCCCCCGACACCGGCGAAACCTACATTACTGTTATTAACCCCTAATCTGCCCCCCCCAGTGTCGCTGCCACCTACATTACAGTTATTAACTTTTAATAGAAAAATATATAAAAAGTTTAGTACAGCAACAAACGCTGTAAGCAAATAGACAGACATGAATACAAGACAGGAGGACAAACAGACACAGGTGTCTGACGCGTTTCATGCCCCCTAGTGGCACTTATTCATAGTGCCACTAGAGGGCGCAAAACACGTCAGACACCTGTGTCTGTTTGTCCTCCTGCCTTGTATTCATGTCTGTCTATTTGCTTACAGCGTTTGTTGCTGTACTAAACTTTTTATATATTTTTCTATTAAAAGTTATCATTTTTTAATTGATGCCTGTTTGCAGTGCCTGCCTCCCTGTTCTTCATGCCTACTTGCACTAGTGGCTTGCTTTCGCCATGGCTACGGCACTCCGTTCCTTTGGAGACAGTCAGATAACCTTTACCAGCCCGGGTTCACTTCCGGTTCAGCATTGCGAGATACGGATGTTGCTTGGATCGCTTCTCTATTGTTTGCATCATTACAGTTATTAACCCCTAATCTGCCACCCCCAACGTCGCCGCCCCTATACTAAAGTTATTAAACCCTAAGTCTAACACCCACTAACTTTAATATAATTAAAAGAAATCTAAATAAAAATTACTATCATTACCTAACTAATTCCTATTTAAAACTAAATACTTACCTATAAAATAAACCCTAAACTAGCTACAATATAACTAATAGTTACATTGTATCTATCTAAGGTTTTACTTTTATTTCACAGGCACGTTTGTATTTATTTTAACTAGGTAGACTAGTTAGTAAATAGTTATTAACTATATACTAACTATCTAGTTAAAATAAATACAAATGTTCCTGTAAAATAAAACAGCCAATAGAATGCAAGCTCAATCCTATTGGCTGATTGGATCAGCCAATAGGATAGAAGCTCAATCCTATTGGCTGATTGCATCAGCTAATAGGATTTTTTCACCTTTAATTTCGATTGGCTGATAGAATTCTATCAGCCAATCGGAATTTAAGGCACGCCATCTTGGATGAAGTCATTTAAAGGAACCTTCAGTGTATGGCTGGGACAGTATGAAGAGGATGCTCCCCGTTGGATGTCTTGAAGATGGAGCCGCTCCTTGTCGGAAGGATGAAGATAGAAGATGCCATCTGGATGAAGACTTCTGCCCGCCTGGAGGACCACTTCTTCCTGCCTGTATGAAGACTTTTCCCGGCTTCGTTGAGGACTTCTTGCCGCTTGGATGAAGACTTCTCCCGGCTTCGTTGAGGATGGATGTCTGGTCTTCAAAAACTGTAAGTGGATCTTCAGGGGGTTAGTGTTAGGTTTTTTTTAAGGGTTTATTGGGTGGGTTTTATTTTTAGATTAGGGTTTGGGCTGAAAAAGAGCTAAATGCCCTTTAAAGGGCAATGCCAATCTAAATGCCCTTTTCAGGGCAATGGGGAGCTTAGGTTTTTAAGATAGGATTTTATTTGGGGGGTTTGGTTGTGTGGGTGGTGGGTTTTACTGTTGGGGGGGTTATTTGTATTTTTTTTAAAGGTAAAAGAGCCGATTTCTTTGGGGCAATGCCCTGCAAAAGGCCCTTTTAAGGGCTATTGGCAGTTTAGTTTAGGGTAGTGTTTTTTTTTATTTTGGGGGGGGGGCTTTTTTATTTTGATAGGGCTATTAGATTAGGTGTAATAAGTTTAAATTTCTTTTTTATTTTGTGTAATTTAGTGTTTTGTTTTTTTGTAATTTAGTTAATTGTATTTAATTAATGTAATTTATTTAATTGTAGTGTAAGGTTAGGTGTTAGTGTAAGACAGGTTAGGTTTTATTTTACAGGTAAATTTGTATTTATTTTAACTAGATAGTTAGTAAATAGTTAATAACTATTTACTAACTAGTCTACCTAGTTAAAATAAATACAAACTTGCGTGTGAAATAAAAATAAAACCTTAGATAGATACAATGTAACTATTAGTTATATTGTAGCTAGCTCAGGGTTTATTTTATAGGTAAGTATTTAGTTTTAAATAGGAATTATTTAGGTATTGTCATTTTTATTTAGATTTATTTTAATTATATTAAAGTTAGTGGGTGTTAGAGGTTAGGGTTAGACTTAGTGTTAGGTTTAGGGGTTAATAACTTTAGTATAGTGGCTGCGATTTTTGGGGCAGCAGATTAGGGGTTAATAACAGTAATGTAGGTTGCAGCGATGTTAGGGACAGCAAATTAGTGGCGGCGATGTCGGGAGCGGCAGATTAGGGGTTAATAATTTTATTTTAGTGTTTGCGATGCAGAAGGGCCTCGGTTTAGTGGTTAATAGGTAGTTTATGGGTGTTAGTGTACTTTTTAGCACTTTAGTTATGAGTTTTATGCTACAGCTTTGTAACATAAAAGCCATAACTACTGACTTTCAGTTTACGTTACGGATCTTGATGGTATAGGCTGTACCGCTCACTTTTTGGCTGGACAGGCAAACTCGTAATACCGGTGCTGTGGAAGTCCTATTAAAAAAGGACTTTTTGAAAGCTGCGGTAGTTACGTTGCATTATGGCCAAAAAAGTGTGCGGTACAGATATACCTGCAAGACTCGTAATACCAGCGGTAGTGAAAAAGAGCCATAACGCTGCTTTTTCACCATAACGCAAAACTCGTAATCTAGCCAATAGATTTTAAAACATCAGAGACAGGAAAATATTCATCAGACCCACAACCTGAACTAAACCATTCTGATGAAACCTGAGGTCATTAATCTTCAATTCCCAGCGTAACCTTGATTCCTTTAATAAAATCAGAAATAGTATTAGTATCAGGGGTTTCCCCTTCAGAAGCAGAACATTATCTATAGAGACCTCAGGTATAACAGAAAAGCTTTCACTAAATATTTGCATATAGGGAACAGGTGGGCATAGGCTGGGCTTCATGACTAAAGAAAAAAAGTACATAGCCAGCCATAAATAAATGATATAATAGTATACACACCATAAAAGTAGGATAACATGGCATTAGATAATAGTAGAGAAACATACATTAAGACTATGGTCCCTAGTTATCAAGCCGTCAACCTCAAACATGCTGGAATTCCACAGCGTATTTGTGGCGTGGCTGATTCGCCTTAGTTATCAAGCCCTAGATACCGGCAAAAGTAGAATTTAGTGACGTAAGCTTCGATCCGCCGGACTCAGTCCGACACAGATCGATTCTTACGTCACTACAGATGTTCCGCACACAAGTGCGGCACAATCTGACTACTTTTGCTAGTTATCAAAAAACTAGCAGGTACGCTCGGCACTTTTCCAGCCCTGGAGGCGGCGGATCCCATAGGAATCAATGGGAGTCTGACCATAGCGAAAGTTCATGTTCGCTGCTGCCACTCCCGGACCCTGCTGCCACCTACATTATACCTATTAACCCCTATCCTGCCCCCCCTATACCGTCGCCACCTATATTAAAGTTATTAACCCCTATCCTGCCCCCCTACACCGTCACCACCTATAATAAATTTATTAACCCCTATCCTGCCCCCCCTACACCGCCGCCACTGTAATAAAATTATTAAACCCCTAAACCTAAGTCTAACACTAACCCTAACACCCCCTAACTTAAATATTAATTAAATAAATCTAAATAATATTTCTCTTATTAACTAAATTAATCCTATTTAAAACTAAATACTTACCTTTAAAATAAACCCTAATATAGCTACAATATAAATAATAATTATATTGTAGCTATTTTAGGATTTATTTTGATTTTACAGGCATCTTTCAATTTATTTTAACTAGGTACAATAGCTATTAAATAGTTATTAACTATTTAATAGCTACCTAGCTAAAATAAAGAGAAATTTACCTGTAAAATAAAAACTAACCTAAGTTATAATTACACCTAACACTACACTACACTTTAATAAATTATTCCTATTTAAAACTAAATACTTAACTGTAAAATAAAACCTAAGATAGCTACAATATAATTAATAATTACATTGTAGCTATTTTAGGATTTATATTTATTTTACAGGTAACTTGGATAAGCCAATCGGATTGAACTTCAATTAATTTAGTTAATAAGAGAAATATTATTTAGATTTATTTAATTAATATTTAAGTTAGGGGGGTGTTAGGGTTAGTGTTAGACTTAGGTTTAGGGGTTAATAATAAATATGTTAACCCCTAAACTGCCGCTCCTGGAGCCCACCGCCACTATAATAAATATGTTAACCCCTAAACCGTCGCTCCCGGACCCCGCCGCCACCTACATTATACCTATTAACCCCTATCCTGCCCCCCTATACCGTTGCCACCTATAATAAAGTTATTAACCCCTATCCTGCCCCCCTACACTGCCGCCACCTATAATAAATTTATTAACCCCTATCCTGCCCCCCCTACACCGCCACCACTGTAATAAAATTATTAACCCCTAAACCTAAGTCTAACACTAACCCTAACACCCCCTAACTTAAATATTAATTAAATAAATCTAAATAATATTTCTCTTATTAACTAAATTAATCCTATTTAAAACTAAATACTTACCTTTAAAATAAACCCTAATATAGCTACAATATAAATAATAATTATATTGTAGCTATTTTAGGATTTATTTTTATTTTACAGGCATCTTTCAATTTATTTTAACTAGGTACAATAGCTATTAAATAGTTATTAACTATTTAATAGCTACCTAGCTAAAATAAAGAGACATTTACCTGTAAAATAAAAAATAACCTAAGTTACAATTACACCTAACACTACACTTTAATAAATTATTCCTATTTAAAACTAAATACTTACCTGTAAAATAAACCCTAAGATAGCTACAATATAATTAATAATTACATTGTAGCTATTTTAGGATTTATATTTATTTTACAGGCAACTTTGTATTTATTTTAGCTAGTTAGAATAGTTATTAAATAGTTATTAACTATTTAATAACTACCTAGCTAAAAGAAATACAAAATTACCTGTAAAATAAATCCTAACCTAAGTTACAATTAAACCTAACACTACACTATCATTAAATTAATTAAATAAATTACATACAAATAACTACAATTAAATTAATTAAATAAACTAACTAAAGTACAAAAAATAAAAAAAGCTAAGTTACAAAAATAAAAAAAAATAAGTTACAAACATTTAAAAAATATTACAACAATTTTAAGATACTTACACATAATCTAAGCCCCCTAATAAAATAACAAAGCCCCCCAAAATAAAAAAATGCCCTACCCTATTCTAAATTAAAAAGTTACCAGCTCTTTTACCTTACCAGCCCTTAAAAGGGCCTTTTGCGGGGCATGCCCCAAAGAATTCTGCTCTTAGTTCTGCACCTAGTTAAAATAAATACAAACTTACCTGTAAAATAAAACCTAACCTAAGTTACAATAACACCTAACACTACACTATAATTAAATAAATTCCCTACATTAAATATAATTAAATAATTTAAATTAAATTAGATAAATCACAAAAAACAAACATTAAATTAATGAAAATAAAAAAAATTACAAGATATTTAAACTAATTACACCTAATCTAAGAGCCCTATCAAAATAAAAAAAGCTCCCCCAAAATAAAAAAAAACCTAGCCTAAACTAAACTACCAATAGCCCTTAAAAGGGCCTTTTGCAGGGCATTGCCCCAAAGTAATCAGCTCTTTTACCTGTAAAAAAAAATATACAAACAACCCCAACAGTAAAACCCACCACCCACACAACCAAACCCCCAAATAAAGTACTATCTAAAAAAACCTAAGCTCCCCATTGCCCTGAAAAGGGCATTTGGATGGGCATTGCCCTTAAAAGGGCAGTTAGCTCTTTTATGGCCCAAACCCTAATCTAAAAAATAAAACCCACCCAATACACCCTTAAAAAAACCTAACACTAACCCCCTGAAGATTGACTTACTGTTCTGAAGACCGGACATCCATCCTCAAGGAAGCGGCAGAAGTCTTCATCTAACCGGGCCGAAGTCCTCAACAAAGCCGGGAGAAGTCTTCATCCAAGCCGGGTGAAGTGGTCCTCCAGACGGGCAGAAGTCTTCATCCAGACGGCATCTTCTATCTTCATCCATCCGACACAGAGCGGCTCCATCTTAAAGACATCCGACGCGGAGCATCCTCTTTATCTGGAGTCTTCTTACTGAATGACGGTTCCTTTACGTGACGTCATCCAAGATGGCATCCCTTAGATTCCGATTGGCTGATAGAATTCTATCAGCCAATTGGAATTAAGGTAGAAAAAATCCTATTGGCTGATGAAATCAGCCAATAGGATTGAAGTTCAATCCTATTGGCTGATCCAATCAGCCAATAGGATTGAGCTTGCATTCTATTGGCTGATTGGAACAGCCAATAGAATGCGAGCTCAATCCTATTTGTTGATTGGATCAGCCAATAGGATTGAACTTCAATCCTATTGGCTGATTGCATCAGCCAATAGGATTTTTTCTACCTTAATTCTGATTGACTGATAGAATTCTATCAGCCAATCGGAATCTAAGGGACGCCATCTTGGATGACGTCACTTAAAGGAACCATCATTCAGTAAGACGACTGCGGATGAAGAGGATGCTCTGCGTCGGATGTCTTGAAGATGGAGCCGCTCCGTGTCGGATGGATGAAGATGGAAGATGCCGTCTGGATGAAGACTTCTGCCCGTCTGGAGGACCACTTCACCCAGCTTGGATGAAGACTTCTCCCGGCTATATTACATTCCAGTTTACTGACCCTTTATGAAAGACTTTCCAAGATGCAAGGAGGCATTTTATCTAAGATTTTTACATCTGCATAAAATGTTATACTCTCAGACTAAGATTGTTCAGTGTTTGAAATGAGACAGGTTAACTTAAAACTGTTCAGTTTATACTACAGCTGACTTAATTTTGAAATACATACCAACAAGCCTAAATACTGCATTTAACCAGATCTAAAATTATGAGTACCACAGCTCATGGTTCCACCAAGATCATATAGAGTACAGCATTTTCAAAATCCATAAGTACCGCTGACATTTGTACACTATATTTGAAGTGGTGCTCTTGGTTGGGGAAAATGGGGAAAAAACAAACAAACATATGTCAACCTTTTAAAAGTACTTTTCTTCATCTAGCCATCTACCCAGGTCATTAATGTACAATTTTGAATTCACAGAATTATTTTTGTTTACACATGTACAAATATGATTCTTTAAAAAGGGATCTCTTAATTTCGGCAATTTTTTTATAATGCATGTCACACACTGTTGATTTAGAAGATGCAAGGTGCATATATGTTTCCTCCTGTGAGTGTTTCTGTGGGTGTCTGTGATTATGTCTTTGTGCTTTGGTTTGTATCTCTATGAGTGTGTATGTATTTTTTTTCTGTGGGTCTCTCTGTGAGGGTGGGTGTGTATGTCTTTGTGCATTTTCTGTGGATGTCTGTGAGGGTGGGTGTGTATATCTTTGTGCATTTTCTGTAGATGTCTGTAAGGGTATGTGCATATGTATTTGAGCTTTTTCTATGGGTGTCTCTGCAAGGGTGTGTGTATGTTTGCCTTTGTGTATTTTCTCTGGATGCCTCTGTGAGGGTGGGTGTGTATGTCTGTGTTTTCTGTGGATGTCTCGGTGAGGGTGTGTGTATGTATGTATGTCTGTGTTTTCTGTGGATGTCTCTGTGAGGGTGTGTGTTTTCTGTGGGTGTCTCTGTGAGGGTGTGTGTATGTATTTGTGTGTTTTCTGTGGATGTCTCAGTGAGGATGTGTGTATGTATGTCTTTCTGTGTTTTATGCGGTTGTCTCTCTGTGTGTGTATGTCTTTGTGTGTTTTCTGTGGGTGTCTCTGTGTGTGTTTGTGTGTGTTTGTCTTTGTGTGTTTTCTGAGGCTGTCTCTGTCAGTGTTTCCTTGGGTGTATGTGCAAGTTTGAGTTTGTGTGTGTGTGTGTGTGTGTGTACATTGTCTGTTCCTTTTTAGGACATTTTAACCTTCCTACTGATTATTCACATCTTTCTACAGACTTTGAGACTAATGAGACCTTTACGGAAGACACCAATCCACCACTTAAACTTTAAATTATTGTTTAGGCAGTTCTGGGCCCTTCCTTTCAGCCACTGCATGCTGTTGTCATTATATAGTTGGCATCTTCCTTTACAAGAAGATAATCAGAACTCTATATTTTGTTTTCTAAATCTCCTTTTTTTTTACCAAACTGTAGTCTACCTCATTACTTGTCAGGTCAATGTAATCAAATGCTGAGTGTCTGTTTGGGTGTCTGAGTGTGTTTGTGTGTTTCTTTGCGTGTCTGCTAGAGTGTCTATATGTGAATCATTATGTGTGAGCGTGTGTGTGTATTTCAGTGTATGAGTGTGTCTGTGTGTTTGTATGTTACTACCTTTACAACATTTCCAAGTTTAAATAGACACTCAAGAATAAAGTGCATATACGTTTTAGTCACTTGGTCAAAAATTGGATAATTTAGTGACTTTATTAGGAATATACGAGGATCTATATAGCTGCCGTGCTAGAAGTGAACTTTACTGAAGTCGGTGACAGTGAGGCTCATTAAGGTCAGTGAGAGGCTGAGAGCTGCAGCAGTGCAGTTAACGTGCTAGAAGTGAACTGAACAACTTCTTTGACTTGACTCTCACTGTTGTCTGTGAGACTGAGTGTTGTGTCACTGTCAGTGATTTTAGATAACTTTGATGTGTCTGACTAGTGTGCACTTTGCTCTGCCTTCCTCATCTAAGTGTCGACGTGCTGTGTGGTGTACTGTGCTGTGCTTAACTGCTCAATTCCACCATAACAATACTGTCCCCCCCCCCCGTGTGTCTCCCCCCCCTCCCCTGTGTCTCTCTCCCCCCCCCCTCCGCCTGTGTCTCTCTCCCCCCTCCCCTGTGTGTCTCCCCCCCTCCCCTGTTTGTCTCCCCCCTCCCCTGTGTCTCCCCCCTCCCTGTGTCTCCCCCCCTGCCTGTGTCTCCCCCCCTCCCTGTGTCTCCCCCCTCCCTGTGTCTCTCCTCCTCTGTCTCTCTCTCCCCTCTGTCTCTCTCCCTCTCCCCTCTGTCTCTCTCTCTCTCCCCTCTGTCTCTCTCTCTCTCCCCCCTTTGTCTCTCTCCCCTCTGTCTCTCTCCCCTCTGTCTCTCTCTCTCTCTCTCTCCCCTCTGTCTGTCTCTCTCTCTCCCCCTCTGTCTGTCTCTCTCTCTCTATCCCCTCTGTCTGTCTCTCTCTCTCTCTCTCTCTCTCTCTATCCCCTCTGTGTCTCTCTCTCTCTATCCCCTCTGTCTCTCACTCTCTCTATCCCCTCTGTCTCTCTCTATTCCCTCTGTCTCTCTCTATCCCCTCTGTCTCTCTCTCTCTATCTCTATCCCCTCTCTCTCCCTCTCTCTGTCTCTGTCTCTCTCTCTCTCCTCTGTGTGTGTGTCTCTCTCTCTCTCCCCTCTGTCTCTCTCACCTCCTCCCCCTCTGTCTCTCCCTCTCTTCCTCCCCCTCTGTCTCTCCCTTTCTTCCTCCCCCTCTGTCTCTCTCTCTCTCCCCCCTCTGTCTCTCTATTTCTCTCCCTCTCCCCACTCTGTCTCTCTCTTTACATCTCTCTCTTCCTGTCTCTCCCACCCCCTCTGTCTCTCTCCTTACATGTCTCATTCTCCCCATGGTCTCTTTCTCTGTCTCTCTCCCCTCTGTCTCTCTTTGTGTCTCTCTCTCTCTCCCCTCTGTCTCTCTATCGCTCTCTCCCTGTCTCTCCCACCCCCTCTGTCCAATTTACATCTAATATCTAATTTCCTTCATTCTCTTGATATCCTTTGTTGAAAATCATATCTAAATATGCTAAGTAGGGCTAAGTAAGAGCTTTTCTATTTTAATTTTAGAATAGGGTAGGGCATGTTTTTATTTTGGGGGTCTTTGTTATTTTATTAGGGGGCTTAGAGTAGGTGTAATTAGTTTAAAATTATTGTAATATTTTTCTAATGTTTGTAAATATTTTTTTATTTTTTGTAACTTAGTTCTTTTTTATTTTTTGTACTTTAGTTAGTTTATTTAATTGTATTTATTTGTAGGTATTTGTATTTAATTAATTTATTGATAGTGTAGTGTTAGATTTAATTGTAGATAATTGTAGGCATTTTATTTAATTAATTTATTGATAGTGTAGTGTTAGGTTTAATTGTAACTTAGGTTAGGATTTATTTTACAGGTAATTTTGTAATTATTTTAACTAGGTAACTATTAAATAGTTCTTAACTATTTAATAGCTATTGTACCTGGCTAAAATAATTACAAAGTTACCTGTAAAATAAATATTAATCCTAAAATATCTACAATATAATTATAATTTATATTGTAGCTATATTAGGGTTTATTTTACAGGTAAGTATTTAGCTTTAAATAGGATTAATTTATTTAATAAGAGTTAATTTATTTTGTTAGATTTAAATTATATTTAACTTAGGGGGGTGTTAGTGTTAGGGTTAGACTTAGCTTTAGGGGTTAATACATTTATTATAGTAGCGGTGAGATCCGGTCGGCAGATTAGGGGTTAATTATTGTAGGTAGGTGGAGGCGATGTTGGGGGCGGCAGATTAGGGGTTAATAAATATAATATAGGGGTCGGCGGTGTTAGGGGCAGCAGATTAGGGGTACATAGGTATAATGTAGGTTGCGGCGGTGTATGGAGCGGCAGATTAGGGGTTAATAATAATATGCAGGTGTCAGCGATAGCGGGGGCGGCAGATTAGGGGTTAATAAATATAATATAGGGGTCGGCGGTGTTAAGGGCAGCAGATTAGGGGTACATAGGGATAACGTAGGTTGCGGCGGTGTACGGAGCGGCAGATTAGGGGTTAATAATAATATGCAGGGGTCAGCGATAGCGGGGGCGGCAGATTAGGGGTTAATAAGTGTAAGGTTAGGGGTGTTTAGACTTGGGGTACATGTTAGGGTGTTAGGTGCAGACTTAGGAAGTGTTTCCCCATAGAAAACAATGGGGCTGCGTTAGGAGCTGAACGCTGCTTTTTTGCAGGTGTTAGGTTTTTTTCAGCTCAAACTGCCCCATTGTTTTCTATGGGGGAATCGTGCACGAGCACGTTTTTGAAGCTGGCCGCGTCCGTAAGCAACGCTGGTATTTAGAGATGCAGTGGCGGTAAATATGCTCTACGCTCCCTTTTTTGGAGCCTAACGCAGCCATTCTGTGAACTCTAAATACCAGCGGTATTTAAAAGGTGCGGGGGGAAAAAAGCACGCGTAGCTAACGCACCCCTTTGGCCGCAGAACTCTAAATCTAGGCCATCACTTGCACACTAACCTGACACCATATTAAACCCACATCGCTATACCCGGCAGGTAATATTTCCCATTCCAATGTTCTCACATACAGGGCAATGTTTTTTTTATTTTAAATAGGTATTCCTATATACTGTATATTTATATATACATATACCTAGTGACAGGAGCGAGCTGCACTTAGTGATATGGCGCGGTCGGGCCGGGCTGTGACTATACAGCTGGCCCGATGCGCTGACTGAATATTACAGACCCGCTCAGCAGAGAGCAGAGAGCGGGTCTGTAAAAGCGCCGTATTTTAGCAAATTAAACTGTAAAAAAGGCTTTTATGGCTATAGCACCTAAATAATGTTATATAATTCTGCACTATGTGCAGAATTATATAACATTATTTTTAATGTTTACTGTCCCTTTAAAAGGCCATTTAGCTCTTTTTCAAAGCGCAAACCCTAATAAAAAATAAAAAAACACCCCAAAAAATGGAAAAAAAAACCAGAAGATCTACTCATGGTTACTAAAGTCCGGACATCCATCTCCATCCAAGCGGCGAGGTCTTCATCCATCCAGGGGGCGTCTTCTATCTTCATCATGGTGGCGTGGAGCGAAGCCGCTTGGAAGCTGATCCCATCCTGCACGGAGCATCCTCTTCATATGGTCATCGCCATACACTTTAAGTTGAATGCAAGGTAGCCACTTCAAAATGGTGTACCTTGCATTCCTATTGGCTGATTTCATTCTGCAAATTCAATGAAGCGACCGTATGAAGAGGACGCTCTGAGCAGGATGGGATCGGCTTCCAGGATGGCTCTGCTCCGCACCGCTGTGATGAAGATAGAAGACGCCCCCGGGATAGATGAAGACCTCGCCGCCTAAATGGAGATGGATGTCCGGACTTTAGCAACCATGAGTAGATCTTCTGGGGTTAGTGTTAGGATTTTTTTGGGGTGTTTTTTTTTAATTAGATTAGGGTTTGGGCTTTGAAAAAAGAGCTAAATGCCTTTTAAGGGCAATGCAAAAGAACTAAATGCCTTTTTAAGGGCAATGCCCATACAAATACCCCTTTAGGGGCAATGGGTAGCTTAGGTTTTTTTTAGAGTTAGGTTTATTATTTTGGGGGATTGGTTGGGTGGTGGTTTTTACTGTTGGGGGGACTTCATATTTTTTTACAGGTAAAAGAGCTGATTTCTTTAGGGCAATGCCCTACAAAAGGCCCTTTTAAGGGCTATTAGTAGTTTATTGTAGGCTAGGGGGTGTTTTTATTTGGGGGGGCTTTTTATTTTTATAGGGCTATTATATTAGGTGTACTTGTTTTTATTTTTGATAATTTTGTTTATTTTTTGTGATTTTAGTGTTAATTAATTTTGGTAAACTTACGGCTAGATTACGAGTTTTGTGGTAAGAGGGGTGCGGTACTAACTTGCAAATTATTGTCACCGCTCACTTACCTACAGCACTGGTATTACAGGTTTTTCTAAACCCGCCATTAAAAGACAAGAAGTGAGCGTAGAGCAAACTTGTGCTCCATACTGCACTCCAATACCAGCGCTGCTTAAGTCAGCGGTGAGCTGGCTGTATGTTCTCGTGCATGATTTCCCCATAGACATCAATGGGGAGAGCCGGCTGAAAAAAAGCCTAACACCTGCAAAAAAGCAGCGTAAAGCTCCGGAAGGCAGCCCCATTGATTCCTATGGGGAAACACATTTTATGTTTACACCTAACACCCTAACATGAACCCAGAGTCTAAACACCCCTAATCTTATACTTATTAACCCCTAATCTGCCACCCCCGACATCGCCGACACCTACATTATACTTATTAAACCCTAATCTGCCGCTCTGGACATCGCCGACACCTACATTATACGTAGTAACCCCTAATCTGCTGCCCCCAACATCGCTGACACCTACATTATATTTTTTAACCCCTAATTTGTTGCCCACAATGTAGCCTTAACCTACCTACACTTATTAACCCCTAATCTGCCGCCCCCAATGTCGCCGCCACTATAATAAACATATTAACCCCTAAACCGCCGCACTCCCGCCTCGCAAACTCAAGTTAAATATTATTAACCCCTAATCTGCCGCCTCTAACATCGCCGCCACCTACCTACGTTTATTAACCCCTAATCTGCCACCCCAACGTCGCCGCCACAATACTAAAGTTATTAACCCCTTAACCTCAGTCTAACCCTAACACCCACTAACTTAAATATAATTAAAATAAATCTAAACAAAAATTACTATCATTACCTAAATAATTCCTATTTAAAACGAAATACTTCCCTGTAAAATAAACCCTAAACTAGCTACAATATAACTAATAGTTAATTAGGGTTTATTTTTTATTTTACAGGCAAGTTTGTATTTATTTTAACTAGGTAGAATAGTTACTAAATTGTTATTAACCATTTACTAGCTACCTAGCTAAAATAAATACAAATTTGCCTGTAAAATAAAACCTAACCTTAGTTACACTAACACCTAACCTTACACTACAATTAAATAAATTACCTAAATTAAATACAATTAACTAAATTAAATACAAATACCTAAATTACAAAAAACCCCACTAAATTACACAAAATAAAAAACAAATTACAAGATATTTAAACTAATTACACCTAATCTAGCCCTATCAAAATAAAAAAGCCCCCCCCCCAAAATAAAAAACCCTAGCCTAAACTACCAATAGCCCTTAAAAGGGCCTTTTACGGGGCATTGCCCCCAAAGAAATCAGCTCTTTTACCTGTGAAAAAAATACAACAACCCCCCAACAGTAAAACCCACCGCCCACACAACCAACCCCCCAAATAAAACCCTAACTAAAAAAAACTAAGCTCCCCATTGCCATGAAAAGGGCATTTGGATGGGCATTACCCTTAAAAGGGCTTTTAGCTCTATTGCTGCCCAAACCCTAACCTAAAAATAAAACCCACCCAATAAACCCTTAAAAAAACCTAACACTAACCCCCTGAAGATCCACTTACAGTTTTGAAGAGCCGACATCCATCCTCAATGAACCCGGGAGAAGTCCTCAACAAGCCGCAAGAAGTCCTCAACGAAGTCGGTAGACGTCTTCATCCAAGCTGGGAGAAGTGGTCCTCCAGACGGGCAGAAGTCTTCATCCAGACGGCATCTTCTATCTTCATTCATCCGGCGCGGAGCGGGTCCATCTTCAAGACATCCGGTGCGGAGCATCCTCTTCTTCCGACGACTACCCGACGAATGAAGGTTCCTTTAAGGGACGTCATCCAAGATGGTGTTCCTTAGATTCCGATTGGCTGATAGAATTCTGTCAGCCAATCGGAATTAAGGTTGAAAAATCCTATTGGCTGATGCAATTAGCCAATAGGATTGAACTTCAATCCTATTGCCTGATCCAATCAGCCAATAGGATTGAGCTCGCATTCTATTGGCTGATTAGGTTTTTTTTTAGTTAGGGTTTTATTTGGGGGGTTGGTTGTGTGGGTGGTGGGTTTTACTGTTGGGGGGGTTGTTTGTATTTTTTTTACAGGTAAAAGAGCTGATTTCTTTTGGGCAATGCCCCACAAAAGGCCCTTTTAAGGCATATTGGTAGTTTAGTTTAGGCTAGGTTTTTTTATTTTGGGGGGGCTTTTTTATTTTGATAGGGCTATTAAATTAGGTGTAATTAGTTTAAATATCTTGTAATTTGTTTTTTATTTTGTGTAATTTAGTGTGTGTTTTTATTTTTATTTAGGTAATTGTATTTAAAGGGCCATGAAACCCACATTTATTCTTTCATGATTTAGAGAGAGAATGTAATTTTAAACTTCTTTCTAATTTACTTATAGTATCTAATTTGTTTTATTCTCTTGATATTCTTTGCTGAAAAGCATATCTAGATATGCTCAGTAGCTGCTGATTGGTTGCTGCACATAGAAGCCTCGTGTGATTGGCTCACCATTTGCATTGCTTTTTCTTCAACTAAGGATATTTAAAAAATGAAGCAAAATAAATAATAGAAGTAAATTGTAATGTTGTTTAAATTTCTAGTCTCTATCTGAATCATGAAAGAAAGATTTTGGGTTTAGTGGCCCTTTAATTTAGGTAATTGTATTTAATTTAGGTAAGTTATTTAATTGTAGTGTAGTGTTAGGTGTTAGTGTAAGACAGGTTAGGTTTTATTTTACAGGTAAGTTTGAATTTATTTTAGCTAGGTAGTTAGTAAATAGTTAATAACTATTTAGTAACTATTCTACCTAGTTAAAATAAATACAAACTTGCCTGTAAAATAAAAATAAACCCTAAGCTAGATACAATGTAACTATTAGTTATATTGTAGCTAGCTTAGGGTTTATTGTATAGGTAAGTATTTAGTTTTAAATAGGAATTATTTAGTTATTAATAGTAGGTTTTATTTAGATTTCTTTTAATAATATTTAAGTTAGGCTTAAGTTTAGGGGTTAATAAATTTAGTATAGTGGCGGCGAAGTTGGGGTCAGCAGATTAGGGGTTAATAACTGTAATGTAGGTTGCAGCAATGTTAGGGACAGCAGATTAGGGGTTAATAATATTTAACTAGTGTTTGTGATTCGGGAGTGCGGCAGTTTAGGGGTTAATATGTTTATTCTAGTGGCGGCAATGTCGGGAGTGTAAGATTAGGGGTTAATAATTTTATTTTAGTGTTTGCGATGCGGGAGGGCCTCGGTTTAGGGGTTAATAGGTAGTTTATGGGTGTTAGTGTACTTGTTAGCACTTTAGTTATGAGTTTTATGCTACGGCTTTGTAGTGTAAAACTCATAACTACTGACTTTAGAATGCTTTACGAATCTTGCGGGATAGGCTGTACCGCTCACTTTTTGGCCTAAAAAAAAAAAAAAAGCTTGTAATACCGGTGCTATGGAAGTCCCATTGAAAAAAGACTTTACGCAAATTGCGTAAGTTGATTTGCGGTAAGGCAAAAAAAGTGTGCGGGACAGCTGTACCTACAAGACTCGTAATAGCAGCGGTAGTGAAAAAGCAGCGTTATGAGGCTTAACGCTGCTTTTTTACTCATGATGCAAAACTCGTAATCTAGGATTTGTTTTTTTTCTAGTTGTAATTTAGATTTTTTTTATTTTTTAGTGTTAGGTTTTTTTTAATTTGTAATTTAGATATTTTAATTGGTAGCTTTTTTATTTTATTAGAATAGTTATGTTATGTTAATTTATAGTTTAATGTTAGGTTTTTATTTATTTCACAGGTAAGTTTTTATTTATTTATATATAGTTATATTGTCATTTTAATTTAAAGTTAGGAGGTGTTAAGTTTAGGGGTTAATAGTTTAATTTAGTGTTTTGCAATGTGGGGGTGGTGGTTTATGGGTTAATAGGTTTATTTAGTGGTGGAGATGGGGGAGGGCGGAGGTTTAGGGGTTAATAACTTATAAAAGAGGCAACTTTGGGCAACTGTTCTCAAGATTATTTCATCCTGATGAAAAATAAGGTATGGCTGCTTCACAGAAAGTGCCTGTAATTCTGAAACATGTCCCACTAGAAAAATAGCTTTCAATGTAAGAAACCAGTCAAAAACTTCATGTAGAGGATTCAAAAGAAATATCCATTAATGCTTTCAATACCAAAAGGAAGATCCCAGAATGAAATTGTAGATCTTTTACTTGCTTGGATACGGGCCAAGGCTTGAACGAATTGAATACCAAGAAATCTTGAGCCCATTTCTTCCCCGAAATAGCTGGAATTGCAAAGACCTGAGAGCACAAAGAACTTTAAAAAATCAACATCTAAAATTGTAATCATTGGAGATAGCTGAATATTTGTTTCAAAAGCATTATGTTGGATCATCCAAGAGGAAAAACAGACCTGGGGCCCGATCCGATATGCAGCGTCGCCCGCAAATGCCGGCGACGCTGAATTTTGCACTGGTTTGGTATCCTATATACGGCGTAACCTAGAAGTTACGCTCGTATATTTCTGTCGTTGCCCGTAGTTTTTTGGGCCATAGGCAGGTATACCAAACCAGCGCAGTTTGGTATCCAATATACAGCGTAAGGACTTACGTGGTGAAAATGGAGAAATCTTACTCCATTTTCACCTCGCCACAAAAAGCAGCCGTAGTAAGCCTTACGCTGTCTATTGGAGCCCGTAACTCCCTAAACTAGCTACAAAATAAACCTAACACCTAACGCATGCGCAATGTCTATCTACCTGTCAACCGCGATCCCCCGCTGCAATCCCTAATAAAATATTTAACCCCTAAACCGCCGCTCCCGGACCCCGCCGCCACCTACATTAACTACCCCCTAATCTGATCCCCCTACACCGTCGCCAACTATATTAAACTACCCCCTAAAGTGAGCCCCTTACACCGCCGCCATCTACCTTACCTACCCACTAAAGTGAGCCCCTTACACCACTGCCATCTACCTTACCTACCCCCTAAAGTGAGCCCCTACCCCGCCGCCATCTATTTTAAAATTATTAACCCCTAATTTAATCCCCCTACCCCGCTGCCACCTATATTAAATTATTTAACCCCTAATCTAATCCCCCTACCCCGCCGCCACCTATATTAAATTATTTAACCCCTAATCTAATCCCCCTACCCCGCCGCCACCTATATTAAATTAATTAACCCCTAATCTAATCCCCCTACCCCGCCGCCAGCTATATTAAATTATTTAACCCCTAAAATACTAAACTATCCCTACCACTAAACCTAAGTCTAACCCTACAAATAGCCCTGAAAAGGGCTTTTTGCGTGGCATTACCCCAAAGTAAACTGCTCTATTGCGAGCCCTTAAAAGGGCTTTTTGCGGGGCATGCCCCAAAGAAAACTGCTCTTTTACCAGCCCTTAAAAGGGCTTTTGGCGGGGCTTTGTCACAAAGTAAACTGCTCTTTTGCATCTAATCTAAATCCCCCTACACCGCCGCCACCTATAATAAATGTATTAACCCCTAATCTAATCCCCCTACACCTCCGCCACCTATATTAAACACATTAACCCCTAATCTAATCCCCCTACACCGCCGCCAGATATATTAACTATATTAACCCTAATTATATTAGGGTTAATATAGTTAATATCGTTATTATTATATATATATATATATATATATATATATATATATATATATATATATATATATATATATACATATATATAGGGGTATGTGGGGGGTGGGCTGTAATGTTGGGGGGTGGTATTGTGGGTTTTTTTCAGGCAAAAGAGCAGTTTTCTTTGGGGCATGCACCGCAAAAGGCCCTTATTAACTATTTAATAGCTATTGTACCTAGTTAAAATAAATACCAAGTTACCTGTAAAATAAATATGAACCCTAAAATAGCTACAATGTAATTATTAATTACATTGTAGCTATCTTAGGGTTTATTTTATAGGTAAGTATTTAGATTTAAATAGGAATATTTTAATTAATAATATTAATATTAAGATTTATTTTAATAAGAGTTTAGTTAGGGATGTTAGAGTTAGATAGGGTTATTATACTTAATATATATATAATATAATAACGATATTAACTACATTAACCCCTAATCTAATCCCCCTACACCGCCGCCAGCTATATTAACTATATTAACCCTAATTATATTAGGGTTAATATAGTTAATATCGTTATTATATTATATATATTAACTATATTAACCCTAATTATAATAGGGTTAATATAGTTAATATCGTTATTATATTATATATATATTAAGTATAAAAACCCTATCAAACTCTAACATCCCTAACTAAACTCTTATTAAAATAAATCTAATATTAATATTATTAATTAAAATATTCCTATTTAAATCTAAATACTTACCTATAAAATAAACCCTAAGATAGCTACAATGTAATTAATAATTACATTGTAGCTATTTTAGGGTTCATATTTATTTTACAGGTAACTTGGTATTTATTTTAACTAGGTACAATAGCTATTAAATAGTTAATAAGGGCCTTTTACGGTGCATGCCCCAAAGAAAACAGCTCTTTTGCCTGAAAAAAAAAACACAATACCACCCCCCAACATTACAACCCACCACCCACATACCCCTAATCTAACCCAAACCCCCCTTAAATAAACCTAACACTACCCCCCTGAAGATCTCCCTACCTTGTATTCACCGAGCCGGGCAGAACTCTTCATCCGATCCGGGCGATGTCTTCAATCACAGACTCTGTGTGTAGAGTGTATTATAGGTGTACAAAGAATAAATACCACAGTATTATAATACCATCTATATATCTAGATGTAGTCTGGTAATGGTTCTGGATTCTGCCAGATCTCTACACCTCCACTGAATACCTATAATATATATACACAAGCGTGACTGGTATCTGACAGCAGGTGAATATAACTACTTAAATAGACAGTCCTTAGGAGAGGCTGTCTATTAAGTATCCTTAGCTTCAGATCCAAACAATCCCCACGAAGTGCAGCTCAGTCCAAGCAAAAAAAAAGGTACACCTCTTCAGGAGAGGATCCTCCCAGGTATTCTATGGAATAGAGAAAAGACAAGCGCACGGGGAGTGCACCTAGTGCAATAAACGACAAACTTGGTGACTTCAAACTAAAAATATGTACAGCACACTCACGTGATTCCACCTCAAACGTATGAGGTATGGTAAAGACACTTGTAATATAGTAGCAGATGCTCCTCCTCCGGGAAATCTCCTGCCTGGATCAGACTGCTCCTTGGGACACACTCAGACTGCAGGCGAGTACACCTCCCCATGTACAGCTAGTCAGAAGTCCTATATCTTTATTAAAAGAGGGCCAGGAACTACTATATACAAAGGAGTTTATTTAGCCATGTATTTATATACAAGTGTCAGTAAAAAGTTCACAAAGTAGGAGGTCACAAACGACCATAAAATATAAAACCACATAAAAACATCATAAATATATAAAATCAAAAAATGTTCACATAAACTTGCTAACAGCACGAGCCTGATCAACAGCTGATGCAGAAGATGAACCACATGCAGCTGATCAGCTATTATGCCGTTTTACAAGCTGAGAATGAATGCTGAATGGCAGGGGGCGGAGCCTGACTAGTTTTGTAGCGCTATTGGCTACTTCTTCAGAGGTCTCGTGCTGTTAGCAAGTTTATGGGAACATTTTTTGTTTTTATATATTTCTGACGTTTGTATTTTATGGTCGTTTGTGACCTCCTACTTTGTGAACTTTTTACTGACACTTGTATATAAATACATATCTGAATAAACTCCTTTGTATATAGTAGTCCCTGGCCCTGACCCTCTTTTAATAAAGATATAGGACTTCTGACTAGCTGTACAAGTGGAGGTGTACTCGCCTGCAGTCTGAGTCTGTCCCAAGGAGCAGTCTGATCCAGGCAGGAGATTTCCCGGAGGAGGAGCACCTGCTACTATATTACAAGTGTCTTTACCATACCTCATACATTTGAGGTGGAATCACGTGAGTGTGCTGTACATCTTTTTATTTGAAGTCACAAAGTTTGTCGTTTATTGCACTAGGTGCACCCCCTGTGCGCTTGTCTTTTCTCCATTATATATATATGTTTATATACATATATATTTATTTATTAATGTGTGTATACACATATAAACACATAAATATATATGTATTTATTCATGTACATATATATTTAAATCTGCTGTCTATCACTGTGCTAGATTCTCATGCCGTGTCTCCGAAAATTACTCAATCAGGTGTAGCTAATCACCTTCTCAACTGCACACACAAAGCTATTTGACTTTCAACTGTGATCAGCTGTGGGCATATTGATTACCTTAGCATGAAAAGAGCTTTCCTGGAGCATCTCAGTCCCTGGTAGTGCAACTGAAGCAAAATAAATTAACTATGGGTGGCAAGGCACTGTCAAAATATCTCTGCAATAATGTTGTGGACAGGCAAAAGTCAGGAGATGGATACAAGAACATTTCAAAGGCTTTATCAAAGCCTAGAAGCACAGTGAAGTCTATTATTAAGAACTAACACACAAACCACCAAAACCAATCAGCGCAACAGTCACTCAGCAAATATATGAATATGTGTATGGGAGATATTAACTAAAGATATATATAGCAACAAAATGGACACAGCACTAAAAATAGCACAAAAAATGGCAATAAATATGGTTCTAAATATTACTTAATAAAGGTGTTATATCGGTAGCGAATAGTCCAAAATAGTAAAAGTCCAAAACAGGTTATAAACTCAAATTGAGAACAGTCTTACTAATACTGAAAGATGGTGTCTGGAGAATTCTTTTTGAAAACGCAGTTGCAGCTGCTTGAAAAACACTGCTTGTCCTGCAGCTGATACACAGTAACTCCAATCCCACAAAAGACAGCGCAATCTGTGAAGGCAAACAGATAGACTCCAATAGTGCAATATTGTATGTAAAAAAACAGCACTTTATTGACAAACACTTTAGCCAGAATACTCACAATATGCGAGATAAAAACATGCACAAAAAGGTATCTTTGTGTAGCGATATAGCCCGGTGATTGTGTGGTCAAAGGAAGCTTGGGAGAAGATCACTATTCCTCTTGAGAAAGCGCCCAGTAGGGGGCGAGAAACGCGTTGAGGCAACAAGCTCTGCAAGCTCGGCAAGCCTGTGTGTATTGGGACTAAGGGAAACATCGATCAGCTGTTAGTCGGGTGTTGACGTCACACGCCGACCGGAAAATCTGCTGCTCTTCTCCCAAGCTTCCTTTGACCACACAATCACCGGGCTATATTGCTACACAAAGATACCTTTTTGTGCATGTTTTTATCTCGCATATTGTGAGTATTCTGGCTAAAGTGTTTGTCAATAAAGTGCTGTTTTTTTACATACAATATTGCACTATTGGAGTCTATCTGTTTGCCTTCACAGATTGCGCTGTCTATTATTAAGAAGTGGAAGGTATTTGGTACAACACAGACCTTCTCTGGATCAGGACGTCGCTCCAAACTGGATGAAAGAGCCAGGAGGAAAGTGGTCAGAGAGGCTTCCAAAAGGCCCATAGCAACTCTGAAGCAGCTGCAGGAATTTATGACAAAGATTGGTCATTGTGTGCATGTGACAAAAAATACAAACAAATTCTCCACAAATGTGGCTTGTATGGGAGGGTTGCAAGAAAAAAAGAGCCACTCCTCAAGAAAGGCCACATGCAGTCACAACTGAGCTTTGCCATAATACACCTAGGAGATTCTGAGGCCACATTGGTGTTATGGTCAGAAGAGACTAAAATTTAATTATTTGGCCTCAACAACAAACAATATGTCTGGAGGAAATCCAATTCAATTCACCATCCAAATAACACCATTCCTACAGTAAAGCATGGGGGTGGTAATATCCTGTTATGGTGGTGCTTCTCTGCAGCAGGCACTGGAGCACTTGTCAGGATACAATGAACAATGGATAAGGCAAAATATCATCAAATTCTTGAGGAAAATCTGCTGCCCTCTGCCAGGAAGTTGTCAATGAGAAGAAGGTTTACCTTTAGCCAAGGCAAATCTTATACACTTAAAAGCTGGGAGTAGGGTTTCCTATATCGGTAATTATTACAGTCTATGTGGCTGTGTCTGTACTGAGCCATTTTAACTACAGTAGTGTGTGTTATAACACCCATACATCAATGCGTGATCCCTCTTACTACTGTCCTGTACGAATCCTCACCTCCAGCCTGTACCTCTGTGAGTGTAACCTTTGCTTCCCATACCCTCTTTCAGCTGACAACGGGGCGTGGTCACAATGCTCTATTGGATGCGTGTGGATTTCGAACGTATCGATGACATCATCGGCTCCTTCCAGACTCAACTTCATCTGTAAATACAGATTTAAAAACCTGGTGACATGATAATTATTCCGCTTGTAGCCATGTTACACTGAAGGGTCTTAGAAAATAGAGGCTTTGAAACACAAGCGGGTCTGTTAACAGAAAGACTGAGGGAACAAGGATATCGTAGCAATACATTAGAGTTAGCAAAGCAATCAGTCATCAAAATTGATAGACAGGATCTTTTGACCAGAAAACCACAACCTAACATGATCAAAGAGACCCCCAATGATCTATTTTTCATAACCACATATAGTAACCAATACCATCAGATATCGTTAAAAAACATTTACCAAATTACCAATAGCCAGAGCTGACGAAAGTCTGTCAAATTTTACAGTAAACTGAATCAAATTTGCTTATAGAAAAAAATGGCTTACGACTAATGGAATGTATAAATGCCATTTTTTAAAACTGTGTGGCGTTTGAAAAGGTAGATATGGGGACACAGTTTATTTTCACTGTTACGGGACAGGAATTTGAGAAATGCACCTGTATGAACTGCAGGTCCACTTTTGTCATATATTTAATTACATGTACAGAATGTGAAAAACAGTGCGTGGGGCTCACGACACGTGAGGTTAGATCAAGGATAAAGGAACATCTCTCCACAATAAAGACAGGCACTGCTAGTACACCTTCAGTGCAACACTTTGTCACTATGCATAATAAAGACACTTAGGGGCATATTTATCAAGCTCTGCACGTCCCTTGTCTAAAGACCGCAGCTCCATAACTTGTCCACCTGCTCTGAGGCCGCGGACAGAAATCAACCCGATCGAATACGATCGTGTTGATTGAGACCCCCTGCTAGCGGCCACGAATCTGCAGGGGGCGGCATTGCACCAGCAGTTCACAAGAATGATGCAATGATAAATGTGCAATGATAAATGTCGACAGCGTATGCTGTCTGCATTTATTGTTGTGCGGCAAACATGACACGCTACTTCGTATCATGTCCGCTTGCACATTGATAAATATTCCCCCAAGACTCTAAAGTGGACAGCCATAGAGAAAGTCTTTCCACTGCATAGGGGAGGAGATAGGGAAAAACTATTGGCTCATCAGGAAGTTTTTTGGATATTTAAGCTCCAGACCAGGCTGCCAAAGGGCTTTAACTCCGACTATAATCTCATAAATTTCTGGTAGGGATTACTGCACAAGAGGGTACAGATTTGATGATTGATATTACCAAGCAGAATCTGTATCTTTGCTTTGTTTGTTCTGCAGTAACAGTAAGGTTCACCCTCTTGGGAATTTGCAGTCCCAGTTGGGTTTTTTGTTTAACGTTATGTTATTATTAGTAAGTCAGACTAGGATTCTTACCATATAACCAGGGGATACTGCTCCAATTTATGCCTCCTGCTGTTTACATTTGTATACCATATAAACACATTTTTAAGTATAGGAGTAAGCAAGTGATGTGATTAAATAACATAATACTACAGCAGCCCTTGAAATATGGTTACTGTCCTTTTTTATATGTGTATATATATTACGCTTAAATGTCCTTATATCTAACAATGACGAGCTCAAGTCTGTAACAATTTGTATAATCTTTTGAAATATTTTTTGTTCTAAGTATATCTGCTTCTGTATTAAGTTTTAAAGTGATTATTTCTTGTAAGGGTCTTAATAAGTGTATTGACCATTAGTTTAGGTATAAATGAATACCTGTATTATACGTGAATTGTTTTCAATATAGCCAATAGTCAGCGAAATGAACATCAGTACAAGTGTAACTGAACATAAGGATTTTACTGTTGCATTAAAATGTAGGGTTCTTGATTATAACTCTATTGCAACTCACTAAATCCAAAGGGGCCTATTTATCAAAGGGTCAACTGAAAATATGCTGGAATTCTGCGTCCTAATTGTCGCGAGATTGATCTGCCATTGTTATCAAAGTGTCAAGATCGGCAAATGTTGAAATTTGTGACGTAAAATACGATCCCGTGATCTCAATCTGACACAGATCGATGCAAGTTGAAAACTGGGGTATTCGAGAATCGACACTATTTGAAGCTCTCACAAAGTTAACAAAAATTCTACAGTTACGCTTGCGTCTTTCCTGACTCAGTGTACCTAGTTTTCAATCCGCCACCCTTGAGGTTGCGGATGCCATAGAACTCAATGGGAGTCGGAAAACACAGAAAGCTTATGTTCGATGCTGCAAGAGAATTAAGTATATTACATAATAAAAGTAAATAAGAAACTTTATTACAATTGTATACCCTATCTAAAGCAAACAATATTGTTGCTCCACATTTGGTGCACTAGTAGATATAGGGATAAAAATGAAAACTACATTACTACTTATGGATTATGCTACAACATTGTCTCTCATTACAAAGCAAGGGGACAATATTATTTCTATATATTTGGTGCAAAGTTTTGCCCCAAACTTGTTGCACTAATAGATATAGAGATAAAACTGAAATAAATACACAACATAATATAGCTAACTTCCTTTTTATGTGTTGGAAACATCTATGTGCACCATGTTTAAGCCATGTAATACAGGTCCTACAATCCACTTTGCGCCATATTTGACTCAACACTTTTCGCACCAATTATGACGCAAACTCCTAAATCACCCACACACTAGTGAATTTTTCCACCACTTTTGATTGGAATATGCATAATCACATGATTTATGACATCAGCCAATCTGATTCAAATACACATTATAAACTATCACTAACAAATCAAATTGCTCGATACACCTAACCTAAGCCCACCTAACTTTAAACTGTCATGATTCAGATACAGCAGAAATTAAAATCACCTCTTTACTGTCATGCTATTTTCAGTGTATTTCTTCCTTCTCTTGAATTTCTTTTTTTCAGTAAAAAATGTCATCTTATATGCCAGCCCATTTTATAACTCCTGTGAAGGGGTAGTTTTTAAAAAATAGTTCAATCAGAAGGGGTTAGACAGGTGCAGAGAGAAACCCCAACATATTCTTTAATGATTTGGATAGAACATACAGTTTTAAACAACTTTCCAATTTACTTCTTTTATCAAATTTGCTTCATTCTCTTGTTATCCTATGCTGAAGGAACAGCATTGCACTACTGGCAACTAGCTGAACACATCTATTTAGCCAATCACAAGAGACAAATGTGTGCAGGCACCAATTAGCAGCTAGCTCCCACTAGTGTAGGATATGTGCGTATTCTTTTCCAACAAGGGATCCCAAGAGAACAAGCACATTTGAAAATAGAAGTGAATTTTAAAGTGTTTTAAAATTACATGTTGTATCTGAATCATGCAACTTAAATTTTTAGTTTCATATCCCTTTAAAATATCCATTGATTGCAAATAAATACATATGATACTCTGATTACATGTTATATTCTCAATTATTCCTGCTCAAAATAATAATACATTTACACTATATACATATAGTGGTATAAATAAACACAGATATATGACAGACAACATTGTTTAGAACAAAAAAAGGAATTTAGGGACATGTTAATATGTTTGCAAAAGATTTCTGACATAACACACACACACACATATACACACACATATATATACATATACAAGTATGTGCAAGGATATATGAACATATTCTAGCATAAATAATAATTTAAACAATAAATACAAAATATGACTCCTAGAAATACAAATACGCATTAATTTCTATGAAAGTATCATAACAAATAAATATAAAAATAACTTTCTATGAGATATTGTTTGTTGAGGTTTAAATCAATCTATTCCTTGGATATTAACAGATGAAAAATAAAAGATTAGCTTTAGAGAAATGTGCTTGTTCATGGACAGTAATGAAATGGTATAAATAAAGTTGGGAAAAACCCGAATAACCACGACATCGATGATTGTTAGTTAACACCGGTCCGATGCTCTTCGCACCGTACTTGACGCGCGTGTTTTTGACGGCTTTTTTGATAAATAAGGAGATCATATTCAGATCCGTTGCAGCAATGTCTGCCGATGTCTGGCGAGCGTATTGAATCCGGCGAATGCAACATAGTTGACGCTTTGATAAATAAGCCACTAAGTACTGACCGCAGCAATTTGTAGACTGCTGACACGCAATAACTTATTACTTAAGTCTTATTAGAATAATAACTCTATTCACAGATAACATAAGATATTAAATGTTGGTGGAACATTCATATATTGTCCTTAGGAGTATTGAACATGTTAAAGGGACAGTATACACTCATTTTCATATAACTGCATGTAATAGACACTATTATAAAGAATAAGATGCACAGATACTGATATAAAAATCCAGTATAAAACTGTTTAAAAACTTACTTAGAAGCTGTCAGTTTGGCTCTGTTGAAAAGTAGCTGGAAAGCCCACTGCAAGTGGCAAATAAGACACTCCCCCCCCCTTCTTTTACATATGAAAAGACCCTTTACACAAACAGGAGCAAGCTGGAGAAGGTAGATGACAGTATTCACATAAAACTTTGGGGCTTGGTTAGTAGTCTGAAAATCAGAGCAATGTTATTTAAAAATAAGCAAAACTATACATTTATTTTTAAAAAAAAACTTTATGGGCTATATAAATAGATCATCTACAAAACATTTATGCAAAGAAAAAATGAGTGTATAATGTCCCTTTAAATAGGAAGGTTTAGAATGGGTTAAGTTGTATCTAGCAGTGACTATGTAATATACAAGTATGTAAGCAATTAACTAATTGCAGATTTACCTGTAAGAGGATGTTTTTCTCTTTTAAATAGGTGTACTTTTTTATATGGCAGGTAGCAGTTTTTGAGTATGGCTAAGCAGCCGAAACGCGTCAGCTGTAACTTGCTGACTCCTCTTTTCTATTTGTATCCACTTTTGTGCTTGGATTGTGGACATTTTGAGCAATTTTGATTACAATAAATGCCTTTTTTATTTTCAATATTCCCTGGGCTGGTGCTATTCTTTTGTTGTTACTATAAGAAGGTTTACCTTCCAACATGACAATGACCCAGAGCACACATCAAAAATAACCACACAGTGGTTGAAGGAGAAAAAGGTGTATGTCCTTGCATGGCCAAGTCAGAGCCCAGACTTAAACCCCATTGAATATCTGTGGCATGACTTAAAGACTGCAGTCCACAAATGGTTACCATCAAATGTAAGGGAACTGGAGCAGTTCTGCAAAGAAGAGTTGGCAAATACTGATGTTCAAAGTTAGTAGAGACATATCCCAACAGACTTAAGGCTGTAATTAAAGCAAAATGTGGTTCAACAAAATATTGACATAAGGGGGTGATCCTTTTTCCAACTCAGTGATTCTGTTTTTGAATTGTCTTTATTTTTGCCTGACATGTCCCAACAGACTAAAGGCTGTAATTAAAGTAAAATGTGGTTCAACAAAATATTGACATAAGGGGGTGATCCTTTTTCCAACTCGGTGATTCTGTTTTTGAATTGTCTTTATTTTTGCCTGACATGTTGGTGTTATATCTTTCACTTGGATGTTATAAGTTGCACTGAGTAATTACAACTGGATAAACAAAAAATGTGTCTTATTTCAGGCTGCAAAGCAACAAAATGTGATTATTTTCAAGGGGGTGATTCTTTTCAATACCCAATGTATAACAAGGTATTTGACTGGTAAGGTGTATATATATAACATAATTTATGAAATAACTTACCTGATAAATTAATTTCTTTCATATTGGCAAGAGCCCATGAGCTAGTGACGTATGGGATATACAATCCTACCAGGAGGGGCAAAGTTTCCCAAACCTCATAATGCCTATAAATACACCCCTCACTACACCCACAATTCAGTTTAATGAATAGCCAAGTAGTGGGGTGATAAAGAAAGGAGTAAAAAGCATCAACAAAGGAATTTGGAATAATTGTGCTTTATACAAAAAAATCATAACCACCATAAAAAGGGTGGGTCTCATGGACTCTTGCCAATATGAAAGAAATGAATTTATCAGATAAGTTCTTACATAAATTATGTTTTCTTTCATGTAATTGGCAAGAGTCCATGAACTAGTGGCGTATGGGATATCAAATACCCAAGATGTGGAACTCCACGCAAGAGTCACTAGAGAGGGAGGGATCAAAAATAAACAACAACCAAATGCTGAAAAAATAATCCACAACCCAAATATAAGTTATTCTCATGAAGAAAAGAAAAACTTAAAACAGCAGCAGAAGAATCAAACTGAAACAACTGCCTGAAGAACTTTTCTACCAAAAACTGCTTCAGAAGAAGCAAATACATCAAAACGGTAGAATTTAGTAAATGTATGCAAAGAGGACCAAGTCGCTGCTTTGCAAATCTGATCAACTGAAGCTAAGTTAAACCGCCTTATCCTGATGAAAAATCAGAAAAGGAGATTCACAAGAAAGAGCAGATAGCTCAGAAACTTTTCTAGCAGAAGAGATAGCCAAAAGGAACAACACTTTCCAAGAAAGTAGTTTAATATCCAAAGAATGCATAGGCTCAAAAGGAGGAGCCTGTAATGCCTTCAAAACCAAATTAAGACTCCAAGGAGGAGAAATTGATTTAATGACAGGCTTAATACAAGCTAAAGCCTGTACAAAACAGTGAATATCAGGAAGATTAGCAATCTTTATGTGAAATAAAACAGAAAGAGCAGAGATTTGTCCCTTCAAGAAACTTGCAGACAAACCCCTATCCAAACCATCCTGGAGAAACTGTAAAATTCTAGGAATTCTAAAAGAATGCCAAGATAATTTATGAGAAGAACACCATGAAATGTAAGTCTTCCAAACTCGATAATAAATCTTCCTAGAGACAGATTTACGAGCTTGTAGCATAGTATTAATTACTGAGTCAGAGAAACCTCTATGACTTAATACTAAGGCCCCTATTTAAGAAAGTCTGGTGAACCTGATCCGACAGTGCGGATCAGGTCTGCCAGACCTCTCTGAATACGGCTAGCAATATGCTCGCCGTATTAAGCATTGCACCAGCAGCTCACAAGGGCTGCTGGTGCAACGCTGCCCCCTGCAGACTCACAACCAATGGGCCGCCAGCAGGGGGGTGTCAATCAACCCGATCGTACTTGATCGGGTTAATTTCCGGCAATGTCTGTCCGCCTGCTCAGAGCAGGCGGACAGGTTATGGAGCAGCGGTCTTTGTGACCGCTGCTTCATAACTGCTGTTTCTGGCGAGTCTGCAGGCTCACCAGAAATACGTGGCATCAAGCTCCATTCGGAGCTTGATAGATAGGCCCCTATGCGTTTAATTTCCATACCTTCAAATTTAATGATTTGAGATCCTGATGGAAAAACAGACCTTGAGACAGTAGGTCCGGCCTTAATGGAAGTGGCCAAGGATGGCAACTGGACATCCGAACAAGATCCACATACCAAAACCTGTGGGGCCATGCTGGAGCCACCAGAAACACAAATGATTGTTCCATGATGATCTTGGAGATCACTCTCGGAAGAAGAACTAGAGGCGGGAAGATATAAGCAGGTTGATAACACCAAGGAAGTGTCAGCGCATCCACTGCTTCCGCCTGAGAATCCCTGGACCTGGACAGGTATCTGGGAAGTTTCTTGTTTAGATGAGAAGCCATCAGATCTATTTCTGGAAGACCCCACATCTGAACAATCTGAGAAAACAAATCTGGATGGAGAGACCACTCCCCTGGATGTAAAGTCTGACGGCTGAGAAAATCCGCCTCCCAATTGTCTACACCTAGGATATGAACTGCAGAAATTAGACAAGAGCTGGATTCTGCCCAAACAAGTATCCAAGATACTTCTTTCATAGCTAGTGGACTGTGAGTCCCACCCTGATGATTGACATATGCCACTGTAGTCTGAAAACAAATGAACGGTTCTCTCTTTAACAGAGGCCAAAACTGAAGAGCTCTGAGAATTGCACGGAGTTCTAAAATATTGATTGGTAATCTCGCCTCTTGAGATTTTCAAACCCCTTGTGCTGTCAGAGATCCCAAGACAGCTCCCCAACCTGAAAGACTCGCATCTGTTGTGATCACAGTCCAGGTTGGCAGAACAAAAGAGGCCCCTTGAACTAAACGCTGGTGATTTAACCACCACGTCAGAGAGTGTCGAACATTGGATTTAAGGATATTAATTGTGATATCTTAGTAAAATCCCGGCACCATTGATTCAGCATGCAAAGGTGGAGAGGTCTCATGTGAAAACGAGCAAAAGGAATTACGTCCGATGCTACAGTCATGAGGCCTAAAACTTCCATGCACATAGCCACTGAAGGGAATGACTGAGACTGAAGGTGCCGACATGCTGCAACCAATTTCAAACGTCTCTTGTCAGTAAGAGTCAGAGTCATGGACACTGAATCTATCTGGAATCCTAAAAAGGTGACCCTTGTCTGAGGAATCAAAAAACTTTTTGGTAAATTGATCCTCCAACCATGTTTTCGAATAAACAACACAAGTTGATTCGTGTGAGATTCTACAGAACGTAAAGACTGAGCTAGTACCAAGATATCATCCAAATAAGGAAACACAGCAATACCCTGCTCTCTGATTACAGAGAGTAGGGCACCCAGAACCTTTGAAAAGATTCTTGGAGCTGTTGCTAGGCGAAATGGAAGAGCAACAAATTGGTAATGCTTGTCTAGAAAAGAGAATCTCAGGAACTGATAATGTTCTGGATGAATCGGAATATGAAGGTAAACATCCTGCAAGTCTATTGTAGACATATAATGTCCTTGCTGAAGAAAAGGCAGAATAGTCCTTATAGTCACCATCTTGAAAGTTGGTACTCTTACATAACGATTCAAAAGTTTCAGATCCAGAACTGGTCTGAATGAATTTTCTTTCTTTGGGACAATGAATAGATTTGAAAAAAACCCAGGCCTTGTTTCTGAAAAGGAACCGGCATGATTACCCCTGAAACCTCCAGATCTGAAACACACTTCAGGAAAGCCTGAGCTTTTACTGGATTCACTGGGATGCGTGAGAGAAAACATCTTCTCACAGGAGGTCTTACTCTGAATCCTATTCGGTACCCCTGAGAGACAATGCTCTGAATCCATTGATTTTGGACAGAATTTGCCCAAATATCCTTGAAAAACCTTAATCTGCCCCCTACCAGCTGAACTGGAATGAGGGCCGCACCTTCATGCGGACTTAGGGGCTGACTTTGGTTTCTTGAAAGGCTTGGATTTATTCCAATTTGAGGAAGGCTTCCAATTGGAAACAGATTCCTTGGGGGAAGGATTAGGTTTGTGTTCCTTATTTTGACGAAAGGAACGAAAAAGATTAGAAGCCTTAGATTTACCCTTAGGTTTTTTATCCTGAGGCAAAAAAACTCCTTTCCCCCAGTAACAGTTGAAATAATAGAATCCAACTGAGAACCAAATAAATTATTACCTTGGAAAGAAAGAGATAGTAATCTAGACTTAGATGTCATATCAGCATTCCAAGATTTAAGCCACAAAGCTCTTCTAGCTAAAATAGCTAAAGACATGGATCTAACATCAATTTTGATAAGATCAAAAATGGCATCACAAATAAAATGATTAGCATGTTGCAGTAAGCGAACAATGCTAGATATGTCAGAATCCAATTCTTGTTGCGCTAAATTCTCCAACCAAAAAGTTGAAGCAGCTGCAACATCAGCCAAAGTAATTGCAGGCCTAAGAAGATGACCTGAATATAAATAAGCTTTCCATAGATAAGATTCAAGCTTCCTATTTAAAGGATCTCTAAAGGAAGTACTATCTTCCATAGGAATAGTGGTTTGTTTAGCAAGAGTAGAAATAGCTCCATTAACTTTAGGGATCTTTTCCCAAAACCCTATTGCAATTGCTGGTAAAGGATACAATTTTTTAAACCTTGCAGAAGGATTAAAAGGAGTATCTGGCTTATTCCATTCCTTAGAAATCATGTCAGAAATAGCATCAGGAATAGGAAAAACCTCTGGAGTAACCACAGTAGGTTTAAAAACAGCATTTAAACGTTTACTGGTTTTAATATCAAGAGGACTAGCTTCCTCAATATCCAAAGTAATTAACACTTCTTTTAACAAAGAACGCATATACTCTATTTTAAATAAATAAGTAGATTTGTCAGTGTCAATGTCTGAGGAAGGATCTTCTGAATCAGATAGATCCTCATCAGAGGTGGATAATTCATTATGTTGCCGGTCATTTGAAATTTCATCAACTTTATGAGAAGTTTGAAAAGACGCTTATTAGAAGGTGGAAATGCAGACAAAGCCTTCTGAATAGAATCAGTAACAAATTCTTTAAAATTCATAGGTATATCATGTACATTAGAAGTTGAAGGGACTGCAACCGGCAATGTACTATTACAGATGGACACTCTATCTGCATGTAAAAGTTTATCATGACAACTAATACAAAGGACATTAGGAGATATATTCTCCACAATTTTACAACAAATGCACTTAGCTTTGGTAGAACCGATGTCAGGCAGCAAAGTTCCAGCAGATACTTCTGAGGCAGGATCAGATTGAGACATCTTGCACAATGTAAAAGAAAAAACAACATATAAAGCAAAATTATCAATTTCCTTATATGACAGTTTCAGGAATGGGAAAAAATGCAAATAGCATAGCCCTCTGACATTGAAAAAGGCAAGAGGCAAAAGCAATGGGCAATAAATAATGAAAAAAGTTTGGCGCCAAGTATGACGCACAGCGTAACTGACATTTTTTTTGGCGCCAACCATGTCCGGAAATGACACACTCGCGTCACTAATGACGCAATCCTGTGTGAACCCCTGCGTCAAATCAAATGACGAACTTGCGCCAACGGATGTGCCTTTCACGCCAAAAAATTCTCACGACAAGAATGACGCAATAAAGTGTAGCATTTAGCGCACCCGTGAGCCTAATACAGCCCGCAATTTGAAACAAATAGTCAATTGAAAAAAAGACTAAACCCCAGATAAGAAAAATATTTCCTAATATTAACTTTCCCAAATATGAAACTGACAATCTGCAAAAGGAAATACATGAACCTGACTCATGGCAAATATAAGTACAATACATATATTTAGAACTTTATATAAATGCATAAAGTGCCAAACCATAGCTGAGGTGTCTTAAGAAATAAAAAAATACTTACCAAAAGACACCCATCCACATATAGCAGATAGCCAAACCAGTACTGAAACAGTTATCAGTAGAGGTAATGGTATATGAGAGTATATCGTTGATCTGAAAAGGGAGGTAGGAGATGAATCTCTACGACCGATAACTGTGGATGTCTCTGTGAGGGTGGGTGTGTGTATGTATGTATGTCTGTGTTTTCTGTGGATGTCTTTGTGAGGGTGTGTGCGTATGTCTGTGTGTTTTTTGTGGGTGTCTCTGTTAGAGTGTGTGTATGTCTTTGTGTGTTTTCTATGGATGTCTCAGTGAGGGTGTGTGTGTATGTATATCTTTGTGTGTTTTATGTGGTTGTCTCTCTGTGTGTGTATGTCTTTGTGTGTTTTATGTGGGTGTCTCTGTGTGTGTGTGTCTGTGTATGTCTTTGTGCGTTTTCTGAGGCTGTCTCTGTTGGTGTTTCCTTGGGTGTATGTGCAAGTTTGTGTTTGAGTTTGTTTGTGTCCATTGTCTGTTCATTTTTAGGACATTTTGATGTCCGGAAGTCACCAATCCACCATTTAACCTTTCAATTATTGTTTAGGCAGGAACCTTCCTTTCAGCCACTGCATGCTGTTGTCATCATTTAGTTGGCTACTTCCTTGACAAAAAGATAATCAGAACTTCATATTTTGTTTTGTAAATCTCCTTTTTTGACAAAACTGTAGTCTACCTCATTACTTGTCAGGTCAATGTAAACAAGTGCTGAGTGTCTGTTTGGGTGTCTGTGTCTGAGTGTGTTTGTTTGTTTCTTTGCGTGTCTGCTAGAGTGTCTATATGTGAATCCTTATGTGTGAGTGTGTGTTTCAGTGTATGAGTGTGTCTGTGTGTTTCTGTGTTTGTGTGTTACTACCTTTACAACATTTCCAAGTTTGACTACACTTAAGAATAAAGTGCATATACGTTTTAGTCACTTGGTCAAAAACTGCACATGTCAAAGGGGGGCCCTGATCAATGGTTAAGTCAGGGGCCCCAAAATTTCTAGTGGCGGCCCTGGCTGGGACCATAGTCACCATGAAAACAATTGGTAACACACTACGCTGTGAAGGACTGAAATCCTGGAGCACCCGCAAGATCCAAGAAAGCTCAAGAAAGCACATATACAGGCCCGTCTGAAGCTTGCCAATGAACATCTGAATGATTCAGAGGAGAACTGGGTGAAAATGTTGTGGTCTGATGAGACCAAAATCGAGCTCTTTGGCATCAATTCAACTCACCATGTTTGGAGGAGGAGGAATGCTGCCTATGGCCCCAAGAACACCATCCCCACCATCAAACATGGAGGTGGAAACATTATGCTTTGGGGTGTTTTTCTGCTAAGGGGACAGGACAACTTCACTGCATCAAAGGGACAATGTACAGGGGCCATGTACCGTCAAATCTTGGGTGAGAACTTCCTTCCTTCAAAATGAAAATGGGTCGTGGATGGGTAATCCAGCATGACAATTACCCAAAACACATTGCCAAGGCAACACAAGAGTGGCTCAAGTAGAAGCCCATTAAGGTCCTTGAGTGGCCTAGCCAGTCTTCAGACCTTAATCCCATAGAAAGGGAGGGAGCTGAAGGTTCAAGTTGCCAAACATCAGCCTCAAAACCTTAATGACTTGGAGAGGATCTGCAAAGAGGAGTGGGACAAAATCCCTCCTGAGATGTGTGCAAACCTGGTGGCCAACTACAAGAAACCTCTGACCTCTGTGATTGTCAACAAGGGTTTTGCCACCAAGTACTAAGTCATGTTTTGCAAAGGGGTCAAATACTTATTTCACTCATTAAAATATAAATCAATTTCTAACTTTTTTGAAATGTGTTTTTCTGGATTTTTTGTTGTTATTCTGTCTCTCACTGTTCAAATAAACTCACCATTAAAATTAAATCATTTCTTTGTCAGTGGGCAAATGTACAAAATCAGCAGGGGATCAAATATTTTTTTCCCTCACTGTATATGTATATACATGTGCACTTATGTGTTTATAACATAATTTCTGATTACCATACCAATTAATTTCTTTCATGGTGGTGAGACCCCATATCCCCTGGGAATTACTCTTCCCTACCACTAGGAGGCAAAGATTCCCAAACTCCAAGCACTCTATAAAACCCCTCTCGTCTAACAGGTATCTCAGTCTAACGTATAGCAAAGCAGAATGCGGTAGGAAAAATAAAAAAAAAAGCAATAAAAAGGAGCAGGGAAAAAAGATGTGCTTAAGAAAAAACTAACACCAAAAGCATGCAGGTGATGATGAGAGCCCAAAATCCATTACTCCTGGGAACTAATACCCAAGCTGTGGAGTCCACGAGTAATGAAACATAAAGAGCTTGATTTATCATTCATATTCTCCTACATTTGCGCCAATAAATCTGCCGTCTAATGATTTCTCCTATATATCATTTTAAAATGTGCCTAAAATAACGCTATATCGACTACAAAATTCTCCCACTCAATTTGCATTCTCTTAGGCACACCAGTGCGCCCAAGAAAGCATTAAAATAGATTGTAACAGTTGTACTTTCATAAGTCCGCTTTACTAAATCGCCCATATGCTAATTTATTATTAGTGTGCGCCTGACGAGAATACAAAGTTCTCCTACTAATATGTGCACGGCAGTTCTCCTTATCTACTGTGGAGAACATTGATTTTAGTCCCTCTTTTGTCAAGAGAAAATTGAATATTTTTTACTTTTGGCAGCTATTTCATTGGCAAGGCGCTGCGAAAGTCATGAGGAGGATGGACATTTTCCCTTACGAAGGCGCCTATGGGTGCACAGAGTTTTTTTTACCCCATTGTGGACTTGAGCCTTTGCTTGATCATGATATAAAGAAAAGATTTAGGATTAATCGGGAGAGCATACTCAATCTTTATGCTCTTATACAAAATGATCTAGAACCAAGTACAAGAAGAACAAGGGCAATCCTAGGAATGCTAAAATTATTGGCTGTTTTTCATTTCCTGGCAACAGGTTCTTTTCAGACTGTGTCCAGTGCTGTGGTGGGCATGAGCCAGCCTTCATTTTGCAGACATTTAAGGGTAGTTTTAAAATCTATCCTTAAGCATTTGAATAAGTTTATTTATGTGCCTAGGAATGTCCATGAATGGCACACAGTTAAGGCATCTTTTTCCCAAGTAGCTGGAATGCCAATAGATTGCACTCATATGCACTCAGACCACCTGCTTCAAGGGAGGAGCAATATCGTAATAAAAAAACTTCCACTCACTCAATGTGCAGGCAGTGTGTGATGCAAAACTTCATATTTGGGCTGTGCGTTCTGTATTTCCAGGGTCATGCCATGATTATCACATTCTAAAGCAATCTGCATTATTTGCGTCATTTGGACATGGAGACATGCCACATGGTTGGTTATTGGGTAAGCATATTTCCTATTAATTTGTAGTAGCAGTGAACAATAAAAGTAAAAATTTAGTTTATGCCTTCAAGGGGCATGTAACCAAAACAATGTATTACATGGGTCATATAGAAAATACAATTTTAAAAAAACAAAAAACAATTTACTTCTATTATCTATTTTTTACTTCTCTTTGTTATCATTTGTTGAAACTGAATATATGGGTGAGCCAAGGACAATCTGTGTGTATATATATATACTGTATATATGCAGCCACCAATTAGCAGCTAGAACCCATGTTCTTTGCTGCTCCTGAACTTAACTAGATAGACCTTTCAGCAAAGGATAACAAGAGAAGGAAGCTAATTCAATGATATAAGTAAATTGTAACAGTGTAACATTGTATTCTCTATCGTATTCATGAAAGAATTTGTTTGGGTTACATGTCCCTTTAAATATAAAAATATTGTGAAAATTTAAATCTACATTTTTTATTTCTATTATTTTTCAGGTGACAGTGGGTATCCGTGTAGGCCATGGCTTTTGACCCCAGTCCCAATACCTCGCACACATGCAGAAATTAAATTTAATGAGTCTCATCGTACTACAAGGAATGCAATCGAGAGAACATCTGTGGTTTTACAGATGTGTTTTCGAGTTTTGGACCGTTCAGGAGGTGACCTTCAATATTCACCTGAAAAATGCAATGACATAATTCTAGTTACATGCATTATGCACAATATTGCTTAGTAAATAGTAATTAAATACCGAATAATCCATTTTGTGTTTAAAATATTTTAATATATATTGAAATCAAACAAAATCAAAGAATTAGTAAACCTAAACAAAATAATAACAACCCAATATTAAAAAGTGTAATATTATACAATAGAAAGTTATTTATCATTGCTCCTTATGTTTCCGACACAATATATCTAAAAAATGTTTTATAAATACTCCATTGTATTTGCTTGTTCTTTTAGGATATTATTACTTTCTGCGTCTAATTCCATTGTATTTATAGAATTCCCTCTGCTCATTCCTAAATGACGATGCCATGTCTGTTAGAGTCTGTATTTCATTTTGTTGTGCTTCTCCTGCGTGTTGTTGGGGTCAATCTTTCTCTATTTTGTCCATGTCTTATTCATTGTCCCTCGTGTGTGGCAGGGTATTCAGGTCTATGTCCCTCTATTTGGGTTTCATCATCCACTTCATGAGTAACGCTATCCCCCACCAGTGGTTCAAGAGTAATTTCCACATTTTCTTCTGTTGAATATAAATTAAATAATATTAATATAAAATAAGATTTTCTAAAAAAAATCCCCAATCCAAGGAATTTTTATTTATTTTTAAAAGATAACATACCATTGAAAAATTATGTTTTTGCATTGATTGTAGTAATGCACGAATACCTTGAAATATGAAAAAAAATAAAAATTAATACATATGAAATAAAATAACGTTTTATTTAGATTAATCAATTGATAAAAGCAATAAATTAAAATCCTTCTTTCTTAAAACCAAATCAATAGAAATGATTGCATAGGCAATTAGCACATGTAGTCAAGTCTACACACTTTCCTTTATCCAGTAAAACTACATTTACGCTTTTACCACTGGGCCCAATTAATTCTGGGTAATATATGTCACATTGTTGTTTATGTAACCTCGGTAGTGTTGGCTGTGGCTGATAGTTGGCTAGTCAGCCAGTGCAACCCAGACGCTGATTAGTACAGTATCATCCACATTAAATGTGATAAAAGGTTGTCTGGAGTGTCTTTGAAAAAGTTAGAAATGTATATTTTTGGGGAAAAATTTATTAATATAACAATGTTGGTTGTCCAAAGCTGGGGAATGGATATTCAAGGCGTTATCTATATTTTAAGAGTATAACTACTTTTGTCCCTTTAAAAATCAGCACAAATTATAATTACAAACATAAATAAATTCTATATAGTATAAATTTTTAAAATGACTAATTAAAAATATATTCTATGGGCCTGGACGGTTTCACAAACAAATATTATAAAACTTAGAAGAATCTGGTAACACCACAGTTATTAACCATTCTGATCCCTAGATGAAGGTGGTTCTTTTCTCAAACAAACTAATGAGGAGCATATCTCAGTAATACCAAAAACTGGTAAAGAACATGACATCCCCCCACAACTACAGGCCAATTTCCCTATTAAACACAAATTTGAAAATGTATGCAAAAATTATAGCTACACACATTAATGCAGTGCTGCCCTCCATACTCCACACAGACCAAGTAGTGTTTGTCCCTGGCAGAGAAGCTAGGGACAACATGATACAGGCTTTGCAACTGATGGAATATGCTAAAACACATAATATAAAATCAGTATTACTATAAACAGATGCTGAAAAAGACGTTTGACCGCCTAAAATCGGACTTTCTATTCCACACATTAGAAAAATTTGGCTTTGGAGAAACAATGATAAATAGAATCAAGAGCTTATATACCCAACCAACAGCAAGAATAAACAGCCTATTATCCGACAGTCTAGACATAGCTAATGGAACCAAACAGGGGTGTCCACTGTCTTCTCTCTTATTTGTTCTCAGCATGGAAACTTTAGCAGCCCACATACGAATGAACCCTAAAATTTCTGGAATCTCTTTAGGAGAAAACGAGTACAAACTGTCATTATATGCAGACAACGTACAGCTTTCTTTATCATCCCCACAATCATCTCTCCCTGAAGTAGTTAAAAAATTTCACTTATTTGGCGAATTACCCTATTTTTGATTAACAACTCCAAATCTGAACTTTTAAACATTATTTTTTTCAAAACTGAACTAGCCCAACTTATGGATATCTGCCCACATAAACTCCAAACCAAAGCCTTAAAATATTTAGGAATATTTCTTACACCTAATAACCACAAACTATATGAACTAAATAAAAAAATCCTAACTAGTATTCAACAAGATCTAGCAACATGGTCAAACTGCCCCTTTTCATGTTGGAGTAGAATGCAAATCCTCAAAATGACAATACTCCCTAGAATATTATTCATACTTCAAGCGGTACCAATAGCTCTGGCACCCACATATTTACAACAGTTGCAAAGCTCACTAAATACCTTTGTATGGGGGGTTATCAAGCCTCGTATCAACAAAAACACCATGTACAGATCACAAAACGGAGGAGGGTTAGGATTGCCTAACATTGAAACATACTACAAAGCCACTTGTCTGCAGAGAATTTTAGACTGGCACTGAAAAACTCAAACTAAGGCATGGACGACAATAGACTCACATATACTAATAACAACAAACACTGTTGCTCTTTGCTGGGTCCCCAAATCACATAGAGCAGAACCCACTACAACCTTTTCCCTATATAGAAGCATTTTCGGTAATTGGGACAGACTTCTACAAACTAACTCACATATCTCCACATTGAGGTCCTCCCTATCCCAAATCTCACCAAACGCAGAATTATTAGGTGGTATGGAATACACCTCAACCCACCTAATAGATATAAGAACAGGCCATATTATCCTAATTTGCAAATTAATGAATGGCTCACAACTCAAATCATAAGACGAAATTAAAGATATCTATAATGGAACATTTGCAAATTGGCTCAAATACAGACAGCTAGCACACCTTCTACACACATCTCCGTACAAAAGCAACATGACCAGACAGGTAAACCCTTTTGAATCAATATTCCAACAAGAACATCCCATCAGGCACACACTAGCAATAGGAAAATCAATGCTAACCCTAGTTCCTCTGATAAATGTTGGAGAGGCTGCAAAACACCAAAGGTACTATGCTACATATCTGGTGGAACTGTCATTAAATCTCACCCTTCTGGACTTCTCTAGAAAATGTTTTACAACTCATGCTTGGCCCTACATTCACTCTAGACCCTTCTATTGCAATACTTAACCTTCCTGCCAAATTCCCTTGTAAACTACGTCAAAAAAATATTACAGTTTTCCTCAATTCGGCAAAGACTCTGATCACAAGAAAATGGAAGAAACCCACAACACCAGCAATGCCAGAATGGATCTCCAATACAGCCGAGACGCTAACCCTAGAAGAATATAGATATTATAAAATACAAAAATTGGACACCTTGTTAGATATAAAATTAATTTGGGAAACTACTCTAAAGGACTACCACTCTAACCAACAAGTATCACCAGCTCCATAAACACTGAGACAAACTATCCCACTAAGACCTATGGCTCTACCTAATGCTCCTACAACATCAGGATAATTCCGGCATTTCTTATATGACCTACCCTGGGACTAGATACTCTCAATATGTATTCACTTAAAAGAACAGTCAACCCAAAATCATTTCTGAGTGATACATATTCATTTACAAACCATTATTATTGACCAATGTAGCCAAATTTTCTCCTCTAAATCGTTTTAAAGTAAAATGACTTACGATTTGTTTCTTTCTCTTTTGCAAATGTCCGTCTGCCCCCTCCCCTATTTCGTCAGCAGCACGTCATCTGCCTGTGATCATAACAAAGTTTTCTATCGCAATGCGCCGATTTTATTCAATTGGGAACGTTTGAATCAGGAACTTCATGTAACCGCTCAGTATCCTAACGGTTTCCTATATGAGACGTACCTGTTAACTTGTTGTCAGTGTCGGTCGGCTAGGATACTGAGCGGTTACATGAAGTTCCTGATTCAAATGTTCCCACTTGAATAAAAGGAAAATGTATGCTTACCTGATAAATGTATTTCTTTTTTGACATGATGAGTCCACGGATCATCTTAATTACTAACGGGATATTCACCTCTTGGTCAGCAGGAGGCGGCAAGGAGCACCACAGCAGAGCTGTTAAATAGCTCCTCCCTTCCCTCCCACTCCAGTAATTCGACCGAAGTTAAGGATAGAAAGGAAAAACCAAGGTGCAGAGGTGTCAATAACCCACAACCTGTCTTACAAGAACAGGGCGGGCCGTGGACTCATTGTGTCAAAAAAGAAATACATTTATCAGGTAAGCATAAATTTTCTTTTCTTTTTTATGACACGATGAATCCACGGATCATCTTAATTACTAATGGGATTCAATACCCAAGCTAGAGTACACAGATGATACGGGTGGGACAAGACAGGGAAGCTAAACGGAAGGCACCACTGCTTGAAGAACCTTCCCCCCCCAAAGCGGCCTCAGCCGAGGCAAAAATGTCAAATTTGTAAAACTTTGAAAAAGTGTGAAGAGAGGACCAAGTTGCAGCCTTGCAAATCTGTTCCACAGAAGCTTCATTTTTAGATGCCCATGAGGAAGCAACAGCCCTCGTGGAATGAGCCGTAACTCTCTCAGGAGGCTGCTGTCCAGCAGTCTCATAAGCAAACCGTATGATACACTTCAGCCAAAAAGAAAGAGAAGTAGCCATAGCTTTCTGACCCTTACATATACCCGAAAAAATCACAAACAAGGCAGTAGACTGCCTAAAGTCCTTATTCGCCTGCAGGTAAAATTTTAGAGCACGGACCACGTCCAAATTATGTAGAAGTCATTCCTTCTGAGAAGAAGGATTAGGAGACAATGAAGGAACAACAATCTCCTGATTAATATTCTGATTATAAACAACCTTAGGAAGAAATCCTAACTTTGCACGTAAAATGACCTCCAAATGAAAAATAAGATAAGGAGATTCATACTGCAATGCCGAGAGTTCAGACACTCTCCTAGCAGAAGAAATAGCAACAAGATAACAACTTAATATCTAAGGAATGCATGGGCTCAAACGGAGCCCCTTGAAGAACCTTGAGAACTAAATTAAGACTCCAGGGAGGATTAACTGGTCTGAATATAGGCCTGATCCTGACCAAGGCCTGACAAAATGATTGTACATCTGGGACATCCGCCAGACGTTTGTGTAACAAGATAGATAAGGCCGAGATTTTACTTTTTAGGGAACTTGTCAATAATCCCTTCTCCAAACCCTCTTGGAGAAAAGACAAAATTCTAGGAATCCTAACTCTACTCCATGAGTAGCCCTTATAGTCACACCAATAGAGATATTTACGCCAAATATTTGGTAAATTCTTCTAGTTACAGGCTTACAAGCCAAAATCATGGTCTCTATGATCAAGTCAGAAAACCCCCGCTTGGATAAAATTAAGCGTTCAACCTCCAAGCAGTCAGCTTCAGAAAAACTAGATTTGGGTGAAGAAAGGGCCACTGAATTAAAAAGTCCTTCCTCAACTGAAGTCTCCAAGGTGTCAGAGATGACATCTCCACCAGATCTGCATACCAAATTCTGCGAGCTATGAGAATCATCGATGCCCTCTCCTGTTTGATTCGAACAATGACCCGAGGAAGAAGAGCAAATGGAGGGAATAGGTATGTTAGAGTGAAAGTCCAAGGGACTGTCAGAGCATCTATCAGCTCCGCCCGGGGGTCCCTGGACCTCGACCCATATCTTGAAAGCTTGGCATTCTGTCGGGATGCCCTAAGATCCAATTTTGGCTGACCCCACTTGAGAATCAGGCTGGAAAACACTTCCGGATGGAGTTTCCCACTCCCCCGGATGAAAGGTCTGCCTGCTCAGGAAATCCGCCTCCCAGTTGTCCACCCCTGCGATGTGTATCCCTGATAGGCAACAAGAATGGGCTCCCGCCCACTGGATTATTTTACCTCTGTCATCGCTAAGGAACTCCTCGTTCCCCCCTGATGATTGATGTAAGCCACTGAAGTTATGTTGTCCGACTGGAACCTGATAAACCGAACCGAGGCCAATTGTGGCCAAGCCAGAAGGGCATTGAAGATCACTCTCAGCTCTAGAATATTTATAGGGAGAACAGACTTTGAGTGAGTCCTAACTCCCTGAGCTTTTAAAGAGCCCCAGACTGCTCCCCACGCTAGAAGGCTGGCATCTGTTGTCACAATCATCCAAGATGGTCTGCGAAAGCAGGTTCCCTGGGAGAGATGATCCAGAGACAATCACCATTGAAGAGAATCCCTTGTCTCCTGCTCCAGAGTTATTTGAGGAGACAACTCCACATAATCTCCGTCCCACTGCCTGAACATGCTTAACTGCAGAGGTCTGAGGTGGAACCGAGCAAACAAGATGATGTCCATTGCCGCCACCATCAGCCCGATTACCTCCATACACTGAGCCACTGACAGCCGAGGAGTAGACTGAAGGACTAGGCAACTATCGATAATCTTTGATTTCCTGACTTCTGTCAGAAAAATCTTCATAAACAGGGAATCTATTATGGTTCCTAAGAAAGTTACCCTTGTGTTTGGAACTCTTTTCCAAATTTACCTTCCACCCGTGAGATCGCAGAATAGATAACACCATGCTGGTGTGGTATCTTGCCTGTTGAAGGGATGGCGCCTGGACTAGGATGTCGTCTAGATAGGGTGCAACTGCAATGCCCCGTGACCGAAGCACCACCAACAGCGATCCCAGAACCTTTGTGAAAATTCTTTGAGCTGTGGCAAGACCGAAAGGAAGAGCCACGAACTGGAAGTGTTTGTCCAGGAAGGCAAAGCCTATAGACTTGTGATGATACCTGAATGGGAACATGCAGGAACGCGTCCTTTAAATCCACCTTTGTCATAAATTGACCCTCTAGGATCAAAGGAAGAATGGAACGAATAGTTTCCATCTTTAAGGACGGTACTCTGAGAAATTTGTTTAGACTCTTGAGATCTAATATTGGATTGAAGGTTCCCTCTTTTTTGGGAACCACGAACAGATTGTAATAAAAACCCCAGAGTCTGTTCCTGAATTGGAACAGGAACAATCACTCCTAGGTCGGAGAGGACTCCTACCCAGTGTAAGAATGCCTCTGTTAATGTCTGGACTACATATAATCTTGAAAACTGATAAACCAGACCCAAACAAGAAATCGCCAACAGCTAGGTTTAGATAATGCATCCTCAAACCAGGATCTAAACCATAAAGTCTTAGAGTTAATAAGGTAAGCCTGAAATCTTAGCTTCCCGCATAATACCTAATAAGAAGTAACTATGAAAAAGGTGTTGAACTTAAGGGTCTTATCTTATTCTGGATTTCCTCTAGGGAAGCGTCTGTCCGAATAAAAGCAGACAACATATGAACCAGAATGCTGCGGCATAAGGTAGCAATACCAAACCTAGGTTGCCATCTTGAGCAACGCCCCTATATCCATGGGATCCTTAAAGGAACAACTATCCTCTATGGGAATACGTCTCCTGGCTTGCAAGGAAATTATCACTGCCAAGACTCCTTAAAGAGTCCGCTAAGGTAAATCTCCTTCAATATAGGAAATAATCTCAGAAACTCGATCTGGAATAAATAAACACAATAGCGACCGTGTTGTTGTTCCCAAGTAGCTAAAAAACCTCCTTAAGTAATAGACAAAGATGATTTAGCTTAAACCTGATTTTATCCTCAGATGCTACCGAAGTATCCTCTTCCTCAGGCTTCTGGGAGGGGACCTCTGAGATAGCAACAACTGTGACAGAAATTTTGCTCACTGAATGTTTTGTTTCTTCTTGCGCTCTCCCTGCAGCATGGGAAAAGCTGACAACGCACCTGAGACTGCCTAGTACAAGAAGGTAGAGGTATCTTGCAAGGTAACTCCAAGAGGAGTTGTGGAGGAAGTGCAGGGCACTGGTTGAATGGATGCTAAGATTTTTTGGGACACTTAGAGGAGAAGGCTGTAGAATATATTGAACATTGTCAGAATGCCTCTTGAACAGCATCCGAGACAATGTTGGCTCTGAAAAAGAGGTTTATCTCTGAACTGTAAAATCCTCACAATACATGAGACAGAAAAACTTTGGTCATACCACCTAGTATCAAAGCATAAAGAATATGTAACCTCATTATTCACATTTTTATCAAATAGAAATTGAATATCGTAACAAGAGGTACTGTGTCTTTAAATGTTAAAAAAGATTTACATTTATTCCAATAACAGAGATATGTTAATTAACAAATCTAGGGGGTTCTTAGACCAACTGTATACACCATCTGGTCAACTAAAAATTGGATGATACTGTGTCTTAAAGAGACAAAATAAACTGCTTTATTTTGTAAAATATAAAAGTTTATCATAAAAATGAAACAATCCCCAGACCTCAGTTAAGCCTTGCTGAGGTATCTTGCCACAGGATTGGGGACCTAACAAATAGAAGGCATCCAGTGAAGGAAACTTCTAATTACAGAAAGTGAAGTCTCTCTGCTGTGTGATCAAAAAGCAACAGAGAAGACCCACCATAACTCTCCAATTCAACTGATTAGGGCTATGTAAAAGGCGCAAAGGCGCGTAGCCTAGCTCTGCCCATCGTGGGCGTATCGATATGAACCTCCCGGGTGGCTAAAACCCTGCTAGAGACAGAGCCGTCGGGAGAATTAATCATGGCAACAATAGAAAAACCTCCCATTTGGCTAGTATTGCTAAAAAAATCAGCTGGGAGAAAGAACCTGCCCCAAACATTCTAAGTGGTTGAATAACAAGGCTAAAACTCCCGGTCGGCTTAATGATAAAGAAAAGCCGCTGGGAGTAAGACCTTGCCCCAAACATTTCAAAGCTAGATGAATAATTAGACTAAGACTCCCGGTCGGCTAGAATGTTAAAATAAAGCTGCTGGGAGTAAAATGCACCAAACATATTAATATCTGTATCATAACCCCTATAAGAGCCACTTCTCCTACGTCCCCAGTGCCTGCAGAGACTGCCCTATGACTAATCCTCCCTCTTAGGGATAATGTCAACCTGTGTCCGTGTATATGTTAAAGTGCTAATCTTTCTGCGTACACACCCCAGAAAATAAAACTTAGCACTTACCTTAGAAATCTGCCCGGCAGCAGAGAAGCTCATCCAGCTTGAGAGGTTCTCCTCCTCACATTGGCCTGTGGAAACAAGAAAGGACTGAGTATATCCCCTCAGACTTTCATAATCAGGACAGCATACAATCTATGGGAGGCACAGTGAGAATTATGTCCCACAAGTTCCCATTGCTCTAAAGCCACCAATGCTCTACTGGAGAGACTGATATGGACTACAGCGACACCCTAGAACAAAGCAGCACAATCTTGCACTACTTTAAAAATAATAAACTCTTGATTGAAGAATCTATACTAAAACCTCACTTTGCCACTTCCTATCACTAACGTAGGCAAAGAGAATGACTGGAGTGGGAGGGAAGGGAGGAGCTATTTAACAGCTCTGCTGTGGTACTCTTTGCCGCCTCCTGCTGACCAGGAGGTGAATATCCCATTAGTAATTAAGATGATCCGTGGACTCATCGTGTCATAAAAAAGAAATTGGCGCATTGTGCATGCGCAAAACAAGGGAACGTGTAGGATAGAAACCTTTGTTACAATCACAGGCATATGATGTGCTGCTGACAAAATAGGGGAGGGGCAGATGGATATTTGCAAAAGAGAAATGAATATGTATCACTCAGAAACGATTTTGGGTTGAATGTCCCTTTAATGGAAACATTCACTGTACCCAAGAAAATGTACCACACAATTGTCAACTATAATGTTTATTTTATTTTATTGTTCTTTATGTTCAAAATTCAATAAAAAGAATTTAAACTAAAAAATATATTCTATAAATACCTTTGAAATAGCATAGTTTTAAATGATCATTTACTTACAGTCACTTTCTTCTCTGTTTGGAATGCCAGTAGAAGTTGATGGTTGTGAGCCATGTGATGCAGTTGCAGACGCTCCTGTTTGCTCCTCATGGGCATGTACTCCCTCTTGTTGTTCAAATTCTTCATAATGTGGCTCTAACAGATATATATAAAAAATTAAACTGTTAAAATTATATTACATTACATAAAAATTAATAAAGAAAAAGAAAATAAATTATCTCTGAAATTCATTGTATCAGAGGGAACATCAAGGCCCACAACAATAGCATCCCCCATCCTGGCATAAAGCTTCTGTTAATAATCGGTCAGTTCTGTCCTGTATCCGGGGCCTCCACCTGTTCCTTTAGCAGATTGTTTTTCTCTGGATATTTTTCTGAATATCTGTCACATGCTTCCTACATGCCTTTACATCCTTTGGGAAATTTCCTTCTGCAGACACTGACCTGCTAATTTGTGCCCAAATGTATTTTTTGCATTGTGGGTATACAGATCTAACTTGGTACCCAATTATTTCATCATAATTTTAAAGAACCAAGTCCACCAAAATACAATTTTGTCTGTGGATGGACTGAATATTCCTCCCGCTTTTAGTTTTTCAAGATTGTACAGATGCCATCGTAAAAGAGATAGACAAAAGAGCGCAAAAAAAGTAATACCATTTGGCTTAAGTAAAAAAACAAGTTGTAAACTAATTTCACGATAAGCTTAATTTATCCAAAGTCTTAATGAAAAGGGCCATTTACAAATCTATTAAATAATAGATATAAGTAAGGTTCTTGTGGGTCTATCAAAGTTAATTGGATTAAACATTATTATTATCTATGTGATGGGTTACCTTTGTTACTTATTTTTTGCTTGGATGTTCAATATTTATAAAAATATAAAAAATGTTTATAAAATATATTTAGGAAAATAATTGTAATAAACATTGTTACTTTATTATCAAAAATAAAAGATCATGTAACTAAGCATTGATATATATTACACAAAAATAGTCCATTTTGTTGTGCATCTTAAGTTATATATCTTAAAATAAAGTATCTATATGTTATAAAAATGTTACAAATAAGGTTACATTCAAAAGAAGTGTTATTAATATAACTATGATAATACAAAGTATATTTATTGTTACAATTATTATCTAATAACATAGAAACATAATATTAACAAGAATAAATTACAAAATTATGCACCTTTTATTCAGAATTAGTAACTATATTACAAAATTGCGCACTTTTTATTCATATTATTATATTATATTCCGTTAGGAAGTACAGTATGGTAAAGAGCTAGACAACCACAAAAATGAATCGTTCTCTTTTGGAGAATTATTAATAATTTCAACACAATGGAAATTTTTTTTCCAAAAAATAGAAGAGGGATATTTACTTTGGACCAGGACAGAAGAAACAGGATTTTATGGGAGATGGTGCAGAGGGAAAGGCACATCTCTGGACAACATAGGACAAGAAAACAATCCGCTAGATTTAGAGATCTGCGGCCAAAGGGGTGCATTAGCTACGCATGCTTTTTTCTCCCGCACCTTTTAAATACTGCTGGTATTTAGAGTTCACAGAAGGGCTGCGTTCGGCTCCAAAAAGGGAGCGTATAGCATATTTACCGCCACTGCAACTCTCAATACCAGCGGTGCTTACGGACGCGGCCAGCTTCAAAAACGTGCTTGTGCACGATTCCCCTATAAGAAACAATGGGGCCGTTTGAGCTGAAAAAAAACCTAACACCTGCAAAAAAGCCGCGTTCAGCTCCTAACGCAGCCCCATTGTTTGCTATGGGGAAACACTTCCTAAGTCTGCACCTAACACCCTAACATCTACCCCGAGTCTAAACACCCCTAACCTTACACTTATTAACCCCTAATCTGCCGCCCCCGCTATCTCTGACCCCTGCATATTATTATTAACCCCTAATCTGCCACTCCATACACGGCCGCAACCTACATTATCCCTATGTACCCCTAATCTGCAGCCCCTAACACCGCCGACCCCTATATTATATTTATTAACCCCTAATCTGCCGCCCCCAATGTCGCCGCTACCTACCTACAATTATTAACCCCTAATCTGCCGACTGGACCTCGCCGCTACTATAATAAATTTATTAACCCCTAATCCACCTCACTAACCCTATAATAAATAGTATTAACCCCTAATCTGCCCTCCCTAACATCACTGACACCTAACTTCAAGTATTAACCCCTAATCTGCCGACCGGACCTCATCGCTACTCTAATAAATTTATTAAACCCTAAAGCTAAGTCTAACACTAACACCCCTATAAGTAAAATATAATTATTATCTAACGAAATAAATTAACTCTTATTAAATAAATTAATCCTATTTAAAGCTAAATACTTACCTCTAAAATAAACCCTAATATAGCTACAATATAAATTATAATTATATTGTAGCTATTTTAGGATTTATATTTATTTTACAGGCAACTTTGTATTTATTTTAACCAGGTACAATAGCTATTAAATAGTTATTAACTATTTAATAGCTACCTAGTTAAAATAATTACAACATTACCTGTAAAATAAATCCTAACCTAAGTTACAATTAAACCTAACACTACACTATCAATAAATTAATTAAATAAACTACCTACAATTATCTACAATTAAACCTAACACTACACTATCAATAAATAAATTAAATACAAATAAATACACTAACTAAAGTACAAAAAATAAAAAAAGAACTAAGTTACAAAAAATAAAAAAAGAACTAAGTTACAAAAAATAAAAAAATATTTACAAACATTATAAAAATATTACAACAATTTTAAGCTAATTACACCTACTCTAAACTAAGCCCCCTAATAAAATAACAAAGCCCCTCAAAATAAAAAAATGCCCTACCCTATTCTAAAATAAAAATAGAAAAGCTCTTTTACCTTACCAGCCCTTAAAAGGGCCTTTTGCGGGGCATGCCCCAAAGAATTCTGCTCTTTTGCCTGGAAAAAAAACATACAATACCCCCCCCAACATTACAACCCACCACCCACATACCCCTAATCTAACCCAAACCCCCCTTAAATAAACCTAACACTAAGCCCCTGAAGATCTTCCTACCTTGTTTTCACCACGCCGGGTATCACCGATCGGTCCAGAGGAGGCTCCGAAGTCTTTATCCAAGCCCAAGCGGGGGCTGAAGAGATCCATCATCGGGCTGAAGAGGTCCATCATTGGGCTGAAGTCTTGATCCAAGCGGCGGGTGAAGAGGTCCATCATCGGGCTGAAGTCTTGATCCAAGCGGCGGCTGAAGAGGTCCATCATCGGGCTGAAGTCTTCTATCAAGGGGCATCTTCAATCTTCTTTCTTCCTGATCCATCTTCATCCCGCCGACGCGGAACATCCATTCTGCCCGACGACTTCCCGACGAATGACGGTTCCTTTAAATGACGTCATCCAAGATGGCGTTCCTCGAATTCCGATTGGCTGATAGGATTCTATCAGCCAATCGGAATTATGGTAGGAAAATTCTGATTGGCTGATGGAATCAGCCAATCAGATTGAGCTCGCATTCTATTGGCTGTTCTGATCAGCCAATAGAATGTGAGCTCAATCTGATTGGCTGATTGGATCAGCCAATCGGATTGAACTTGAATCTGATTGGCTGATTCCATCAGCCAATCAGAATTTTCCTACCTTAATTCTGATTTGCTGATAGAATCCTATCAGCCAATCAGAATTCGAGGAACACCATCTTGGATGACGTCATTTAAAGGAACCGTCATTCGTCGGGAAGTCGTCGGGCAGGATGGATGTTCTGCGTCGGTGGGATGAAGATGGATCCGGAAGAAAGAAGATTGAAGATGCCACTTGATAGAAGACTTCAGCCCGATGATGGACCTCTTCAGCCGCCGCTTGGATCAAGACTTCAGCCCGATGATGGACCTCTTCAGCCGCCGCTTGGATCAAGATTTCAGCCCGATGATGGACCTCTTCAGCCCGATGATGGATCTCTTCAGCCCCCGCTTGGGCTTGGATGAAGACTTCGGAGCCTCCTCTGGACCGATCGGTGATACCCGGCGTGGTGAAGACAAGGTAGGAAGATCTTCAGGGGCTTAGTGTTAGGTTTATTTAAGGGGGGTTTGGGTTAGATTAGGGGTATGTGGGTGGTGGGTTGTAATGTTGGGGGGTATTGTTATTGTATGTTTTTTTTTCCAGGCAAAAGAGCAGAATTCTTTGGGGCATGCCCCGCAAAAGGCCCTTTTAAGGGCTGGTAAGGTAAAAGAGTTTTTCTATTTTTATTTTAGAATAGGGAGGGCATTTTTTTATTTTGGGGGGCTTTGTTATTTTATTAGGGGGCTTAGAGTAGGTGTAATTAGCTCAAAATTGTTGTAATATTTTTATAATGTTTGTAAATATTTTTTTATTTTTTGTAACTTAGTTCTTTTTTATTTTTTGTACTTTAGTTAGTGTATTTATTTGTATTTAATTTATTTATTGATAGTGTAGTGTTAGGTTTAATTGTAGATAATTGTAGGTAGTTTATTTAATTAATTTATTGATAGTGTAGTGTTAGGTTTAATTGTAATTTAGGTTAGGATTTATTTTACAGGTAATTTTGTAATTATTTTAACTAGGTAGCTATTAAATAGTTATTAACTATTTAATAGCTATTGTACCTGGTTAAAATAAATACAAAGTTGCCTGTAAAATAAATATAAATCCTAAAATAGCTACAATATAATTATAATTTATATTGTAGCTATATTAGGGTTTATTTTAGAGGTAAGTATTTAGCTTTAAATAGGATTAATTTATTTAATAAGAGTTAATTTATTTCATTAGATAATAATTATATTTAACTTAGGGGGGTGTTAGTGTTAGGGTTAGACTTAGCTTTAGGGGTTAATAAATTTATTGTAGTAGCGGCGAGGTCCGGTCGGCACATTAGGGGTTAATACTTGAAGTTAGGTGTCGGTGATGTTAGGGAGGGCAGATTAGGGGTTAATACTATTTATTATAGGGTTATTGAGGTGGGAGTGAGGCAGATTAGGGGTTAATAACTTTATTATAGTAGCAGTGAGGTCCGGTCAGCAGATTAGGGATTAATAATTGTAGGTAGGTGGCGGCGACGTTGGAGGCGGCAGATTAGGGGTTAATAAATATTATGTAGGTGTCGGCGGTGTTAGGGGCAGCAGATTAGGGGTACATAGGGATAACGTAGGTTGCGGCGGTGTGCGGTCGGCAGATTAGGGGTTAAAATTTTTTATTAGAGTGGCGGCGATATGGGGGGGCCCCGGTTTAGGGGTACATAGGTAGTTTATGGGTGTTAGTGTACTTTAGAGCACAGTAGTTAAGAGCTTTATGAACCAGCATTAGCCCAGAAAGCTCTTAACTCCTGGCTTTTTGCTGCGGCTGGAGTCTTGTCGTTAGATTTCTAACGCTCACTTCAGCCAAGACTCTAAATACCAGCGTTAGAAAGATCCCATTGAAAAGATAGGATACGCAAATGGCATAGGGGGATCTGCGGTATGGAAAAGACCCTTTCCTGACTGACTCTAAATACCAGCGGGCGGCCAAAACCAGCGTTAGGAGCCCCTAACGCTGGTTTTGACGGCTAACGCCAAACTCTAAATCTAGGCGAATGTTTGAAAAGATATAACGACCTTTATAGGAGGCAATCAAAACTTAAGACTCTTATCAGGACCTAGCTACGAAAATGTAAGCATTAGTAACAAATTCAAATTTTATTTTAATGTTCAACAATATTGTCCTTTCCCAAAATAAGCTACAGTACAGCTATAGTATCATCTTATCCCTTACATACTTTATTGGAAGAAAAAGAAAGGAAAACATAATTTATGTAAGAACTTACCTGATAAATATATTTATTTCATGGTGGTGAGAGTCCATGAGCTGTTACGTATGGGATATACATTCCTACCAGGAGGAGGCAAAGTTTCCAAAACCTCAAAAGCCTATAAATACCCCACCCACCTCACATACTGTATACCTCAGTTTAACGTATAGCCAAGTGGTGAGGTGTTTAAGGAGTAAATAATAAAAAACAAAAAAAAACTGCTAAAAAATCCCAATTTCTTTCTTTTACTTGCATGAAAAGACGTCTCACAAGTTAAATAAAATAATATGCAGACATGTCAGGTCAGACTGACGCGTTTCGGCTGCTGACAGCCTTAATTATAGACTCAATTTCCTATTCACACCTGTGGAGCTTAAATACGCTCCCTCACAATCTTATTGGATGCCTCAATGTCTGCTTCTATTAAACTACTTGGATTTAAAGTGACAGAACACCTCTATCAAAGACACTCATTAATGTTGTGTTTACCATACATTTTGCAATTAGTGGTAATACAAATTTGAATTGTCAGCAACTTCCTAAAACAATACTAGTGATTGGCAAGTTCCGTAAATTTAGATTATATACATTTGGACCCTATTGTCACTTAACTATAGGTCCTTATTATTACTATGCCTCTTACTAGTATATAATTGCTATCAAAAAAACACTCAGCAACTAAAGTCTAGCCCACTATTCATACTACACATCAGAAGACATATTGTCCTATACAGTAAAAGAAGTAAAAGCATAAAAAAGAGGAGCAGGAAAAAGATGTGCTATATATATATATATATATATATATATATATATATATATATATATATATATATATAAATACATAATCCAAAAAATAGGCGGGCCTCGTGGATAAATTAATTCTTTCATATAGGTGGCGAGAGTCCATGAACTGCTACAAATGGGATAAAATATCCAAGATGTGGAAGTCCACGAATAACAATAAAGGGAGGGATAAAATAAAAACAGCTATTTTTGCTGATAAATTTAATCCACAAAATAATAAAAACTCTTTTTTTAAAAAAATTAAATCATAGGCACTAGAATCAAACAAAGAGAGCTGCCTGAAGAACCTTTCTACCAAAAGCTGCTTCCAGAGAAGCAAAAACATAAAAATGGTAAAATTTAGTAAAGGTATGCAAAGAAGACCAAGTGGCCGCTTTGCGCATTTGATCAACGGAAGTTTCATTGTTGAAAGCCCAAGATGTGGCAACTGATCTTGCAGAATGAGCAGTAATTCTCTGAGGCGGAAACTGGCCAGCCTCCAAATAAGCTTTGTGAACTAAAAGTTTCAACCAAGATGCTAAAGAAATGGCAGAGGCTTTCTGACCTTTTCTAGAACCAGAAAAAATAATAAAAAGACTAGAAGTCTGTCTTAAATCTTTAGTAGCATCTACATAGTATTTCAAAGCTCTAATGACATCCAAAGAGTGTAAAGATCTTTCAATAGTAGTCTTACGATTAGGATACAAAGAAGGAACAATAATTTCCCTATTAATGTTGTTAGAATTCACAACTTTAGGTAATTTTTTTTAAAGAAGTCCGCAAAACAGCTTTATCTTGATAGAAAATCAGATAAGGAGATTCACAAGAGAGAGCAGACAATTCAGAAACTCTTCTAGAATAATAAATAGCCAAAATAAATAACACTTTCCAAGGAAGTAGATTAATGGCCAAAAAATGCATAGGTTTAAAAGGAGGAGCCTGCAGTATCTTTAATAGCAGATTTAGACTAAAGGGAGGAGAAATAGATTTAATGACAGGTTTAACACAAATTAAAGTCTGAACAAAACAGTGAATATCAGGAGGTTAGCAATTTTTCTGTGAAATAAAACAGAAAGACCATAGATTTGTCCTTTCAAGGTATTGGCAGACAAACCTTTATCCAAACCATCCTGAAGAAACTGGAGAATCCTACAAATCCAAAAGGAATGCTAGGAACAATCATGAGAAGAAAGGCATGAAATATAAATTTTCCAAACTTTGCGGTAGATCTTCCTTGAAACAGGCTTGCGAGCCTAAATCATAGTGTTAATCACAGAGTCAGAGAAACCTCTATGACTGCGGACTAAAAGTTCAATTTCCATGCCATCAAGTTTAGAGATTTGAAATCTGGATGGAGGAACAGACCTGGAGATAGGAGGTCTGGCCTTAGAGGAAGAGGCCACGGTGGGTAACTGGACAATCGGACAAGGTCCGCATACCAAATTCTGTGAGGCCATGCTGGGCTATCAGAAACACATAAGATTGCTCCATTATGATCTTTGAGATCACTCTTGGTGTTAGAACCAGAGGAGGAAAAATGTAAGCAGGTTGATAAGACCAGGGTACTGCTAGAACATCCATCATTTCCGCCTGAGGATCCCTGGACCTGGAAAGGTACCTGGGAAGTTTCTTGTTCAGACGAGAGGCCATCAGATCTATTTCCGGAAGGCCTCACATCTGTACAATTTGATAGAACACATCTGGGTGGAAAGACCACTATCCCAGATGTAGAGATTGATGGTTTAGATAATCCGCTGCCCAGTTGTCTACACCTGGGGTATGAATCGCAGTGATTAGACAAGAATTGTATTCCAACCAAGAAAGTATTTGAGATACTTCTTTCATAGCTAGGGGACAGCGAGTTCCCCCTTGATGATTGACATATGCCGCTGTTGTGATATTGTCCATCTGAAAATGAATGTAAGGTTCTTTTTTTCAATAGAGGCCAAACCTAAAGAGCTGTAAAGAGACCACAGAGTTCCAAGGTATTGATTGGTATCCTCGCCTCTCGAGGATTCCAAACTCCTTGTGCTGTCAGAGACCCCCAGACAGCTCCCCAACCTGTAAGACTTGCATCTGTGGTGATCACAGACCAGGTAGAATGAACAAAGGAGTCCCCTTAAAGAATAAAGTGGTGGTTTAACACCAAGTCAGAGAAAGTTGTGTGTTGGGATTTAAGAATATCAGTTGTGATATCCTAGTGTAATCCTTGCACCATTGGCGCAACATGCAAAGTTGTAGAGGTCTCATATGAAAACAAGGAAAGGGGATCATGTCGGATGCTGCAATTATGAGACCTAAAACTTCCATGCACATGGCCCTGAAGGGAATGATAGGGACTGAAGGTTTAGACAAGCTGAAACCAATTTCAATCGCCTCCTTTCTGTTAGGAATAGAGTCATGGACACTGAATCTATCTGAAAAAGTAAAAAGGTGACCTTTGTTTGAGGAATCAAGAAACTCTTCGGTAAATTAATACTTCAACCATTTCTTGGAAGAAACGACAATAGTTGTTTTGTGTGAGATTCTGCTAAATGAAAAGATTGAGTTAGTACCAAGATATTGTCCAAATAAGGAAACACCTCAATACCCTGCTCTCTGATTACAGATAGAAGGACACAGAGAACCTTTGAAAATATTCTTGGAGCTGTTGCTAGAGCAAATGAAAGAGCAACAAATTGCTAATGCTTGTCCTGAAATGAGAATCTCAGAAATCGATACTGATCTGCGTGGATTGGGATGTGAAGGTAAGCATCCTGTAAGTCTATTTTGGACATAAAGTGACCTTGCTGAACAAAAGGTAGAATAGTCCTTATTTTCACCATCTTGAAAGTTAGGACTCTTACAAATTTTATTTAAAGTTTCAGATCCAAAATTAGTCTGAAAGAATTTTCCTTCTTTGGGACAATGAAAAGATTTAAATAAAAAACCAACCCTGTAGAGGAACTGGGACAATTATCCCCAAGAGTTCTTGATCTGAAACATATTTCAGAAATGCTTGGGCCTTTACTGGGAGTTTTGGGACATGGGTGTGAAAGATTCTTCCCATGGGAGGTCTTATTCTGAATAAAATTTGATACCCCTGAGAAATAATATTCGGAATCCAAATATATTGGCAGAGCCTGCCCAAGATTCTTGAAACAGTTTTAGTCTGTCCCCCACTAGAAGAATACCAGACAACTCTTGAGGATAAAACCTTAAGACACAATAGCAGCGCTTTGCGATATAACAATTTCGAAATAGATAATGTGGAACAGTCTTACTGATCTTAAATCCCTCAGTGTGGAAATGTGGATGGTAGCAATACTGAAAGCTTCAGGGTTACTCTGACACGATTAGTACCGATCCCTGTGACTCTGGATGCAGCCGTTCTCTGTTCCTGTGTGTTCCTCTTCACACAGGCTGAGGTAGAGAATCAAAAAGCTGGAAACAAAGGGAACAGCGCAAAGACCGGATTCAAGGTAGTATTGTATTCACAATGCAGACACGTAAACATAAAATTTTACTTACAGGAAGTAAGTTCTTTAAAGCCTTGCAAATACAAGTTAAAATCACGAAAGTCCCTCTCCCGTTTTGAAATGATCCACTGCTGTTAGGAACGTCTTCCTCCCCCTCAGCTGTGATCTTCTACAGAAACCCAGATAGGACAGCTACGCTACAAAGATTTGGCAATAGCACACCAATGTGCTGGTAGTGACGTGCTGATATCTCAGGGTGTATCAGCTCACCCTCTCTCCAGGTGTTGCTCAGCCAGTTGAATCACAAGAAAGATCTAAGGATATGAAGCTCAACTCCATATAGCATTCAAATGGGAAAAACAAAGGAACTTGAACTCTGCTTAAGTTTAAAAAATTGTTTATTCAAAAACAAAACATTAAAAACAAAAGCAATGCGTTAAAATAGGGGTGTCCATGTTTTACCTCTATCTGCAATGCGTTTCTTTGCCGTTTCATCAGGCAACATTGGTGTGCTATTGTCAAATCTTTGTAGCGTACTCCGGGGCAAATTCATCAAGCTTGCTGTCCTATCTGAGCTTCTGTAGAAGATCACAGCTGAGGGGGTAGAAGACATTCCTAACAGCAGTGGATCATTTCAAAACAGGAGCGGGACTTTCGTGATTTTAACTTGTATTTGCAAGGCTTTAAAGAACTTACTTCCTGTAAGTAAAATTTTATGTTTGCGTGTCTGCATTGTGAATAAAATAATACCTTGAATCCGGTCTTTACGCTGTTCCCTTTGTTTCCAGTTTTTTGATCCCCCACAAGAAGAACTGGATTGGGGGCCGCACCTTCATACTGGTTTAGGGGCTGGATTCAGTTTCTTATATTGTTTGGATCTATTCCAATTCAGGGAAGGTCTCCAATTAGAGCCAGTGTTCTCTGTTCTAACGAAAAGAACGAAAAATGATTGGTAGCTTTACATTTTCCCTTAGATTTCTTGTATTTTAATGTCAATTTTTTCATGACATCAAACATTGCATCACAAATAAAATGATTTGCATGATTAAACAATAAAATAATGTTAAATAATTCTGGGTCTGAAGACAACTGCTGAGCGAGACTGTCTAACCAAAAGGTAGAAGCAGCAGCAACATCAGCAATAGATGACTTGTCTAAGAATATAGCCAGTATGTAAGAATGCCCTTCTAAGATAAAATTCAAGCTTTCTAGCTAAAGGGTCTTTGAAAGAAGTGCTGTCTTCCATCGGAATGGTAGTTCGTTTGGCAAGAGTATAAATAGCCCCATTAACTTTAGTGACTATTTCCCAAAGTTCCAAATTAGAAATAGGTAACGGATACAATTTTTTAAACCTAGAAAAAGGGCTAAAAGAGGTACCAGGTTTAGAACATTCTTTAGCAATCCCATTAGAGATAGCATCAGGAATAGTAAAACCTTCAGGAAGATCAACAGTAGTTTTAAACACAGAAATCAAACAAGCAATACACAACAGGAAAGCAGGCACTGCAATGAGTGATCCAGATAAAAACAGGTACTTAATCTTGAAAAATTTAAAAAGTGAAAACAGCAACAAACGCTGTGGACATGCACAAAAAACAATGACAGGAGGACAAAAGACACAAACAATGTCTGACTAGTTTCGCATCCCCTGTAGATGCTTATTCATAGACATATGAAACATGTTTAGAGGCTTCTATTTGAAGGGGTATCTTTAATTTGATTCGCTGTTGTGAGCATGACATGTTAATCAAAAACAGCTGCTAGCTTTTTTTTAACCCCTAGTGTATTAAGACAAACTATACATGCATACCAATAACATTAAAAACAAGAAAATGAACTCCCATTATACAACATTACAGTACTAATTACTATACCACTTATAGCAACAAACATTTTAAATCTGAGGAAAATGTTAAATTCAGACATGCAGACAAAGGTTAATTTGTATGGATATCGAAGATGTTTAGTCAATGCTAAGATGATACATAAACACAAGAATATCTGTGACCTGATAAGATAAGGTGCAAATAAAGTACAAATGGAACATGGGAATATGGGATGATCTTGGATACACATAAAGTCAAATAAATTACATTACAGTAACAGTGGAAACAGAAAGAACAGTTTCAATTGTCAATAAAGAAATTTATGTCACACGCTCGGTTCATGCCTAAAGGAGAACGAGTTTGTAACTTTAGCATCCAAAATAATTCCTTTTTCTCCCGTATTTTACATTTATTACCACCTCTGATAGACGTTATAGCCCTATCTATGTATGTTGCTTGGAGGGTCGACACTCGTTTGCCTGCATCAACTCACAGAAATCAAACAATTACAAGATTTATCATCAGGAGTTTTAGGCTCTTCAATCCCTAAAGTAAATAATACTTCATTTAAAAGAGAGCCAATATGTTAAATTTTAATTAAAGGAAAATCCATCAATAGAAGATACGTCAGTATGCTGTTAGTCATTACAAATTTCATTCAATTTAGTTAATAAATGCAAAACCCTTTTACGTTTATTTGAAGGCGGTATAGCAGTCATTGCCTTCTCTATGGCTGCAGCAATAAAATCCTTCATTGCTGCAGGAATGCCTTCTGCATTAGACAGAGGGAAAAACAGTGGATGCATTTGTACTTATAGAATTATTGTTAGAATATAGTAATTTTTCAAATCAAGAGCCACATAATTGAGCTGAAGAAATCAGTTCAGCTTTTTTACAATAAACACACTTAGCTTTGGTAGCAACATGTTCATGCAGCTCAGTTCCTATGGTAACTTCTGAGGCAGGTTTAGTTTGATACTTGTTAGCAAAAAACAGTAAAAATAGATTTTTAGTTGCAGATTATATCAAAGACTCCTTAAAACTGTAAGCTTTTAAGAGGAATGGGAAAAATGCTAATGCTAATGTGAACATCGTTTTAAACACACTTAGCTTTGTTATCTTATTTAAAAACAAAATAAGCGCTGCAATATAGCCCTTCTAAAAAAAATTTGAGGGCACAGAGTGAAGAGGGAGTGGGGGTTTTTATTGTTAAAAAAAGGCACGAAAATAATTGCGCTAAAAATGTTGCACAAATTGATGACGTGTAATTAGGTGACGTAAATAGCGTTATCGCATGCACGTTTGCGCCCGAATTAAGAAAGAGCTCCGAAAAGAACACAGAGTAGAAAAAAACATAATTTATGTAAGAACCTACCTGATAAATTCATTTCTTTCATATTGGCAAGAGTCCATGAGCTAGTGACGTATGGGATATACAATCCTACCAGGAGGAGCAAAGTTTCCAAACCTCAAAATGCCTATAAATACACCCCTCACCACACCCACAATTCAGTTTAATGAATAGCCAAGAAGTGGGGTGATAAAGAAAGGAGTAAAAAGCATCAACAAAGGAATTTGGAAATAATTGTGCTTTATACAAAAAATCATAACCACCATAAAAAGGGTGGGCCTCATGGACTCTTGCCAATATGAAAGAAATTAATTTGTCAGGTAAATTCTTACATAAATTATGTTTTCTTTCATGTAATTGGCAAGAGTCCATGAGCTAGTGACGTATGGGATAGCAATACCCAAGATGTAGAACTCCAAGCAAGAGTCACTAGAGAGGGAGGGATAAAATAAAAACAGCCATTTTCCGCTGAAAAAAATTAATCCACAACCCAAAATATAAATTTAATCTCATAAATGAAAGGAAAAAATTTAAAACAGAAGCAGAAGAATCAAACTGAAACAGCTGCCTGAAGAATTTTTCTACCAAAAACTGCTTCCGAAGAAGCAAATACATCAAAATGGTAGAATTTAGTAAATGTATGCAAAGAAGACCAAGTTGCAGCTTTGCAAATCTGATCAACTGAAGCTTCATTCTTAAAAGTCCAGGAAGTGGAAACTGATCTAGTACAATGAGCTGTAATTCTCTGAGGCAGGGCTTTACTCGACTCCAAATAAGCTTGATTAATCAAATGCTTTAACCACGAAGCCAAGGAAACGGCAGAAGCCTTCTGACCTTTCCTGGAACCAGAAAAGATAACAAATAGACTAGAAGTCTTCCTGAAATCTTTAGTAGCTTCAGCATAATATTTCAGAGCTCTCACCACATCCAAAGAATGTAAAGATCTCTCCAAAGAATTCTTAGGATTAGGACACAAGGAAGGGACAACAATTTCTCTATTAATGTTATTACAATTTACAACCTTAGGTAAGAATTTAAATGAAGTCTGCAAAACTGCCTTATCCTGATGAAAAATCAGAAAAGGAGATTCACAAGAGAGAGCTGATAATTCAGAACCTCTTCTAGCAGAAGAGATGGCCAAAAGAAACAACACTTTGCAAGAAATTATTTTAATGTCCAAAGAATACATAGGCTCAAATGGAGGAGCCTGTAAAGCCTTCAAAACCAAATTAAGACTCCAAGGAGGAGATATTGATTTAATGACAGGCTTGATAGAACCAAAGCCTGCACAAAACAATGAATATCAGGAGGTTTAGCAATCTTTCTGTAAAATAAGACAGAAAGAGCAGAGATTTGTCCATTCAAGGAACTTGCAGACAAACCTTTATCCAAACCATCCTGAAGAAACTGTAAAATTCTAGGAATTCTAAAAGAATGCCAAGAGAATTTATGAGAGGAACACCATGAAATGTAAGTCTTACAAACTCAATAATAAATCTTTCTAGAAACAGATTTACAAGCCTGCAACATACTATTAATCATGGAGTCAGAAAAACCTCTATGACTAAGCTCTAAGCGTTTGAGATACTGATGGAAAAATGGACCTTGAGATAGAAGGTCCGCCTGAGGATCCCTGGATCTGGATAGGTACCTGGGAAGTTTCTTGTTTAGATGAGATACCATCAGATCTATTTCTGGAAGACCCCACATCTGAACAACTTGAGAAAACACATCTGGGTGGAGAGACCACTCTCCTGGATGTAAAGTCTGACAACTGAGGTAATCCGCTTCCCAACTGTCTATACCTTGGATATGAACCACAGAAATTAGACAGGAGCTGGATTCTGCCCAAACAAGTATCCAAGATACTTCTTTCTTAGCTTGAGGACTGTGAGTCCCACCCTGATGATTGACATATGACAGTTGTGATATTGTCTGTCTGAAAACAAATGAACGGTTCTCTCTTCAATAGAGGCCAAAACTGAAGAGCCCTGAGAATCGCATGGAGTTCCAAAATATTTATTGGTAATTTCGCCTCTTGAGATTTCCAAACCCCTTGTGCTGTCAGAGATCCCCAAACAGCTCCCCAACCTTAAAGACTCGTATCTGTGGTGATCACAGTCCAGGTTGGACGAACGAAAGAAGCCCCTAAAATAATACGATGGTGATCTAACTACCAAGTCAGAGATAGTCGAACATTGGTATTTAAGGATAGTAATTGTGATATCCTTGTATAATCCCTGCACCATTGGTTCAGCATACAAAGCTGGAGAGGTCTCATATGAAAACGAGCAAAGGGGATCGCGTCCGATGCTGCAGTCATGAGACCTAAAACTTCCATGCACATAGCTATTGAAGGGAATGACTGAGACTGAAGGTTCCGACAGGATGCAACCAATTTCAAATGTCTCTTGTCTGTTAGAGACAAAGTCATGGACACTGAATCTATCTGGAAATCTAAAAAGGTTACCCTTGTCTGAGGATTCAAAGAACTATCCAACCATGTCTTTGAACAAACAACACCAGTTGATTTGTGTGAGATTCGGCAGAATGTAAAGACTGAGCAAGTACCAAGATATCGTCCAAATAAGGAAACACTGCAATACCCCGCCCTCTGATTACAGAGAGTAGGGCACCGAGAACTTTTGAAAAGATTCTTGGAGCTGTCGCTAGGCCAAAAGGAAGAGCAACAAATTGGTAATGCTTGTCTAGAAAAGAGAATCTCAGGAACTGATAGTGATCTGGATATATCGGAATATGAAGATATGCATCCTGTAAGTCAATTGTGGACATATAATGCCCTTTCTGAACAAAAGGCAGAATAGTCCTTATAGTCACCATTTTGAAAGATGGTACTCTTACATATCGATTCAAAATTTTTAGATCCAAAACTGGTCTGAATGAATTTTCTTTCTTTGGGACAATGAATAAATTTGAATAAAACCCCAGACCCTGTTCCTAAAATGGAACTGGCATGATTACCCCTGATAACCCCTGATAACTCCAGGTCTGAAAAAATCTTCTCACAGGAGGTCTTACTCTGAATCCTATTCTGTACCCCTGAGAAACAATACTCTGAATCCATTGATTTTGGACCAAATTGATCCAAACATTTTTGAAAAATCTTAACTTGCCCCCTACCAACTGAGCTTGAATGAGGGCCGCACCTTCATGCGGACTTGGGGGCTGACTTCGATCTCTTAAATGGCTTGGATTTATTCCAATTTGAGGAAGGCTTCCAATTGGAAACAGATTCCTTGGGGAAGGATTAGGTTTCTGTTCCTTATTTTGTCGAAAGGAACGAAAACGGTTAGAAGCTTTAAATTTACCCTTAGGTCTTTTATCCTGAGGCAAAAATACTCCCATCCCCCCAGTGACAGTTGAAATTATTGAATCCAACTGAGAACCAAATAACTTATTACCTTGGAAAGAAAGAGATAGCAATCTGGACTTAGAAGTCATTTCAGCATTCCAAGATTTAAGCCACAAAGCTCTTCTAGCTAAAATAGCTAAAGACATAGATTTAACATCAATTTTGATTATATAAAAAATGGCATCACAGGGGGCGGAGCCAACTGCTGAAGCTTTAGGACATACTATCTCAGAGCTCCTCAAACTTGATCTTCTAAAAAGATATTTTATGGCAACCTAAGTCTCCACATATCTATCTGCTGAATGCCTGTTACATCTTAGGTCACAGATTGTGAGGTTTGTGATCCAGGTTACGTGTCATTGGTATAAAACCAGTACAGAGGCCTACTAACTAACTGGGATCGTGGCTCAGCTTTCGCCGCCATATTTCAAACTTCCTACGCAGCATCTTGGAGGACGGAGAAATATTACTAGCATTTCCCTTCACAGCATTATAATGAAGCAACAACTCCTCTCAGCTTTACACGCCTTAATGCAAACTATGGATTACCATCAGCAGGCTCTCGTAGCCGAATTGAGAGCTGTGATGACCCCATCTCACTATAGTACTTTGACTAGTGAGGTTCTACCTAAAGATCTCGTAGACGGGTGTGAAACAGACAAAGAGAACTTAAGTACCCGAATAATGGAACAGCCAGGCACAGACCTACAGAATAGTACCTTGCAGGTCTTACCGGCCCTTACAGAGTCGGAGCAATGGAGCGCAGCATGCTTGGAGGCGCAGCAGACACAGCGATTCGGACCAACCGGAGGGCGAGTTCTGCAGCAAGCGGTTCAGGCCTCCTCTAGCACATCTGGAAGCCCCTCTACAGACACGGGGGCAGAATCAAAAGTGACAGCTGAACCGGGAGCTGAGCGGAAGAAAGCTGCGCAAGGTGGATCTAAAGCGCGATTCGGCCCCTGCATCAATTACCTCATTCCAGCTTCACGGAGAAATAAACTGCCTCGTTAAACCTCTCCCTAGCAACACTGACCTCTCTGTGCAGCTGTCAGGCTCGTGTGCTACCCTTCTCATCAGCGCGTTAGATCAGCCTTCACACCGCCGAGTCCCCTCTCATATTCTTATCGAAATAGATGACCTCTGCAGAAGCGGTGTTGGCTAAAGATTACATTCCGGACAACCCCTTGCAGGACAGTATATGTATTCAATTTGACAGCAGCCCTGTTGGACATATAAATAATTTACTCCTCACCCTAAACAGATAAGGACTAATAACTTTAAAGTTATATCTGAAGAATGCCACATATTCATATTCAAATTCATTGACTGACCACTCTTATGCTTGTACAGGCATAATGAACATAATATATCCCTTCCATCACCCTAAATCAGACACAGACTCATCATTTATATTAAGTTAAACCGGATGTTTTTCTCCATGCATATGTACATTTTAGTTTAACGGTTTTGTGCTGTTCAAGTTCTGTTTTACTTCTGCAAACTTTTAGTATATCTATAATACAGAATGTACAAATCATAGGTAATGCTTATATGTGTGAAATGTTTTGACCTCAGTGTCTCTTTCCTACAGGTCGTGATCATTTTATCTCCAGTCCCTATTTTGCTTGTGCAAGCTAGTAGTTATGCTAATGATGCCAATATTTCATATTTGCTATGTGCTTTATTTTAATGTTGGCTAACTTCTATTTCCTGCTTTAGTGCAACGTTTTTTCTCTCAATACCATACTTTCATTATTATGTCTAATATATGGCACTATTTGTTATATTTGCAGCCAGAAGCAGATAAAATTCTGATGGCAGCTTTGGGAATTTTTTTTATTTTTTATATGTTTTTTTTTCATATATGCTCAGCTACAGATAGGGTTAAAATATTTAATACACCTGCTAAGCTAGTTAGGCTGCTCGGACGTATGTTTTATGTATTATTGCCAATCTATATATGTGTATTGAATTATTGCTTACCTGTTAATTGATAGTATAGCATGGCCTTATGTGTAGAATGAGATAATATAATTTTATGTATTCAGAGGAAAACTATACTGCCTGAAGTTACTGTGTAAGCAAATAATATGTTCATTTAGGCTCACTTACTATACGATATTGCCTGTTTACAATACATTGCTCAACATACAACTGTAATAGCGGCACTTCTTGGCGCATATATTATGCCTTTAAATTTTTTAGGTTAGCTATATAGATAATCTTACATAAGTAGTATCTCATAATGGCAGTCTTACACGCCAAGCAATCTCTGAGGTAGATGAGCATGATTTTTTATCAGTCCTGAATACCTAAGTGATTTGCTATCAATGAGACAAGTGTTTCTATTTACATGATTGCTACTTGCAATGTCTTAGCTCCCATGTCTGTCCCTTATAACCTAACACCTACCAAGTTCTTCACACACAAACATAGCTTTAAGGCTCAATATTCCCTGATGGTACCGACCTATTCTTTAAGCCTCGGTACTCTTTTGATATGAGAACCCTTAGATGGGTGATGTATACATACGTAAATATTTATACAGGTGGGTTCTGCCCTGCAATGTTTGACTAACGACATTGAACCCCACAGTTTAATGGATACCGCTGTACTGCTTCACCGCCTAATTACTAAAGGCTCATATATGAGGGGGTAATTATAAACTCACTAGTCTGTATGGCAATATTTGGCGTTATGTGACATATATGTATTTATGGCCCTACTTGAGGCTGCTGCAAACACTAACGCATAGTCTCTTTATATGAGGAATCATATATGTGTAATTCCATGTACTTATGGAGATGAGTAAGTAAATCTGTGGATATGAACGTATACGCCATAGTGATGTTTCATGCTAATGGCCTTTATTATCCCACATCTAAACCCGTCTACCACTTCACGACTTCATAACATCATAACTCTGGACACTACTATATCTGATTACCGCATATTTTTAATGTTTGTATATAGTGGTATAAAAGTAGCACATGGTTCCCTCTAAGTATGAGGCTAGAGAACTGATAAACATTAAACATTTTGATTTTTAGATATATCTTTCAGGGCATTTTGGTACAACGGGATCCTAATATACTCCCCTTCTGTCTGTATTTTTACTAATCTATACCTGCAAGGCCCACAAATGCTTGATGCTTTATAATATCGATTTTTCACTAGAGCTCTGCTATTACTAAGATACTGCCACCATTTTTGCTTAATTTAATCTACTATTCTCTGCATGTAAAAGTTTATTGTGACAACTATTACAAACCACAGCAGGAGATATAACCTCCACAAGTTTACAACAAATGCACTTAGCTTTGGTAGAACTGTTATCAGGCAGCAGGGTTCCAACAGAGACTTCTGAGACAGGATCAGATTGAGACATCTTGCAAATGTAAGAGAAAAAAACAACATATAAAGCAAAATGATCAATTTCCTTATATGGCAGTTTCAGGAATGGGAAAAAAAATGCAAACAGCATAGCCCTCTGATAGAGAAAAAAGGCATGAGGCATATAGGAATGGGGTCTTAAATAACGAAAATATTTGGTGCCAAGTATGACGCACAACAACCAAATATATATTTTTTGCGCCAAAAACGTCCTGAATGACGCACTCGCGTCACGGATGACGCAACCTTGTGAAAGACTCGGCGTCGACTAAGACGCCGGAAATGACAAATTTGCGTCAACTAAGTAACTTTGTGCCAAAAAAATCTCACGCCAAGAATGACGAAATAAACTTTGGCATTTTGCGCCCTCACGAGCCTAATTCTACCTGTGAATTTAAAAGACAGTCCATTTGAAAAAGAGACTAAACCCCAGGTAAGAAAAAAAAAAAAAAAATTTTTCTAAAAAAACATTTCCCAGATATGAAACTGATAGTCTGCAAAAGGAAATATAAGGAAACCGGAATCATGGCAAATATAAGTACAATACATATACTGTATTTAGAACTTTATATAAATACATAAAGTGCCAAACCATAGCTGCGAGTGTCTTAAGTAATGAAAACATACTTACCAAAAGACACCCATCCACATATAGCAGATAGCCAAACCAGTACTGAAACGGTTATCAGTAGAGATAATGGAATATGAGAGTATATCGTCGGTCTGAAAAGGGAGGTAGGAGATTAATCTCTACGACCGATAACAGCGAACCTATGAAATAGATCTCCCGTGAGGAAAACCATTGTATTCAATAGGTGATATCCCTTCACATCCCTCTGACATTCACTGTACTCTGAGAGGAATCGGGCTTCAAAATGCTGAGAAGCGCATATCAACGTAGAAATCTTAGCACAAAATTACTTAGTTTGTAAAAACTGAATTGTTGGTGTGGTGAGGGGTGTATTTATAGGCATTTTGAGGTTTGGGAAACTTTGCACCTCCTGGTAGGATTGTATAACCCATACGTCACTAGCTCATGGACTCTTGCCAATTACATGAAAGAAAGGTACATTGTCAATGCACAATTTTATAAGTATATAAAAAATGTTTGTGCAAGCTGTAAATTATATTTTAAGCAAGAATAAACCTGTCCCAAAGGCAAATATATAAGTTTATATACAGTATATCACAAACTTTTATCAAACGTGCCCAAGCCATAGCTGAGAGTGTTGCAATAAAAATAAAGACATACTTACCATTAAGACACCCATCCACACATAGCAGACAGCCAAACCAGTACTGAAACATATCAACAGAGGTAATGGTAGATGAGTATTAATGTCGATCTGTAAAGGGAGGCAGCAGATGAATCCCTCCAACCAAATTTACAAAGAGCCTTATGAATAGATTTCCCATAGGATGAAACATGGTGTCCCTACAATAGTCCCTTCACTTCCCTCAAACATTGTACTTAGAGAGGGGCTGGGCTTCAAAATGCTTAGAAGCGCCTTTCATTGAAGAATCAAGCACATCTTGCTTCACCACCTCCTAAGGAGGCAAAGTTTTTAAACTGAGGTATGTTTTAGGTGGGTGCGGTATTTATAGGCTTTTTAAGTTTGGGAAATGTTGCCTCCTCCTGGTAGAAATGTATATCCCATATGTAACAGCTTGTGGACTCTCGCCACCTATATGAAAGAAATATATTTCTGTTAAAAGAATGAGTACATTTACAATACATACAAGCTGCAATGACTAATATCACACTCCCATGTCTTTCTGATGAATGTAAGATTAGCTCTATCTTATTACAATACTAGACAAGGCTTTACACCACCATTGCTTTTTTATCTTAATCTGTCAAAAAAGGCAGACATAGGACTTTAATTATTATTCAGTATCAAAGAATAATGAATGTTCAGATGTCATCAATTAAGTTGTCTTTCTGAGTAGGCATTGTAATGTAATAGCAATGAAACAAAAACATTTATAATATAACAAGTAATAAAATGTAATAAACAATTATATATTTTTTTTCATAGTCAAATACAGAAGGGCTCCTCGGTACCAATGCCCCATAAGTAGCAGTATCTCTAGTTCTGGAGGGGAATCTGACCCTCTACCAAGAGTTTTCATGGATGTGGAGAGGATTGGAAGAACAGGTATTAATAAATATTATCTTAAATTAATGTTATATAAAATTTATATTGATGTTGACATTATTTTAAAAAAAAAACATTTATATAAATTGTCTTAAAAACATAACGCAGGAGTCCACAACGTCGTGCAAGGCCCTTGCCGACTACAACCGAGGATTCTAACTTTAATGAAAGGGTTGAAGAAAATGATCAGTTGACGGAAAACCAAAGAATACTTTTACAATGTTATTTTCATTTATTAATATTATATAGTGTAAGGACCTTGCCCTTACCCAAGATGGCTGCTGTAATAGTTGTATTGAGGGAGAGAAATGCCACCTGGGAAGGGGGAGGAGTTGTTAGTGCTGAGGAGATTTCTAGGTGTTAAGAGAAGTGTGGAGCTTGGCACAGACTTTGAAATGGGGGAAGAAAGTTGCGGTTTCCAAGCTGAAAGAAGTTATTCAGACTAATGCATGGATCCGAGAGACAGTTCAGACATTGCTACATGTGGCTGCTGAAGACAGAAGTTGGAACCTTTTATTTGTACTGTGAGTGTCAGCCATTATCTGCTGTTTTAAGATCTCCATAACTTCATGTTAACTAAATGGATTGCACAGCTGCATTACATAAGGAAGTAACTGAGTGTGATGTGCTGCAGAGTTGTTGTATATTAAAGAGATAACCCAGCAACCTAGAAGTGATTCTCACATACTCTCATGCGAAGGAACTATATAGATATAGTGTCTGTTAGTGCACAGTGCAAACTAAGGCATTATTTACTCAGATGCACATGGGAAGTTCTTTTCTTCTCTTGCTACTTAAGTCCCCTAGACATAGCCTTTAATGTCTCTCTGAATACCAAGTGCACCATAATCCCTTCATCTAATAACCCTATAAGGTACCCTTTATAATTCTCTTATCTAATGGGGCCCCCTTAAACCACAACTTCAATGGCACTCCCTTAGCATTCGACAACTCATGCTTCTAACAAGAGCCCATCTCCCCCCCCCCAACTCTTCTTTTTCCCTTTTCTCACCTCTTCCCCTCCCCCTCTTTAATTTCTTCTAAGCAGCCTTATCCTGCTGCCTTTTCCCTTCTTGCTATCCCAATCACTAGGCCCAAAAGTGGCCTCCTCAAATGCCAATTTCCTCTATCTGTGCACATAAGCTTTTGGGGGTTCAAAAGTAACTCCCCCTTTACATAGAGGATCACACTATAGAAAATAATATAAAAATAGAGGTTCAAGGTTGATGCCCACACAGATTTAATGTATTGTCTCTGCATTATTCATTAGCTTTTTGTGTGTTAACTACCCAGTTGCTCTTATTGCATGGCATTTTATTAACAATGTATTATCTTTATAACCTCAATAAAAAAAATTATTACAAAAAAAAAAAGAGATAACCCAGAGAATATTCTAGAAGTTATTCTGCCTAAACAGTTTGCATAAATACACTAAATGGATTGCACAGCTGCATTACATAAGGAAGTAACTGAGTGTGATGTGCTGCAGAGTTGTTGTATGTTAAAGAGATAACCCAGAGAATATTCTAGAAGTTATTCTGCCTAAACAGTTTGCATAAATACACTAAATGGATTGCACAGCTGCATTACATAAGGAAGTAACTGAGTGTGATGTATATTAAAGAGATAACCCAGAGAATATCCTATAAGTTATTCTGCCTGAATAGTTTGCACAAATACACTGACTGGATTTATAAAGCTACATTACATAAGGGCATAACTGTGAGATTTCTGCAGCTGTTTGTAGTAAAAGAGTGACTGACTTTGCAGTATAAGGCAAGTGGATTGCTGAAATTCAGTAATAAGGTAGAGACTTATGTTATTCAGTATTTCTGAAGAGAAGTTTTCTTGAGCACTGCATCGATCACAAGCAGCGCTCTCTAGCTTCGTTCACAAGCAGCAAGGGATAATTACCTCAACTAAATTCTATTTAGTATATGAAATTGCATTGTACAGCACCACCTCAAAGTATTTTACAGCAACAGTTATGTTATTATTTCATGAGCTCATGAAGGACTTCTGAGTTAAAAAAAGGTATACTGATGTCATAAGATATTGTGATTAATATTATTATTTGTATTTGTTGCACTGTATGTTATTGGTTAAACACTTTATAATAATCAAAGCAACATTTTATTTGAAGATTTCTTGTGTGGTTATTACTTGTTTTCTTTTTGTACTAAAATCTTATAGGACCCCACACCCTATTATTCTAGGGTGTCCCCTATAGGTGGAGTATTTACCGGACAAGATATGAATAAACAGAGGCAAGATCAGTTCCTTCGTGGCATTATACCAGACCACCCAATAGCCATCTTTCTTAGAGCCCAATTGCACTCTCAAGCACCAAAAGAATTGGAGGCCCTTATGCCTATTATAAGGACTCAAGAAGAGGAAATGAGTTTCCACACTGTGCGTAAGTCTGGCAAAGCTTGCATAGGTAAAAGTGAGACTAAAAAAAAATTAGAAGACTCCAGAAATGCAGATTCTTTGTTGAAAGAGCTTATGGAGAATGGACTGCCTGACCAAGTAAAGGCTGAGTTGGAGAGAGCAAAACTACCTATAAAACTCCAAAATACTACTCGACCAAAAGGGAGTTGTTTCACTTGTGGAGAGATAGGCCATTTCTCAAAGGATTGCCCCAGCAAAATACATTCATATGCTGGTGATTTTTTGGGAAGCCTTACAGTCCCTCAGAAGAAGGGAATGACTGATATTTCCTTTGATTTATCTGAAGATGATGTAGCTGGGCCAAGGGCTTTTATTGGAGTAAAAGTTTGTAACATTTCTACACAGGCGCTGTTGGACACTGGATCTCAGTGCACCATAATCTATCGTAGTTTTTATGATACTTACCTTAAACATCTTAAAATCAAGCCTCCCTCTCAAATTGATTTAAGAGGTGTGGGTGGAAATAGGTGTGCTGTTGATGGAGTTGTCACTGTAGTCATTAGTATAGTCCAGTTACATACTAGTATGATATACCCCATGAAAGTGAAGGCTTTAATCTGCCCAGAAACCTGCAAAGACTCCGAAGCCCCTATAATTCTAGGGACCAACACAAAATATGTACAATCTTTGCTACGGAAATTCATGATGGAGGTTGGGGGGCAAGACATAGACAAGTCATTACACCCAACTTTACGTCAGGAGGTTGAAAATATACCTTTGAGACAATATGCTGGTCAGTGCTACAACTGTTCTGCCGGAGTGACTTACATTTCCCCAGGAGGGATGAAAGAGTTAAAATGTTTGGTGGTGTACCCTGACGGCAGACCCAAAGAGGACTGTTTTATTCTTGAAACGCCAGATGAAGAAGCAACCAAGCAGGGTTGGATTTTGGTACCTAAAATCTTACACAGAAGAAAGGGTGGGCCTCCACACAGTGGCTAAGTGTTAAGGTCCAAAATTTGGCCCCATACCCTGTTGGTATTGATTTTAATCAGACTTTGGGATATCTTTATCCAGTAGTAGACTCATCATTGGCTATTCGTAAATGTTTCTCTCTCTCAAAAACAGAAACAGAAAAACTACAATTTAACTTTGAAGGATCTACAATGCCTAAGGAGGCATGTGAGCGGTTGCAGAAGGCTATGAAGGCCCGTGCAGGAGTTTTTTCTGCCGCAGAAATGGATGTAGGATGTTCAAAACATATGCTTCATACCACTCTTGGAGATTGCCTCCTCATGATGTTGAGGTTTTTCGTGCCGTTTTGGCTGAGATGGAAAAAGCTGGAATAATTGTTCCTTCTCGCAGTCCATGGGCTTCACCCATTGTAGTGGTTAGAAAGAAGAATGGGTCTATACGTTTGTGCATTGACTATCGGACTCTCAATCGAAGAACTATACCTGACCAATATGACCTGCCTCGAATTGAAGAGATTTCACATTGTCTTAATGGCAGTCACTGGTTCAGTGTTCTGGATCTGAGATCCGGCTATTTTCAGGTAGGGATGACTGAAGAAGACCAAGAGAAGACAGCTTTTATTTGTCCACTAGGATTCTATCAGTTAACACGGATGCCACAAGGGATCTGTGGAGCTCCAGCCACATTCCAAAGGCTAATGGAACGTACTGTGGGAGATATGAATGGACGTGAGTGTCTTGTCTATCTAGATGACCTTATTGTATTCGGTAGTACTTTGGAAGAACATGAGACAAGGTTGCTGAAAGTATTGGTTCGTCTTCACGAAGAAGGCCTAAAGTTAAGTCCGGAGAAATGTAGATTTGGGCAATCATCTGTGACCTATGTAGGTCATGTGGTCTCGGCAGAAGGGGTGTCTACAGACCCTGCTAAGGTGGAAGCAGTAACCGCATGGCCACAACCTAACAACATTGGTGAACTTCGATCATTTCTTGGATTTTGTGGATACTATCGAAGATTTGTGAAAGGATACTCCCAGTTAGCTCGACCCCTAAACGATTTGCTGAAACATAGTGAAGATGATCCTAAAAAGCCACTAAATGCAAAAACTCCTTTGGGAACTAGGTAGACATTAGAGTGCTCCAAAGCGTTTGAGAATTTAAAGAAAAATTTAACTGAGGCACCTGTCTTGGCCTATGCAGATCCCGAGAAACCTTATGTGCTACATATAGATGCTAGCTATGTGGGTTTGGGGGCAGTTTTACACCAAGAGTACCCTGGAGGGTTGAGACCTGTTGTTTATCTAAGTAGGAGTTTGTCTAAGAGAGAACAGAATTATCCAGTCCACAAGCTTGAGTTCTTGGCTCTGAAATGGGCAGTAGTGGATAAACTCCACGATTACCTTTATGGAGTAGAATTTGAAGTTCAAACAGATAATAATCCACTTACCTACATCTTGACTACAGCAAAGTTGGATGCAACCGGTCATCGGTTGTTGGCTGCACTATCAAATTACACTTTTAAGTTACGTTACAAGCCAGGGCCTAAGAATATAGGGGCTGATGCAATGTCCTGACGACCAGGACTACCAGAACAAACAGGTGATTCTCAATGGGAAGAAATTCCTTCACTTGGTGTGAGAGCATTCTGCCAAACCAGTGTCTTCAAAGACGAAACCTCTGTTTTTTCAGATTTGAGAGCAGTAGATTCATTGGGATGTCATCCACAAGCACTGCCTGTATATTATTGTAAACCATCTGTAGTGGAATTAGCCAGATGGTCTCGAATACCTCCTGAAGAATTAATAAATGCACAGGAACAAGATCCTTTAATTGGACAACTTTGAAAAGCTGTTCAAACTGATAGCCCACACTTACTGAAGAGAATTCCTAGGGAATGGTCTGGTCCACTAAATAGAGAGTGGGATAAGTTTCAAATTCAAGATGGACTTCTGTTTCGAGTAGTTAAATACCACAATCATCCAGATCGAAGACAATTGGTGTTACCTGCCAAACTAAGAAAACTTGTTCTGTCATCCTTGCATGATCAGCACGGACATCTTGGGATAGAAAAAACGTTTGGCCTCTTGCAGGATAGATGTTATTGGCCAAAGATGAGAGAGTATGTAGAAGACTACATTCATAAATGTTTTAGATGTGTACAGAGGAAAACTCTTCCAACTCGAGCTGCCTCTATGGGTCATCTGAAAAGTGAAGGCCCCATGGATCTTGTTTGCATGGATTTTTTGTGCATTGAGCCAGATTCTCGTGGCATTGGAAATGTTCTTATTGTAACAGATCACTATACCCGTTATGCTCAAGCCTTCCCAACAAAGGACCAGAAGGCTAGTACAGTGGCTAGAGTTCTTTGGGAAAGGTTTTTCATTCATTATGGTCTTCCTAAGAAACTGCATTCTGATCAAGGTAGAGACTTTGAGAGTCGCCTCATTAAAGAAATGATGAATGTTTTGGGAATTAAGAAGACAAGAACTTCCCCCTATCATCCAGAAGGAGATGCTTTGCCTGAGAGGTTTAACAGAACTTTGCTAAATATGTTAGGGACCCTGCCAGAGTCTGAAAAGAGAACTTGGAGTCGTCAAGTAGAAGCACTAATTCATGCCTACAACTGCACCCGACATGATTCCACAGGTTATTCACCATACTTCCTTATGTTTGGGAGAGAAGCGAGACTACCTATAGATCTCCAGTTAGGGGTGTCATCAGATGGAGTTTCTCATAAGAGTCACTATCAGTATGTCAGGCGATTGCAGGAGAGTTTACAAACAGCTTATAAGTTGGCTGAAGAAGCTACTGCTCGATTAAATGAGGCTAATAAGCAACGATATGACAAGAGAATAAAACATCAGGATTTGCAACCAGGAGACCGTGTCCTTTTACGGAATTTAGGGATACCAGGCAAGCACAAGTTAGCTCCTAGATGGAGGAATAGTATCTATAGAATAGTCAGACAATTGCCAGGTCTTCCAGTTTTTCAGATAGCAGATGAAAATGGTGTTGTGAAGACATGGCATCGGAATCATTTGTTGCCTATACCTCAATTTCAGCATGATGTTACATATCATGAGGACCAAGGCCCAAGCATGTCAATTAATAATGAATATAGTATCCCACATGAAGACTCATCAATTCAATCGGACCCTGAAATGAGATCTCCATTGCAAAGAGAGACATATAATGATGAGCATGCCTCCTCTGTTGCCCCAACCTCTGAACCTGATATGCCATCCTTCCCTAATAGTCCTATACCAGATAGGGAATCTCCAAACCCTATACATTATGATAGTAGAAGTCCCTATAGAGAGAAAAGACCAGCAAGAAAGAGACATCCCCCAAAGAAATTGACATATGATACACTAGGAAACCCTGGTTATAATGTTGAACCCTTGTTGCCTGCTCTAACATCTGCTGAACGATGTGTTTTGAAAGATGTATACCCTAACCATAATTTGACTCATGATGAATATGTGATTTTGTTAGTAGACTTGCTAAAGAAAATGTATTGATGTGTTGCTCTTGTACCCCTTGCTGGGGACAGCAAGTTTTTTTTTGGGGGGGGGAGTATGTAAGGACCTTGCCCTTACCCAAGATGGCTGCTGTAATAGTTGTATTGAGGAAGAGAAATGCCATCTGGGAAGGGGGAGGAGTTGTTAGTGCTGAGGAGATTTCTAGGTGTTAAGAGAAGTGTGGAGCTTGGCACAGACTTTGAAATGGGGGAAGAAAGTTGCTGTTTCCAAGCTGAAAGAAGTTATTCAGACTAATGCATGGATTCCAGAGACAGTTCAGACATTAGTACATGTGGCTGCTGAAGACAGAAGTTGGAACCTTTTATTTGTACTGTGAGTGTCAGCCATTATTTGCTGTTTTAAGATCTCCATAACTTCATGTTAACTAAATGGATTGCACAGCTGCATTACATAAGGAAGTAACTGAGTGTGATGTGCTGCAGAGTTGTTGTATATTAAAGAGATAACCCAGAGAATATTCTAGAAGTTATTCTGCCTAAACAGTTTGCATAAATACACTAAATGGATTGCACAACTGCATTACATAAGGAAGTAACTGAGTGTGATGTGCTGCAGAGTTGTTGTATATTAAAGAGATAACGCAGAGAATATTCTAGAAGTTATTCTGCATAAACAGTTTGCATAAATACACTAAATGGATTGCACAGCTGCATTACATAAGGAAGTAACTGAGTGTGATGTGCTGCAGAGTTGTTGTATATTAAAGAGATAACCCAGAGAATATCCTATAAGTTATTCTGCCTGAATAGTTTGCAGAAATACACTGACTGGATTTTTAAAGCTACATTACATAAGGGCATAACTGTGAGATTTCTGCAGCTGTTTGTAGTAAAAAAGTGACTGACTTTGCAGTATAAGGCAAGTGGATTGCTGAAATTCAGTAATAAGGTAGAGACTTATGTTATTCAGTATTTCTGAGGAGAAGTTTTCTTGAGCACTGCATCGATCACAAGCAGCGCTCTCTAGCTTCGTTCACAAGCAGCAAGGGATAATTACCTCAACTAAATTCTATTTAGTATATGAAATTGCATTGTACAGCACCACCTCAAAGTATTTTACAGCAACAGTTATGTTATTATTTCATGAGCTCATGAAGGACTTCTGAGTTAAAAAAAAGGTATACTGATGTCATAAGAAGATATTGTGATTAATATTATTATTTGTATTTGTTGCACTGTATGTTATTGGTTAAACACTTTATAATAATCAAAGCAACATTTTATTTGAAGATTTCTTGTGTGGTTATTACTTGTTTTCTTTTTGTACTAAAATCTTATAGGACCCCACACCCTATTATTCTAGGGTGTCCCCTATAGGTGGAGGCACTGCGTCATACAGGCATCCCTTATATACCTGATTTCAACCCCCCTCCTACTCCCACTCTGAGGAGGCTTAGTTCTCATACACGAAACAGGTAAACAGCATTACACTATCACCCACCTCAGGTAAGGTCAGGAAAGGGTGTTACAATAGTTTTACTTGTATTAAAGGGACATAATACTCATATGCTAAATCACTTGAAACTGATGCAGTATAACTGTAAAAAGCTGACAGGAAAATATCACCTGAGCATCTCTATGTAAAAAAGGAAGATATTTTACCTCACAATCTCCTCAGCTCAGCAGAGTAAGTTCTGTGTAAAAAGTTATACTCACCTGCTCCCAGCTACAGGTAAAAATAAAAAAAAATGAAGAAATGAACAGCAGCCAATCAGCATCAGCAGTGCTGAGGTCATGAACTCTTACTGTGATCTCATGAGATTTGACTTATCTCTCATGAGATTTCATAGTAAGCTACCTTTACCTGATTGGTGAAATAATATGAGAGTTCACGATGCTCATCCCCTAAGATGTCCCAGGACAGACACACTAAAATGCTGCTTAGAAATCCTTTACAATGGGAGGTGGCTACTGAGGAACTTTTGAGGTAAAATATCTTTCTTTCTTTTTTACATAGAGATGTTCAGGAGATATTTTCTAGTCAGCTTTTTACAACTATGCTGCATCACTTTCAAGTGTTTAAACATTTGGGTATTATTGTTCATTTTATATTGTGATTTATAGCCATAGAAGAAGAACCTCTACAAGAAGTGCTACCGCAAAGAGATGAGTTAGAGGAGGATGAAGAGGAAGGAAATAATAATCAGAGGGAATAGTCTGTTGAGCAGGAGGAAGAGGTGGAAGAGGTGGAAGAAAATATTAAACATATATTTAAGAAATAATTGATGATTAAGATGTTGATGATCAAAATTGTTAGTTTATTTTTTTCAACATTTTCATGTTTTGAAATGCTAGAAAATTGATCATCAACACACATTTTAGTATTTGGTTTGTTATTTCTAGTTCATAAAAAACAAAAATTATGCTTACCAGATAAATTCCTTTCTTTCCTGGCAGGGAGAGTCCACAACTTCATTCCTCATTGTTGGGAAAAACAACACCTGGCCACCAGGAAGAGGCAAAGAAACCCCAGCCAAAGGCTTAAATATTCCTCCCACTTCCCCCATCCCCCCAGTCATTCGGCTGAGGGAACCAGGAAAAGTAGGAGAAACATTAGGGTATAAAGGTTCCATAAGAGGACAAACAAAGACAAAAAAAGTGCAACCTCGATTCAGGTAGTATTTATTAAACAAATAGCTGATAGATAGATACAGGGTAAGTAATGCACTCACCAGATATATAAAATAAACATGCATGTAAAAATTATAGATGATCACACAGGAACAGCGGGGTAAATATGATCTTATTCTCCACTTCCCACATACGACCTGTGATAACTGGAACAACTTAAAAGTATATCGCTCTTTGTATGAGCGATATACTTTTAAGTTGTTCCAGTTATCACAGGTCGTATGTGGGAAGTGGAGAATAAGATCATTTTTACCCCGCTGTTCCTGTGTGATCATCTATAATTTTTACGTGCATGTTTATTTTATATATCTGGTGAGTGCATTACTTACCCTGTATCTATCTATCTATCAGCTATTTGTTTAATAAATACTACCTGAATCGAGGTTGCACTTTTTTTGTCTTTGTTTGTCCTGTATGTGCTTCCGTTGGCTGTGGGGAGAAGAACACAGCTTCAGAACAGCTGCACCTCTGCCTCCGTAGTTGATTCGGAGTTACGTCACCATCCGACACGCCTGCTTGGTTCCAGAGTACACGGAGAACAGCCTACTCAAACTACCATAACGATTGTTCACAATGGGTAAACTTCCAAATCCTTTTGGTGACATTTGTCTTTTTGACTCTACCTTTTTTGTGAAAGGTGTTTGACGAAACTAAAAACAGTACATTGCTGTCCCTGTAACTGCACATTATATGCTGGATAACATATCACTTTATTATTGTGCATGTGAATTTATGTTTGGCCATTAGGCTTGTCAAAGCGGCTATACTATAGCCATTCATTGGATCTGCTACTAAATACTAGCTCGTTTTGTATTTAGGTGGTTTGTATTACACTTTTGAAAAGTATATTTATGAGGGTGTTTTAGCGCAGTGAGTTTTTCTGTTGTGTGCTTTTAAGGTTCCATAAGAAAAACAAAAATGGAGCTGTCCAATAAATTCTAATGGGCGGGGTCGTTGACTCTCCCTACCAGGAAAGAAAGGAATTTATCTGGTAAGCATAATTTATTTTATTTTTTTTTAAAAGGTAGGGAGAGTCCACGACTATATTCCTTTTTTGAATTTCCTGTTGGGAAAACAATACCCAAGCTCCAAAGGACACTGAAGGAATAACGAGAGGGAATAAAGAAAAAGGCAAACCCTAATCTGAGGGCACCACAGCCTGCAAAACCTTTCTCCCGAAAGCTGCTTCAGCCAAAGCAAACACAATTTAGAAAAAGTATGTAAGGAGGACCAGGTAGCTACACTACAAAACTGATCCATAGAGACTTTGTTCTTATAAGCCCAGGAAGAAGCAACTGCTCTAGTGGAATGAGCCGTAATCCTCTCAGGAGGCTGCTGTCCTACTTTCTCCTAAGACAAGCGGATGCCACTCCTCAACCTGAAAGACAAGGAAGACGTAGTGGCCTTCTGCACCCTACGTCTACCCGCATAAACAACAAACAAAGATGAAGATTGTCTGAATTCCTTAGTAGCCTGAAGGTAAAACTTCAAAGCATGAACCACATCCAGATTGTGAAGCAAACGTTCCTTCGTTGAAGAAGAATTGGGACACAAGGAAGAATTAACAATCTCTTGATTGATGTTACCATCTGACACCACCTTAGGAAGGAAACCTTACCTAGTACGTAAAACCACCTTATCATCGTGAAAAACAAAGTAAGGTGGGTCACACTGTAAAGACGAGATCTCAGAGACTCTGCGAGCAGAGGCAATGGCTAATAGAAACAAAACTTTCCAAGATAACAGTTTAATGCCAACATTATGCATGGGCTCAAAGAGAGCCTGCTGCAAAACACAAAGAACAAGACTGAGACTCCAAGGCGGAGTCACAGGTCTAAACACAGGTCTGATTCTAGTCAGAGCCTTAAAGGGACAGTACACTATAAAATTGTTTTTATATTAATGCATTTTCAATGACTTGTTATACCAGCTGCAGAGTATAAAATGTATGAGAAATTGCATTTCCAGGTTTATTTGTGTATATGAAGTAGCTGGTTTTGTGCTTTTAAACCACAGCCTATTACAATGGGTTGAGCTTCAGGTAATATCATATCTCATTATGTTATCACTTTGTGTACACACACTTGCTTTCTTATCTTATATTTGTCTGGAAAAAACTAAAGATCAATACAATTTCTTCTGCTGGCTGTGTTTACTTAGGCTATTCAATAGCTGAGACTCCAGTATCAAAACTTTCAGTATAGGTTGGGATACCACAAGCTAAATCAGCTATTTTAAAGGCCAAAATAGTGGTAAAGGAGCTACTTGTAAACAATTTAATACACTCCAGCAGGTAAAATGGATCATTGGGAACAATTTAAATGGGAGAAAATATTTGGGTGAACTGTCCCTTTAACAAAGGACTGCACAACTGGAAGCTCAGCTAATCTTTTGTGCAGCAACACCAACAGATAAAAGAGTTAGCTATTCTTAAAGCCTTAATCCTCTCCTGAATATCCTCGAGGGGAGATTCCACCTTGATAAGTTCTGACAGAGAGTCACACCAGTAGATGGCAGCCACAGCGGCAACTGCTGCCGTCAGTTGAAATAAAAATCCTGTGTGTTGAAACATTCATCTCAGGAAACTTTCCAACTTCTTGTCCATGGGTTCCCTAAAGGAAGAACTATCTTCCAGAGGGATAGTGGTACGCTTAACTAGCGTCAAAATGGCACCATCCACCTTAGGGATGGAACCCTACAATTCCAGCTGAGAATCAGGGACCGGAAACAACTTTTTAAAAGTTGACAAAGGGGAAAAAGGAGTTCCAACTCTTTCACATTCACTACCGATAATATTCACCTTGCAAACTGGGACAGGAAAAGTTTGTGGAACCTTTCTGTCCTCATAAACCCTGTCTAACTTAGGTATCGTGGGTTCCTCTGGTAGAGTTGCTTCTGGAACCTCTAATGTAGACAAAACCACCTTTAGCAAAAAATGCAGATGCTAAAATGCTAAATCTTAAATCTAAAGGAGGGCTCCTCGGAAGGAGGGGGTTTATTAAATGAAGTCTCTGACTCAGAGAGCTCACCCTCTGATGCTACAAAGGTTAACTCATCCTCAGACAATTGAGACATACTGGCTAAATCCGATTGGAAATTAGCTGAATCTAATTCAGTAGAACTATGTTTAACCTTTCTCTTACATTTCCCAGAGATAGGTAAGGCACTCAGGTCCGCAGACACAGCAGATTGTAACTACGTGGTAAAGTCCACAGGGAAAAAGCCCTTGTCCGGAGTATTAGGCATGCAGTGGGAAACTGTATTTGAAGCGGTTTGAGGGGAAAGGGTAGACATCTCCCGGACCACAGAATCCTGAGAGGTTGACAACTCAGAGGTACTAATTATGCTAGGGAGGTTAGCAGATTTAGCTCCCTGCTTAGACTTTAGAACAGTACCCAGGCAGTTGGAACAAAATTGAGCAGGTCAAACCACCGCCTCCTCACAGTATAAACAGGTATTATTATTTATAATAGAAGGTGCAGAACCTTCTAACATATTATCAGAGTCCTCCAATGCTGGAGATGCAATCCTACAGTAAGGAAAATATTTAAACAACAATTTCTCTAGGACTAATTTTTAATAATAAAAAGAGGCACATTTATAACCCCAATGGCTGGGGCACTCACCACCTCCTAGACCCAGACAGTTATAGAACGCTCTCCGTAGGATTGCCAGAGTTCCTGCAGTAAGATCGCAGGTAAAACGTAATGAGCCACAACCGATTACGTGGTGCGCAAGAAGGAACCCCCCGACTATAAGAAAAAGCACGCAAAGCTATTAGAAACTGTGCAACTCATAAAAACGAAAGTGAGCAAAAAGAGGCTGCTTCTTGGGTGGTAACTAGCCATAGAACAAGCTATTATGCTATTGTTCGTTCCCAGGTTGAGCGCTTCTCTCTTTTAATTTATGCAAATTATGACTCTTAGGGAAGTCTCCCTAAGTGTGATGCAGGAACCCAGACATGGACCTGTTGCTCAGTGTGCCTAGAGGGATATGGCTGCACCTCACTGACGAGGCCCACATTAGGCGGAAACGTACATCTAGGGTTTTGCTGTTTCCCTTGATCAGAGAGAGATTGCCTGGTATTTCGGGGCTGGACTGTACTGTTAAGTCAGGATCAGACTGATTTGCTACAGGAAAGTTTTTCTCTGTGAAAGGCACATGTTGAGCAAAAAGAGGCTGCTACTTGGGTGGTAACTAGCCATAGAACAAGCTATTATGCTATTGTTCATTCCCAGGTTAAGCGCTTCTCTTTTAATTTATGCAAATTATGACTCTTAGGGAAGTCTCCCTAAGTGTGATGCGGGAACCCAGACGTAGACCCGTTGCTCAGTGTGCCTAGAGGGATATGGCTGCACCTCACTGATGAGGCCCACATTAGGCCGAAACGTACGTCTGGGGTTTTGCCGTTTCCCTTGTTCAGAGAGAGATTGCATGGTATTTTGGAGCTGGACTGTACTGTTAAGTCAGGATCAGACTGATATGCTACAGGAAAGTATTTCTCTGTGAAAGGCACATGTTGAGCAAAAAAAGGCTGCTTCTTGGGTGGTAACTAGCCATAGAACAAGCTATTATACTATTGTTCGTTCCCAGGTTGAGCGCTTCTCTCTTTTAATTTACAAAAGTGAAACCTGTCTGTTTCATTGCCAAAAAGTATGCAGTCTATTTGAGCCCAAACCTTCACAATGTGTTCCATAGAGAACAAAGCAGTACATATATATATATATACATATATATATATATATATATATATATATATATATATATATATATATATATATATATATATAAAAATAAATAAAGATATATATAGATATATATATAAATAAAGATATACAGGGAGTGCAGAATTATTAGGCAAGTTGTATTTTTGAGGATTAATTTTATTATTGAACAACAACCATGTTCTCAATGAACCCAAAAAACTCATTAATATCAAAACTGAATAGTTTTGGAAGTAGTTTTTAGTTTGTTTTTAGTTATAGCTATTTTAGGGGGATATCTGTGTGTGCAGGTGACTATTACTGTGCATAATTATTAGGCAACTTAACAAAAAACAAATATATACCCATTTCAATTATTTATTTTTACCAGTAAAACCAATATAACATCTCAACATTCACAAATATACATTTCTGACATTCAAAAACAAAACAAAAACAAATCAGTGACCAATATAGCCACCTTTCTTTGCAAGGACACTCAAAAGCCTGCCATCCATGGATTCTGTCAGTGTTTTGATCTGTTCACCATCAACATTGCGTGCAGCAGCAACCACAGCCTCCCAGACACTGTTCAGAGAGGTGTACTGTTTTCCCTCCTTGTAAATCTCACATTTGATGATGGACCACAGGTTCTCAATGGGGTTCAGATCAGGTGAACAAGGAGGCCATGTCATTAGATTTTCTTCTTTTATTCCCTTTCTTGCCAGCCACGCTGTGGAGTACTTGGACGCATGTGATGGAGCATTGTCCTGCATGAAAATCATGTTTTTCTTGAAGGATGCAGACTTCTTCCTGTACCATTGCTTGAAGAAGGTGTCTTCCAGAAACTGGCAGTAGGACTGGGAGTTGAGCTTGACTCCATCCTCAACCCGAAAAGGCCCCACAAGCTCATCTTTGATGATACCAGCCCAAACCAGTACTCCACCTTGCTGGCGTCTGAGTCGGACTGGAGCTCTCTGCCCTTTACCAATCCAGCCACGGGCCCATCCATCTGGCCCATTAAGACTCGCTCTCATTTCATCAGTCCATAAAACCTTAGAAAAATCAGTCTTGAGATATTTCTTGGCCCAGTCTTGACGTTTCAGCTTGTGTGTCTTGTTCAGTGGTGGTCGTCTTTCAGCCTTTCTTACCTTGGCCATGTCTCTGAGTATTGCACACCTTGTGCTTTTGGGCACTCCAGTGATGTTGCAGCTCTGAAATATGGCCAAACTGGTGGCAAGTGGCATCTTGGCAGCTGCACGCTTGATTTTTCTCAGTTCATGGGCAGTTATTTTGCGCCTTGGTTTTTCCACACGCTTCTTGCGACCCTGTTGACTATTTTGAATGAAACGCTTGATTATTCGATGATCACACTTCAGAAGCTTTGCAATTTTAAGAGTGCTGCATCCCTCTGCAAGATATCTCACTATTTTTGACTTTTCTGAGCCTGTCAAGTCCTTCTTTTGACCCATTTTGCCAAAGGAAAGGAAGTTGCCTAATAATTATGCACACCTGATATAGGGTGTTGATGTCATTAGACCACACCCCTTCTCATTACAGAGATGCACATCACCTAATATGCTTAATTGGTAGTAGGCTTTCGAGTCTATACAGCTTGGATTAAGACAACATGCATAAAGAGGATGATGTGGTCAAAATACTCATTTGCCTAATAATTCTGCACTCCCTGTATATAGATATATATATAAATAGCCCCAAACTGTTGCAAATTAATCTCTGAATTAAAAGAGATATTAACCCTTGATCCTATTGAGGTTATGAGGAGTCACACTGTAACCCTAATAATAGCAGTCCCTGCTAAATAGTAAAATAAAGAGGACTTACCCTCCAGGATCTATGCTGTGGAACAGATATAGCCTCTCAAGTGTGACAGCCTTGCTGCGGTGTTCTGACAGGGACCTGAGTGTAAAAAGGCTAGCAGTGTAACTTGTTAACACTGATTGCCCAGGAGCTGTTAGATAGATCGCTTTGCAGAAAAACCTTCCCTGCATCTCCATTATATATGATTACTAGAACTCCAGTCCTTTCTTGAAGGGAAAATACCCATTTATGAATATCCAATTCTTCTGACACTTTCTGCCATCCTCCTCTAGTGACGAAAAGCAAAGAATGACTGGGGGATGGGGGAAGTGTGAGGGATATTTAAGCTTTTGGCTGGGGTGTCTTTGCCTCCTCCTGGTGGCCATGTGTGGTTTTTCCCAACAGTAAGGAGTGAAGTTGTGGACTCTCCCTGCCTTATGGAAAGAAAAAACTATATAAACATATTTCTTTACAATAGAAAAAAATATTACACAACACTTAATGTAATATTTTATTACTTATAAGGTATCTCACAAAAGTGAGTACACCCCTCACATTTTTGTAAATATTTTATTATATTCTTTTCATGTGAAAACACTGAAGAAATGACACTTTGCTACAATGTAAAGTAGTGAGTGTACAGCCTGTATAACAGTGTAAATTTGCTGTCCTCTCAAAATAACTCAACACACAGCCATTAATGTCTAAACCGTTGGCAACAAAAGTGAGTACACCCCTAAGTGGAAATGTCCAAATTGGGCCCAATTAGCAATTTTCCCTCCCCAGTGTCAGTGCCATTTTCCCTCCACAGTGTTACAAGCTCTCACACACATACTGGTCACTGGAAGTTCAACATGACACCTCATGGCAAAGAACTCTCTGAGGATCTGAAAAAAAAATGTTGCTCTACATAAAGATGGCCTAGGCTATAAGAAGATTGCCAAGACCCTGAAACTGAACTGCAACACGGTGGGCAAGACCATACAGCGGTTTCACTCAGAACAGGCCTCGCCAAAGAAGTTGAGTGCACATGCTCAGCATCATATCCAGAGGTTGTCTTTGGGAAATAGACGTATGAGTGCTGCCAGCATTGCTGCAGAGGTTGAAGGGGTGGGGGGTCAGCCTGTCAGTGCTCAGACCATAAGGCTGCACACTGCATTAAATTGGTCTGCATGGCTGTCGTGCCAGAAGGAAGACTTTTCTAAATATGATGCACAAGAAAGCACTCAAACAGTTTTCTGAAGAAAAGCAGACTAAGGACATGGATTACTGGAACCATATCCTGTGGTCCGATGAGACCAAGATAAACTTATTTGGTTCAGATGGTGTCAAGCGTGTGTTGCGGCAACCAGGTGAGGAGTACAAAGACAAGTGTGTCTTGACTACAGTCAAGCATGGTGGTGGGAGTGTCATGGTCTGGGCCTGCATGAGAGCTTCTGGCACTGGGGAGCTACAGTTCATTGAGGAAGCCATGAATGCCAACATGTACTGTGGCATACTGAAGCAGAGCATGATCCCCTCCCTTCGGAGACTGGGCCGCAGGGCAGTATTCCAACATAACGACCCCAAACACACCTCCAAGATGACCACTGCCTTGCTAAAGAAGCTGAGGATAAAGGTGATGGACTGGCCAAGCATGTCTCCAGACCTAAACCCTATTGAGCATCTGTTGGGGCATCCTCAAACGGAAGGTCGGGGAGTGCAAGGTCTCTAACATCCACCAGCTCCGTGATGCCATCAAGGAGGAGTGAAAGAGGACTCCAGTGGCAACCTGTGAAGCTCTGGTGAATTCCATGCCCAAGAGGGTTGGAAAATAATGGTGGCAGCACAAAATATTGACACTTTGGGCCAAATTTAGACATTTTCACTTAGGGATGTACTCACTTTTGTTGCCAACGGTTTAGACATTAATGGCTGTGTGTTGAGTTATTTTGAGGGGACAGCAAATTTACACTGTTATACAGGCTGTACGCTCACTACTTTACATTGTACCAAAGTGTCATTTCTTCAGTGTTGTCACATGAAAAGATATAATAAAATATTTACAAAAATGTGAGGGCAGTACTCACTTTTGTGAGATACTGTAAATACATTACAGCTATGCAAGAAAAAGCAGAGCCAAAAGAGGTGCAATGTGACGAGCAGCAATCAATGCCTCATGTGAACCCCAATATTATGATTAGGGGGAGTTATTTAATAAAGCTGAAATTCATAATAATATTGGTTATTATTGAAAAAGATAGATAACTCCTTTAATACTCTAACATTGTTACATTAATATTGAATTTAAGAGAGTCTATTATTTAATTTCTTTGAACTATGTATTCAAAGCTTTATACCTAATACATGTATGCCTAAAAAGCTTATGGCTGATGTCAGAAGAGGGTAATCACAAAGTTAAAAGTATTTGAAGATAACCATGTTGGCTATGCAAAACTGTATAATCAATAACAAAGTTATTATCCTTTGAAAATATAACAAACCTAGCATGTCCCTTTAATGAAGCTGAAAATTAAAAAAAACTAGAAATAAATTACAATATATATTAATACATCATTTTCTTCCCTTTACTTTTAGTTCCTGGAATTTAAATCTTTTCTGTAAATAAAAAGAAATATTAGATGTCCTGCTCGAAGCTGAAACAACTTTAATAAAGACATACTCAGCCGAGAACCATACGCCTAAAATATGAATCTTTAATGTAATTTTTTATTTTTTTATTTTTTGGATGAATGAATATGAAAAGTATATATATATATATATATATATATATATATATATATATATATATATACATACATATATTATTATTATTATTATTATTTTCTTAATAAATATATTCTTTCAAATACTATTCTTGTCCTCTGTATATTAATTTATAAATACGTATTTAAAATGTAGGCTTATAGGCTTAGTAAACAAATATAGACCATCTAGTATCACCCTGAAGTTCACATTTTTAATCAGATAGACATGTATTATATAAATGCCCAGACTTCTTACACCCAGGTTTGCCACCTCAGCTATATATTCATAGCACTTTTGAGTCACAAATGCTGCAGGGTGTGCAAGACGGTAGATACATTGTTTTTATCTACAGCTCCTTTCATTATTCTCCCTGCAGCATGTTTAATTGTGAACCTTAGTTACACCAGAGGTAACAAAGAATATCCAATTAACATTGTTATAAGGATAACGGGATTAGATTAGCTGTATTTTTATATTTAACATTGAAATATTAATAAATGTGTAATTATGATCCTTAAATATAATTTGAATGACTGATTTTATTATTGCTTTTCAATAAAAGTAACGTTAGAAATGTTTTTGATCAAATATATTATTTATTACATTATACAAATGTGTCATTATGATCCTTAAAATAGTTTGAATGACTGATTTTATTATTGCTTTTCAATAAAAGGAACGTTAGAAATGTTTTTGATCAAATATATGATTTTTCAGGCGTATTTTTGATGATAAATAAAGCGCATTTATACTCCCAAAGGAGAAATGTATCATTACAGTACGCCGCAGCTCGCCTTTGGAAACGAGTGTAAAAATACTACCTTCTATATGATAAATATGAGCGCACAGGTGCGCCTCTCCAAAGGCGAGCTGCAGAGAACTAATAGGAGAACAGAGAGGAGAATTCACCTAATGAATGATAAATCAAGCCCAAAGGGTGGAATTTAGAAATATTTTTTCACAGAAAAACTAAATCCACAACCCCACAAAAACCCAAAAGGGCACTCTTTTTTATTTTTATTTAAAATGTAAACAATCAGGCAAAAATAAATCAAGCTGAGACAACTGCCTGAATGACTTTCATACCAAAGGCTACCTCAAAAGAAGCGAAAGCATAAACATAGTAGAATTTAGTAAATGTATGCAAAGAAGACCAAGTAGCTGCCTTGCAAATTTGGTCATTCTTAAAAGCCCAAGATGCGGCAATTGGGCAAGTAGAATGAGCAGTAATCTTTTCGGTGGAGGTTAACCTTCCTATAAGTAAGCCTTATGAATCAAAAGTTTCAACCAAAAAGGCCAACGTAACAGCAGAAACTTCCTAGAACCAGAAAAGTTAACAAACAAACTAGAAGTTTGTTTGAAATCCTTAGTAGCACCAATGTAATACTTCAATGCTCTAACAACTTCAAAGTTATGCAAATATCTCTCTGAAGCAATCTTGGGATTAGGACACAAATAAAGGACACCAATCTCCCTACTCATATTGGCCCTGATATTCAAAACCCCTCTGTTCAGGTGAGATAATCTAAAATTATCCTCCAGCAATGCAAGATCCCTAGTGAAATTTTCAAAAGTCTGATTTTGCTTTACTTCTCCATCGGGCAGTATTCCCTGCATTTCTCTATGTGATGGACAGACAAGCCTAATTCAATTTAGCACTGCATGACAGTTCTGCTACATTTACATTTTGTGCTTTCTATTTTATATCACTTTACACTTCAGATTACATTTTATTACATTTCTATTTTTTATTTTATTTTGTGTTCAGCAGTGTATTTAGGATTGTGATTTTACATATTCTGATTATTGAGCAGACTTCACAGACTCAGAACTCACTGAATTTGAGAAAAGGGGAGGAACCTGGAAATCCCAGACAGAGGAGGGATGCCTTCTATAGAAAGTAATGAAGCTCTCTGGGATACACAATTTCTCATGGGAGAGAGAAGGTAACTGGAGAAACCCTGGGGCTGATATAAAGGCTCCGTTTGCATCATTTACAAATTAAACTGACATATTTTCACTACAATTCAACTTGCTTTTGCCTATATTTTAAAATATATTACTTTTTTGTTAGTTAAAATAAGTGTATTTTGTGCAAACTTCACCTGCATACAGCAGGCGAGACAAATAAGTGAGAGGGCTTCAGACATACCATGGGAACTACCTTGTTAAGCCCAGGGAACTACCCTCTCCCTCCCACTTTCTGAAAGTGTCAGTTATAGTTTGCAATCCAGCAAATGCAAGGTGCAATGTAATTTGTATATAAACAGAAATATACAAAAGTATGATCCTAATTTGTTAAAGTAACACAGAAGTATAAAAAAACTCTCATATCACACAGTGTTGTATTACACTGGGCTTGTCTCTCCTTCATATAAAGAAATGAGAGAGATCTTGCAGTGCCGGAGAGCTCTGTCCTTTTTCTTTTGAATATTCAGGCCCGGATATTCAAAACCTTTCTGCTCAGGTGAGATATTCTAAAATGATCCTCCAGCACTGTGAGATCCCTAGTGAAATTTTCAAAAGGCAGATTTTGCTTTACTTCTACAAGGGGCGTTCCCTGCATTTTTGTATGTGAAGGAGAGACAAGCACAGTGCAATATAGCACTGCATGATATGACAGTTCTGCTGCATTTACACTTTGTGCTTTCTATTTTATATCACTTTACACTTCAGATTACATTTTATATTTTTATTTTCAAACTTTGTGCTTTCTATTTTGTATTTTATTTTGTGCACAGAAGTGTATTTAGTAATTTTACAAATTCTGATTATAGAGCAAACTTCACAGAGGTAGAACTCACTGCATTTTCTAAGAAAAGCGGAGGGATCTGGAAATCCCAGAGAGATGAGAGATGCCTTCCATAGAAAGTAATGAAGCTCTCTGTGATATAAAATTTTACATGGGAGAGAGAAGATAGCTGGAGAACCCCATGGGGTTGATATAAATGCTCTGTTTGTATCAATTACAAATTAAACTGAAATGTTTTCACCACAATTTAACTGACTTTTGTCTGTATTTTAGTATATATTACTTTTCTGTTAGTTAAAATAAGTGTATTGTGAATTTTGAGCAAACTTCACCTGCATTCAGCTGGTGAGACAAATCAGTGAGATCAGCTTGTTTAAAATGCTTAGAAAATTTCACAAGACCTGTGAAAGAGCTTTAGACACAACCTGTGAACTGTCCTTCCTACTTTCTGAAACTTAAGTTTACAATGGAGAAAATACAAAAGTACAATGTAATTTGTAAATATATATAAACATAAACATACAAAGTAACACAGAAGTGTAACAAAACTATCTTATATATGCAGTGCTGCATTGCACTGGACTTGTCTGTCATAAATAGAAATGAGAGAGATCTTGCAGTGCTGGGGAGTTCTGCCCTTTTTCTTTTGAATATTCAGTGAGTTTGGCCCCTGTGAAATCTGAAATTCAATTTCTCTCCAAACTGGAAAATCTTTTGAATATCAGGGCCATTGTCTGATAACACAACTTTAGGCAACAAATCAAACTTAGTCCTTGACATTTCAATAACATGAAAAATGTTTCATTATTGCAAGTGAAACATTGTTACAATAAACATTCATTATTTACCTTGCTGCCTTTTGCTGTAAAATACATCTAACAATTGCGCTTGTTTCACTATCTTCCAGGAAGGTTTGGGTTAATAGTTTTAGGCAATTTATGTAAGCTTTTGTTTACTTCACCCTTCCTCCTAATATTCTCAGCAGTCACATGTTTGTAAAAGGTGGATTATCAGTTTTGCATCAACAGTTATGATAGAAGAAGCATTCTTTGCAATAGTAACTACATTGAATCAGTGCTAAACCACCTTAAAGGGACATTTTTTAAATAACTGCATGTAATAGAACCTACTATAAAGAGGAATATGCACAGATACTGATCTAAAACCTTTTAAACACTTCTTAGAAGCTCCCAGTTTAGCACTATTGATAAGGTTAGGCTGGGACACCCACTGAACGGGGCTGGGAAAACAAGATAAGCAGACACTCCCCCTCCCACCTTCCCTGCATATGAAAAGACAGATAACATAAACAGGATCCAGCAGGAGTCTGTAAACGCGTGTATACATCTGCTACTGTTGGAGCTTGTTTAGGAGTCGAAAAATCATCCCAATGTTACAAAAAACCTCCCAGATGGGCTATATAAATGAATAATCTAAAACACATTTATGCAAAGAAAAATCTAGTGTAAAATGTCCCTTTAAGGGAAGAGATATGGGAAGACTTCCCCTGTCTCTCTCAACTGTATATGTGCAAACTGACGGCTAGATTACGAGTTTTGCGAGTTAGAGGGGTGCGGTGCTAACTTGCACGTTATTGTCACCGCTCACTTACCTACAGCGCTGGTATTACAGGTTTTCATAAACCCGGCGTTATTAGCCAAAAAGTGAGCATAGAGCAAAATTGTGCTCCATACCGCACTCCAATACCAGCGCTGCTTAAGTCAGCGGTGAGCTGGTTTTACGTGCTCGTGCATGATTTCCCCATAGACATCAATGGGGAGAGCCGGCTGAAAAAAAGCCTAACACCTGCAATAAAGCAGCGTAAATCTCAGTAACGCAGCCCCATTGATTCCTATGGGTAAACAAAATTTATGTTTACACCTAACACCCTAACATGAACCCCGAGTCTAAACACCCCTAATCTTACACTTATTAACCCCTAATCTGCCGCCCCCGACATCACCGACACCTACCTTATACTTATTAACCCCTAATCTGCCGCCCCCGACATCGCCGACACCTACATTATACTTATTAACCCCTAATCTGCTGCCCCCAACATCGCAGACACCTGCATTATACTTATTAAACCCTAATCTCCTGCCCCAATGTCGCCGCACCCTAACTACACTTATTAACCCTTAATCTGCTGCTCCGGACGCGGCCACTATAATAAACATATTAACCCCTAAACCGCCGCACTCCTGCATCGCAAAGACTAGTTAAATATTATTAACCCCTAATCTGCCGCCCCTAACATCGCCGCCACCTACCTACATTTATTAACCCCTAATCTGCCGCCCCCAACGTCGCCGCCACTATACTAAATTTATTAACCCCTAAACCTAACCCTAACACCCACTAACTTAAATATAATTAAAAGAAATCTAAATAAAAATTCCTATAATTACCTAAATTATTCCTATTTAAAACTAAATACTTACCTATAAAATAAACCTTAAGATAGCTACAATATAACTAATAGTTACATTGTATCTATCTTAGGGTTTATTTTTATTTTACAGGCAAGTTTGTATTTATTTTAACTAGGTAGAATAGTTACTAAATAGTTATTAACTAACTACCTAGTTAAAATAAATACAAACTTACCTGTAAAATAAAACCGAACCTGTCTTACACTAACAGCTAACCTTACACTACAATTAAATAAATTCAATTAATTAAATACAATTGCCAAAATTACAACAAAAAAACACAAAATTACACAAAATAAAAAACAAATTATCAGATATTTAAACTAATTACACCTAATCTAATAGCCCTATGAAAATAAAAAAGCCCCCCCCCAAAATAAAAAAAAACCCTAACCTAAACTACCAATAGCCCTTAAAAGGGCCTTTTGCGGGCCATTGTCCCAAAGAAATCAGCTCTTTTACCTGTAAAAAAAAATACAAACAACCCCCCAACAGTAAAACCCACCACCCACACAACCAACCCCCCAAATAAAATCCTAACTAAAATAACCTAAGCTCCCCATTGCCCTTAAAAGGGAATTTAGCTCTATTGCTGCCCAAACCCTAATCTAAAACTAAAACCCACCCATTAAACCCTTAAAACATCTAAAGCTAACCCCCGAAGATCCACTTACAGTTTAGACATCCATCCTAAACAAAGCCGGGAGAAGTCCTCAGCGAAGCGGCAAGAAGGCCTCAACGAAGCCGGGAGAAGTCTTCATCCATATGAACCTTGGAGGTTCATATGCTAATTTCTTAGACCTTGAAGCCCGCCTCTAATCTGAATACATTTTGACAGTTTTTCACCACTAGAGTGCATTAGTTCATGTGTTTCATATAGATAAAATTGAGCTCATGCACCCTAAGTTACAACATGGCAGCTCACATTTAGACACTAACTATTTACTTATTTTGAAAATATATCGTCCAGGTAAGGAAACACTGCAGATTTGATGAGATTTTTCACATCCTGAGCCAATTCTGTAGAGCTCTCCTGTAAAAGAAGGAGCATTAAAATGATCTGAATGCATTAACATAATTAAACATGAGCCACATAAATAAGCTGGAGGAGATACATCAGCTTTTTTACAATAAACACACTTAATAAAAAGTAGGAAAGTGTTCAAGGGACTCGCTTTTAAGGTAGATTTGGAGACAGAATCAAAAAGCTCAATTAAAGCATTGAACTACAAAAGCAAAAAATATAACCCCTTAAAGTAACAGTCTAGTCAAAATTAAACTTTCATGATTCAGATAGGCCATAAAATTTTAAACTTTGCAATATATTTATATCTTCAAAATTGCTTTGTTCTCCTGGTATTCTTAGTTAAAAAAAAGCTAAACCTAGGTAGGATCATGTGCTAATTTCTAAGCCCTTGAAGGCTGCCTCTTATCTTAATGTATTTGACAGTTTTTCACAGCTAGAGGGTGTTAGTTTATGTGTGTTATTTAGATTACATTGTGCTCACGCTGGTGGAGTTACTTATAAGAGGGCATTGATTGGCTTAAATGCAAGTCTGTCAAAAGAACTAAAAAAAGGGAGCAGACTGCAAAGGCTTAGATCCAAGGAAAGTATATTAATATAACTGTGTTGGTTATGCAAAACTGGGGAATGGGTAATAAACGGATTATGTATCTCTTCAAACAATAACAATTCTGGAGAAGGCTGTCCCTTTAAAAAAGTTCTTGAGGAATGGAAAACGTACCCCTCCCTAAAGAAGCTATATAAAAAAAACTAATTTGAACAGCAAAATAACAAAGGGGACAAGAAACACCACATCCAAAGCCTGGATAATGCTCAGCGAAATGGGAAGACGCTAGTGAAAATGCAACTGTTATATTAGAGCACCAAACCCCATGTGCGCGTACCAGAGGGCATACGTGTGCTAATCCGAAGTGCATTAACCCGAAAGCAAAGCATGGGAAAAACTAACTCTAGAGCCTGCATTAAAAAGCCTGAGGTGCGCAATCCCAAAGGCTCATGAGTACTAACCCGATACGTGCAGACCTGACGACCACCGTGTGCTAAAAAATTTCAAACTAACCAAGAGCCCCCAAAATCTAATGCAACAAAAATAATCTAAAAAATGGGATGTATATATAGATCAATATATACCCATATAAGGCTATAGAGTATCATATAACAATACACTCATCTATCAGTAAACCAGTAGAACGTCAAACCAGTACTGAAACATATCAGTAGAGGCTATGGAATAGGAGTATATTGTAGATTCATAAAAGGAGGCAAAAGAAAAGTCCCTGCGAAAAAATTTCCATGAGGTGAAAGAAAATATCATAAATCATACCCAATATACATTCCTCTGACAAGCACTGTACTCTGAGGGGAAACCGGCCTCACTATAGACTAAAAAAACCCTCTCTCATAGGAATCAAATGCACATCATTCTTCAACCACCTCCAGCAGATGCAAAGTAAAGACTGAGGTATGTGTGAGGAGTTTTATAGAGCTATTGGGGTTTGGGAATCTTTGTATCCTCCTAGTGGTAGAGAAGAGTAATTCCCAAGAGTAAAGGATTGTGGACTCTCACAACCTGTATGAAAGACATTTTTTTTTTAAATAATGCATAAAAAAAAGTTATAAGGGTTTAACGATATGGGGTCTCAGGTGTTAGAAAAAAAAGGCTGCAAAGGGCTTTAACATTAAGATGTCTAAAGATGTATATGTATGTATATATATATATATTTATATTGTGTAAATATGTATTTATAAATTTATATGTGAATATATGTATTTACAGCATACAAAAAAGAGGTTGATTCACCACATTTAAAATAAAAATAGAAACTTTATTTAGTACATATTTAAAAAGTTCATTCTTTTTCTGTAAAAGGACAATAAAGCAACACTCCACAGAATTCTTTCAGACTCACAAGCGATGTAGCACAATGCTTACACGTTTCAGCCTAAGTGGCCGTAATCATCTGCTATGATTATGGCCACTTAGGCTGAAACGCGTAAGCATTGTGCTACACCGCTTGTGAGTCTGAAAGAATTCTGTGGAGTGTTGCTTTATTGTCCTTTTACAGAAAACGAACAAACTTTTTAAATATGTACTAAATAAAGTTTCTATTTTTATTTTATAATGTGGCAAATCAACCTCTTTTTTGTATGCTGTTAATCATGCTAGCAGATTCGCCACATTAGTTCTTCTGGCTATGGTGAGGTCCGGAGCAGGTGTTTGGTAATCAAGTGGATTAGGGTTACCTGCACGTAGCAGGTAGGAGGAGCCCCCTACATGGAAGTCGGAACAAGCAACTGATCCATAAAGACGCCATCCGAAACACCGGGAGAGTCTGCAGGACTACGGAGGAGCAATTGAAAAAAGAAGTGCTCGTGTCAGCAGTACCAGAAAAGGTTTCACCGGTAAGAGGGCTGCTAGGGCAGATTGGATCTGTATATTTGCTGTCATATGGATGTCGACATTAAGTTTCTGGCTAACCCTCTTTTGATACCCCACACCAAACACTTAATAAGGATACCTTTGGGACATTCACATTTATATTTGAACATTAGGTTAAGGGAATAACAACTTCTTTCATTTATACTTGTTTGTATATGTATTTACAGACATATAAACACATAGACACATATAAATAGGTATGTACACACATATAGACAATCTTATTTCTAGCGTAGTTAGCGATCGTGCAGGAGCATTAAAAAACTGCTTCACTTGTAACCTTACGATTTAAAATAGACCAGACAATTATTTTCTGCTAGACAGGCAAAAGGTTTCTGGAAAACGGAAAAAATGGAATACCAGAGGATGCAGAAACCCTTATAAAAAAAAAAAGCCATCGAGGAAGAAGGGCAGGGACCAAACTAAAACACAAAAATAACGTTCATTTAGAAATAAACCACAGCAATAGGTTGGTAAACAAGACGCAATATCACAAAGGAATATTCAACTTAAGTAGAGTGACACCTACAGACAAAGAAAAATATGTTCTGAACTTAGAGCTCTTATTTGCCCCATCTTAAAGGTTAGAAAAGTTCCAGACATATTTACATGTCAAATATCTAGTGAGAAAACTTACACTCAAAAGATATTTTATAAAATCCCCTTTAGAGAATAATCAGATCCATCACCCACAAATAACCTCTAATGTGGATACATTTGTTCACACAGATCTAAAGCTAAAATATTCTTTCTATCCTATTACCCACAAAGGTCCTGCTATTGAGACCTTTGAATCAGTGGCATGCAATGAAGTAAAGAGGCTAAGATCAAAAAATCTAGTGATTCTGGACAAAGAAGATTACATTAGAGAATCAAATAGAATTTTGGGTGACTTGCACTTATGAAACTTAAAAGAATGACGCTACTGAAAGATTCAAATGTGAATTAATCAATATGTTAGGAGAGGCAAACACTATGGGTATTCTGAATGAGAAAGAAAACAGGTATTTATCTATGAAACATCCTAAAATATCTGTTTTCTATTACTTGCCTTAAATTCAGAAGCTGATACAACCACCCAGTAGACCAATAATTTGGGGTATTGACCCATTATCAATCAACTTCTCTGAATATATAGACAAACATTTACAAAACTAAATTTTAATCTCCCTTCATATTTCAAAGACTCTACTGAGGTACTAAATATTCTCAATGCTATTCCTTGGGAGGCAGGCTACATTCTGGTAACAACAATGCAAGAATCCACAGCACCAAAAGTTTATATAAAAACTTAGAAATTTATTGAGGTACAAACAAATGCTCACCAAAGAACCTTATAAAGGGAAAAAGGAGTCAAGGTGCTGTCTGTGTGTTGTTTAGTGCTGTTCTACATTCTGGTAACGGGATGTTGCCTCATTGTATACTTTCATAACGCATGACAAAGGTCTTAAATCAGTCAGTTATGTCCTAGATAAAGATGCGCAGAACATTTTTATCCTTAAAGGAATTAACTACATTTTAATACATAACCATTTTAATTTTAACAATAAGTTTTATAAACAGTTATGTTGAACAGCGTTGGGGACCAGGTTCTTGCCTAGCTATGCCAATTTGTATATGGGTAATTGGGAACAAATATTTTGGGAATCTTGCAAGGCAAGCGTGGACCTGGTCCTATAGAGCAGATACGTTTACAATATCTTGCTGGTCTGGAAAGGAGATTTACAAGATTTACAACACACCATCAATGTAATGAGCAATAATCTTGTAAATCTAAGATTCACTTATGAACATAGCTATGACAACATTCATGTCTTAGATCTTAAGATTCAAATTGTCAATGGTAATATAACAACTTATTTGTCCCCAAGAAAAGTGGAAGGCGAACATTCCAAAAGGACAATTGCTGCATATAAAGAAAAACTGCTCAAGTCAGGATAAATAAGATAAGCAATCTAAGATTCTTAAAACCTGATTTATTGATCAAGGTTATGAGGAATCTACCATTGACAAGACCATCAAAGAAATTTTCAGAAATATATAGGAATTCTCTCCTCACCTTAGCACCTATAAAAAGAAAGAGGTCAGAAATAAAGACATTTAAAATTTTCCATTTATAACAGAATTCAGTACCAATAGGAATATCATTGAAAAAAACACTGGCATTATGTAAAAGGAGATAATATAATTTGTGAAAAAGTGAGTGAAACTCCACAATTTGTATACCAAAGAAAACGTAATTTAAAAAGTATACTAGCACCCAGCAGGCTAAAAGACACCACAAGACAAGACTTGTGGATGGTGATCTTAATGGGAGAAAATTGAAAAGTTTATTCTCTTGCCTTACTTGAAAGACATGTAAACACAGATTCATTTAGATCTAAAGTCAATAACAAAAGAAATGATACGGTGTCTAGAAAAAGGAAATATACTTCAAAGAATGTAGCTGTGTACTGCATTATGTGGGACAGGCCTCTAGAAAACTTAGGGATAGGATCTGTGAACATCTCATCCACATTAAATGGAAGAGTGAGGATATCCCTCTTTATAAACATTTTAAAGAACACCATAATGAAGATACTATAACGTTTTAAATATATGGATCTGTGTAAGGTTAACAAATATTGGAGAAGTGGAGATTATGAGAAAAGAATTCTCTTAACTGAATCCAAATGGATTTTTCTTTTAGATTGTATTCACGCTAGAGGTTTAAATGCCAATGTAGAAATATTTCACCTTTTGCACTCTTGATTTAGATATGCACTATCCATTTCCTTCTTAATATGAGGATGTCAGGGTGCCAGGAATCAGACTGAGACGAGAAATGCAAAAATAATCACACCTTTATTAATAGAAAAAATTATAAAAATTCCACAAGTCAAATAACAAGCCAGGAGTCAAAACCAGAGCTGGTAGTCAGACAAGCCAAGTCAGGAGCCAAAGTGAATAGTCAGAAGAGCCGGAATCAGGAACAAGGAAAACAGCAGAGTCAGGAACAAGCCAGGGATCAGGAACCAGGAAGGACGTCAGGCAGCCAGGTAATACACAGGAACTCTCACAAACAGGTCTGAGACAACGCAAAGGCAAAGCGTACTGAACAGAGGCCCTTTAAATAATAAGTGATGACATCACAATTCTGAGACTGCATCCTGTCTCACATGGATGATGTACACCAGTCTGGCCATAAAAGGAAGTGCAGGAAATGAGCAGCATCCCCCACAATGCACCACAGTCAGGAAGAGAGGTGAGTAAAATGGCTGCCAGCAGGACATGGCAAAAAAACCAGGGAAAAAACCTTGACACTACCCTGCCCTCAACAACCCCTCCCCCGCAGTAGGACAAAAGGCTTATTGGGGAAATGGGCATGGAAGGCACGGAGGAGGGCGGGAGCATGAACATCAGAGGAGGGAAGCCAAGAACGCTCCTCCGGACCATAGCCCGTCCAGTGAACCAAATACTGTACACGGCCCCTGGACATACGAGAGTCAATAATGCTGCTGACCTCATACTCCTCATGGTTGTCAACAAAGATAGGACGGGGACGAGGCAACACAGTGGTAAACCGATTACAAACCAATGGTTTCAAGAGGGAGACATGAAAAACATTGGAGATGCGCATAGCAGGAGGAAGGTCAAGAGCGTAGGCCACAGGATTAACCCGTCGGAGTATTCGAAAAGGACCAACATAACGGGAGCCAATTTATTGGAAGGCACACAAAGGTTCAAGTTGTGGGAGGACAGCCAAACTCTCTCACCAACCTAGTAGGAAGGTGCGGGCAGACACCTACGATCAGTCTGGAACTTTTGGCGCTGCATAGAACGATGAAGGCAATCCTGAATCTGCACCCATGTGGAACGGAGTTGCCGGAGATGCTCCTCCAAAGCCAGAATACCCTGAGACATGAATGAATTGGGCAACAAGGATGGTTGAAACCCATAATTCGGCATGAACGGGGATAACTTGGAGGAAGCATTAATAGCACTATTACGAGCAAACTCTGCCCAAGGTAACAGTTCAGACCTATTATTGTGGTGATCTGAGACAAAGCAACGGAGGAACTGTTCCAGAGCTTGATTAGACCGTTCTGCAGCCGCATTGGATTGAGGGTGATATGCCGAGGAGAAGGAAAGCTGGATCCCCATTTGAGCACAAAAGGAATGCCAAAATCTGGAGACAAACTGGCTACCCCGGTCCGACAATATCTCCTTGGGTAACCCATGTAAACGAAGACATCCCGGGCAAAAATTGAAGCAAGCTTCTGAGCGGTAGGCAGCTTCATCAAGGGAATGCAAAAACGGTCAACCACCATAAGGATAACAGTATTGCCATTGGAAACAGGGAGCTCGACAATGAAGTCCATGGAAAGATGTGTCCAAGGACGCTCACCATTAGCAATAGGTTGAAGAAGACCCACAGGAAGACATCGAGGAGTCTTATTCTGTGCACAAACTGAGCAGGAGGCAACATACGCAGCAACATCAGAACGAAGACCTGGCCAACAGAATTGTCGAGTGACAGACCAAATCATTTGGTTCTTGCCTGGGTGACCTGCGGCTTTAGGATAGTGGTAAGTGTGCAAAAGTTTAGTTTAAAGATTCTCAGGAACAAAACACTTACCACTAGGTTTCTCAGGAGGTGCATTGGTTTGTGCAGCCAGGATCTCCTCCCCCAAGGGAGAAGTCAAATTAGTACGTATGGTAGCCAAAATATGGTCAGGAGGTATAACAGGAGTAGGTACAGACTCCTCCTTGGACAGAGGCGAAAATTGTCGAGAGAGGGCATCAGCCCTAACATTCTTACTACCAGGCAGGTAGGAGACCACATAATTAAACCGAGACAAAAATAGCGCCCATCTGGCCTGTCGGGGTGACAAACGTTTTGCTTCAGATAGATAAGTTAAATTCTTGTGGTCAGTAAGAATGAGCACTGGCACGTTAGTACCCTCGAGAAGATGCCTCCATTCCTTAAGTGCCAAAATTATGGCCAGTAATTCCATGTCGCCAATTTCATAATTGCACTCCGCTGGAGACAATTTCTTAGAGAAGAAACCACACGGATGCAAGGAACCGTCAGGCGTAGGACGTTGAAACAAGAGGGCACCTACTCCAGTCTCAGACGCATCGACCTCAAGAACGAAAGGCAGGACAGGGTTAGGATGAGCCAGAACTGAAGCGAAAGCAAAGGCAGTCTTAAGACTATCAAAGGCCTTAATGGCAGTAGGTGACCAATGGAGTGGATCATTCTCTTTACGGGTCATGTCTGTGATAGGTTTGACCAAGGAAGAAAAGTTTTTAATAAACTTTCTATAGTAATTGGCGAACCCCAAAAAACGTTGAATAGACCGAAGACCAACTGGGCGAGGCCACTGCAGAACTGCAGATAACTTGTAAAGGATCCATGGAGAACCCTGCAATGAGATAACATAACCTAGGATGGTTTACTTGAGTCTGATGGAACTCACATTTCTCGAGTTTACAAAACAGGCCGTTCTCACGTAGTCTCTGAAGAACCCATGTAACATCAGAACGGTGAGCCTCAAGTGTTGGGTGAGTGTATGAGGATGTCGTCTAAGTACACCACAACACACTGTTGCAACATATCTCGTAGGACATCATTAATAAATTCGCTGAAAAACAGCAGGAGCATTACATAGGCATTACAAGATACTCATAATGCCCGCTCCTGGTGGTTAAATGCTGTTTTCCATTCGTGGCCCTCCTTAATCCAAACGAGATTGTACGCTCCTCTCAAAATCAAGTTTAGTAAAGACCATAGCTCTCTTGAGGCGGTCAAAGAGTTCCGTAATAAGCGGAAGTAGGGTAAGCATTCTTAATGGTAAGACGATTAAGACCCCTATAATCGATACATGGTGGGTAGTTATCAAGCCGTCAACCTCAAATACGCAGGAATTTCGCAGCGTATTTGTGGCAAGGATGATTCGCCTTAGTTATCAAAGGCTAGAGACCAGCAAAAGTTTGAATGTTTGTGACGTAAGCTTCGATCCGCCGACTCAGTCCGACACAGATCGATTCTTACGTCACTCCAGATGTCCGCACACAAGTGGCGGCAACAATCTGACTACTTTTGCCTAGTTATCAAATGACTAGCAGGTACGCTCTCACTTTTCCGGCCCAGCGTACCTGGTTTTCAAACTGCCCGCCTCCCCATAGGAAATCAATGGAGTCTGACCATAGCGAAAGTACAAGTTCGCTGCTGCCAGACATCCCATTGATTCCTATAGGGAGCTGTCTGCACCTAACACCCTAATATGTACCCCAAGCCTAATCTGCCCCCCTACACCGCCGCACTAAATAAAGTTATTACCCCCTAAACTGCCGCTCCCGGAGCCCACCGCAAGCTACTCTATACATATTAAACCCCTAAACTGCCGCTCCCGGAGGCACACCGCAAGCTACTCTATACATATTAGCACCTAAACCGCCGCTCCCGGAGCCCACCGCAAGCTACTCTATACATATTAACCCTAAACCACCGCTCCCGGACACCGCCGCAACCTACATTATACCTAGTAACCCCTATCCTGCCCCCCCTATAACCGCCGCCCTCTATAATAAAGTTATTAACCCCTAATCTGCCCCCCTACAACCGTCGCCACCTATAATACATTTATTAACCCCTATCCTGCCCCCCCCCCACACCGCCGCCACTGTAATAAAAATTATTAACCCCTAAACCTAAGTCTAACACTAACCCTAACACCCCCCCTAACTTAAATATTAATTAAATAAATCTAAATAATATTTCTATTATTAACTAAATGAATCCTATTTAAAACTAAATACTTACCTATAAAATAAACCCTAATATAGCTACAATATAAATAATAATTATACTGTAGCTATCTTAGGATTTATTTTTATTTTACAGGTAACTTTCAATTTATTTTAACTAGGTACAATAGCTATTAAATAGTTATTAACTATTTAAAAGCTACCTAGCTAAAATAAAGAGAAATTTACCTGTAAAAATAAAAACTAGCCCTAAGTTACAATTACAACCTAACACTACACTATACTTTAATAAATTAATCTATTTAAAAACTAAATACTTACCTGTAAATAAACCCTAAGATAGCTACAATGTAATTAATAATTACATTGTAGCTATTTTAGATTTATATTTATTTTACAGGTAACTTTGTATTTATTTTAGGCTAGTTAGAATAGTTATTAAATAGTTATTAAATATTCAATAACTACCCTAGCTCAAAGAAATACAAAATTACCTGTAAAATAAATCCTAACCTAAGTTACAATTAAACCTAACACTACACTATCATTAAATTAATTAAATAAATTAAATACAATAACTACAATTAAATACAATTACATAAACTAACTAAAGTTAAAAAAATAAAAAAAAGCTAAGTTACAAAAAATAAAAAAATAGGTTACAAACATTAAAAATAATACAACAATTTTTAAGATAATTACACCTAATCTAAGCCCCCTAATAAAATAACAAAGCCCCCCAAAATAAAAAAATTCCCTACCCTATTCTACATTAAAAAAGTTCAAAGCTCTTTTACCTTACCAGCCCTTAAAAGGGCCTTTTGTGGGGCATGCCCCAAAGAAAGCTGCTCTTTTGCCTGTAAAAGAAAAATACAACCCCCCCAACATTAAAACCCACCACCCACAATACCCTAATCCAACCCAAACCCCCCTTAAAATAACCTAACACTAATCCCCTGAAGATCATCCTACCTTGAGTCGTCTTCACTCAGCCGAGCCACCGATGAATTGAAGAGGAGATCTGGAGCGGCAGAAGTGATCCTCCAAGGGGCGCTGAAGGAAATCTTCCATCCGATGAAGTGATCCTCCAGGCGGCGCTGAAGAAGTCTTCCATCCCGGCGATGTCATCTTCCAAGCAGCGCTGAAGAAGTCTTCTATCCGGGCGATGTCATCTCCAAGCGGGGTCTTCAATCTTCAATCTTACATCCCACCGACGTGGAACATCCTTCTTTCCCGATGAACTACAACGAATGAAGGCTCCTTTAAGGGACGTCATCCAAGATGGCGTCCCTTCAATTCCGATTGGCTGATAGGATTCTATCAGCCAATCGGAATTAAAGTAGGAAAAATCTGATTGGCTGAATCAGCCAATCAGATTGAAGTTCAATCCGATTGGCTGATCCAATCAGCCAATCAGATTGAGCTCGCATTCTATTGGCTGATCCGATCAGCCAATAGAATGCGAGCTCAATCTGATTGGCTGATTCAATCAGCCTATCAGATTTTTCCTACCTAATTCCGATTGGCTGATAGAATCCTATCAGCCAATCGGAATTGAAGGACGGCCATCTTGGATGACGTCCCCTTAAAGGAGCCTTCATTCGTTGGTAGTTCATCGGGGAAAGAAGGATGTTCCACGTCTGGCGGATGAAAGATTTGAAGATTGAAGACCCCGCTTGGAAGATGACATCGCCTGGATAGAAGACCTCTTCAGCGCTGCTTGGAAGATGCACATCACGCCGGATGGAAGACTTCTTCAGCGCCGCCTGGAGATCACTTCATCGGATGGAAGATTTCTTCAGCGCCCCTTGGAGATCACTTCTGCCGCTCCGGATCTCCTCTTTCAGTTCCTTTCGGTGGCTCGGCTGAGTGAAGACGACTCAAGGTAGGATGATCTTCAGGGATTAGTGTTAGGTTATTTTAAGGGGGGTTTGGTTAGATTAGGGTATGTGGGGTGGTGGGTTTTATTGTTGGGGGGGTGTATTTTTCTTTAACAGGCAAAAAAAAGAGCAGTTTTCTTTGGGGCATGCCCCACAAAAGGCCCTTTTAAGGGCTGGTAAGGTAAAATAGCTTTGAACTTTTTTATGTAGAATAGGGTAGGGAATTTTTTAATTTTGGGGGGGCTTTGTTTATTTTATTAGGGGGCTTTAGATTAGGTGAATTAGCTTAACATTGTTGTAATATTTTTAAATGTTTGTAACCTATTTTTTTATTTTTTTGTAACTTAGCTTTTTTAAATTTTTTGTACTTTAGTTAGTTTATGTGAATTGTATTTAAATTGTAGTTATTTGTATTTAATTTATTTAATTTATTTAATGATAGTGTAGTGTTAGGTTTAATTGTAACTTAGGTTGGGATTTATTTTACAGGTAATTTTGCATTTCTTTTAGCTAGGTAGTTATTAAATAGTTAATAACTATTTAATAACTATTCTAACTAGCTAAAATAAAATACAAAGTTCCCTGTAAAATAAAAATAAATCCTAAAATAGCTACAATATAATTATTATTTATATTGTAGCTATATTAGGGTTTATTTTATTTTATAGGTAAGTATTTAGTTTTAAATAGGATTAATTTAGTTAATAATAGAAATATTATTTAGATTTATTTAATTAATATTTAAGTTAGGGGGGTGTTAGGGTTAGTGTTAGACTTAGGTTTAGGGGTTAATACATTTATTACAGTGTCAGCGGTGTAGTGGGGGGCAGGATAGGGGGTTAATAAAATGTATTATAGGTGGCGACGTGTAGGGGGGGGCAGATTAGGAGGTTAATAAATTTAATATAGGTTTTAATATAGGTTGCGGCGGGTTAAACTATTTATTTAGTTGCGGCGAGGTCCTGGGATCAGCAGGATAGGGGGTTAATAACTTTATTATAGAGGGCGGCGGTATAGGGGGGGCAGGATAGCGGTTACTAGGTATAATGTAGGTTGCGGGTGGTGTCCGGGGAGCGGCAGTTTAGGGGTTAATACATTTTATAAGATTTGCGGCGCGGTCTAGGAGCAGCGGTTTAGGGGTTAGTAACTTTATTTAGTTGCGGGGGGCTCCGGGGGCGCCGTATATAGGGGGTAGAAACAGTGTAGTTTAGTGTGTGGTGCTTAGTGAAAGGCTAGCAATAAAGCTGTAAAAAAGCGAAGAGCAGCGAGATCGGATGAGTGATAACTCTCACAGTCCGCTGCTCATCGCCCGTACTTGGTGCGCGGCTTTTTGACAGATTTATTGATAAACTTAGGCGAATTTTTCAGGTCCGCGACGGCGTTGGTAGGGCTGCATAGGGAAGCGTATTGGGCCGGCAAAGGCGGGAAAGTGGACACGTGATAACTAGAGGCCATGGTCCTTAAACTCTGCCACCCTTTTTCTTCACAAAGAAGAAGCCAGCCCCTGCAGGAGAGCAGGATTTACGGATGATCCCCCACGACAGAGCATCGGCTAACATACTTCTCAATAGCACAATTCTCTGCAACAGACAGAGGGTACACCCCGGCCCAGAGGAGGAATGGCTCCTGGTTGCCGGTCTATGGCACAATCGTAAGACTGGGTAGGAGGCAACGTACCGGCACGCACCTTGTCAAACACGTTTAGAAACTCTTCGGTACTCCTCTGGCAATTGAGATATCGAAAAGTGCACAAGACTTTAACTGTTTCCAAAGACAAGTGGAAATACATGCGGGGACCACAACAAAATTTTGGACCTGCACCAGGTCGAGACTGGGATTGTGCTTTTGGAGCCAGGGATAACCCATAACAACCGAAAATGCGGGAGAGTTAATCACCTGGAACTGGAGGGTTTCAAATGGAGAGGCCCCAACAGCCATGGACAACGGAGGCAGTTCGTGAGTAATGAGTGCGGGGCTGAAGGGGCCTGCCATCAATGGCCTCAATAGCAAGCGGAACGGACCGAGGCAAAACAGGAATGGAGGTGCTTTGATACAAAAGCACTGTCAATGAAATAACCCGCAGCACCCGGAGTCAACAAGAGCCTGAGTGACTATGGAGGAGTCCAGTCAGGAAAGGACAACCGTGACCAAAGGTTCTTCTGCTTAAGCGTTCCGGGGACGAGGATAAACCACCCAAGGTCTGCCCCCGACAGGACCTTAGGTGTGAGCGGTTTCCCGGCCGTATAGGACAAGACTTCAAAAGGTGACCCTGTTACCCACAATAGAGGCAGAGCCCCTCCCTCCTCCTAAAAGGCCCTCTCCGCCACAGAGAGACGCTTGAATCCCAGCTGCATCGGCTCAGCAGTACCTGGTGACTCGGGACCAGGAGGCATGGGAGGAGAGGAGGCATGGGTGGGAACGAACACGTAGGAGACAACGGAACAGGAGGGCTTCCGCAAGCGCTCCTTGAAAGAGACTTCTACATATCTACCTCAGCATCTGCATCTCCCTGATACACACATTAAGTACAAGAACCTGTAAGTACACAAAAATATAAAAGAAAATAATAAAACAACATTTTCTGATCCCCTCCAAATGAAGGGAGGAAAAACATTATAACATACATCAAAAGAGAAAAATTCTCCTAACTGGCTAAGAACATATTAGCAATCAGAAATTTAAACTAGATGCTAACATAAAAAAACATCAAAAGAGAGCTATCGAATGTCTAACTTCAGAGACTCATAAACCAACTTGGTAACTTTTAACATTAACAGCATTTTTAAGTAAAAAGTCTTATGACTAGCTGCTCAACACAATTGCAATGAAACTAACACACAAACCATATGTATATATGTGGCTCTTAGGTAGAATCTTCAAACAAATCTTCCGAAAGGAAGAATATGATGAGAGTGAGCCACAATCACCCTTCTCAGACAGTATGGCCTGGCTGCTTGGTGCACTTCTTTGTGTCTTCCTTTGTTGTACCTGTTGCATTCCTTCTCTGTGGTAAGGGGACGCCTCCCGGCCCTGAGATCTGTCGTTTCAAGGCAGTTTAGTTCTCTTCCATATCTGGAGTTGGGATATCTAGTTCTTTACAAACCTTAGCAATGTCACTTGGTGATGAACAGAGAAGACTGTCTACCCTTCCACAGGATTATTAACTGGAAAGGAAAACCCCAACGATATGGGATAGTTCAACTTTTGCAATAGTGTAGTTAGAGGCCTGAGTTCTTGTCTTTTTAGTGAGGGTTCTTTGTGACAAATCAGCGGATAGATGACCTTGACCTCCCAAACTAAAGGGTCTGCGTTTTCAAATTTGATGGGTTGTTGTTCCCTGGCAAGCTTCATGATATCTTCCTTGATTTGATAGTTTGTGATGCGAACAATAGCATCTCTGGGGGGTTGTGAGTCAGCTGGCTTTTGGGCGGAGGGCTCTGTGAGCCCTGTCAATATCTATTTTAATTGGTGCTTCAGTCTTTTAAGTAAATTAAAGAGATCTTGTAAGTACTGGTTCCAGGGCAGGTGTAATAATGGTCTCAGAACCCCCCTAATTCTAATATTATGCCTTCTTGATCTATTTTCTGCATCGTCCATCTTCTCCTCTAGATCATGAATTGTGGTATTTTGTACATGGATGATGTTATGCAAGTCTACAATAGCTGAAGAGTGTGCATCCTGTGTGTTTTCTACAGCTTCCACTCTGTGACCTATATCCGCAATTTCTTTTTTCAGGTCACTAATCTCTTCCTTAATGCATTCTTTAACTTGAGAAATTAACGGCTAGATTACGAGTCTTGCGTTAGGCTTAAAAAGCAGCGTTGAGAGCTCCCAATGGTGCTTTTTAACGCCCGCTGGTATTACGAGTCTGGCAGGTACAGATGTACCGCTCACTTTTCTTCCGCAACTCAAGCATACCGCAAATCCCCTTACGTCAATTGCGTATCCTATCTTTTTAATGGGACTTGCCTAACGCCGGTATTACGAGTCTTGGAAGAAGTGAGCGTAGACCCTCTCCTGGCAAGACTCCTACCGCATTTTAAAAAGTCAGTAGTTAAGAGTTTTATGGGCTAACGCCGTAACATAAAACTCTTAACTAAAGTGCTAAAAAGTACACTAACACCCATAAACTACCTATTAACCCCTAAACTGAGCCCCCCCCCCCACATCAGAAACACTTTAATAAATATATTAACCCCTAATCTGCCAACCGGACATTGCCCGCCACTTTAATAAATATATTAACCCCTAAACCTAAATTTTATTAACACCTAATCTGCTGTCCCCTAACATCGCCGACACCTACCTACATTTATTAACCCCTAATCTGCCACCCCCAACGTCGCAGCTACTATATTAAAGGTATTAACCCCTAAATCTAAAGTCTAACCCCCCCCTAACTTAAATATAATTTAAACTAATCTAAATAAAATTACTACAATTTAATAAATTAATCCTATTTAAAACTAAATACTTACCTATAAAATAAACCCTAAGATAGCTACAATATAACTAATAGTTACATTTGTATTTATCTTAGGGTTTATATTTATTTTACAGGCAACTTTGTATTTATTTTAACTAGGTACAATAGTTATTAAATAGTTATTAACTATTAATAACTTCCTAGTTAAAATAAGTACAAAAGTACCTGTAAAATAAACCCTAACCTAAATTACAATTACACCTAACACTACATTATAATTAAACTAATTACCTAAACTACCTACAATTAATTACAATTAATTAAATAAACTAAATTATGAAAAATAAAACACTAAATTACAGAAAAAAAGAAATACAAGAATTTTAAACTAATTACACCTAATCTAATCCCCCTAATAGAATAAAAAGCCCCCCAAAATAAATAAAATTCCCTACCCTATTACTAAATTACAAATAGCCCTTAAAAGGGCCTTTTGTGGGTCATTGCCCCAAAGTAATCAGCTCTTTCAAAAAAATACAATACCCCCCCCAACATTAAAACCCACCACCCACACACCCAACCCTACTCTAAAAACCCCACCAATCCCTCCTTAAAAAAAACTAACACTACCCCCCTGAAGATCTCCCTACCCTTGAGCCGTCTTCACCCAGCCGGGCACAAGTGGACCTCCAGAGGGGCAGATGTCTTCATCCAATCCGGGCAGAAGAGGTCCTCCAAGCAGCAGATGTCTTCATCCAGGCGGCATCTTCTAAAGGAACCTTCATTCTTGCTTGGACTTCATTGGAAGAGAGGATGGCTCGGCGTCGGACTGGCTTGAAGATGGACCCGCTCTCGGATGGATGAAGATAGAAGATGCCCATGTGGATGAAGACTTCTGGCCGCTTAGAGGACCTCTTCTGCCAGGATCGGATGAAGACTTCTGGCCCATCTGGAGGACCAGCTTCTGCCCGGCTTGGGTGAAGACGTCTCAAGGTAGGGTTATCTTCAAGGGGGTAGTGTTAGTTTTATTAAGGGGGGATTGGGTGGGTTTTAGAGTAGGGTTGGGTGTGTGGGTGGTGGTTTTAATGTTGGGGGGTATTGTATTTTTTTTACAGGTAAAAGAGCTGATTACTTTGGGGCAATGCCCCGCAAAAGGCCCTTTTAAGGGCTATTTGTAATTTAGTATAGGGTAGGGATTTTTATTATTTTGGGGGGCTTTTTTATTTTATTAGGGGGATTAGATTAGGCGTAATTAGTTTAAAAATTTGTAATTCTTTTTTTTTTCTTTTCTGTAATTTTTTTTTGTACTTTATTTTATTTAATTGTATTTAGTTTAGGGATTTAATTTAATTACAGTGTAGTGTTAGGTGTAATTGTAACTTAGGTTAGGTTTTATTTTACAGGTACTTTTGTATTTATTTTAGCTAGGTAGTTATTAAATAGTTAATAACTATTTAATAACTACCTAGTTTAAAATAAATACAAAGTTGCCTGTAAAATAAAAATAAATCCTAAAATAGATACAATGTAACTATTAGTTATATTGTAGCTATCTTAGGGTTTATTTTATAGGTAAGTATTTAGTTTTAAATAGGAATAATTTATTTAATTGTAGTAATTTTATTTAGATTATTTTAAATTATATTTAAATTAAGGGGGTGTTAGGGTTAGGGTTAGACAGGTTTAGGGGTTGATAACTTTATTATAGTGGCAGCGACGTTGGGGGCGGCAGATTAGGGGTTAATAAATGTAGGTAGGTTGCTGCGACATTGGGGGGGGGGGCAGATTAGGGGTTAATAAATATAATGTAGGTGTCTGCGATGTTGGGGGCAGTAGATTATGGGTTCATAAGTATAATGTAGGTGGCGGAGGTGTCCGGAGCAGCAGATTAGGGGTTAATAATATAATGTAGGTGTCAGCGATAGCGGTGGCAGCTGAGATTAGGGGTTAATAAGTGTAATATTAGGGGTGTTTAAACTCGGGTTCATGTTAGGGGTGTTAGGTGCAGACATAAAATTAATTTCCCCATAGGAAACAATGGGGCTGCGTTAGGAGCTGAACGCTGCTTTTTTCAGCCAGCTCAGCCCCATTATTTCCTATGGGGAAATCGTGCACAAGCACTGTTTTTCCAGCTTACCGCTACCGTAAGCAGCGCTGGTATTGAGGTGAGATGTGGAGCTAAATCTGCTCTACGCTCACCTTTTTGCCACTAACGCCAGGTTTAAAAAAACCTGTAATACCAGCATTGTCTTAAGGGAGCAGTGGGGGAAAAAAGGCTTGTTAGCAACGCAAGCCTTACCGACAAAACTCGTAATCTAGGCGTAAGTTAGTAAAGTCCTTTTTTGATGGCAATGATTCAAATAGGGCTTTAGGGACAGTGATGGTGTCTCCCATAGTTTCTGCATCAGATTCAGAGGATGAAGAGGCCTCAGCAGAATCCTGTTCCTCTGCAACATTTATAGCTACTGATTTAGCTTCTTGTGTTTTAAAGAAATTATTCACAGATGGTGTTTTGTGGCTTTTCTGTTTAGGGCCATTACCCCTTTTAGTCGTTTTTTTTAGGAGACATGCTGGGCCTAAATTAATAGTGAAGATTCAGAATCTCCAGTGTGCAGTATTTGTATACTATGGGCTCCATGTACGAAGCAGCGAAAGCTGCTCCGGAGCCTTTGCGGGGCAGGTTCGCATATGCGAGCCTGCTTCCCGCAATGTAAGAAGCAGCGGTCATTAGACCGCTGCTTCCTACACCCTAACGCCACCTCTTAGGTGGCGAAGCAAAATCACCGAGAGCTCGCTCGCTCTCGGTGATTGACAGCCCCTTCAGTCGCGTGATTGGTCGCGCGACTGAAGGTGCGGGCATTACACACTTCCGCTGAGTGTGTAATGGTACATACGGGCAAGCGATCAATAGATCCGCTGCCCGTGTGTAGCGGAGGCGGGCGGGAACAGCTTCGCGAGTTAAGAAGCTGTCTGCCCGCCTCTTAGTACATGGAGCCCTATGTTAGTTTTCTAGGCCGCAGCTCAGCCCTGATTATCAACAAAGTCCTGTGTAATTAAAGCATATTCTATTCTAATTCATGTGGCCAAACGTAAAGTCTGTACCCTCTCCACTCCTCTCTGTATCAGAAGAAATTTTGTGATGGCGTATGTCTATAAAGAGGTTGGGCTGTTATAATGCTGTTACCCGGGGTCATGAGATCTAGTTCTCTCAGTCCATGTGGCAAGATGAGGCCTTTTCAGAAAAGTATGTTGCTTAACACAAATATAATAACTTGAGACCCTCCAAACATGAGGACTAAATGTGTTTCATCCTGCTTGTTGAATTGCCTTGTTTAGCCATGTGTGTGACGATTATGCAGGTTATGGCCTAAATCTGTATACTGGCCCTTTTATGATAAATTGCGTCTGCATAGCAACTCGGCTATTATCCACCTCACCTCATCCTCCGGCTCTGTTTTCCGGCACTCCGGATCCCTATGTGGGGTAAATGTGCTGCTATCTGTGGTTTAATATATTTAATAATCACTTTTGTATTTTCTTTCTTTTATATATTATGTTTTAAATGTATACTATAAAAAAACATAATTTATGTAAGAAACTTACCTGATAAATTCATTTCTTTCATATTAGCAAGAGTCCATGAGCTAGTGACGTATGGGATATACATTCCTACCAGGAGGGGCAAAGTTTCCCAAACCTCAAAATGCCTATAAATACACCCCTCACCACACCCACAATTCAGTTTAAACGAATAGCCAAGAAGTGGGGTGATAAAAAGTGCGAAAGCAATATAAAATAAGGAATTGGAATAATTGTGCTTTATACAAAATCATAACCACCACAAAAAAAGGGCGGGGCCTCATGGACTCTTGCTAATATGAAAGAAATGAATTTATCAGGTAAGTTCTTACATAAATTATGTTTTCTTTCATGTAATTAGCAAGAGTCCATGAGCTAGTGACGTATGGGATAATGATTACCCAAGATGTGGAACGTCCACGCAAGAGTCACTAGAGAGGGAGGGATAAAATAAAGACAGCCAATTCCTGCTGAAATAATCCACACCCAAAATAAAGTTTAACGAAAAACATAAGCAGAAGATTCAAACTGAAACCGCTGCCTGAAGTACTTTTCTACCAAAAACTGCTTCAGAAGAAGAAAATACATCAAAATGGTAGAATTTAGTAAAAGTATGCAAAGAGGACCAAGTTGCTGCTTTGCAAATCTGATCAACCGAAGCTTCATTCCTAAACGCCCAGGAAGGTAGAAACTGACCTAGTAGAATGAGCTGTAATTCTCTGAGGCGGAGTTTTACCCGACTCAACATAGGCAAGATGAATTAAAGATTTCAACCAAGATGCCAAAGAAATGGCAGAAGCTTTCTGGCCTTTTCTAGAACCGGAAAAGATAAACAAAAAGACTAGAAGTCTTTCGGAAAGATTTAGTAGCTTCAACATAATATTTCAAAGCTCTAACAACATCCAAAGAATGCAACGATTTCTCCTTAGAATTCTTAGGATTAGGACATAATGAAGGAACCACAATTTCTCTACTGATGTTGTTGGAATTCACAACTTTAGGTAAAAATTCAAAAGAAGTTCGCAACACCACCTTATCCTGATGAAAAATCAGAAAAGGAGACTCACAAGAAAGAGCAGATAATTCAGAAACTCTTCTGGCAGAAGAGATGGCCAAAAGGAACAAAACTTTCCAAGAAAGTAATTTATTGTCCAATGAATGCATAGGTTCAAACGGAGGAGCTTGAAGAGCCCCCAGAACCAAATTCAAAACTCCAAGGAGGAGAAATTGACTTAATGACAGGTTTTATACGAACCAAAGCTTGTACAAAACAATGAATATCAGGAAGAATAGCAATCTTTCTGTGAAAAGAGAACAGAAAGAGCAGAGATTTGTCCTTTCAAGGAACTTGCGGACAAACCTTTATCTAAACCATCCTGAAGAAACTGTAAAATTCTCGGATTCTAAAGAATGCCAAGAAAAATGATGAGAAATACACCAAGAAATATAAGTCTTCCAGACTCTATAATATATCTCTCTAGATACAGATTTACGAGCCTGTAACATAGTATTAATCACAGAGTCAGAGAAACCTCTTTGACGAAAGAACTCAAGCGTTCAATCTCCATACCTTTAAATTTAAGGATTTCAGATCCTGATGGAAAAAAGGACCTTGGTGACAGAAGGTCTGGTCTTAACGGAAGAGTCCACGGTTGGCAAGAGGCCATCCGGACAAGATCCGCATACCAAAACCTGTGAGGCCATGCCGGAGCTACCAGCAGAACAAACGAGCATTCCTTCAGAATCTTGGAGATTACTTTTGGAAGAAGAACTAGAGGCGGAAAGATATAGGCAGGATGATACTTCCAAGGAAGTGATAATGCATCCACTGCCTCCGCCTGAGGATCCCGGGATCTGGACAGATACCTGGGAAGTTTCTTGTTTAGATGGGACGCCATCAAATCTATTTCTGGAAGTTCCCACATTTGAATGATCTGAAGAAATACCTCTGGGTGAAGAGACCATTCGCCCGGATGCAACGTTTGGCGACTGAGATAATCCGCTTCCCAATTGTCTACACCTGGGATATGAACCGCAGAGATTAGACAGGAGCTGGATTCCGCCCAAACCAAAATTCGAGATACTTCTTTCATAGCCAGAGGACTGTGAGTTCCTCCTTGATGATTGATGTATGCCACAGTTGTGACATTGTCTGTCTGAAAACAAATGAACGATTCTCTCTTCAGAAGAGGCCAAAACTGAAGAGCTCTGAAAATTGCACGGAGTTCCAAAATATTGATCGGTAATCTCACCTCCTGAGATTCCCAAACTCCTTGTGCCGTCAGAGATCCCCACACAGCTCCCCAACCTGTGAGACTTGCATCTGTTGAAATTACAGTCCAGGTCGGAAGCACAAAAGAAGCCCCCTGAATTAAACGATGGTGATCTGTCCACCACGTTAGAGAGTGTCGAACAATCGGTTTTAAAGATATTAATTGAGATATCTTTGTGTAATCCTTGCACCATTGATTCAGCATACAAAGCTGAAGAGGTCGCATGTGAAAACGAGCAAAGGGGATCGCGTCCGATGCAGCAGTCATAAGACCTAGAATTTCCATGTATAAGGCTACCGAAGGGAATGATTGTGACTGAAGGTTTTGACAAGCTGCAATCAGTTTTAGACGTCTCTTGTCTGTTAAAGACAGAGTCATGGACACTGAATCTATCTGGAAACCCAGAAAGGTTACCCTTGTCTGAGGAATCAATGAACTTTTTGGTAAATTGATCCTCCAACCATGATCTTGAAGAAACAACACAAGTCGATTCGTATGAAATTCTGCTAAATGTAAAGACTGAGCAAGTACCAAGATATCGTCCAAATAAGGAAATACCACAATACCCTGTTCTCTGATTACAGACAGAAGGGCACCGAGAACCTTTGTAAAAATTCTTGGAGCTGTAGCTAGGCCAAACGGCAGAGCCACAAAACTGGTAATGCTTGTCCAGAAAAGAGAATCTCAGGAACCGATAATGATCTGGATGAATCGGAATATGCAGATATGCATCCTGTAAATCTATTGTGGACATATAATTCCCTTGCTGAACAAAAGGCAAGATAGTCCTTACAGTTACCATCTTGAACGTTGGTATCCTTACATAACGATTCAATATTTTTAGATCCAGAACTGGTCTGAAGGAATTCTCCTTCTTTGGTACAATGAAGAGATTTGAATAAAACCCCCATCCCCTGTTCCTGAACTGGAACTGGCATAATTACTCCAGTCAACTCTAGATCTGAAACACAATTCAGAAATGCTTGAGCTTTTACTGGATTTACTGGGACACGGGGAAAGAAAAAATCTCTTTGCAGGAGGTCTCATCTTGAAACCAATTCTGTACCCTTCTGAAACAATGTTCTGAATCCAAAGATTGTGAACAGAATTGATCCAAATTTCTTTGAAAAAACGTAACCTGCCCCCTACCAGCTGAGCTGGAATGAGGGCCGCACCTTCATGTGGACTTAGAAGCAGGCTTTGCCTTTCTGGCTGGCTTGGATTTATTCCACATTGGAGAAGGTTTCCAAACTGAAACTGCTCCTGAGGATGAAGGATCAGACTTTTGTTCTTTGTTGAAACGAAAGGAACGAAAACGATTATTAGCTTTGTTTTTACCCTTAGATTTTTTATCCTGTGGTAAAAAAGTTCCTTTCCCACCAGTAACAGTTGAAATAATAGAATCCAACTGAGAACCAAATAATTTGTTACCCTGGAAAGAAATGGAAAGTAGAGTTGATTTAGAAGCCATATCAGCATTCCAAGTCTTAAGCCATAAACCTCTTCTAGCTAAAATAGCTAGAGACATAAACCTGACATCAACTCTGATAATATCAAAGATGGCATCACAGATAAAATTATTAGCATGCTGAAGAAGAATAATAATATCATGAGAATCATGATGTGTTACTTGTTGCGCTAAAGTTCCCAACCAAAAAGTTGAAGCTGCAGCAACATCAGCCAAAGATATAGCAGGTCTAAGAAGATTACCTGAACACAGATAAGCTTTTCTTAGAAAGGATTCAATTTTCCTATCTAAAGGGATCCTTAAACGAAGTACCATCTGACGTAGGAATAGTAGTACGTTTAGCAAGGGTAGAAATAGCCCATTCAACTTTAGGGATTTTGTCCCAAAATTCTAATCTGTCGACGGCACAGGATATAATTGCTTAAAACGTTTAGAAGGAGTAAATGAATTACCCAATTTATCCCATTCTTTGAAATTACTGCAGAAATAGCATTAGGAACAGGAAAAACTTCTGAATAACCACAGGAGATTTAAATACCTTATCCAAAACGTTTAGAATTAGTATCAAGAGGACCAGAATCCTCTATTTCTAAAGCAATTAGAACTTCTTTAAGTAAAGAACGAATAAATTCCATTTTAAATAAATATGAAGATTTATCAGCATCAGACCTCTGAGACAGAATTCCTCTGAACCAGAAGAGTCATCAGAATCAGAAATGATGATGTTCATTTAAAAATTCATCTGTAGGGAGAGAAGTTTTAAAAGATTTTTTTACGTTTACTAGAAGGAGAAATAACAGACATAGCCGTCTTTATGGATTCAGAAACAAAATCTCTTATGTTATCAGGAACATATCTGCACCTTAGATGTTGAAGGAACTGCAACAGGCAATGGTACTTTAACTAAAGGAAATATTATCTGCATTAACAAGTTTGTCATGAACAATCAATAACAAACAACAGCTGGAGGAATAGCTACCAAAAGTTTACAGCAGATACACTTAGCTTTGGTAGATCCGCACTAGACAGCGATTTTCCTGTAGTATCTTCTGACTCAGAAGCAACGTGAGACATCTTGCAATATGTAAGAGAAAAAACAACATATAAAAGCAAAATTGATCAAATTCCTTAAATGACTAGTTTCAGGAATGGGAAAAAATGCCAAAGAACAAGCTTCTAGCAACCAGAAGCAATGAAAAAATGAGACTTAAATAATGTGGAGACAAAAGCGACGCCCATATTTTTTAGCGCCAAATAAGACCGCCCACATTAATTTGGCGCCCTAAATGCTCTTTGGCGCCAAAAATGACGCCACATCCGGAACGCCGACATTTTTGGCGCAAAATAACGTCAAAAAATGACGCAACTTCCGGCGACACGTATGACGCCGGAAACGGAAAAGAATTTTTGCGCCAAAAAAGTCAGCGCCAAGAATGACGCAATAAAAATGAAGCATTTTCAGCCCCCGCGAGCCTAACAGCCCACAGGGAAAAAGAGTCAAATTTTTTGAAGGTAAGAAAAAATGATTAAATCAAATGCATTATCCCAAATATGAAACCTGACTGATCTGAAAAATCAGGAAAGTTGAACATTCTGAGTCAAGGCAAATAAATGTTTGAATACATATATTAGAACTTTATAAACAAAGTGCCCAACCATAGCTTAGAGTGTCACAGAAAATAAGATTTACTTACCCCAGGACACTCATCTACATGTTTGTAGAAAGCCAAACCAGTACTGAAACGAGAATCAGCAGAGGTAATGGTATATATAAGAGTATATCGTCGATCTGAAAAGGGAGGTAAAGAGATGAATCTCTACGACCGATAACAGAGAACCTATGAAATAGACCCGTAGAAGGAGATCACCTGCATTCAAATAGGCAATACTCTCCTCACATCCTCTGACATTCACTGCACGCTGAGAAGGAAAACCGGGCTCCAACTTGCTGCGGGAGCGCATATCAACGTAGAATCTAGCACAAACTTACTTCACCACCTCCATCGGAGGCAAAGTTTGTAAAAACTGAATTGTGGGTGTGGTGAGGGGTGTGTATTTATAGGCATTTTGAGGTTGGGAAAACTTTGCCCCTCCTGGTAGGAATGTATATCCCATACGTCACTAGCTCATGGACTCTTGCTAATTACATGAAAGAAATGTCTTTGCGTGAGTTTGATGACAATACATTTCTGTTTTTTTTTACCCTTTTTGCTTTTTCACTTGACCATAGTGAAATTGATCAAGTTCCTTTTGCAAATTTACGCCTAGATTTAGAGTTCTGCGCGCCAAAGGGGTGCGTTAGCTACGCATGCCTTTTTTTCTGGCTGCACCTTTTAAATACAGCTGGTATTGAGAGTTCACAGAATGGCTGCGTTAGGCTCCCAAAAAAGGAGCGTAGAGCATATTTAACGCAACTTCAACTCTCGATACCAGCGGTGCTTACCGGGGCGCGGCCAGCTTCAAAAACGTGCTCGTGCACGATTCCCCCCATAGAAAACAATGGGGCTGTTTGAGCTGAAAAAAAACCTAACACCTGCAAAAAAAACATAATTTATGTAAGAACTTACCTGATAAATTCATTTCTTTCATATTAGCAAGAGTCCATGAGCTAGTGACGTATGGGATATACATTCCTACCAGGAGGGGCAAAAGTTTCCCAAACCTCAAAATGCCTATAAATACACCCCTCACCACACCCACAATTCAGTTTAACGAATAGCCAAGAAGTGGGGTGATAAAAAAGTGCGAAAGCATATAAAATAGGAATTGGAATAATTGTGCTTTATACAAAATCATAACCACCACAAAAAAAGGGGCGGGCCTCATGGACTCTTGCTAATATGAAAGAAATGAATTTATCAGGTAAGTTCTTACATAAATTATGTTTTCTTTCATGTAATTAGCAAGAGTCCATGAGCTAGTGACGTATGGGATAATGATTACCCAAGATGTGGATCTTTCCACACAAGAGTCACTAGAGAGGGAGGGATAAAATAAAGACAGCCAATTCCTGCTGAAAATAATCCACACCCAAAATAAAGTTTAACGAAAAACATAAGCAGAAGATTCAAACTGAAACCGCTGCCTGAAGTACTTTTCTACCAAAAACTGCTTCAGAAGAAGAAAATACATCAAAATGGTAGAATTTAGTAAAAGTATGCAAAGAGGACCAAGTTGCTGCTTTGCAAATCTGATCAACCGAAGCTTCATTCCTAAACGCCCAGGAAGTAGAAACTGACCTAGTAGAATGAGCTGTAATTCTCTGAGGCGGAGTTTTACCCGACTCAACATAGGCAAGATGAATTAAAGATTTCAACCAAGATGCCAAAGAAATGGCAGAAGCTTTCCGGCCTTTTCTAGAACCGGAAAAGATAACAAATAGACTAGAAGTCTTTCTGAAAGATTTAGTAGCTTCAACATAAATTTCAAAGCTCTAACAACATCCAAAGAATGCAACGATTTCTCCTTAGAATTCTTAGGATTAGGACATAATGAAGGAACCACAATTTCTCTACTAATGTTGTTGGAATTCACAACTTTAGGTAAAAATTCAAAAGAAGTTCGCAACACCGCCTTATCCTGATGAAAAATCAGAAAAGGAGACTCACAAGAAAGAGCAGATAATTCAGAAACTCTTCTGGCAGAAGAGATGGCCAAAAGGAACAAAACTTTCCAAGAAAGTAATTTAATGTCCAATGAATGCATAGGTTCAAACGGAGGAGCTTGAAGAGCCCCCAGAACCAAATTCAAACTCCAAGGAGGAGAAATTGACTTAATGACAGGCTTTATACGAACCAAAGCTTGTACAAAACAATGAATATCAGGAAGAATAGCAATCTTTCTGTGAAAAAGAACAGAAAGAGCAGAGATTTGTCCTTTCAAGGAACTTGCGGACAAACCTTTATCTAAACCATCCTGAAGAAACTGTAAAATTCTCAGAATTCTGAAAGAATGCCAAGAAAAATGATGAGAAATACACCAAGAAATATAAGTCTTCCAGACTCTATAATATATCTCTCTAGATACAGATTTATGAGCCTGTAACATAGTATTAATCACAGAGTCAGAGAAACCTCTTTGACTAAGAATCAAGCGTTCAATCTCCATACCTTTAAATTTAAGGATTTCAGATCCTGATGGAAAAAAGGACCTTGTGACAGAAGGTCTGGTCTTAACGGAAGAGTCCACGGTTGGCAAGAGGCCATCCGGACAAGATCCGCATACCAAAACCTGTGAGGCCATGCCGGAGCTACCAGCAGAACAAACGAGCATTCCTTCAGAATCTTGGAGATTACTCTTGGAAGAAGAACTAGAGGCGGAAAGATATAGGCAGGATGATACTTCCAAGGAAGTGATAATGCATCCACTGCTTCCGCCTGAGGATCCCGGGATCTGGACAGATACCTGGGAAGTTTCTTGTTTAGATGGGACGCCATCAAATCTATTTCTGGAAGTTCCCACATTTGAACAATCTGAAGAAATACCTCTGGGTGAAGAGACCAGTCGCCCGGATGCAATGTTTGGCGACTGAGATAATCCGCTTCCCAATTGTCTACACCTGGGATATGAACCGCAGAGATTAGACAGGAGCTGGATTCCGCCCAAACCAAAATTCGAGATACTTCTTTCATAGCCAGAGGACTGTGAGTTCCTCCTTGATGATTGATGTATGCCACAGTTGTGACATTGTCTGTCTGAAAACAAATGAACGATTCTCTCTTCAGAAGAGGCCAAAACTGAAGAGCTCTGAAAATTGCACGGAGTTCCAAAATATTGATCGGTAATCTCACCTCCTGAGATTCCCAAACTCCTTGTGCCGTCAGAGATCCCCACACAGCTCCCCAACCTGTGAGACTTGCATCTGTTGAAATTACAGTCCAGGTCGGAAGCACAAAAGAAGCCCCCTGAATTAAACGATGGTGATCTGTCCACCACGTTAGAGAGTGTCGAACAATCGGTTTTAAAGATATTAATTGAGATATCTTTGTGTAATCCTTGCACCATTGATTCAGCATACAAAGCTGAAGAGGTCGCATGTGAAAACGAGCAAAGGGGATCGCGTCCGATGCAGCAGTCATAAGACCTAGAATTTCCATGCATAAGGCTACCGAAGGGAATGATTGTGACTGAAGGTTTCGACAAGCTGCCATCAGTTTTAGACGCATCTTGTCTGTTAAAGACAGAGTCATGGACACTGAATCTATTTGGAAACCCAGAAAGGTTACCCTTGTCTGAGGAATCAATGAACTTTTTGGTAAATTGATCCTCCAACCATGATCTTGAAGAAACAACACAAGTCGATTCGTATGAAATTCTACTAAATGTAAAGACTGAGCAAGTACCAAGATATCGTCCAAATAAGGAAATACCACAATACCCTGTTCTCTGATTACAGACAGAAGGGCACCGAGAACCTTTGTAAAAATTCTTGGAGCTGTAGCAAGGCCAAACGGCAGAGCCACAAACTGGTAATGCTTGTCCAGAAAAGAGAATCTCAGGAACCGATAGTGATCCGGATGAATCGGAATATGCAGATATGCATCCTGTAAATCTATTGTGGACATATAATTCCCTTGCTGAACAAAAGGCAAAATAGTCCTTACAGTTACCATCTTGAACGTTGGTATCCTTACATAACGATTCAATATTTTTAGATCCAGAACTGGTCTGAAGGAATTCTCCTTCTTTGGTACAATGAAGAGATTTGAATAAAACCCCATCCCCTGTTCCTGAACTGGAACTGGCATAATTACTCCAGTCAACTCTAGATCTGAAACACAATTCAGAAATGCTTGAGCTTTTACTGGATTTACTGGGACACGGGAAAGAAAAAATCTATTTGCAGGAGGTCTCATCTTGAAACCAATTCTGTACCCTTCTGAAACAATGTTCTGAATCCAAAGATTGTGAACAGAATTGATCCAAGTTTCTTTGAAAAAACGTAACCTGCCCCCTACCAGCTGAGCTGGAATGAGGGCCGCACCTTCATGTGGACTTAGAAGCAGGCTTTGCCTTTCTGGCTGGCTTGGATTTATTCCAGATTGGAGATGGTTTCCAAACTGAAACTGCTCCTGAGGATGAAGGATCAGGTTTTTGTTCTTTGTTGAAACGAAAGGAACGAAAACGATTATTAGCTCTGTTTTTACCCTTAGATTTTTTATCCTGTGGTAAAAAAGTTCCTTTCCCACCAGTAACAGTTGAAATAATAGAATCCAACTGAGAACCAAATAATTTGTTACCCTGGAAAGAAATGGAAAGTAGAGTTGATTTAGAAGCCACATCAGCATTCCAAGTCTTAAGCCATAAAGCTCTTCTAGCTAAAATAGCTAGAGACATAAACCTGACATCAACTCTGATAATATCAAAGATGGCATCACAGATAAAATTATTAGCATGCTGAAGAAGAATAATAATATCATGAGAATCATGATGTGTTACTTGTTGCGCTAAGGTTTCCAACCAAAAAGTTGAAGCTGCAGCAACATCAGCCAAAGATATAGCAGGTCTAAGAAGATTACCTGAACACAGATAAGCTTTTCTTAGAAAGGACTCAATTTTCCTATCTAAAGGATCCTTAAACGAAGTACCATCTGACGTAGGAATAGTAGTACGTTTAGCAAGGGTAGAAATAGCCCCATCAACTTTAGGGATTTTGTCCCAAAATTCTAATCTGTCAGACGGCACAGGATATAATTGCTTAAAACGTTTAGAGGGAGTAAATGAATTACCCAATTTATCCCATTCTTTGGAAATTACTGCAGAAATAGCATTAGGAACAGGAAAAACTTCTGGAATAACCACAGGAGATTTAAATACCTTATCCAAATGTTTAGAATTAGTATCAAGAGGACCAGAATCCTCTATTTCTAAAGCAATTAGAACTTCTTTAAGTAAAGAACGAATAAATTCCATTTTAAATAAATATGAAGATTTATCAGCATCAACCTCTGAGACAGAATCCTCTGAACCAGAAGAGTTATCAGAATCAGAATGATGATGTTCATTTAAAAATTCATCTGTAGGGAGAGAAGTTTTAAAAGATTTTTTACGTTTACTAGAAGGAGAAATAACAGACATAGCCTTCTTTATGGATTCAGAAGCAAAATCTCTTATGTTATCAGGAACATTCTGCACCTTAGATGTTGAAGGAACTGCAACAGGCAATGGTACTTTACTAAAGGAAATATTATCTGCTTTAACAAGTTTGTCATGACAATCAATACAAACAACAGCTGGAGGAATAGCTACCAAAAGTTTACAGCAGATACACTTAGCTTTGGTAGATCCAGCACTAGACAGCGATTTTCCTGTAGTATCTTCTGACTCAGATGCAACGTGAGACATCTTGCAATATGTAAGAGAAAAAACAACAACATATAAAGCAAAATTGATCAAATTCCTTAAATGACAGTTTCAGGAATGGGAAAAAATGCCAAAGAACAAGCTTCTAGAAACCAGAAGCAATGAAAAATGAGACTTAAATAATGTCGAGACAAAAGCGACGCCCATATTTTTTAGCGCCAAATAAGACGCCCACATTATTTGGCGCCTAAATGCTTTTTGGCGCCAAAAATGACGCCACATCCGGAACGCCGACATTTTTGGCGCAAAATAACGTCAAAAAATGACGCAACTTCCGGCGACACGTATGACGCCGGAAACGGAAAAGAATTTTTGCGCCAAAAAAGTCCGCGCCAAAAATGACGCAATAAAAATGAAGCATTTTCAGCCCCCGCGAGCCTAACAGCCCACAGAGAAAAAAGTCAAATTTTTGAAGGTAAAAAAAAATGATTAATCAAATGCATTATCCCAAATATGAAACTGACTGTCTGAAAATAAGGAAAGTTGAACATTCTGAGTCAAGGCAAATAAATGTTTGAATACATATATTTAGAACTTTATAAACAAAGTGCCCAACCATAGCTTAGAGTGTCACAGAAAATAAGATTTTCTTACCCCAGGACACTCATCTACATGTTTGTAGTAGAAAGCCAAACCAGTACTGAAACGAGAATCAGCAGAGGTAATGGTATATATAAGAGTATATCGTCGATCTGAAAAGGGAGGTAAGAGATGAATCTCTACGACCGATAACAGAGAACCTATGAAATAGACCCCGTAGAAGGAGATCACTGCATTCAAATAGGCAATACTATCCTCACATCCCTCTGACATTCACTGCACGCTGAGAGGAAAACCGGGCTCCAACTTGCTGCGGAGCGCATATCAACGTAGAATCTAGCACAAACTTACTTCACCACCTCCATCGGAGGCAAAGTTTGTAAAACTGAATTGTGGGTGTGGTGAGGGGTGTATTTATAGGCATTTTGAGGTTTGGGAAACTTTGCCCCTCCTGGTAGGAATGTATATCCCATACGTCACTAGCTCATGGACTCTTGCTAATTACATGAAAGAAAGCCGCGTTCAGCTCCTAACGCAGCCCCATTGTTTGCTATGGGGAAACACTTCCTACGTCTGCACCTAACACTCTAACATGTACCCCGAGTCTAAACACCCCTAACCTTACACTTATTAACCCCTATTCTGCCGCCCCCGCTATCGCTGACCCCTTCATTTTTTTTAACCCCTAATCTGCCGCTCCGTAAACCACCGCTACTTACATTATCCCTATGTACCCCTAATCTGCTGGCCCTAACACCGCCGACCCCTATATTATATTTATTAACCCCTAATCTGCCCCCCACAACGTCGCCTCCACCTGCCTACACTTATTAACCCCTAATCTGCCGAGCGGACCGCACCGCTATTATAATAAAGTTATTAACCCCTAATCCGCCTCACTCCCGCCTCAATAACCCTATAATAAATAGTATTAACCCCTAATATGCCCTCCCTAACATCGCCGACACCTAACTTCAAACATTAACCCCTAATCTGCCGACTGGAGCTCACCGCTATTCTAATAAATGTATTAACCCCTAAAGCTAAGTCTAACACTAACACCCCCCTAAGTTAAATATAATTTAAATCTAACTAAATAAATTAACTTTTATTAAATAAATTATTCCTATTTAAAGCTAAATACTTACCTGTAAAATAAATCCTAATATAGCTACAATATAAATTATAATTATATTATAGCTATTTTAGGATTTATATTTATTTTACAGGTAACTTTGTATTTATTTTAACCAGGTACAATAGCTATTAAATAGTTAAGGATATAAAAGCAACAACGGGCGCCAACATAGTGTGAATCAGTTTACATCAACTGAGAGATAAAGTGTAAGAAATATACTCACAAATGGAGTGGCACCTTGAATCAACAAGGTGCGTGCAGGCAGGCTGACATTCAAAACCAGCAGTCAGTACGCTGGAGGTCTCACCCGTGAAACCTATGGATTGATGAAGACAGGTGAAGCTTGCGTCAGCTGTGGGTCGTTAGGGAAGCCGGTATACCAGTGGAGAGGTGCAAACAGCTGTGGATACTTTCCCCAAATGATTGTGTTTGAACAATCAGATTTGAACCCAAATGAACTGATGATGGTCCAAATAAGGAAAAATGTTTAAAATCCAGCCAGATATAAAATCATTAGGGCATCAGTATAAAATAGCAAAGAAACCGGGTCTGTATAAAAACAGAATATTTAATTTGCTACGCGTTTCTCAGTCCGTAAAGGATATGCCTGAGGAAACGGTCCTTTACGGACTGAGAAACGCGTAGCAAATTAAATATTCTGTTTTTATACAGACCCGGTTTCTTTGCTATTTTATACTGATGCCCTAATGATTTTATATCTGGCTAGATTTTAAACATTTTTCCTTATTTGGACCATCATCAGTTCATTTGGGTTCAAATCTGATTGTTCAAACACGATCGTTTGGGGAAAGTATCCACAGCTGTTTGCACCTCTCCACTGGTATACCGGCTTCCCTAACAACCCACAGCTGACGCAAGCTTCACCTGTCTTCATCAATCCATAGGTTTCCCGGGTGAGACCTCCAGCGTACTGACTGCTGGTTTTGAATGTCAGCCTGCCTGCACGTACCTTGTTGATTCAAGGTGCCACTCCATTTGTGAGTATATTTCTTACACTTTATCTCTCAGTTGATGTAAACTGATTCACACTATGTTGGCACCCGTTGTTGCTTTTATATCCTCACAGATTCATTGATCCATCACACCGTGGACACAAGCGGAGCAAGCCTTTTTATCACGAACTTTTGATTGCCACTATATCCTTTACTTTGAAGTGGACTGTTCATTGTTTGTTTCCACTTATTCTGTTTCAGGTCTTGGACTTTTCAAGTATACTGGACACTGGGAGTTTCACTTATATATATTTTTTTGTTCAAATTGCACAAGTGTTTGTTATATGCTTATGGTTTTTTCAAGCATTATTTTATTTTTCCTTAAACACACTAGTGGTTGGTATTACTACACACTGAGCCAAGTTGCTAATTAATTTATCAACCAATTTCCTATCTTTATTTGCACAACATCCACTTTTCATCCAAGCAGACACACCACGATTTTTACACTCTCACTTGTTTCTTTAGTTAAGAACTATTTAATAGCTAAAATAGTTAAAATAATTAGTTAAATACAATACCTACCAATAACTACAATAAAATAAACTAACTAAAGTACAAAAAATAAAAAAAGAACTAAGTTACAAAAAATAAAAAAATATTTACAAACATCAGAAAAATATTACAACAATTTTAAACTAATTACACCTACTCTAAAGCCCCCAAAATAGAATCCTATCAGCCAATCGGAATTCGAGGGACGCCATCTTGGATGACGTCCCTTAAAGGAACCGTCATTCGTCGGGAAGTCGTCGGTGAAGATGGATGTTCCGCGTCGGCGGGATGAACATGGATCCGGAAGAAAGAAGATTGAAGATGCCGTTGATAGAAGACTTCAGCCGGATCATGGACCTCTTCAGCTCCCGCTTGGATGAAGACTTCAGCCGGATCATGGACATCTTCAGCCCCCCGCTTGGGCTTGGATCAAGACATCGGAGGAGCTCTTCTGGATCAATCGGTGAACCTGGCATGGTGAAGACAAGGTAGGAAGATCTTCAGGGGCTTAGTGTTAGGTTTATTTAAGGGGGGTTTGGGTTAGATTAGGGGTATGTGGGTGGTGGGTTGTAATGTTGGGGGGGTATTGTATGTGTTTTTTTTACAGGCAAAATAGCTGAATTCTTTGGGGCATGCCCCGCAAAGGGCCCTGTTCAGGGCTGGTAAGGTAAAAGAGCTTTGAACTTTTGTAATTTAGAATAGGGTAGGGCATTTTTTTATTTTGGGGGTCTTTGTTATTTTATTAGGGGGCTTAGAGTAGGTGTAATTAGTTTAAAATTGTTGTAATATTTTTCTGAAATTTTTATTTTTTGTAACTTAGTTCTTTTTTATTTTTTGTACTTTAGTTAGTTTATTTCATTGTAGTTATTTGTAGATATTGTATTTAATTCATTTATTGATAGTGTAGTGTTAGGTTTAATTGTAGGTAATTGTAGGTATTTTATTTAATTCATTTATTGATAGTGTAGTGTTAGATTTAATTGTAACTTAGGTTAGGTTTTATTTTACAGGTAATTTTGTAATTATTTTAACTATTTTAGCTATTAAATAGTTCTTAACTATTTAATAGCTATTGTACCTGGTTAAAATAAATACAAAGTTACCTGTAAAATAAATATAAATCCTAAAATAGCTATAATATAATTATAATTTATATTGTAGCTATATTAGGGTTTATTTTACAGGTAAGTATTTAGCTTTAAATAGGAATAATTTATTTAATAAGAGTTAATTTATTTAGTTAGATTTAAATTATATTTAATTTAGGGGGGGTGTTAGTGTTAGGGTTAGACTTAGCTTTAAGGGTTAATCCATTTATTACAGTAGCGGCGAGATTCGGTCGGCAGATTAGGGGTTAATAATTGAAGTTAGGTGTCGGCGATGTTAGGGAGGGCAGATTAGGGGTTAATACTATTTATTATAGGGTTATTGAGGCGGGAGTGAGGCGGATTAGGGGTTAATAACTTTATTATAGTAGCGGTTAGATCCACTCGGCAGATTAGGGGTTAATAAGTGTAGGCAGGTGGAGGCGACGTTGATGGGGGCAGATTAGGGGCTAATAAATATAATATAGGGGTCGGCGGTGTTAGGGGCAGCAGATTAGGGGTACATAAGGATAACGTAGGTGGCGGTCGGCAGATTAGGGGTTAATTATTGTAGGTAGCTGGCGGCGACGTTGAGGGGGGCAGGTTAGGGGTAAATAAATATAATATAGGGGTCGGCGGTGTTAGGGGCAGCAGATTAGGGGTACATAAGTATAACGTAGGTGGCGGTCGGCAGATTAGGGGTTAAAAAAAACATAATTTATGTAAGAACTTACCTGATAAATTCATTTCTTTCATATTAGCAAGAGTCCATGAGCTAGTGACGTATGGGATATACATTCCTACCAGGAGGGGCAAAGTTTCCCAAACCTCAAAATGCCTATAAATACACCCCTCACCACACCCACAATTCAGTTTAACGAATAGCCAAGAAGTGGGGTGATAAAAAAGTGCGAAAGCATATAAAATAAGGAATTGGAATAATTGTGCTTTATACAAAATCATAACCACCACAAAAAAAGGGCGGGCCTCATGGACTATTGCTAATATGAAAGAAATGAATTTATCAGGTAAGTTCTTACATAAATTATGTTTTCTTTCATGTAATTAGCAAGAGTCCATGAGCTAGTGACGTATGGGATAATGATTACCCAAGATGTGGATCTTTCCACACAAGAGTCACTAGAGAGGGAGGGATAAAATAAAGACAGCCAATTCCTGCTGAAAATAATCCACACCCAAAATAAAGTTTAACGAAAAACATAAGCAGAAGATTCAAACTGAAACCGCTGCCTGAAGTACTTTTCTACCAAAAACTGCTTCAGAAGAAGAAAATACATCAAAATGGTAGAATTTAGTAAAAGTATGCAAAGAGGACCAAGTTGCTGCTTTGCAAATCTGATCAACCGAAGCTTCATTCCTAAACACCCAGGAAGTAGAAACTGACCTAGTAGAATGAGCTGTAATTCTCTGAGGCGGAGTTTTACCCGACTCAACATAGGCAAGATGAATTAAAGATTTCAACCAAGATGCCAAAGAAATGGCAGAAGCTTTCTGGCCTTTTCTAGAACCGGAAAAGATAACAAATAGACTAGAAGTCTTTCTGAAAGATTTAGTAGCTTCAACATAATATTTCAAAGCTCTAACAACATCCAAAGAATGCAACGATTTCTCCTTAGAATTCTTAGGATTAGGACATAATGAAGGAACCACAATTTCTCTACTAATGTTGTTGGAATTCACAACTTTAGGTAAAAATTCAAAAGAAGTTCGCAACACCGCCTTATCCTGATGAAAAATCAGAAAAGGAGACTCACAAGAAAGAGCAGATAATTCAGAAACTCTTCTGGCAGTAATTTAATGTCCAATGAATGCATAGGTTCAAACGGAGGAGCTTGAAGAGCCCCCAGAACCAAATTCAAACTCCAAGGAGGAGAAATTGACTTAATGACAGGTTTTATACGAACCAAAGCTTGTACAAAACAATGAATATCAGGAAGAATAGCAATCTTTCTGTGAAAAAGAACAGAAAGAGCAGAGATTTGTCCTTTCAAGGAACTTGCGGACAAACCTTTATCTAAACCATCCTGAAGAAACTGTAAAATTCTCGGAATTCTGAAAGAATGCCAAGAAAAATGATGAGAAATACACCAAGAAATATAAGTCTTCCAGACTCTATAATATATCTCTCTAGATACAGATTTACGAGCCTGTAACATAGTATTAATCACAGCGTCAGAGAAACCTCTTTGACGAAGAATCAAGCGTTCAATCTCCATACCTTTAAATTTAAGGATTTCAGATCCTGATGGAAAAAAGGACCTTGTGACAGAAGGTCTGGTCTTAACGGAAGAGTCCACGGTTGGCAAGAGGCCATGCGGACAAGATCCGCATACCAAAACCTGTGAGGCCATGCCGGAGCTACCAGCAGAACAAACGAGCATTCCTTCAGAATCTTGGAGATTACTCTTGGAAGAAGAACTAGGGGCGGAAAGATATAGGCAGGATGATACTTCCAAGGAAGTGATAATGCATCCACTGCCTCCGCCTGAGGATCCCGGGATCTGGACAGATACCTGGGAAGTTTCTTGTTTAGATGGGACGCCATCAAATCTATTTCTGGAAGTTCCCACATTTGAACGATCTGAAGAAATACCTCTGGGTGAAGAGACCATTCGCCCGGATGCAACGTTTGGCGACTGAGATAATCCGCTTCCCAATTGTCTACACCTGGGATATGAACCGCAGAGATTAGACAGGAGCTGGATTCCACCCAAACCAAAATTCGAGATACTTCTTTCATAGCCAGAGGACTGTGAGTTCCTCCTTGATGATTGATGTATGCCACAGTTGTGACATTGTCTGTCTGAAAACAAATGAACGATTCTCTCTTCAGAAGAGGCCAAAACTGAAGAGCTCTGAAAATTGCACGGAGTTCCAAAATATTGATCGGTAATCTCACCTCCTGAGATTCCCAAACTCCTTGTGCCGTCAGAGATCCCCACACAGCTCCCCAACCTGTGAGACTTGCATCTGTTGAAATTACAGTCCAGGTCGGAAGCACAAAAGAAGCCCCCTGAATTAAACGATGGTGATCTGTCCACCACGTTAGAGAGTGTCGAACAATCGGTTTTAAAGATATTAATTGAGATATCTTTGTGTAATCCTTGCACCATTGATTCAACATACAAAGCTGAAGAGGTCGCATGTGAAAACGAGCAAAGGGGATCGCGTCCGATGCAGCAGTCATAAGACCTAGAATTTCCATGCATAAGGCTACCGAAGGGAATGATTGTGACTGAAGGTTTCGACAAGCTGCCATCAGTTTTAGACGCCTCTTGTCTGTTAAAGACAGAGTCATGGACACTGAATCTATTTGGAAACCCAGAAAGGTTACCCTTGTCTGAGGAATCAATGAACTTTTTGGTAAATTGATCCTCCAACCATGATCTTGAAGAAACAACACAAGTCGATTCGTATGAAATTCTGCTAAATGTAAAGACTGAGCAAGTACCAAGATATCGTCCAAATAAGGAAATACCACAATACCCTGTTCTCTGATTACAGACAGAAGGGCACCGAGAACCTTTGTAAAAATTCTTGGAGCTGTAGCAAGGCCAAACGGCAGAGCCACAAACTGGTAATGCTTGTCCAGAAAAGAGAATCTCAGGAACCGATAATGATCCGGATGAATCGGAATATGCAGATATGCATCCTGTAAATCTATTGTGGACATATAATTCCCTTGCTGAACAAAAGGCAAAATAGTCCTTACAGTTACCATCTTGAACGTTGGTATCCTTACATAACGATGCAATATTTTTAGATCCAGAACTGGTCTGAAGGAATTCTCCTTCTTTGGTACAATGAAGAGATTTGAATAAAACCCCATCCCCTGTTCCTGAACTGGAACTGGCATAATTACTCCAGTTAACTCTAGATCTGAAACACAATTCAGAAATGCTTGAGCTTTTACTGGATTTACTGGGACACGGGAAAGAAAAAATCTCTTTGCAGGAGGTCTCATCTTGAAACCAATTCTGTACCCTTCTGAAACAATGTTCTGAATCCAAAGATTGTGAACAGAATTGATCCAAATTTCTTTGAAAAAACGTAACCTGCCCCCTACCAGCTGAGCTGGAATGAGGGCCGCACCTTCATGTGGACTTAGAAGCAGGCTTTGCCTTTCTGGCTGGCTTGGATTTATTCCAGATTGGAGATGGTTTCCAAACTGAAACTGCTCCTGAGGATGAAGGATCAGGTTTTTGTTCTTTGTTGAAACGAAAGGAACGAAAACGATTATTAGCTCTGTTTTTACCCTTAGATTTTTTATCCTGTGGTAAAAAAGTTCCTTTCCCACCAGTAACAGTTGAAATAATAGAATCCAACTGAGAACCAAATAATTTGTTACCCTGGAAAGAAATGGAAAGTAGAGTTGATTTAGAAGCCATATCAGCATTCCAAGTCTTAAGCCATAAAGCTCTTCTAGCTAAAATAGCTAGATACATAAACCTGACATCAACTCTGATAATATCAAAGATGGCATCACAGATAAAATTATTAGCATGCTGAAGAAGAATAATAATATCATGAGAATCATGATGTGTTACTTGTTGCGCTAAGGTTTCCAACCAAAAAGTTGAAGCTGCAGCAACATCAGCCAAAGATATAGCAGGTCTAAGAAGATTACCTGAACACAGATAAGCTTTTCTTAGAAAGGACTCAATTTTCCTATCTAAAGGATCCTTAAACGAAGTACCATCTGACGTAGGAATAGTAGTACGTTTAGCAAGGGTAGAAATAGCCCCATCAACTTTAGGGATTTTGTCCCAAAATTCTAATCTGTCAGACGGCACAGAATATAATTGCTTAAAACGTTTAGAGGGAGTAAATGAATTACCCAATTTATCCCATTCTTTGGAAATTACTGCAGAAATAGCATTAGGAACAGGAAAAACTTCTGGAATAACCACAGAAGATTTAAATACCTTATCCAAACGTTTAGAATTAGTATCAAGAGGACCAGAATCCTCTATTTCTAAAGCAATTAGAACTTCTTTAAGTAAAGAACGAATAAATTCCATTTTAAATAAATATGAAGATTTATCAGCATCAACCTCTGAGACAGAATCCTCTGAACCAGAAGAGTTATCAGAATCAGAATGATGATGTTCATTTAAAAATTCATCTGTAGGGAGAGAAGTTTTAAAAGATTTTTTACGTTTACTAGAAGGAGAAATAACAGACATAGCCTTCTTTATGGATTCAGAAACAAAATCTCTTATGTTATCAGGAACATTCTGCACCTTAGATGTTGAAGGAACTGCAACAGGCAATGGTACTTTACTAAAGGAAATATTATCTGCTTTAACAAGTTTGTCATGACAATCAATACAAACAACAGCTGGAGAAATAGCTACCAAAAGTTTACAGCAGATACACTTAGCTTTGGTAGATCCAGCACTAGACAGCGATTTTCCTGTAGTATCTTCTGACTCAGATGCAACGTGAGACATCTTGCAATATATAAGAGAAAAAACAACAACATATAAAGCAAAATTGATCAAATTCCTTAAATGACAGTTTCAGGAATGGGAAAAAATGCCAAAAAACAAGCTTCTAGCAACCAGAAGCAATGAAAAATGAGACTTAAATAATGTGGAGACAAAAAGCGACGCCCATATTTTTTAGCGCCAATAAGACGCCCACATTATTTGGCGCCTAAATGCTTTTTGGCGCCAAAATGACGCCACATCCGGAACGCCGACATTTTTGGCGCAAAATAACGTAAAAAAATGACGCAACTTCCGGCGACACGTATGACGCCGGAAACGGAAAAGAATTTTTGCGCCAAAAAAGTCCGTGCCAAGAATGACGCAATAAAATGAAGCATTTTCAGCCCCCGCGAGCCTAACAGCCCACAGGGAAAAAAGTCAAATTTTTGAAGGTAAGAAAAAATGATTAAATCAAATGCATTATCCCAAATATGAAACTGACTGTCTGAAAAAAAGGAAAGTTGAACATTCTGAGTCAAGGCAAATAAATGTTTGAATACATATATTTAGAACTTTATAAACAAAGTGCCCAACCATAGCTTAGAGTGTCACAGAAAATAAGATTTACTTACCCCAGGACACTCATCTACATGTTTGTAGAAAGCCAAACCAGTACTGAAACGAGAATCAGCAGAGGAAATGGTATATATAAGAGTATATCGTCGATCTGAAAAGGGAGGTAAGAGATGAATCTCTACGACCGATAACAGAGAACCTATGAAATAGACCCCGTAGAAGGAGATCACTGCATTCAAATAGGCAATACTCTCCTCACATCCCTCTGACATTCACTGCACGCTGAGAGGAAAACCGGGCTCCAACTTGCTGCGGAGCGCATATCAACGTAGAATCTAGCACAAACTTACTTCACCACCTCCATAGGAGGCAAAGTTTGTAAAACTGAATTGTGGGTGTGGTGAGGGGTGTATTTATAGGCATTTTGAGGTTTGGGAAACTTTGCCCCTCCTGGTAGGAATGTATATCCCATACGTCACTAGCTCATGGACTCTTGCTAATTACATGAAAGAAATGTAATTGAGTGGCGGCGATGTGGGGGGGCCTCGGTTTAGGGGTACATAGGTAGTTTATGGGTGTTAGTGTACTTTAGAGCACAGTAGTTAAGAGCTTTATAAACCGGCGTTAGCCCAGAAAGCTCTTAACTACTGACTTTTTTCTGCGGCTGGAGTTTTGTCGTTAGATTTCTAACGCTCACTTCAGCCACAACTCTAAATACCGGAGTTAGAAAGATCCTATTGAAAAGATAGGATACGCAATTGACGTAAGGGGATCTGCGGTATGGAAAAGTCGCAGCTGCAAAGTGAGCGTTAGACCCTTTCCTGACTGACTCCAAATACCGGCGGTAGCCTAAAACCAGCGTTAGGAGCCTCTAACGCTGGTTTTGACGGCTACCGCCAAACTCTAAATCTAGGCCTCAGTGAGCCTTATATAAGTGTAAATCTTATATGCTGTAATAAAGTATATCTGGTGCAAAGATTGTAAGATAAAGAAGGTTGGTTGAACATCATAGACACAAACCAAATAAAATTATGACAAACATATTTTATTAATATAGAGAACAAGGGTGAGCAGAGTTTTCTGATGGAAATGAAATCCCTACTGTAGCATCAGTGGCTGTCAGATTCTGTTTCACTGCTGCTTGAGAACCCTTCCTCCATTCGGACCATAGGGTCCTTTTGCCTTTCATCTTCAGATGGTTGGGATGGTCCAATTAATTTATAATATCGACCCCTGAAGAGAAAATGTCAGTTTGTTAGTACATGGTCACTTATGGGTAACTTGCTAAGATAAAAATGCTTAGGTATAGGTTATATTTTGCTCAGGGGCCTACGGTTCTAGTTATGCTGCTAACAATATCAGGAACTACTCGTTTTGTTGAATACTGTTTAAAGCAGTGATGGCTAACATTGGCAACCCAGATGTTTTGAAACTACACTTCACATGATGCTTAAGTACTCTGCAGTTTAGTTGAGCCTCAAAGGAAATGTTCCCAAAACATCAGAGGTGCTAAGGTTTAGCCATCACTGGTTTAGAGCTTCCAGCTTTAGTAAAACCTGTTCTAGCTAATTTCCTCTTCTCACTGTATTAACAAGTGCATTGTAGAGTAGTAATACAAATCTTATATATGTATACTGGATGTTGTTAATGATAAGAAACACTGTAATGCAAATACTCTGATAGCAATTATTGGTATCATTAAGTTGAAGATTTCAAATAATACTTTGAGCTGTTTATTTTCATTGGGTTTTTTTTAGTTCATAAAGAAACTTACTGAAAATGTAATCCGGCCAAACATCCACTTATCAACAAACAAAGTACAACTCCTCCAGCGATCAGTATGATGGTCATCATTCCACTGGCTTTTAAACGCTGGTAAATACGGATCAGTGAAACTACATCTGGATCTGAAATAAAAATGATAGATAAATTAAACGTTAATTATTATTTTGTTCTTCTGTTGTTATTTCTATGAAAAAGCACAGTTATATAAACGGAAGCAACAGTTATATAGATGGAAGATGGCAATTGGCTGCCATAAAATATTACTAAATATAAAGGTGACTTGAACCATAAATGGGAAACTTTACACACAAATGAATAAACAGCATTTAAATATGTAGTATCTGTCTTGTAAAACAGTAAATTAAAAGCTAATTAGATTTAAACTGAAATTTAAACAGCAGTATCAGTAGTGTAGATCCTACTAGTACTTGTTGTATGATAGATACTTCCTGCTAATACCCATTGGATGATAGGCACTTCCTACTAATACCCATTGGATGATAGATACTTCCTGCTAATACCCATCGGATGATAGGCACTTCTAACTAATACCCATTGGATGATAGATACTTCCTGCTAATACCCATCAGATGATAGGCACTTCCTACTAATACCCATTGGATGATAGATACTTCCTGCTAATACCCATTGGATGATAGATACTTCCTGCTAATACCCATTGGATGATAGGCACTTCCTACTAAGGCTTATTGGTCAATAGGAGTGAATGCTTATGGCACCTATCAGTAATTAAGCATTAGAAGGAAGAACTCCTTTGTTACTGCTGTGGTAATTTGATTTTAATTTTAAATAGCTTTAAATCACATTTTTCAGGGGAAAAATTAAATTTAAAAACTGTTATTTCATATAGTTTAATTTATTATGATTTCCTATAAATGTACAGTGTAAATCTATTCCTATGATTCCCTCAGTTTATATTAGAAAATTGTTATATTTGTATTTTTTTATCACAAATAAAAGTAGAAGTAGACTTTCTAGATCTTACCTTCGTTAAAGACTTTGAGACTGATTGCTGGTGAGTTGACATAAGGTGCACCATCAACATTCAGGTACACTTTATACGTGCCCAAATCTTTGGTGCTGGTAGGGTTGATAGCCAGTGAGCAGTTTCCACCAGGGAGAAGTGATACAAATGCCCCAGCTCTTGCATTAGAGGTATCCAGCTGCTCAGATATGTTGTCAAATAATTTTAGAATAGGTCTATAGGTGTCATTCCCCTCAGGAGTAAACACCCACTCAAGAATCAGATGTCTCAGCTTCTGAAACGGGTTGTCCGTGTAGAAGGTACAAGGGATGATTACAGGGGACCCAACATAGACCTCAATCTCAGTCACTGGCAGGATAACAGTTTGTATCTTCAGTGCTAGAAGAAGGAAAAATGCCATTACTCCTTATGTTAAAGCTTATAAATATTTCTCAGAAATATCTTCCCCTTGATAATAAGATTAAGAAATGTATAAGAATAAAATATGGGTTTCTCTTTCTTTCATGCATACAGTGTGTGACATGCGAGTGTGTATCTGTATATGCAATATGTGTGTATCATAATAGCTAATGCATAGTTTCATAAAAATGCCTCAGGGTTTCTACTCTCTAAAACATTTACATTATTCATTTACTCAGACATCAATCCCCTGTTCATTATTTGTCTATTAAAACGATTGTGTGTATGTGTGTGTATGTGTGTGTGTGTATGTGTGTGTATATGTGTGTGTGTGTATATGTGTGTGTATGTGTGTGTATATGTGTGTGTGTGTGTATGTGTGTGTATATGTGTGTGTGTATATGTGTGTATATGTGTGTGTATGTGTGCGTGTGTGTGTGTATGTGTGTGTTTGTAAGTGTGTGTATATGTGTGTGTATATGTGTGTATATGTGTGTGTATGTGTGTGTATATGTGTGTGTATATGTGTGTATATGTGTGTGTATATATGTGTGTATGTGTGTGTATATGTGTGTGTATATGTGTGTGTATATGTGTGTGTATGTGTGTGTGTGTATATGTGTGTGTATATGTGTGTGTATGTGTGTGTATGTGTGTGTTTGTAAGTGTGTGTATATGTGTGTGTGTACGTGTGTGTATATGTGTGTGTATGTGTGTGTATATGTGTGTGTATGTGTGTATATGTGTGTGTATATATGTGTGTATGTGTGTGTATATGTGTGTGTATATGTGTGTGTATATGTGTGTGTATGTGTGTGTGTGTATATGTGTGTGTATGTGTGTGTATATGTGTGTGTATGTGTGTGTATGTGTGCGTGTGTGTGTGTATGTGTGTGTTTGTAAGTGTGTGTATATGTGTGCGTATATGTGTGTGTGTACGTGTGTGTACATGTGTGTATGTGTGTGTATATGTGTGTGTGGGGTGTGTGTATGTACACATACATATATACAGCATTTTTTTAAATTTCTCAATTCTCAATGCTAAACTGTAAATAACAGTTTGAAAAACATACAGCCTTACAAAATCTTTGCTACAGTGATGTGAAATAGATGTAAACACATTTTCATACACAAAAAACAAAGTGCTACATTTACATACATATACTGTATAATGAACCTTAGGTAGAAATACATACAGTTCCCAAATATACAATTAAACTTAAAGTTAAAGCTCAACCTCAAAAGCTCAAAACCCTTAAATAGTTTGGTTTCCTGTGTTTTCTTGGCGAAATTGCACACAAACCCGTATAGGCAGCAAGCTTTCTTATGATATCATGTAAATAAAGATAATTAATAAAAAAAAGCTATGTCTAAAATGTCATAAATTTAAATTTACTACATTGGTTATAAGTGGCTATGCCCTTTTAGTTACCTGATGTGATGTTCATAAACAGGAGACAGAATAGGATAATCTTCATCATGGCGCTAATATTATCCAGCTGAATAATGTTTAAGTTTGACTCACAAACTACAAAGAGACGTCTTCGTTCAAGAGAAGAAGAGTAAAATGACTGTTTATGAAATGTTACTGTATTTATAACAATGCATTACAATGGGATGTCATCATAAAGTGCAGTCAGTGGAATGTCATAGTGTGATGTCATAGTGTGTGTGGAACTTACCTTATGTTTTCAATTCTCATTATCATCTGGATGATGCCCAGTCTGATTTTGCCTGAAAGTCCTGTCTTCTGTGCGTTCTTAAATAAACGTATATATTCCATCATATTCAAGTCTGTCTTGATTATTTTCTCCAACCCATGTTTTCTACACTGCTTGTAGTTATCTCATTTGTAAGTATTGGACAGGCTTCCTCCTACTATTGTCCACCTTTCTGGACATAACTGAGAGTAGGAAGACAGATTGGTATATGGTCATATTTATATATTTACATATAAGAATGGTCTGTTCGGTCCCTTTTTTTATGGGGATTGGTCTCACTCATGAGCAATGTCCAGTTCTAGGAGCCAAGATATAGAAATTTTATTTTTTAATTTTTTTTGTTATTCTTTTTTTTTAATGTTTAGGATGATTATCATCTTCCATCGATGGCACTTGTCATTATGAGCCAAAGAATACACTCCATGCACCATATTATTATGGTTATTATTGCAATTTAAAGAAAAAAGAAAAGAAAGATCTCAAAATGCCCAAAGCAGATACAATTTAAAGCAATAATATCTTCAAAATTTAGAGTTGCCTCCCTCTAAGCCAGCCTTTCTAAATGCCCTAGTCAAAAAGGATGATATTTCTGGAGTTATGCTGAAGTAATCAATGACTCCAGGCTAACCATCAGATACCATCTTGAAGTATGCCCGCAGGCCATAATATTTATATGAGATGACTTTAGAGGCATCTACTGGCATGTTCGTGCTTATGAAGTAATCAGAAAGGTAATGTTGGTAATCACTCTGAAGCCATCACCCAGATTATTTTAACCTTAGCTGATCACTTTACAAGCCTGATGTTGTCTGATTATGTGCAAATTACTTCTAAAGTTGTCACAGTACTGTCTCTTTAAGGAGTGAATCCTGCTTTAGCCTCATTTTCGTTTTTTCTACCTTTATAAGCAATGAAGCCTATAGCTTCATTGCTTGGTATTAGCTGGTTACACCTGTTATACTCAGCCTCTCTCTCACTTGTGACTCATCTGATCAAGAATCAGTTACCTTTCTATTTGCTGCTGCTTGTTGTGAATCCTGTGCCTCTTCGTATTTACTCTCTGCTCAGTTGCTGTTACGGTACATCGTACCTCTGAAGCCTGACAAGACTCCAACAGCTGATGCATCGGAACTTCCTCTGATGTCACGGGCGGCCGCTCCAACTTTCACTTACCTCCACGCTGACGCCGAGTTCGTTCAGCTTGCTGTACCGCTTTCCACAGCTAAATTACTTCACAGAGCTCACTTCCATCAATCGTTGCTTAATCCACTGTATTCCAGCACACTGGGACCTTAACCATAACTGACAATTGGTGAGCTAAAAGATCTTTATTATCTTTCATTTATTTTGCTTGTTTGTTTACGCACATGTTTCTGCCATACTCTCATTGCTTGCTTAATGAGATCAGAGAGACAAAGGCTAACACTAAGCATATGTTATCCTATACTCTGTCTCATAAAATTAAACTCCTTTTTATCATAGCCACTGTTTTTCAGATAAGTAATGGTTGTGAAATAAAGGAACATACACCATTTTCTCATATTAAGTTTTGTTCAAGCATATTATGTGAAAAAGATACTTGTTCATATTGTAATTCCAGAAATAATATTTGGGTTATTACAGAAATACCAAGCCAAAAGGAAAAACCATAGTGATAGATCCTATGGAACTCTCAAATTATGTTGCAACATTAGATCAAAAAGTAGATCAGTTAAATGTTGGTCTAAGGGAGTTGCAGGTTGAAAATCAGACACTTAGAAAAATTATACAAGATAGTTTAAAACCCATACAACCCCAAACAGAAACTATTATTGAACCACCTGTAAGTCCTCCAGAAAAATTTTCTGGAGATCGAAAACTTTTTAGCCAGTTCTTGAATTCGTGTATACTCTATATCACTTTGAAGCCCAAAACTTTTAGCACTGACAAAATTAAGGTATTAACTGTCATATCCTACCTCAGAGGAGAGCCTAGAGCATGGGCGGATAGCTTATTTGAACGGAATGACCCTATACTGAACTCCATTGATGAATTTTTTAAAGCCCTTTCCTCTCTATATGAGGATCCACACAAACAGCTAACAGCTGATAATAAATTAAGGTCTCTCAGACAGCAAAAAAGGGCAGTGGAGGATTACATTTCGGAGTTTAAAATTTGGCAGCAAGATTCCGGTTGGAATCAGATTTCCCTTAGAAATCAATTCAGGATTGGCCTCTCAGAGGCAATTAAAGATGAGTTTGCGAGAATAGATCTGCCAGAAGATCTTGAGCAATTAATGCAGCTCTCAATTAAGATTGACCACAGGCTCAGGGAAAGAAAGTTAGAAAAATCTACTTATGACTCACATACAAAATTGACAGAAAATAGACTAACATCACACACACAACGTACATCTGATGAGCCTATGGACATCGGAGTAATTCGAGGACCCTTGTCTCCAGAAGAAAAATTAAGACGTAGGACAAATCATCTATGTCTCTATTGTGGCTCTAAAGATCATGAGGTTACAGCTTGCCCAACCCTCAAGAAACAAAAAAAGGGTAAGCCTGAACTCTCAAGTTCTGCAATTTTGTCCTTAACCACAGAAATGACTAACTGCTTACTTCCTGTCTCCTTACAGTGGGATCACCGACTCTTCCACTCTAAAGCAGTCATAGATTCTGGAGCTTTTTCCTGCTACATTGACACTAATTATGTAAAATTGAATAAAATTCCCCTTATTGCAAAAAACAAACCTGTAATGGTGCGTCTTATTGATGGTAAAAAGTTAGAAACAGGACCAATAACACATCAAACCATTCCTATCCTGGTAACCACTCACACATCCCACAGGGAATACATTACATTTGATGTGATACAATCTCCTATTTTTCATATAGTGTTAGGGTTACAATGGTTACAAATACATCAACCCACAATTAACTGGTTAACTAGTACATTTGATTTCAGCTCAGAATATTGCAAGACAACATGCAATCCACAGATACCTATTTTAGCACTAACTGAGTCAAATCTCCCTTTGGAGTATGATGATCTAAAACAAGTTTTCAGTAAAACAGAGGCAGAAAATCTGCCCCCCCATCGTCCATATGACTGTCCTATAGACTTAATCCCAGGATCTGACATTCCATACGGACACATATTTCCACTTTCAGAACCAGAACTACAGAATTTAAAAACTTATATTAATGAAAACTTAAGAAAAGGGTTCATAAGACCCTCAACTTCACCTGCTGGAGCAGGCATATTTTTTGTCAGAAATAAAGACCAAACATTACGGCCAATATTAGATTACAGGGAACTAAACAAAAGAACACTTAAAGACAGATACCCATTACCCTTGATCCCTGAACTTATTGAAAGGCTAAAAGGTGCAAACATCTTTACAAAACTTGATCTGAGAGGAGCCTATAACCTCATCCGAATAAGACCAGGAGATGAGTGGCTAACCGCGTTCAGAACTAGGTATGGACTGTATGAATATACAGTCATGCCTTTTGGGCTCTGTAATGCCCCAGCCACATTTCAGAGATTTATTAATGATATTTTCAGGGATTTATTAGACACATCCATGGTAATATATCTAGATGACATTCTCATATATTCATCTAACTATCAGGACCACGTTAAACATGTCCGTGCAGTTTTACACAGATTGAAAGCACACAGTCTTTATGCTAAGTTAGAAAAATGTATATTTCATACACAAAATATTACATTCCTGGGTTATAATATAACACCAAGTGGCATATCAATGGAACCTAACTAAATTCAAGCTGTCCTTGATTGGCCCACTCCAAGGAATAAACGTGACATCCAAAAGTTCCTTGGGTTTTCAAATTTCTACCGCAAATTCATTAAAAACTTTGCTGGTATAACAAAACCCCTAACAAATCTCACTAAAACAGACAGACCTTTCAACTGGACATCTGAGACTGAACAAGTCTTCCAGTTCCTAAAGACAAGTTTTACAACAGCACCAATTCTTAAGTATCCAGATCCCAATCTCCAGTATATACTGGAGGTTGATGCTTCTCACTATGCAATTGGTGCTATCCTTTCTCAGAGAAATTCACCACAAGAACCTATGCATCCAGTAGCTTACTACTCACGCGTTTTAACTACTTCTGAACTAAACTATCATGTCGGTGAGAAGGAGTTACTGGCAATGAAAGCAGCATTAGAGCACTGGAGGCACCTCCTTGAGGGTACAAAAATTCCTATTCAGATCTATACTGATCATAGGAATTTACAATACCTAAAGACCCATAAAACTCTCACCTCAAGACAAGTTAGATGGAGTTTGTTCTTCACTAGGTTTTCTTATATCATTACATATAGACCTGCATCTAAAAATTCTAAAGCAGACATCTTATCAAGATTACCTCAGAAACCCACTAACTTAACGTATCATGGCACTGTAATTCCTGATAACTGTATACAGAGTAATATTGGACTCCTTTTCAAACAAGATGGGAACCTCCAACAGGAACAACTCCTGGATACCACTTTTCCAAAGGAAAAGCTTGAAAAACGTAATGATTTTATTACTCCAATAGACTATACGTACCACCATCTTGCAGAAATTCCCTACTTAAAAGCCTGCATGATAGCAAACTCAGTGGACACCCTGGAATTCATAGAACCCTAGAATTGATTAAAAGATCATACTGGGGGCCAAAGATGCAAGAGGATATAAGAACTTACATACAATGTTGTGAGACTTGCACAACCTCCAAAATAGACAAACAAAAACCGATCGGTTATCTACTCTCTCTACCCGCTCCAGACAAACCCTGGACTCACATAGCCACAGATTTTATTGTCGAATTACCAAACTCAGATGGGAATAAAACGATTATGGTGGTAGTAGACCTATTCACCAAGATGTCTCATTTTATTCCTTTTCATAAATTGCCAACATCTTTAGAAACTGCTAACCTACTTATCCAACATGTTGTAAAGCTACATGGAATACCCCAATCCATAACAACAGACAGGGGAACGCAATTTACATCTTGGTTATGGAAGGAATTATGTAATGTATTACAAATCGAAAGACGCTTAAGTACTGCCTATCATCCCCAGACTAATGGGCAATGTGAGAGAACCAGTCAATGGTTAGAAGAGTATTTAAGGTGCTATGTAACACAACATCAGGATAATTGGACATCTTTACTCCCTCTGGCAGAATTCGCTCACAACTCCTACCACACCTCTATACAAACTACTCCATTTTTTGCAAATTATGGTTTTCACCCCACATTCCATCTCAACACTCAAATAGATAGTGCCTGTCCAGTTGTGACAGATACTACTAACACAATTGCTGAAATATTCTCAATTCTATCGGACAACATAAGGTCTGCTCAGAAGAGACAACAGAATTATTATAACCTACGACGAAGACCATCACCTAACTACTCACCTGGAGACTTAGTATGGTTATCCACTAAACATTTACGTTTAACAACTCCTACTAGGAAATTGAACAAATTCTTCATTGGACCGTTTCATATCATTAAAATTATTAATAGCAATGCAATTACCCTTGATTTACCTTCCCACTATAAAATTCATCCAACTTTTCATGTAAGTTTATTAAAGCCTTATAAAGCTCTGAGAGGGGCTACTCTGCCTTCTGCTCACCAACCACCACTTGTACCAGAAACAGAATTTGAAATTCAAACGATTCTTGACTCAAGGATCGTTTCGGGAAAATTGCAATATTTGATCCGTTGGAAGGGTTATTCCTCGGAGGATGATTCTTGGGAACCTTCTGCAAACCTGTCAGCTCCTCGGTTGGTTTCTATTTTTCATAGACGGCATCCGGATCGTCCGAAACCTTGAACCACGGAGTGGTTCGTTTTGGGGGGGCCCTCTGTCACAGTACTGTCTCTTTAAGGAGTGAATCCTGCTTTAGCCTAATTTTCGTTTTTTCTACCTTTATAAGCAATGAAGCCTATAGCTTCATTGCTTGGTATTAGCTGGTTACACCTGTTATACTCAGCCTCTCTCTCACTTGTGACTCATCTGATCAAGAATCAGTTACCTTTCTATTTGCTGCTGCTTGTTGTGAATCCTGTGCCTCTTCGTATTTACTCTCTGCTCAGTTGCTGTTACGGTACATCGTACCTCTGAAGCCTGACAAGACTCCAACAGCTGATGCATCGGAACTTCCTCTGACGTCACGGGCAGCCGCTCCAACTTTCACTTACCTCCATGCTGACGCCGAGTTCGTTCAGCTTGCTGTACCGCTTTCCACAGCTAAATTACTTCACAGAGCTCACTTCCATCAATCGTTGCTTAATCCACTGTATTCCAGCACACTGGGACCTTAACCATAACTGACAATTGGTGAGCTAAAAGATCTTTATTATCTTTCATTTACTTTGCTTGTTTGTTTACGCACATGTTTCTGCCATACTCTCATTGCTTGCTTAATGAGATCAGAGAGACAAAGGCTAACACTAAGCATATGTTATCCTATACTCTGTCTCACAAAATTAAACTCCTTTTTATCATAGCCACTGTTTTTCAGATAAGTAATGGTTGTGAAATAAAGGAACATACACCATTTTCTCATATTAAGTTTTGTTCAAGCATATTATGTGAAAAAGATACTTGTTCATATTGTAATTCCAGAAATAATATTTGGGTTATTACAAAAGTAGTTTGATGACCATCAAATGGCTCCTGGATGGTCTCTAAAATTATCCTGTTTGTCTTCGGTGGTATCAGGAAGTATGAAGTGTAAAAAAGTTAGACAACTAGAAGGATGTATGAAATGCCCATTGTCAAAATGTCCTCAGTAGCCACATCCCATTGTAAAGGGGCTTTAAGCAGCCAATCAGGATGCTAGTCCCAGGACTTGCAAGGGAGTATACATCTGTCAAAACAATGTAATTTTTAATAACTTTATGACACTGGCTAGCCTTATTGTCTGAGGACTAAAGCTGACTAAAGCACATACTGGCTCTTCCAAAAAGGCAAATGGTGGGTGGCGTTTGGCTATTTGCAGTAAAAGGCATGTTCATTTGTTTTAAAAACATTAAAACTTGGCTAGTATGTTATTCTATAGCAAGACAACATAAATGTCTTTTAATTGCAAGGTGTTACTGTCTCTTTAAGTAGTGTACACATGACATGAGAACTGTAAGGCAGCAGTGTTTGCGCCAATGCATAACTTTGGGGTCAACCACAATCTATTGCTTAAATGAACACTCAATTAAAAAATATTTACACTTTTTGAGTCACCAGTTCCTACTGAGCATGTGCAAACATTTACAGAATATATGTAAAAGCATTTGTGAATGGCTGATTGCTGTCATTTGATACAGGGGGAGTGGAACTAGACATAACTTTGAAATCTACTACTCATTTGAAGTTCAGACTAAAGCACTGATATTCAAAACATTGACAGATGACAGAGGCGTGTCCGGACCAGCATCTAAGATGGCCACTTTTATGAGAGCTCTACACTTAAGGGCTACAATCCGTTAAAAAATCTAACTTATCCCACACCATCCAATGTCGGTTAATACCATATTTTACTAGGTTAATTTTTCTGCATCGAAAGACACCTATATTGTATTTTTGGGAGCCTCTGAGCCGGACGGCTAGTCCTCTCCATGCATTGCCACAGGCTGCTTTCTAACTCCTTTCCAGGCAAATAAGCTCACAGAGATCATACTATCATCTCCAGACACTATATCTACCACAACTATGGAGGACTTTGACAATGCAGTATTGGCCCTCTTAACAGCCCTTGAAACAAAGATGGCGCATCAATTTCATAGCCTCCACACTATGCTACGTTCTGAACAAGAGGATAGACCTACTCCAAACATGGCGGAATCAAAGAAGTTTGCTGAAAGTTATGCACAACTTAAGAATAGTGCCCCTACTCATGACCTGATACAATTGCAAAACTCTCCTGTTGGCTCTCCTTTACCTGACCCGGAGGATGTGGCCGGCCTTAGGGGAGGGGAGGAGAGTAGATTGCTGATTACTGAAAAGCACTCTTCTGACGGTGCCATGGAAAAGCAGGTCCCAGCCCGTAATTACAGCAAAGGTCACTGCCGAGACCCCTCAATATCCTATGGTATCCACTCGGGCTGGCTAGATAGTATTGGTAGCAGATGGATTAGTGAGGAACAGGGCAAGTTTCTGTCTCTCAAATCTACCCGACAGCATGCTCCGCCTAAATCGCACCTGAGACCAGCACAAGTATCAGACACTGAAATTTGGCTTCCATCTACTGCTTGTGCAGTCTATCCAGGGCTCAAGGGGCTTAGGATCTCCCAGTTCACTGTGTCTTGTCGAGAGACAGATCCCTATCAACACAAGCCTCCCATCTGCTCCAGAAGAGGAGTCGGCTAGCAGTACTTTCAGTCAAGTGCATATCTCAGCGGACTGTTTAGATCTGAGACCATACATTGGGACCTACATTTAAGCTTTATATTTAATACTCTGGTTTTTGTTTGTTTGTTTGTTTTTTAAGGACACTTACATTAAAGATCCGATACGAAAGAAGGTAGTATGTGGGACATTGACAGCGTCCTAATAAGTTCCCTCCTTGTTCACACTGTTCCTGTTCTTATATCAAATAGCAGAGTACCTTGCTGGTAGTAAAGGTTAGGTTTAAGCTTTTAGGGGATCAGTTTTACCCTATTGATTTTCATACTGTAACTGTTTCTATATCAGTTGTAAGAGCACCTTACTGGCGTTAGCCGCTACGCTAAAGCTATTAGGGGTTTAGTAGTACCTTACTGAATCTTATACTGCTGCTGTTTGCATATTAGGAGGACCTTGCTGGTGACAAATGGTTCACTAAAGTTATTAGGGATTTAGTCCTACCTGGTTGATTGTCATACTGTTACTGTTCTTATACTAGTTAGAAGAGCACCTTATTGAAAGAAACTACTATGCTAAAGTTATTAGGGGTTTAGTTGCACCTTCTTAATCTCCATGCTGCTGCTGTTCTTTGTTTAGTTAGATAAGTACCTTTCTTTTGTCACATCCTATGCTACAGTTATCAGGAGTGAAGCTGTAGACATGATTTAGCTGTAAACCTAGCCTGAACTTGGCATATTATCTAAGTTTTTCATACATCTTTTTACATATAGGCATAATTCACCCTAATAATATTTTCCACTGCTCATTTAGATTTTAAAGACCCCATATTACAGCTCCAATGACAAGAGTGAATAGTGAATATCCTAGAACACCTGTATTTTATACGGTCTCTAAAGTACATAAAATCCTACAAAATCCACCAGGGCACCCTATCATGTATAATGTAGAATCAGCATTCACTAACATAGCCAAATTCTTAGATAGGGTATTAAAACCTTATGTTAAAAGAATAACCTCTTTCATTAAAGACACTGGTGATTGTAGCCAAAAGCTTTCTACATTGTCATTTGATAATACAAAATGTGTACTGTGATGGATACCCCGGCTACCCTGACTGGGTAACTCCGCAAAATGGGTCCTGCTTCCTCCCTGCTGACTGCAGCTATGTAGCTGGCAAGTGACCATCAGCCTGTAGCCACCCCTGATGCCCAACAGCACCAGTATTCAGGGTCCCACCCTGTGGCAGACTCCGGCTACCCAGACTAGGTAGCTCTGCCAGAGGGTCCTTCCTCTGGCAGGAAAAAGGTTGCTATGTAGCCCAGGAAAATGATTTTAGCAGGTGCCTACCCAAATAACTAGACATACTAGCATTGAGGTGAAACAGGAACAGATTTTATTGGGAAACACAAACTCCTTTTATACACAAAGCTCATCTTGATAAGACACTGGACAATCCCACAATTTTCCTGCCATTCCTGCCCCTCCAGACAGACCGGCGCCTCCATAGCAGCCCCAGTCCCACAGAATCCCAGGACCCAGGGATGGCGGTTTCGGAGTGATCCCGGGGGAGCGGCGGCTCTTCCAGGGTGTCGTGTGGCACCAACTGCATGACCTTATATCCTCCTTGCCCAATGTAATGCCTGCCCCCGGTGAGAAATCCTCCTGGACGGAAAAAGGGTAGAGATCATGCCCAGCTACTGAGGGGAGAGATGGGCTGTCTCTCCTCCTGGGAAGGGGATCTGCCGCTGGGGAGAGAGGCCGGCTTCCTCCGCTCCCTGATAAACTGTGCTGCCAATGGGGAGGGAGACCGGCTGTCTCCGCTCCCTGGAAGGGGTGCTGCTGTTGGGTAAGGAGACCGGCTGTCTCTGCTCCCTGGAAGGGGTGCTGCTGCTGGGGATGGAGACCGACTGTCTCCACTCCCTGGAAGGGGTGGTGCAGCTGGGGAGGGAGACCAGCTGTCTCCTCTCTTTGCAAGGGGTTCTGCCGCTGGGGAGAGAGACCAACTGTCTTCTCTCCCAGAAAGGCATTCTGCCGCTGGGGAGAAAGACCTCCTGTCTCCTCTCCCTGCAAGGGGTTCTGCCGCTGGGGAGAGAGACCTCCTGTCTCCTCTCCCTGCAAGGGCTTCTGCAGCTTGGGAGAGAGACCTCCTGTCTCCTCTCCCTGCAAGGGGTTCTGCAGCTGGGGAGAGAGACCAACCATCTCCTCTCCCAGGAAGGGGTTCTGCCACTGGGGAGAGATATCAATATCCATTTCTTCCTGCAAGGGGTTCTGTGTAAAAGGAGGGAGAACGACTACCTCTCCTCCCAGGGGATGGATCTGCTGCTGGAGAGAGAGAGACCGACTGTCTCCTCTCCCTGCTCCTGGCTCTGCCACTGGGGAGAGAGACCGACTGTCTCCTCTCCCAGGAAGGGGTTCTGTGTAAGGGGAGGGAGGACGACTACCTCCGCTCCCAGGGGATGGCTCTGCCGCTGGGGAGAGAGACCAACTGTCTCCTCTCCCTGCTCCTGGCTCTGCCGTTGGGGAGAGAGACCGACTGTCTCTTCTCCCAGGAAGGGGTTCTGCTTACGGGGAGGGAGGACGACTACCTCTGCTCCCAGGGGATGGCTCTATTGCTGGGGAGAGAAACCAACTGTCTCCTCTCCCTGCTCCTGGTTCTGCAGCTGGGGAGGGAGACCAAATGTCTCCTCTCCCTGGAAGGGGTTATGTGGGTGGGGAGAGAGGTCGGTGACCTCCGCTCCCTGGTTTCCTGGAGCTGTTGCAGGTGCTGGGCAGAAGCCGGTGGCTTTTTGCCCTGTTGTCAGTGCTTCTGCTGGAGTGGCTCCCTGGTCCAAGACCATAAGCTTGGAGCCAGACTGCTGATAGGGATCCAGCAGCCCTGGGTCCCTGTTTCTTTGTTGCCACTCCTCCACGGTCGAGCTCCATTAATCCCAGAGGGCTGCACCCCAGATGTAATATACCTTTAAATCTTGCATACCTTTTGGAGAACTCTCCACCCATTACTGATTCACAGCGATTTATTGCCGCCTCCCTCTTACTAGTATTGCCTGATTATTGAAGAAAGTTTATCTCTCTAAGTATTGATCTGTGTTTTTGGGTTAAACTAACTTTTATTAGTAGGACCTATTTTCAGCTCTAACTTCTTCACATTGTGAATTATACTCACTACCAGAGACTTAAATACCATCAGGATTGCATTTGCAAACTTTCTGTGTCTTTCTGATCATCACTGCTTACCTGCAGACTCATCGCATAACAGCTCATCAAGACAAGGGGCGGACTGAGACCAACCAGGGCCCCCGGGCAAAAGTGTGGCAGGGCCCCCCACCCACCTGCCTCATCTGCCCCTCCCCCACCCTAATGCCCCTCCCACCTATTGTAATCCTCCCACCTCATAGGCCCACACCATAATGCCCCTCCCACCTCCTGTGCTCCTCCCATCTCATATGCCCATCCCCTACCATGTTTTTAATTGCAATATAAAGAGACATTTTGTTACCTTAAATATTTTATGAATTAACAAGTGCTGCATTGTGCTAAAAAAAAATAATATTTTTTTTTAATCATACACAGAATTATAAAGTGCAATTTGAGTCATACAAAGAATTGTAAACAAAGTGCTTTGCGAATCATACACACAATTATAAACAAAGTGCAATGCAAGTCATAAACAAAGTAACAACACTGCTAGTCAAACAGAATTATAACTTATAAAAACAAATAGCACACAACATTTTTAATAGAATATTTTAAATAGAAAAATCAAGTTCAAATGTATAAATAAATATAACTGGTGGCATTTACTTAGTTAAGTGAACTTTTAACTTAAGCTAAAATTGCTGAAATGTAAAGATTAATATGTAAAACTTTTCCAATTATGTTATTTTACGGTTGAACCCCAAAAACAAAAAACACAACATGTCTGAAATTTCAAAGATAAGCAAAGAGCCAAGCTCAGCAGACGTTTTTCCAAAGCGACCTATGAGTTTCTCTTTGTCAGACTTTACTCTCAGTGCAATATCTTTTTTGATTGCTATCAGCATCAGTGTTTCCAAATTTTGCTGAGTGAGTGATAATCTAAGCCTGGACTTTAAATTTTTTAACTTTGAGAAGCATCTTTCACAGGTGCATTGTGTAGTGCTCAGAGTAATCAAATACTTGTATGCCAAGTAAAGATTCTCATAAGTTGATGAATACAGTCTGTACTGAAAGATCAATTTAAATGCAAAAGATGTGCAATTTTTGCAAGTAAGCTTCTTCAGAGATGCCTTACAGGTTGTTGATGACTCAGTGTCAGGGGTGTCCAACTCTTCTTCTAGGTCTGACTCTGAATCACTCACTTCATCACTTGTCATCTAATAGTCCTCTTCTGGGGGTCGATCCGATAAAAATCGTCGCCCGCAAAAGCTGGCGACGCCAATATTTGCGCGGGTTTGGTATCCTATATACGGTGTAACCTAGAAGTTACGCGCGTATATTTCTGCCGTCGCCCGTAGTTTTTTGGGCCATAGGCAGGTATACCAAACCCGCATAGTTTGGTATCCAATATACAGCGTAAGGACTTACGTGGCGAAAATGGAGAAATCTTACTCCATTTTCACCTCGCCACAAAAAGCAGCCGTAAGAAGCCTTACGCTGACTATTGGAGCCCCGTAACTCCCTAAACTGGCTGCTAAAATAAACCTAACACCTAACGCATGCGCAATGTCTATCTCCCTGTCAGCCGCGATCTTCTAAAATAAACCTAACACCTAACGCATGCGCAATGTCTATCTCCCTGTCAACCGCGATCCCCCGCCGCAATCCCTAATAAAGTATTTAACCCCTAAACCGTCGCCATCTACATAAAATAACCCCCTACTGTGAGCCCCTAAAACCGCCACCATCTAACTGATCTATCCCCTAATGTGAACCCCTAAAACCGCCACCATCTAACTGATCTATCCCCTAATGTGAACCCCTTACACCGCCGCCATCTATATTAAAATTATTAACCCCTAATTTAATCTACCTACCCCGCCGCCAGCTATATTATCTATATTAACCCTAAGTATATTATAGTTAATATAGTTATTACATTATATATATTAACTATATTAACCCTAATTATATTAGGGTTAATATAGTTAATATAGTTACTATAGTATTTATATTTACTATATTAACTCTATCTAACCCTAACACCCCTAACTAAATTCTTATTAAATAAATCTAATTCATATTATAAACTAAAATATTCCTATTTAAATCTAAATACTTACCTATAAAATAAACCCTAAGATAGCTACAATATAATTAATAATTACATTATAGCTATGTTAGGGTTTATATTTATTTTACAGGTAAATTGTTAATTATTTTAACTAGGTATAATAGCTATTAAATAGTTATGAACTATTTAATAGCTACCTAGTTAAAATAATTACCCAATTACCTGTAAAATAAATCCTAACCTAAGTTACAAATACACCTACAATATCAATAAATTAAATAAACTACAAATATCTATCTAAAAATACAATTAAATAAACTAGACTAAATTACAAAAAAAAAAACCACTAAATTACAAAAAATAAAAAAAAGATTACAAGATTTTTAAGCTAATTACACCTATTCTAAGCCCCCTAATAAAATAATAAAGCCCCCCAAAATAAAAAAATTCCCTACCCTATTCTAAATTAAAAAAAAGTTCAAAGCTCTTTTACCTTACCAGCCCTTAAAAGGGCCTTTTGTGGGGGCATGCCCCAAAGAAAACTGCTCCTCTAACCCAAACCCCCCTTAAATAAACCTAACACTACCCCCCTGATCTCCTTACCTTGTATTCACCCAGCCGGGCCAAACTCCTCATCCTATTCCAGCAAGCGGCAGTGAAGTCTTCTTCCATCCGGACGATGTCTTGAAGCAAGCGGCAGAGAGTCTTCTTCCATCGGCGATGTCTTAAAGCAAATCGGCATCTTCAATCTTCTTTCTTCGCTCCTCCGCCGCGGAGCATCCTTCCGGCACAACAACTTCCCGACGAATGAGGTTCCTTTAAATGACGTCATCCAAGATGGCGTCCGCCGAATTCCGATTGGCTGATAGGATTCTATCAGCCAATTGGAATTAAGGTAGAAAAATCTGATTGGCTGATTGAATCAGCCAATCAGATTCAAGTTCAATCCGATTGGCTGATTGGAGGAGCGAAGAAAGAAGATGGAAGATGCCGATTTGCTTGAAGACATCGCCGATGGAAGAAGACTCTCTGCCGCTTGCTTCAAGACATCGCCCGGATGGAAGAAGACTTCACTGCCGCTTGCTGGAACACATCGCCTGGATCGGATGAGGAGTTCGGCCCGGCTGGGTGAATACAAGGTAGGGAGATCTTCAGGGGGGTAGTGTTAGGTTTATTTAAGGGGGGTTTGGGTTAGATTAGGGGTATGTGGGTGGTGGGTTGTAATGTTGGGGGGTGGTATTGTGTTTTTTTTTTGCAGGCAAAAGAGCAGTTTTCTTTGGGGCATGCCCCCACAAAAGGCCCTTTTAAGGGCTGGTAAGGTAAAAGAGCTTTGAACTTTTTTTAATTTAGAATAGGGTAGGGAATTTTTTTATTTTGGGGGGCTTTATTATTTTATTAGGGGGCTTAGAATAGGTGTAATTAGCTTAAAAATCTTGTAATCTTTTTTTTATTTTTTGTAATTTAGTGTTTTGTTTTGTTTTGTTTTGTAATTTAGTTTAGTTTATTTAATTGTATTTTTGATAGATATTTGTAGTTTATTTAATTTATTGATAGTGTAGGTGTATTTGTAACTTAGGTTAGGATTTATTTTACAGGTAATTGGGTAATTATTTTAACTAGGTAGCTATTACATAGTTCATAACTATTTAATAGCTATTATACCTAGTTAAAATAATTAGCAATTTACCTGTAAAATAAATATAAACCCTAACATAGCTATAATGTAATTATTAATTATATTGTAGCTATCTTAGGATTTATTTTATAGGTAAGTATTTAGATTTAAATAGGAATATTTTAATTAATAATATTAATATTAGATTTATTTTAATAAGAGTTTAGTTAGGGATGTTAGAGTTAGATAGGGTTATTATACTTTATATATATATAATATAATAACAATATTAACTATATTAACCCTAATATAATTAGGGTTAATATAGTTAATATATATAATATAATAACTATATTAACTATATTAACCCTAATATAATTAGGGTTAATATAGTTAATATAGCTGGCGGCGGTGTAGGGGGATTAGATTAGGGGTTAATACATTTATTATAGGTGGCCGCGGTGTAGGGGGATGTAGATTGTAGGCAAAAGAGCAGTTTACTTTGTGACAAAGCCCCGCCAAAAGCCCTTTTAAGGGCTGGCAAAAGAGCTGAATTCTTTGGGGCATGCCCCACAAAAAGCCCTTTTAAGGGCTGGCAAAAGAGCTTTTACTTTGGGGCAATGCCACGCAAAAAGCCCTTTTCAGGGCTATTTGTAGGGTTAGACTTAGGTTTAGTGGTAGGAATAGTTTAGTATTTCAGGGGTTAAATAATTTAATATAGCTGGCGGCGGTATAGGGGATTAGATTAGGGGTTAATAATTTTACAATAGATAGCGGCGGGGTAGGGGCTCACTTTAGGGGGTAGGTAAGGTAGATGGCAGAGGTAGTTAGGGGCTCACTTTAGGGGAGTTATAGATTTAATATAGCTGGCGGCGGTTTTGGCGGTTAATAATTTTATTAGGTTGAGGCGGGCTTCGGGAGCGGCGGTTTAGGGGTTAATAATTTTATTAGGTTGCGGCGGGGTTTGGGAGCGGCGGTTTAGGGGTTAATACATATTTTATTGTTAGGCTAGTGAGGGGGGATAGCGGATAGAGGGTTAGACGTGTCGGGCTATGTTAGGGAGGCGTATTAGACTTGTCGGGCTATGTTAGGGAGGCGTGTTAGACAGTGCGGGTGATTTAGACTTTAGTCAGGTTTTGTAGGCGCCAGCAGTTTCTAACGTGCCGTAAGTCACTGGCGACGCCAGAAATTTGTACTTGCGCAGATTTCTGGACATCGCTGGTTTATCAGACTTACGGCACGTTAGCATCTGACGGCGCAGTATATGGAATAGCTCGAGTTGCGAGCTGAAACTGCGGGCGACGCGGGTTCCCTCGCTTGCGCCGCAAACTATGATCTATATCGGATCGACCCCCTGATGTTTTTGTAGCTAGATGCAAATGATTTTAATTCTTTGTGAAGAGCAAGGCAGTCTATTTCAGGAACTGCAGCAGAAATCAAGTTCAGTTGTATTTTATCAGGGGTAGCAAGTATTTCCTCAAATCGATTTGGGTCAAAGCATGCAATCTGTTCGTAAAGTTTGCCATGGGTAGCAAACCTGGTCTTCATGCTAATAAAACCATATTAAGGATAACATTATGGCATGACACTTCAAATTTTTTCTTCAAATTAGGAAGTTCTGCACATCTTGTCAATCTAAGTTCTGAAAATGATTTTTGGATTAAAATGTTCTTGCAAGCAAGTTTTTTATTTATCTGATCAACAAATGTGGTTGTTGAATTGAAAACATCTGAAAAGCCTCTTGAAATGTTTTGCAAGCGAGTTGTAGCATCATCAACCATTCGCCATGCTTGCATAAGATCAAGGTTTGGTGATTGCAAATAATCCGAAACAGGTGTAGTAATTGAAAATATTCTAAGAAAAGTAAAAGCGGTAAGGATGGTTTCAAATTTACAGAGATTTTGATTCCACTTCAGTGCTTCATCTCGAACTGAGTATCGAAAATCTGATGAATCACTTACTTCCTGAAGGATACGTATCAGGTCTGAATACAATTCGTTTGATTGGTCTTCATAGCTTCCAAAAAGTTTACAAAGTGCTCTGGCTCGACTTGAACATCTGGTATTACCAATTTTCTCAAGTCTTTTAAGTTTTGCAGTTCCTGTCTTTGTTGTCATTTGGTTATCCCATATTTTCATTATTTTATAGGACTGCCCAAAAAATGTGGATAGGCTACTGAGAAGTACAAACAGACTTATAGTTGGAACACACACAGCGCTTACATCTCCTATGACCAGGTTGAGAACATGAGCATAACACCATGTGTGAATATGACTAGGATGAACCTCCTTCATCCGAGCTTGCAGTCCAGCAGTGACGTGCGGTGATGTCAGAAGCTGGTGAGGCATTGGGTATAATACACTCGAGAAACACATATATGAACCTGACAAAGGCATCTTTAATTTACGATAAAATTGGCAGGTTGCAGGTCCAATTTATTGCTATTAATATATTTGCTTCATACTCTTGTTATCCTTTGTTGAAGGATATGTAGCAATGCACAACTGCGTGCTAACTGAACATATTAAATGAGGCAATGACAAGAGGCATATATGTGCAACCACCAATCATCAGCTGCTCCCAGTAGTGCATTGCTGCTCCTTAGCCTACCTAAAGATGCACACACACTCTCACTCTCATACAGATGCACACACACACTCATACAGATGCACACACACTCTCACTCTCATACAGATGCACACACCCTCATACAGATGCACACACACTCATACAGATGCACACACACTCTCACTCTCATATAGATGCACACACACACTCATACAGATGCACACACACTCATACAGATGCACACATACTCTCACTGTCATACAGATGCACACACTCATACAGATGCACACACACTCTCACTCTCATACAGATGCACACACACTCATACAGATGCACACAGACACTCATACAGACACATAAACACTCTCACTCTCATACAGATGCACACACACTCATACAGATGCGCACACACACTCATACAGATGCACACATATATGATGGTATTTTGGTACAATATATATATCTATATATATATATATATATATATGCATGATTATATATAGGTATTGATATATACAGATATAAAAAGGAATATCTATTTAAAAATATATTATGCTATGTGCAGAACATTCGATTGTGACATATGTACAGTAAATACACAATATAACACTTTATTAAATATTGCATAAATATGCTTTTACATGTTTTCATCTACTTATAGGGACATTAAACGCAAAAAAAATGTCATGATTCAGATAGAGGATACAATTTTAAACAACATTCCAATTTACTTCTATTATATAATTTGCTTCATTTATTAGGTATCATTTGTAAAAGAAATAGCAGTGCACATAGGTAAGCCAATCACATGAGGCATCTGTGCAGCTACCAATCAGCAGCTTCTGAGCCTATCTAGATATGATTTACAGCAAAGGATATCGAGACAATGAAGCAAATTATATAATCGAAGTAAATTAGAAAGTTGTTTAAAATTGAATGCTCTTTCGACATACCCTAGAGGTTCCGGTGGAGGAGGAGCATGCAGGTGAAGCTGTGCTCTGACCTCCAGTCCCACAGCTGCTGGCGGTGATTTTGTGCCTCTCCCAATGCTAGGGAGCTTGCTTTTTGGACAGCAAATTTTATCACTCCTGGAACCCTGGTAGCGGCATTACATCCCGCTGCCTAAACAGACAAACTCTTAGGCATATCTTATCACCTGGATACATTTGGGGATGTCAGCATTCTGCCTATATCTAATCCCCCTAAGAAATTATAACACTATATAATATAACAAGTGCCCTCCTCTTTTTCTCTAAAGAGGCAAAAGAAAGAACTACTCCAAAGAATCATTGACTTTCCCCATTCTACCCCCTCCCTCCTACCTCTGGCGATGGCAGAGAATCCCTGCTTTAGAGCGGCAACTTACGGAGCTGAATTGGGCCCCCCTGCTCTGTGACATCGGCATACTTTGACCCGGCTTCTGACGGTGCTCCCATCCCCTCTCCCATCGGTGCTGCGCGAGAGGGGGTATAGGGGAGAAGGAGTCCGGGGGCGGAGCGGATGAATACAGCCTGATTTCTGCGTCGGCCTGACGGGCCTCCTTTCTAGGTCCCACCTCCTTCTCTCTCACCGATGCTGCATGAGAGAAGGTAGGCCGGCAGCGAAGATACAAACAGCAAGCCAGAGCGGAACGTGGGAATTCTCTGGTGATTCAACGCGGAGTCTTAGATGACCCATTCCTGAAGGTGGCAAGCCGGAGGAGGTGAGTCTGAGACCTGGTCTCAAGAGGGGGTACATGAAGGGACTTTTTCATCTGAGGGCTAACATTGGGACACTTATCTCTAATAATAAGAGCTAAGGGGGAAGGTAAAAGGAAGATAAGAAAAAGGAAGCATAATCCCTATAAAAGATACATCAGGAAGAGATGGTATAAACAGCCTGACCTTCCACAAAGAAAGAAGGGGACAAAGAAAGAAGAAGGGAGATTTTGCTATCTAGCACATAAAATCTAATTCCCTTTCCTGGAATTTTATTAGAATAGAATAGGGAGAGAAAATGCAGAAATAGAAGGGGAATAGAAAGCAGAAAAGAAGAAAGGGAGAAAAAGAAGGGGAAAAGCAACGTTGCCTAATGCTGGTTTAAAAGGAAAAGAGAAAAAAAGAAAGAAAAAAAACTTATGGGACTCTGTACAAAAATTTCTCTCTGGCAGAACTCTTTTTTCTCAGAACCATCTATTCTCCCAATAACAGTATATGACAATAATCAGAATGTGATACAATTGTTACAAAATTTACATCTTGGCTGATATATGAATCTATGATTATTAAGACACAAAGGGTTATTTTAGTTCTGCAGCATTTTCACAGAGAGATTTAGACATATACTGAAATACTCCCTGCCGAAAGATTTATGTGTTCACAGTATAATCTAATGGTTTAATATGTTGTTCCTGGCTCTCTAGAGCAGTGGTAGTAACATACTGGGCTGCCCTATTTAAGGATATATTTGTTGGTAGCAATACAAAACTTATGGTATTTTTTTTTTTTTTTTTTTTTTTCTTCTTCTTATGTTGGTTAGGCCCACCAATTTCTTAATGATAGATGACCCCAAAAGTCTTAAACACCAACTCTTACTAACTGGGAGAGGTACAAAATTAAATCTCTTGGCTTTTACATAGCTGTGTCGTTAATCTAAATTATAGGCCATAGGCATATAAATTGTGCAAACTAGAAGTATCTATCTCTTATCAACAATATTTGAGAAAAACATATAATTGACACAAAACATATATCTGTGACGACATAAGAGATTATGGTTAACAAGTTTTGAATATTCTATTATAGTGTCGTGGCCTGTTCATAGAAAGGATTATAGTATAACAAATTATCCTTGCTTATGAATCTGCAGGCATATAGCATCTAAAGGTATTGATATAATAAATGGTTTAATACATTATTGTGGGTCCCTCAGAGCTAGGCCTATAACACGTCCACACTACAAGAGAAGAAGGGTCGCAGACAGACCAATCCGGTAGCGGTGGAAGACCTCAGAAGCCTCAAATACTTATCTTGATTAAAAGGGAAAACATTAAAATCAATTTTTGGGCTTTTAGAAGGTCACACCATTTCTTTAGATTAAAGAGAGCAATTTTCCACATTTATTGAGAAGAGAGGGGCAGAAGGGAGTGAAACCTGGGATTTCTCCCCCCCCCCCCTTTTTTATCCCTAGTATTGATTGACTGAGCCCGCCTTTACCCTGATACGGAACACATCAAGCTCAATATCAGCATATTATTGAAGCCTAAAGGTTGGCTGAATTTTGAAGCGCCTTAGCCACTGCCAATAACTGCTTTCTTCTTGTCATACGCAAAACCTTGGCTGGTCAAGTGACTCCCATTCACTTTTTTAAGGGCTATCCTTTAAGTAAATATTTTTTTGTTTCTCTCTTTATGAAGAAATTATTCACGGATTCTCCCTGGGCTTAATTTTTTCGCCCCAGGGTCACGTCACTAGCACTTGATTGGGTACGAGTCCCCTATCACTTCCCCCTTTTCTGTCCCCCTTTTTTTTTTTTTTTTCACATTTACTGTTAAGATTGCACAATATAGCACACGGTGTAAGTCTGCACGAAATTGATTTATTCACGAATTGCACAGCACATGGATAAATTCCTTCACTCCCATTCCCGGACTCCTTCATCAGTCATGACAGCTAAACAGAGAGAAAGGAGGACAAAGGTCGCTCCTGAAGTTCCCTCAGAAGTATCTATACCTGCAGCCTCTATCTCGCCTATAAATGAATTAACCAATGTACAGGCCCTAGTGTCTAGTATCTCTGAGGCATTAACTCCTAAGTTTGATGCACTAAGATCTGAGATCAAGCAAGATATCAATTTACTTAGACATGAGATAAAGTTATTCTCTAACAGACTAGAAGAGGCTGAACAGAGGGTATCTGATCTGGAAGATCTTACCTCAGCACAGGGGTCCAATCTTGAAACCAACAATGCAATTATTACTAAACTACAAAATAAAATTGAGGACCTGGAAAACCGCTCTAGGCGCAATAATATTCGCATCATAGGGGTTCCTGAGGGAGGGCAAACCGAAGAATTAAACACATTTATTCCTGAAATACTAGCACAGCTGCTTAAGATTCCTCCCAATTATCCACAGATAGTAGTAGAGAGGATACATAGATTGGGGAGACGTTTAGCAAACAGACAGGAAGATAACAGACCTAGACCGATAATAGCGAAGTTACTTAACTTCCAAGATAAGGTCATGATACTCCAACATTTTCGCAAAAATCAGCCAATTATGTATAAGGAAAATAAAATCCTAATATTCCAAGATTACTCAGTCGAAACATCCACTAAAATAAGAAACCTGGCCCCAATTTGTTCAAAATTTATTCAACAAGGCTATCAGGCCTTAATAATCTACCCTTCTAAATTAAAAATCTATGTGAAAGGTGAGATTCATCTCTTTGACAACCCACAAGAGGCAGAAAAATTATTGCATCAACTAGATATTCAGGAAAAATAAATATTTATGGATAAGGTTTACAATTATAGATCTAAGAGCTTGTTAGTATGGATAGAATTTGTTCTATTCATTTTTTGTCCCCTTTGTGTTTTTTTTTTTTTTTTGTCTTTTTGTTGTTTGTTTTGGTTTGTTCTTCTCTCCCTCTTTTCCCTCTCTCCTCTCCTGCTCCCCGTCCGGATCCCCCCCCCCCATCTCAGGTGAATGACTAGTCCAGTTCCTAATGTTAAATTATTCTCCTGGAATGTGGGGGGTATTTCAACTCCCATTAAAAGAAAAGCGATTTCAACCCATGCAAGGCGGCTTAATTCCGATATTTAACTCAGGTGGAAACCTTGAAGCTTAGACAAGGATGGGTAAAAGAAGTCTATGCCTCACCAGGTACCGGCAGGAAAAGGGGGGTAGCCATATTAGTGGGAAAAAGGTTAAAAGAAGAAATTTTACAGGTCTTGACAGACCCTGAGGGGAGATATATATTTTTAAAGATTAAAATTGATAAGGTTATTTTTTCACTTTGTAATATATATGCACCCAATATTATAGACCTCGAATTCTGGAACCAGTTACAGGCTAAAATTCTTACCTTTAGGGAAGGATATTTAATTCTCGGAGGAGACCTCAATATGGCCCCTCACTGTCCTCTGGATAGATTGAGGGAAAATGGAACAAAAAAAGAACAAAAAAGATAATCTAGAATCCAAATTACTGGCGAAAATTAAACAAAATTTGAATATTAGAGACATATGGAGGATTCAAAATCCTGATGTTCGGGAATTTACATGTTTATCTAAGGCACATAAGACTATGTCAAGAATTGATCTTTTTTTAATCTATGAAAGGTTGTGCACAGCTAAAGTAAGAGCAAATATTTTACCTATTTTCCTCTCTGATCATGGACCAATCTCTCTGAATCTTCAATTAGCAGTCTTTGGGTCGGGCTCCATGCGGTTTCACTTTCCCTCCTTCTTAGCATCAGACATAAAATTTAAAGTACATCTGAGGACAAAATTCAAGGATTTTGTTCAATGTAATAGGGAATACTGGGACCGCCCTCTCATTTTCTGGGAAGCGGCCAAAGCAGTTATAAGAGGCGAAATTATTTCCTATAGTGCTATGATTAGCAAAAATCTAAGATCTAGAGAAAAAGAACTAAATAACGCTGTGATCAACTCATACAATCGCCTACTTCTGACCAAAAACCCGATCAATTGGGCAAGCTTTATTCGGGCCAAAAACGATAAAGACACATTTGCAATATACAAAGAAACCCAGTCAGATCTAAAATTCAAATCCAAACTATATAGATATGGGAACAAATCTGGCAAATTACTTGCAAACCTGGTCAGGAACGATAGAAAGTCATTATTTATTGAAAAACTTCTTATAGATGGAAAACTTCATACAGAAAGTACAGATATACATAAAGAAATGGTTAAATATTATCAAGAGGTATATTCCCCGAGAAAATCTGATCTATCCCAGGCAGAGGATTTTTGGAGCAAAATTAGCTGCCCCAAAATATATCCAGAAGTAATGGAAACCCTTAATACTCCGATAGAGTTGAAGGAAATAGAGAAAACGATTTCTGAACTTGCCACTAATAAGGCCGCTGGGCCGGATGGTTTACCAAGTGAATTTTACAAAATGTTGTTGTTAGAGATTGCGCCCCACCTTAATAAGGTATACAACGCTATGTACATTCAAGGGGAACCAGTACCGAAAATCTTCTCAGCATCTTATTTGGGTTCAAAGGTAATTTTCTTAAATTTATTTTAAATTTGTATACTCTTCCCTCCACTAGTATAATCGTTAATAACATTGTCTCTTCACAAATTGTGCTCAACAGAGGAACCAGGCAGGGGTGTCCCCTTTCTCCCCTCCTTTTTAATTTGTCAATTGAGTCATTGGCTATTAAGATCAGGTCGCAGCTGGAAGGTGTCAGGATAGGTAAACAGGAGATGAAATTAGCCTTATACGCGGATGACATTCTTGTTTATCTATCAAATACTCGAGTTAATATACCCAAGCTCTTACAAATTATTAACCAATTTGGGTTATTTTCTGGGTATAAAACAAATGTAAACAAATCAGAGATCTTCTGGCTCTGAAAGAATAAAGACTCCTTTTTGAACAGCCCCTTTAGAATAGTTAAGGATTCATTTAAGTATTTAGGTATAGTAATACCTACGAATCCTCTTGACTTATACAATGTCAACATCCCTCCAATTCTGACAACATTTAAAGATAAATTGAGGACTTGGGAAAACCTACCCCTTTCTATATCAGGACGGATAGCCCTGTTCAAAATGGTCCTTCTTCCTAAATTGCTGTATATATTACAGAATACTGCATTAATGCTATTTGATAGGGACATTCGAAGCCTAAACAGCTGGCTTAGAAGCTTCATATGGCAAAAGAGAAAACCTAGGATAGCCTTGAATAAACTGACACAAGCCAAGATATTTGCAGGATTCGCATTACCTAACTTACGGCTTTATAATCTTTCCTTTCTAGCACGTATTGCGGCAGATTGGATCTCCGGCAATAATTATGTTCTAAATAATGCACTGGAAGAGAGCATCTGCGATCCATACTTACCTTGCGCACTATTACATTGTGCTCCAAAGGACATGCCACTTAGAATCAAGAAAATCAAAGCGATTTTCAACCCATTAAAGGCATGGTGGAAGATAGGGAAGTTTCTTTCCCTTAATTGCAAGGTTTCCAAATATCTCCCCCTAAGGGGCAATCCATTATTCCAAGCCGGTCTAGACTCAGCTATCTTTAAAAAGTGGTGCTCAGTGGGACTGAAAACGATAACACAACTTATCGATGAAGAGAACAAGTGTCTCAGAACATTTGAAGAAATTAAAAACAGTTTCAACCTCTCTAACAAGGAGTTTTATGCCTTTTTGCAAGCAAGGCATTATGTATCCGGGTTACTGAGGGAGGGGGAGTGGAACTGGGAGCTGGGTGACCTAGAGGACTGGCTCACATTAGTTAAGAAGGGCCGCATGTCCATTTCTTATTGCTACTATCTTTTAGGAGCTCAAGAAGGCAAACACACTTTAGAGAAAATTTCTCAAGACTGGAGATTAATTACGGCACTAGAGCATATTGATTGTAAATTCATCCAAAAATCTATTCACAAAGTGGCTCAGGCCACCCTCTCAGTGACATGGAGAGAAGCGCATCTTAAATTGTTACATAAATTTCATTATACACCAGAAAAAGGGCATAAGCTTCAGAACCCGAATTTTCAAAAGTGTCCGAAATGTTCTCTGGTTGCGGCTGACATCATACATATGATGTTTAAATGCCCCCTGATTAGACAATTCTTGCGTAAACTTGAATTTTGGATTAATACCTCTCTTAAGATTTCTCCCTTTGAGCTGTCAGCAAGTTTAATCATTTTCTGCTGTGACAACCAGGCAGAACAACATCTGAATGAAAAGATAATAAGTGTCTCCATCTTAGCAGCTAGATACCTAATATTTAAAAAATGGAAAACGAAAGAATTACCTTCAGTGGTAGAAATAAAAAATTACCTTAAAAAACAATGCATTTTAGAGCAACGTGATAAGAACATCAACAATGAAATTGACATCAGAAAATTCTTTGGTAAATGGGCACCATTTATTAAATCCCTCCCGATTACAGAAATAGACTATATCATATTTCCCTTTCAAAACACAGAGCTAGTTCTACTGGGGATATGGTGAATGGATTGGACTCAGGGGAGCTGGTGAGGGGGGGGGGGAGGTCTGGAGAAACCCCCCCCCTCTTTTTTTTTGTTTTGTTTTGTTATGTTTTGTTCTGTGTTGTTAGTTCTTTTTTTCATAGTTAGTAATTGTATGGAATTGAGCTAATATAAGTAGTTAAAAAATTACAAATAAAAATATTTCAAAAGGAAAACCTTAAAACTTAAGGATTAATAGAGTTAGTTTCTTTTTTTTCTTTTTTTTTTAGGCTATTAGAGGCCAGAAAAAGCTCAGAAAATATTAGAGGGTTTTATATTCGTTCTTTTTTGTTTTATCTTTTCTTTTGCTTATATGTAGGAATACTTGAATTGTCAATTGTTGGCCTAATTATCTTTACTTACTCTTTTGAAATCAAATGTATTTGTATAAACATGTTGAAATATATAATAAAAATGAATATATAAAAAAAAAAATTGAATGCTCTTTCTAAATCATGAAAGAAAAAAATTGTGTTTCCAGTCCCTTTAACTGCAAAGGGCTCCGATGCACTTATATATGTGTATACATATAGCAAAGACACACTGTTGCAAAACTGTGTATATGAGCCATAAGGAATGTATTCACTTAACCTTTTAGCTGTGTGCAACTCAAAACAGTCTGTTGTATTATAAATGGGTTTATAATCTCACATGTGTTGTTGCCACAACCTGGTTATTTGCAGGAATTAAATAGTTACAAAGTTCTTACTCATAACACTCTTGTTTCCAGGTACACATAGAGTGTTAACTGTATATATGTTCAGCTGGGTGAGTTTTACATATGCACTGTAAAGTATTATGTTTCTCCTTTGTAGGTATATATGTTCAAATAGCCTCCAAATTCTCCAGTATTACAGTATAGTATAATGTATCACAAGTAGACAACATGAGGATATATTGGTGGTATCGAACTAACTTTGTGTGTTTGTAAAGACATCAACCCAGGTTACTCACGGTTATCCGGCCCCACTATGCGGGATGATGGAAAGTTTTCAGGCACTCCTCCTCCTCACCGGATAGCCGTGACGAAGTGCTGTTTAGCAGCAGGAAACGCGTTGGATGTAGCTGATGTGTGTGGAGTGGTAATAAATATACTGTGATGATTCAGCTCGGAATATGATTGCTTATTTTTCGCCATTGTGGTATTGCTGTGTGTATACATATATACTTATGCATTTATATTGTAAATATTTCTGTAACTACATAAATACACATATAAATACATAAATACATATGTACACACACACACACACACACATATATATATATATATATATATATATATATATATATATTTAGACATGTATATGTATGTACCTCTATGCCAGCCTTTTTTGTTTCTCACAACTGAAACCTCATATCATTTAGCCCTTATAACTTTTTTGAGCAATATTTTTTTAAATAAATTTTTATTAGTGTTATTATGAATGTAACTGTGTTTTGTAATGCATTTTAATGTATTTTGTAACTCTTTTTTGTTTAGCACCTTAAACCTGATGCGAGCAAACACCCACGATAAACCCATTTTTGCTTGTGTGTAACTGTTAACGCGCTGCTAGTAATCTGGCCCTCTATCTGCTGTGACATTTGGTCCCTGAGGGACACTCTTTTATTGCTCTTTGGAGAGGACACTGAGTATTCTTCTGGATTGCCCCTGGGTGCTGACGCTTGGTTCTGCTTATCTGTCAATGACCTTGTCCTGTTCCTGACATCCGTTACACATTTCCTGCAAGCCCGGTTCCAGACCTTTAACGAAGTAAATCCCTTATTACCTTATTATTAGGGTGACCATATTGCTGCTTTAAAAAGGGACACATATGAAAAATACACATGTCAGGGTTCACATACAAAACATTTCTTTAAACAGCCCTGAAAACAGCCCTGACATATGTATTTTTCATGTGTCCCTTTTTAAAGCTGCAATATGGTCACCCTACTTATTATGAGTTTATGATTCCCTGATGACTGTCAGTAAAATTTTCAGACACAAAATCTACTATTCAACTGAAATTCAGAGAATATGTTATTGTTTTGACTCCTTATCATGCATTTGTTCATCATGCAGTTCTACTGTATTTAATGCTCCTTTAGGATCTACCATTGCATAAAGCTGAGACTGTGATGCATTTAGTTTCTGTTCCCCTGAACCTCCTACCCAAAACTATTTTATCTCATATTTGCCTCATATGATTCTCACAACCAGAGACCAGGGATTATGAGGGGTAACATGCACACCCATAAGACAACCATGGATATCTGATTTGTAATACAAATAATAATTAAAACATTACAGAGCTTAAGAGAGGTTAGACGTTGTGCCATGGAACTGGACCTTACAATGTGATGCTCCCCTAAGTACAGGCCTAGTTAAAGGGGCAATGTAGGGGGTTAGTTACTATGGAGGTCTGGTTGCTCAGGGGTTAGCTGTGGCATGGGGTCCGGTGTATGGGGGGTTAAGAACTATAGGGTCTAGCTGTTAGGGGATAAATTATGGTGGAGAATCTGTTGATTAGGGGATTAGTTGTGGTTGGGAGTCCTGTGGTTATGGTGTAAAATGCCATGGGTGGGGGTCTAATAGTTAGGGGTTTAGTTGCTGTGGAGGGTCTGGACTTGAGGTTAGGGGTTAGTTGAGGTGGGAGGGCTGTTGTTAGGGGGTTAGTTGTGGTGGTGGGTTCAGGGTTAGAGCATTGAGGATCAGGCTGTTAGGGAGTTAACAGACTAGAGACTCAGACATACTGATGTCTGATTGGCTGAGGGGCGGGCAGGCAGGGCTGAGGGCTCCCGAGGCTAAAAGAGTCAAGCCTCCGGTGGGAGCAGTTATGGGCTGCAATAGAGACTGCTGCATTAGCTATTATTCCCCACTGGGTGGCAGTCTCTAAAGCGGCCCATAACATAACAGAGTATTACATTCATATTGCACAATGGAAGGATAGCTGGCCTCTACCTTCTTGCGCAATATGAATGTAGTAACTTATCACGTTTTTTTTTTTTAAAACAATAAAATTGCAATAACATAGAGGGGTGGGGGGTCACCTTTTCATATAAAAAAAAATGGGGAAAAAAAGCATTTTTTTTTTTTATTATTATTTTTTTATAAAAAAGCCTGTAATTCCCACATTGGCCAGGGGAGGCACTGCCTCACCTGCCTCCTATGAATGCACGTCACTGAAAGAGGGCCTCTCTCTGAGTCTGATGTCAATTAGGATAAAAAAATACACCATTGCCTTGAGATCCTCTGGTAAATCTCTGGCAGCAACTTCGTCTTTAATCGCATCAGAGAGCCCATGAAAGAAGGCGGCAACAAGGGCTTCATTGTTCCAACCTACCTCTGCAGCAAGCGTACGGAACTCAATAGCATACTGAGCAACAGATCTTGTACCTTGCTGAATGGACATGAGTCGTTTAGCAGCAGAGGAGGAGCGAGCCGGAACATCAAATACCTTTCGAAAGGAGGCCACAAATTCAGGGTAATTTGAAATAACAGGTTTATTAGTCTCCCACAAGGGATTAGCCCAGGCAAGAGCTGTGTCAGAGAGTAACGAGATGAGAAATCCCACCTTAGCTCTGTCAGAGGGAAACGCCTGAGGTAACAGCTCAAAGTAAATGCCCACCTGGTTCAAAAACCCTCTGCACTGAATAGGATCGCCTCCATATCGCTGAGGTAGAGGTGCAGAACCGGACATGCTCCTGGTAGGCATAGGTGCAGCAGCGGAAACAGGAGCAGCCATAACTCGCGGGACACTTTAGTCCAAATGTGCAGTGCGAGTCAGCAGGGTTTGCAGGGCTAGTGCAAATTGATCCAAGCGGTGATCCTGTTCATCCATCCTGGAAATGATGGCAGGTAAAGGTGGATTATTAGCACCATCAGGATTCATGGCCTTTGCGTAATATCAGGGTGCCAGGAATCTGACTGAGACGAGAAATGCAAAAATAATCACACCTTTATTAATAGCAAAAAATAATAAAAAGTCCACAAGTCAAATAACAAGCCAGAAGTTAAAACCAGAGCTGGTAGTCAGACGAGCCGAGTCAGGAGCCAAAGCGAATAGTCAGACGCTTGTCAGGAACAAGCCAGGGATCAGGAACCAGGAAGGACGTCAGGCAGCCAGGTAATACACAGGAACTCTCACAAACAAGTCTGAGACAACGCAAAGGCAAAGCATACTGAACAGAGGCCCTTTAAATAATAAGTGATGACATCACAATTCTGAGACTGCATCCTGTCTCACATGGATGATGCACACCAGTCTGACCATAAAAGGAAGTGCAGGAAATGAGCAGCATCCCCCACAATGCACCACAGTCAGGAAGAGAGGTGAGTAAAATGGCTGCCAGCCGCACATGGCAAAAACAACAGGGAAAAACCCTGACAGAGGAGAGTCCACGGCATCATTCTTTACTGTTGGGAAATACTGAACCTGTGTCACGGTTCCCACCGTTCCATGCAGACAGTCATGCGTGGTTACCCCTTTGGGGGCAAGCGAGGGACTTGAACCTGGGTCCTCTTTTATCCTAGGCTTGTTCTCTTACCTCTAAGCCATGGCTGCTTATCTCTATTTGTGTGTGTATGTAAGCCTTTAATTACCTTTCCTTATCCTGCCTGCAGCACTGGGGCTGGACTCTGGATATTGCTTTGCCTGGATCACCTGTGCTCATTTACAACCTGTCAGTAAGGCTTACCTGAGACTTCCTACCAATTAGCAGCTCATTATCTGGCTATATAACCCTGCCTTTTCTTGTGCTCAGTGTCAGTTCTTTGTTTCATGTTTCCTGTTTCTAGTTTAGGTGTCTTTATTCCTGAATCCCCAAGACTGACCCTGGCTTGTGACCCTGGCTCTGCTCATCGTTTACCTGCACCTCTGGCTTCCTTTGAACTCTGCAATACCTTGACTACTCTCTTGGATTTATCCTTGTTTGTACAGCATACACGGTTCCTTGGTTTTTGCACACAGCCCATGTGCATCTATTTACAGCCCACGTGGTTTTCTTACCTGATCCCTTTGGGCTGTGATACCTGTACGGGTGAGCACATATCTCTGCTATGACTCCAAACCAGGTAAGACCTTTACATAAGAACTGACCATTATGGAGCCCGCAGAGATGAACAGGATGCTCACTGCCCTGACCCAGCAAGTATCCAACGTGTCTCAGACTGTTCTGGATTTGCAGTGGGACTTTTGTGCTCTTAAAAGTACGGTACACCCAGAACCAGCATATTGTGAACCTTTTGTACTATTAGCTGAGAGATTTGATGGTAGTCGTTCCTCTTTCTTGTCCTTTAAGGTAGATTGTGAGCTGTTGTTTGCCTTAAAGCCTCTTACGTATGCCACTGACTTCATCATGGTCCGCTCAGCAATCAACCTGCTTTCTGGGCAGATAAAAAAAATGGGCACACCAGATGCTCCTGGCTAAGAGTCCTGTCCTAGACAACTGGGGGACTTTCATAACAGCCATGGACACTCAGTGTACTACCACAGGGCAAACTAAGGTTCCTAGGACTGTTCCACATTCCCACAGATCACGTTTTCCTCATGACTGGATGCTTTTTACCAGTACTCACCTGCAAACCTTGATGCTCCTCATGAATTGTATACTCCTTCCCAGGACATTGAGGAGCCCATGGAGATAGGGGTAATCCGGAATAGGCAGGCTCCCCAAGAAAGAGCCAGAAGGAGGAGCCATGGCCTTTGCTTTTACTGCAGGGAAAGAGGGCTCTTCATCTCCAATTGCCCTATTCACCCACCTCGGTCTCCAGCTCTCCAAACGGGCACTGTTTTTGTTCACCCTATTTGTTCTACATGCAGCCCCCATGCATCTATTCACAGCCCAGATGGTTTTCTTACCTGATCACTTTGGGCTGTGATACCTGTAAGGGTGAGCACATATCTCTGCTACGACTCCAAACCAGGTAAGACCTTTACAACCTGGCCACCAGGAGGAGGCAAAGACACTCCAGCCAAAGGCTTAAATACTCCCCCTACTTCCTTCATATCCCAGTCATTCTATGCTTTTCATCACAGGAGGTTGACAGAGAAGTGTCAGAAGATTCCGAGTAGTTCCTTATGAAGGGTAGATACCCTTTGAAATTGGACTGGAGTATTAAGTAGTCTTGTCAGCCTCTCAGTGTGAGCATTGATGAAAGTTAGAGACTGAAGATGCAGGGAGAGTCTTTCTGCAGACCCATACAGACTCCTATTAACAGCTCCTAAGCAATAATTGTTGACGAGTTTCACTGCCTGCTTCCATCACTCAAGTCCATGTCAGGAGTGATGCTACAAGACTGTCAAACTTGAGAGGCTGTGTTTCTGTTCCACTGCATAGATTCCGGTAAGATCGTTTATTTTTTTACACATATGATAACGCCAGAAGACAGGGTCACAGTGTGGCTCCTTTTATCCGTATGGAATCTAGGGTTAATATCTCATGCGGGGGATTATTGAGCAGTGGGGATTAATCATATAAGTTTATTTGATTATGCGACATGTGGGAGATGGTTTTTGGGCTCAGTGTAACATATCTCAGCCTAATGTCACTATCCCTTTAAGACTTCCTTCTCTGACTGCTGCATTTGGGCAGTACTCACATTCACAGCCTGATTAATCATTCATGCACCTGATTACCTCAGCCTCTTTTTAAGCCTTCTCAGGTCTAATGTGCTTTGCATTAACATTGAAATTGTGATCCTGAACAACAGAGGTCTGTGACTGTTTCCTGTATGAATTTACCAACTATTTCAACCTACAGCATTTTCTATTCCAATGCCTAAAATCATCAAATTGCAAGTATCCAAATAATTCCATTTTCTGTTTCCTGGACACTGCTACTTAACAAACTCAGAACTTTATTATAAATCAAGCATACTTTTGGTTATCATCACTCTCTAATTACAACAGCATCTTACTCAGAACTTTATAACTATTTCTCTGCTACAAGTTGTCATTGCTGAAATATTCTGCTGCAAATATGTTAACATATTCTGAACTCTGCATCTATTTGTTCAATTAAAAGCTTTCATGTGATTCTCCAATATATGTTCAAACAGTAATTGATGCCTTAAACTTAACTTTCACCTGTGCTGCTCTGCTAATTACTGACATACAGCTCTTTATAATATTATATACTGTGAACCTGCAACAAACCAAGTTTGCATCTAAATGCACAAACAGTAATTAATGCCTAAACTTGCAGCTTGTCTAAGTACCTGTGCAGCTGTGCTTAAACGCTGACATACACCTTTATATAATATTATGTTCTGTGAACCTGCAACAAACCTAACGGCTAGATTTGGAGTTTTGTCGGTAACGACCCGAAAAACTAACGCCGGCTTTTTTCTGGCCGCACCATAAAAATAACTCTGGTATTGAGAGTCCACATAAAGGCTGCGTTAGGCTCCAAAAAAGGAGCGTAGAGCATTTTTAACGCAGCTTCAACTCTCGATACCAGAGTTGCTTACGTACGCGGCCAGCCTCAAAAACGTGCTCGTGCACGATTCCCCCATAGGAAACAATGGGGCTGTTTGAGCTGAAAAAAAAAACAAACACCTGCAAAAAAGCCGCGTTCAGCTCCTAACGCAGCCCCATTGTTTGCTATGCGGTAACCCTTCCTACGTCTGCACTTAACACTCTAACATGTACCCCGAGTCTAAACACCCCTAACATTACACTTATTAACCCCTAATCTGCCGCCCCCGCTATCGCTGACCCCTGCATATTATTATTAACCCCTAATCTGCCGCTCCGTAAACCGCCGCTACTTACATTATCCTTATGTACCCCTAATCTGCTGCCCTAACATCGCCGACCCCTATATTATATTTATTAACCCCTAATCTGCCCCCCACAACGTCGCCTCCACCTGCCTACACTTATTAACCCCTAATCTGCCGACCGGACCTGAGCGCTACTATAATAAAGTTATTAACCCCTAATCCGCCTCACTAACCCTATCATAAATAGTATTAACCCCTAATCTGCCCTCCCTAACATCGCCGACACCTAACTTCAAACATTAACCCCTAATCTGCCGACTGGAGCTCACCGCTATTCTAATAAATGTATTAACCCCTAAAGCTAAGTCTAACCCTAACACTAACACCCCCCTAAGTTAAATATAATTTAAATCTAACGAAATTAATTAACTCTTATTAAATAAATTATTCCTATTTAAAGCTAAATACTTACCTGTAAAATAAACCCTAATATAGCTACAACATAAATTATAATTATATTATAGCTATTTTAGGATTTATATTTATTTTACAGGTAACTTTGTATTTATTTTAACCAGGTACAATAGCTATTAAATAGTTAAGAACTATTTAATAGCTAAAATAGTTAAAATAATTACAAATTTACCTGTAAAAGAAATCCTAACCTAAGTTACAATTAAACCTAACACTAGACTATCAATAAATTAATTAAATAAACTACCTACAATTACCTACAATTAACCTAACACTACACTATCAATAAATTAATTAAATACAATTGCTACAAATAAATACAATTAAATAAACTAGCTAAAGTACAAAAAATAAAAAAGAACTAAGTTACAAAAAATAAAAAAATATTTACAAACATAAGAAAAATATTACAATTTTAAACTAATTACACCTACTCTAAGCCCCCTAATAAAATAACAAAGACCCCCAAAATAAAAAAATGCCCTACCCTATTCTAAATTACTAACGTTCAAAGCTCTTTTACCTTACCAGCCCTGAACAGGGCCCTTTGCGGGGCATGCCCCAAGAAATACAGCTCTTTTGCCTGTAAAAAAAAACATACAATACCCAAGCCCCCCAACATTACAACCCACCACCCACATACCCCTAATCTAACCCAAACCCCCCTTAAATAAACCTAACACTAAGCCCCTGAAGATCATCCTACCTTGTCTTCACCTCACCGGGTATCACACCGATCCGTCCAGAAGAGCTCCTCCGATGTCCTGATCCAAGCCCAAGCGGGGGGCTGAAGAGGTCCATGATCCGGCTGAAGTCTTCATCCAAGCGGGGCAGAAGAGGTCTTCCATCCGATCGAAGTCTTCATCCAAGCGGCATCCATCCGGAGCGAAGCGGCAGCATCCTGAAGACCTCCACCGCGGAACATCCATCCTGGCCGACGACTGAACGACGAATGACGGTTCCTTTAAATGACGTCATCCAAGATGGCGTCCCTCGAATTCCGATTGGCTGATAGGATTCTATCAGCCAATCGGAATTAAGATAGGAATATTCTGATTGGCTGATGGAATAATCGGAACAGCCAATAGAATGCGAGCTCAATCTGATTGGCTGATCGGATCAGCCAATCGGATTGAACTTGATTCTGATTGGCTTATTCCATCAGTCAATCAGAATATTCCTACCTTAATTCCGATTGGCTGATAGAATCCTATCAGCCAATCGGAATTCGAGGGACGCCATCTTGGATGACGTCATTTAAAGGAACCGTCATTCGTCGTTCAGTCGTCGGCCAGGATGGATGTTCCGCGGTGGAGGTCTTCAGGATGCTGCCGCTTCGCTCCGGATGGATGCCGCTTGGATGAAGACTTCGATCGGATGGAAGACCTCTTCTGCCCCGCTTGGATGAAGACTTCAGCCGGATCATGGACCTCTTCAGCCCCCCCGCTTGGGCTTGGATCAGGACATTGGAGGAGCTCTTCTGGACGGATCGGTGTGATACCCGGTGAGGTGAAGACAAGGTAGGATGATCTTCAGGGGCTTAGTGTTAGGTTTATTTAAGGAGGGTTTGGGTTAGATTAGGGGTATGTGGGTGGTGGGTTGTAATGTTGGGGGGCTTGGGTATTGTATGTTTTTTTTTTACAGGCAAAAGAGCTGTATTTCTTGGGGCATGCCCCGCAAAGGGCCCTGTTCAGGGCTGGTAAGGTAAAAGAGCTTTGAACTTTAGTAATTTAGAATAGGGTAGGGCATTTTTTTATTTTGGGGGTCTTTGTTATTTTATTAGGGGGCTTAGAGTAGGTGTAATTAGTTTAAAATTGTTGTAATATTTTTCTTATGTTTGTAAATATTTTTTTATTTTTTGTAACTTAGTTCTTTTTTATTTTTTGTACTTTAGCTAGTTTATTTAATTGTATTTATTTGTAGCAATTGTATTTAATTAATTTATTGATAGTGTAGTGTTAGGTTAATTGTAGATAATTGTAGGTAGTTTATTTAATTAATTTATTGATAGTCTAGTGTTAGGTTTAATTGTAACTTAGGTTAGGATTTCTTTTACAGGTAAATTTGTAATTATTTTAACTATTTTAGCTATTAAATAGTTCTTAACTATTTAATAGCTATTGTACCTGGTTAAAATAAATACAAAGTTACCTGTAAAATAAATATAAATCCTAAAATAGCTATAATATAATTATAATTTATATTGTAGCTATATAAGGATTTATTTTACAGGTAAGTATTTAGCTTTAAATAGGAATAATTTATTTAATAAGAGTTAATTAATTTCGTTAGATTTAAATTATGTTTAATTTAGGGGGGCGTTAGTGTTAGGGTTAGACTTAGCTTTAGGGGTTAATACATTTATTAGAATAGCGGTGAGCTCCGGTCGGCAGATTAGGGGTTAATAATTGAAGTTAGGTGTCAGCGATGTTAGGGAGGGCAGATTAGGGGGTTAATACTATTTATTATAGGGTTAGTGAGGCGGATTAGGGGTTAATAACTTTATTATAGTAGCGCTCAGGTCCGGTCGGCAGATTAGGGGTTAATAAGTGTAGCAGGTGGAGGCGACGTTGTGGGGGGCAGATTAGGGGTTAATAAATATAATATAGGGGTCGGCGGTGTTAGGGGCAGCAGATTAGGGGTACATAAGGATAACGTAGGTGGCGGCGCTTTGCGGTCGGCAGATTAGGGGTTAATAAGTGTAGGTAGGTGGAGGCGACGTTGTGGGGGGCAGGTTAGGGGTTAATAAATATAATACAGGGGTCGGCGGTGTTAGGGGCAGCAGATTAGGGGTACATACGTATAACGTAGGTGGCGGTCGGCAGATTAGGGGTTAAAAAAATGATTCGAGTGTCGGCGATGTGGGGGGACCTCGGTTTAGGGGTACATAGGTAGTTTATGGGTGTTAGTATACTTTAGAGTACAGTAGTTAAGAGCTTTATAAACCGGCGTTAGCCCAGAAAGCTCTTAACTACTGACTTTTTTCCTGGGGCTGGAGTTTTGTCGTTAGATGTCTAACGCTCACTTCAGAAACGACTCTAAATACCAGAGTTAGAAAGATCCCATTGAAAAGATAGGATACGCAATTTACGTAAGGGGATCTGTGGTATGGAAAAGTCGCGGCTGAAAAGTGAGCGTTAGACCCTATTTTGAGTGACTCCAAATACCGGTGGTAGCCTAAAACCAGCGTTAGGAGCCTCTAACGCTGGTTTTCACGGCTAACGCCAAACTCCAAATCTAGGCCTTAGTTTGCATCTAAGTGTCAATCTTTTACTAGATTACTCTGAAGCCTGAACATTCCACATTGCTATATTTTTTCTCTCATTGAATCCTGCAGTTACTTCTATTAACTAACTATAAGTCACAGTGAAGTCAGAATATATTGTATACAAATGTTGCACCCTCCATTTATTCTACAATAACTTCTAGCAACTATGAATCATAGAATATCATCTATCCACGTCCAGGATACTCTTCCCCGGGTCAGGGGTCGGTGTCTTCAAATCCCTACCACTGCCCCGAGGGTCTGTGTCCTGAGCGCATGTACACTGGATCATGACAGAATGTTAATGCCCAAAAAAGGGATCCGCAGTGGTAGTGGATGCACCGACCCTCAAAGGAAAATAAAAAATTACAACATAACTCAGACCCAAGCAATCCCTAAAGGAAAAACAGAAGATTTTCAAACTTTAAAAAATTTAAAGACACAGTACTCCCATTCTAGACAATCCTCTACTCATGTTCGTGGTTACCATTTTGGTGAAACTGATCCTGAATCTGACTATGAAAATGAAGAGGATTTAACCATAGCTTCAGCAGAAAAAATTCAGGCTTTCAAAGATTTAAAAAGACAGAACCACTATTCTAGAATTTCATCTGTTCCTCATGTTCGTGATTTCCATTTTGGTGAAACTGATTCTGAGTCTGACTATGTAACTGAAGAGGATGCATTCATAGATTCAGCAGAAGAAATTCAGACCTTTAAAGATTTAAAGAGACATGACTACTGTTCCAGAAAACCATCTACTCCTCCTGTTTGTAATTCCTATCCTGGTGATACTGATTCTGAGTCTGAATATGTCAACATGGAGGATGACTTCACAGATCCAGCTGAACTGGCATTAGACTGGTATGAGCGCAACTTTAATTCGCCACAAACTCAGACAAAACCTCAACCTATTGGCTATAATGACATCCTTGGTTGTTATATTTATAATATGGAAGATACAGACAGCTCCCATCATGAAACCTCTCATGGAAATACTGATCTTCCTATTTCTGATATTACCATGGATTCGTTGGATTGGACAGATTCAGAGCTGCAAGAAAAGACATCTGGTTTACAGACTGCTGTTTGGAGAAAAGGTCCCCTCAACTACCATGCTGATTTATCACATCAGAATTATGCATCCAGTGATGAAGAAGATTTCTGTTCTCAACCTTACTACAAGCCACAATGGCAGCAACCTAAGAAGCCTCATACTGGCAAAAAATCTAAGCTCTCTAAGAAAAAGAAGAAGAAGAAAATCCTTCTGCCCACAGAAAATCAGAAGTGCAAAGAGGAAACTCCGCCTGATTCCCCTGTTTTAGTTTCTGTTGTACCAGACCCTCTCTTGCCTCCTGACACTGTCAACACCAAGCTGGATGATGTCTATAGTCACTATCAGTCTGTTCTTAAAGCATCTAATGGTATCTCTTCTCAGACTCTACAACAACTACAAAAACTGTTTCCAACTATTGATTTCTTGCATTCCTCTCATGCTGCCTCAATACCTGTAAACCCTGTGCTAGAAGCAAAAGATAATTCTGTTCCAGATATACAACCTTTCAGTTTACCAAAGATAATCCCTGGAGAATTTAGCTCTGATATTCAAACTCAAATAAGCATGCCTGCTGAACTCCAGATAACTTCTCAGTCAGAATCTTGTGTCACAATTCCTCCGCATCTACCTGAGTGTGGCATATTTCAGTACACTTCACCTTCTCAAAATTCTTCTGTTACTGCATCTAAGAAATTGTTTCCCTTGGGAGATACTTTGCATCAACCTACATTTTCTACTACATCAGTTTCCTGTACAGGAATTCCTGATACTGAATCCTGTGAGGACAACTTTGAACCAAGTTCGCAAGTGGACATTCTTGAACCTGAAACTTGTACAAAAGTTCTTCAAGAAGATTCCCCAGTGCCCATTCCTGTTCCTGTTTTCCATGATTATACTACTAAACCTGACATCAAGGTGGACTCTCCTGTTTTTAACCCTGGTATGGGTATTCCTTTGTTTAACCCAGAAATTGGTGTAATAATACTTGACCCTGAAGATAGCCATGCCCTCTACTCAGAAGAGAGTATGGTTCCTGGCTCTAAAGTGGGTTCTTTTTCTTTCTCTATAGTTGAACCTTGCCCTGGTGAGGGCATTCCTACACTTGATCCTATTGAGGATATTCCTGAACCTTGCCCAGATGTGGGTACTTCCGAACCTTGCCCTGGCATGGGCATTCCTTCACCTGATCCTACTGAGGATATGACTGAACCTTGCCCAGATGTGGGTATTCCTGAACCTTGCCCTGGTGTGGACATTCATATACCTGTTCTTAGTGAGAACACTTTTGATTCTGAATCCAGTAAGGAGACCTTTCATATTGAATTAGAAGATGGCAAGAACTGGACAAATCTTGCACTCTACACTCCTATCTCCTATTTTGAAGAAAGCCCTGCTATTGCGTTAGAAGTGGCTATAGCTTTTTCTTTTGGAGTATATCTAATCCTCAGCCAAGAGGTTAATTCTGAGGATACTCAAATCTCTGACCCAAAGGTGCTTAATCTGGTTATCAATCCAGAATGCTGCATCTCTATTTCTGAAGGTGAGGAAAGCCTATTCATTTCTCTAGGACTGGCTGCCTTTTCATTGGCTATGTACATGGTCATCTATCATGAAGAACATCCGCCTATCTACCCTCAGGATGATTCTGTGGTAGGAAGCTCATTGTATGTTACGTTCATGCATTCTCATGATGACTACAAAAAAGTTAACTTCAAGTTTTGCTCTCATCATTGTCAAGATCTTTTGATACCTGAATTACATGGCCTTTACTTCGTCATTCAACTTTTTCAAGAGATTTCCAACCCTCCTTTCTTGATTTCTGATTGGACTCACTACCTCCATACACCTACTACCGGTACTCCATATCATTTTTGTTCTCTCTCCTTTTGGATTGTGTTGGGCGCCCGGAGGTCGCCTTTGAGGAGGGCGATCTGTAACATATCTCAGCCTAATGTCACTATCCCTTTAAGACTTCCTTCTCTGACTGCTGCATTTGGGCAGTACTCACATTCAAAGCCTGATTAATCATTCATGCACCTGATTACCTCAGCCTCTTTTTAAGCCTTCTCAGGTCTAATGTGCTTTGCATTAACATTGAAATTGTGATCCTGAACAACAGAGGTCTGTGACTGTTTCCTGTATGAATTTACCAACTATTTCAACCTACAGCATTTTCTATTCCAATGCCTAAAATCATCAAATTGCAAGTATCCAAATAATTCCATTTTCTGTTTCCTGGACACTGCTACTTAACAAACTCAGAACTTTATTATAAATCAAGCATACTTTTGGTTATCATCACTCTCTAATTACAACAGCATCTTACTCAGAACTTTATAACTATTTCTCTGCTACAAGTTGTCATTGCTGAAATATCCTGCTGCAAATATGTTAACATATTCTGAACTCTGCATCTATGTGTTCAATTAAAAGCTTTCATGTGATTCTCCAATATATGTTCAAACAGTAATTGATGCCTTAAACTTAACTTTCACCTGTGCTGCTCTGCTAATTACTGACATACATCTCTTTATAATATTATATACTGTGAACCTGCAACAAACCAAGTTTGCATCTAAATGCACAAACAGTAATTAATGCCTAAACTTGCAGCTTGTCTAAGTACCTGTGCAGCTGTGCTTAAACTCTGACATACACCTTTATATAATATTATGTACTGTGAACCTGCAACAAACCTTAGTTTGCATCTAAGTGTCAATCTTTTACTAGATTACTCTGAAGCCTGAACATTCCACATTGCTATATATTTTCTCTCATTGAATCCTGCAGTTACTTCTATTAACTAACTATAAGTCACAGTGAAGTCAGAATATATTGTATACAAATGTTGCACCCTCCATTTATTCTACAATAACTTCTAGCAACTATGAATCACAGAATATCATCTATCCACGTCCAGGATACTCTTCCCCGGGTCAGGGGTCGGTGTCTTCAAATCCCTACCACTGCCCCGAAGGTCTGTGTCCTGAGTGCATGTACACCGGATCATGACACTCAGGCAGATGTTGGAACGTACAGGTTTTTACTTTCGTTTTGTGAGCTGCGCAGCCTGAAATGCTTGGCAAGCTTTTTTGCTATTATAGAAGGGGCGGTCCTGCATTTTACACCCTGTAACCGGGTGTGGTCACACTTATTTCCTCTTTCCTGACCATTGGGGGTATAAAGGTGCAGTTTTTTTCTTATTAATCAATAGTCTGCTTTGTAAGCGCAAGCTATGGAGGATTCTGATGCGTTAGAGGGTACTCCCTTTTTACCTAAGTCTAATACCTATCTATATTGTGAGGAGGCCACGATATACCTGCCCACTCAACTATGTTCTACATGACTTGATAAAGTAATCATGTCAAAGAAGTTTAATATGTTTGATACCACTCAGCCATCCACCTCTGAGAAGTCTCCGTCCCGTGAGGTGCGCACCCTACAGTCATCTCCTAATACACATGCAGCTTCCCATAGCACTCCTAATCCTCCATCTGGAGGGGGCCTTTTACCACCAGACTTTACTGTGCAGTTACAAACAGTGGTGTCTGAAGCCTTTAGTGCTAAAGCCTGCCGCTTCCACCTTAAAAACATCTCTAAAATTAGACACTTCCTTACACAAGACACAACTAAGATTTTAATCCACTCTCTCATTCTTTCCCACCTTGATTACTGCAACTCTGTCCTCTCTGGTCTCCCCACCTGCCACCTAGCTCCTTTACAATCCATAATGAATGCCTCTGCCAGACTTATCTTCCTTACACGTCGCTTTTCATCTGCTGCAACTCTCTGCCAATCCCTTAACTGGCTTCCTCTTGCCTCTAGGATCAAACACAAAATTCTCATTCTGACATACAAAGCCCTCAACTGCACTGCTCCCCCCTATATCTCAGACCTTGTCTCCAGATACTCTCCCTCCCGTCCCCTTCATCCGCTCATGACCTCCTACTCTCCTCCTCTCTTGTCACCTCATCACACTCCCGTTTACAGGACTTCTCCAGACTGGCTCCCATCTTATGGAACTCTCTGCCTCGCTCCACAAGACTCTCTTCTAGTTTTACAAGCTTCAAGTGCTCCCTAAAGACTCTACTGTTCAGGGATGCATACAACCTACACTAACCTTTCCTAATACCAGTTCCTCTCCTCCATTGCTATCCCCCGAACCCCCTTAGCATGTAAGCCTAAGAGTCCAGCTGTTTGTAGATCACCTTCTTAAGAGCTGACTACAACAGTGCAACTCTTGGCAGGGCCCTCTACCCATTTGATCCTTATAATTGTTTTATTGTACTCGCAATTTGTTTATAGCGCTGCGGAATCTGTTGGCGCTCTACAAATAACCGATAATAATAATAATAATAATAATAGTGCTTTAATGAAATTAATTTGTATACAGTGCCAACATTACACGATACAAGCTCCTAAAATGAGATTCCTAAAAACTCAAAGATAATAGATATGAATAGAAGGAGGGAGTGCCTAAAAAAAGGCTAAAGTATCTACATATGCTAAAATATCAAAGTTAAAAATTAATTTATTACAAACTTAACATACGGTAGGGTACCCTATACACAATTCAGAATGACAGATAAAAACTATTAAAAACAATTAAAACCAATTATGATCATTTGTTTAGGGGTAGGTCAATTCCTCAAGACAAGTTTCATCAAATTTGTGAGTAAATAATATAGCTGTGTATAAAAATAAGTGTCCAAAAAAAATAAAAATAAAAATAAAAAAAAAAAATATATATATATATATATATATATATATATATATATATATATATATATATATAAAGAGAGAGAGAGAGTTGAGTTTCAGAGTTCAGCGCACATAGAATGGAGAAAAACAAAATCAAAACCAAATTATGGTGCAGTATGTCAGTACTAGGCAATCAAAAACTAAACGTGAGATTTAAATGTGCTCACCTTGTTTAACCTCAAACATGTGAGGTATGTTGGAAGCATGGAGGGGATGTAATCCCTATCTGTGGTAAAGATGTTTCCAGCTGGTATGCAGAAACTTTTAGCAGGTGGAAATCTTGATATCCCTGGAGTAGAAATATGTTGGTCTTTCAGACAAACTTCTCCTCTCTGGAGTTAGGTAGAGACACTTTAATCCTTTTTGCTGGATTTCTTTCCTTGTTGCTGTTTATTTCTTTTCCCCTTCTTTATACTTGAAAGGCTTCTTCTCTCTGGAGTATGGTATAAACTTTATGTATGCAAACCAATTAGTGCTCAGTTTACATACTATGAGATCAATTGTGGATATTAATTACAGCACTCATGAGATGTGTATAAATGATGCTTGCAAGGACACAAAGTGAAATTTAAAATAAAAACACTTTTATTTTCCAATGTCCAATAAAAAATGATAAACAGAAATCCTCTTTGATAATAGTCCAGATCAGGGACAGAAATAGGTGAGCAGATGAAATATAGTATATTTCTTTAAATCCGGTAGTGATTTTTTTTATCAGGGCTGGTGCAAAAACAGCTTGCTGATAAAAATTAGTGATATTGTGGTATAGGATGCTGTAAGTAAAGCTGGAGGTAAATTTCTTGTGGTGGTTTTGAGCTTTGAAAATCTCCCAGAGTTCAGGTGGATAAGTTGGTGTTTATGATGGAAAACCGTAATAAATAGTTACATGAACTGCTGTAAATACAGCTAGATGATGATTCCTTGTGGTTTTTTGAGCTCTAGATAGCTCACAATATCCGGATGGATGTGGATTCTTAAGTCTGTCAGTGACAGGGTCCGTTGCTGAAGTGTTTGAAGCTTGGTCTCCCTGGACAGGAAGTGACGTCAGAAGTGGGCGTGCCCTTACACGTTTCGTGAATTACATTCACTTCATCATCCCCTCCATGCTTCCAACATACCTCACATGTTTGAGGTTAAACAAGGTGAGCACATTTAAATCTCACGTTTAGTTTTTGATTGCCTAGTACTGACATACTGCATTATAATTTGGTTTTGTTTTTGTTTTTCTCCATTCTATGTGCGCTGAACTCTGAAACTCAACTCCATACCTTTTTCCTTCACATTCCATTTGATGATAGTGGAATATTCAGAAACTAGCTGCCATTGAAATCTATCAGGAGGAACTAATTAGAGCAAAATAAACATTTGCAACATATACAGCGCAGATCAAGAAACACCCAAGCAACACTATATATATATATATATATATATATATATATATATATATATATATATAAAGTGTCCAAAGTGGATATAAGTGTCCTTGATGAGTGTCCTCTGTGAATATCCAATGTGTCCAAATGGAGACTCTTAGTGTGGTGAATCCTTATTAGGTTGTATCCAGTATTCCCAAAAAAATTAATAAAAAAAAAAAAAAATGAAGTTAAAAAAATGAAAAAATATAGAACCAAAAAGTGAAGCTCCAAAAATCCAATATAATATCCAATATAATTTATACCTGTGAAAACAAAAATTACATAGTGCAATACTGATAAAATAAAATTGAGACTATTAGGAATAGGCTTACCCTATTTTCAGACTCGAGCAGTGACTGTCTATATCGACGTGTTTCAGCCCCAAACTGGGCCTTTTTCAAGATGTCAACTGCTAGTAGTGTTAAGACTCAAATAGCCTGCATTGGCCAATCATAATCTATACTTTTTCCTGCCTCAAAAATGCCCTTGTGTATATCATTGATTTCAGTTATTGCCCTTAATCAAAATGGTGACTCTTATTGTCATTATTAGGTCACTTCCGGGCTCGAAAATGCCCTTATGTAATATCATTGAAAGAAGGGATAGAAACTGTGCAATATTTTCTTAATAAAGATAACACAATGGCTGAGGAACAAATAGATTTTATCATAGAAGGCATTTTATATATTTTAACTCACAATTATTTTAACTTTGATAATACATTTTATAAACAATTATGCGATACGGCGATGGGGACCAGATTTGCGCCTAGCTACGCAAATTTATATATGGGTACGTGGGAGACCATATTTTAGGATTCTTGCCCAGCTAGCACGGATCTGGGCACTGAGGAAGATCTCAAATTTATGATTGAGGTTATGAATAGAAATGAGCACAACCTTGAGTGTACATATGAATTTAGCCATACCCATATAACGTTTTTAGATCTCGTAATAGAGATAGAAAACGGTAAAATTAAGACCTCTACCTTTTTCAAAAAAGTTAACTGTAATAACTACATCCACCAATCAAGCTGCCACCACCATGTTTGGAAATCCAACATACCAAAAGGACAACTATTAAGGGTGAAGAGAAATTGCTCTAAGGCAGATAAGTGGATGCAACAGTCAGGTATTTTGAGGGATAGGTTTCTGGAAAGAGGTTATTCAGAGCATATATTGGAGAATACTATTGAAGCTGTCAATAAGATTGACAGAGAATCTCTTTTGGTTTACAAAAATAAAAATGAAAATAAACAAAATGATAGTAAAAATGTGATTGTTTTTCCAGTGATCACAAAATACAGTGAAAACTGCATTTTATTTGAACGCATAGTTAAAAATAATTGGTATCTATTGAAACAAGACAATGTCCTAGGTGAAAAATTGAGTAATGCCCCTAGATTTATTTATCAAAAATCTGAAAGCCTTAAAACAATGCTGGCACCAAGCTTACTAAAAACAGGAAAGAAATGGTTAGAGACTAACATCAAGGGGGAGAGACTAAAAGACTTCTTCCCCTGTGGATGGTGTAAGGCGTGCCAACATGAGGTTAAAAGTGATACATTCAGATCTAATAATAGTAAAAACATTTTAAGATAAATTATGTTATCCGTTGCCATGATTGAGTGTTGTTGTGGTCTCCAATACGTTGGACAGACCACACGTAGTGTCAAAGACAGAATCAGAGAGCACCTATTAGCCATTAAACACAATAGAGATGATGTCCCATTATAAAAACATTTTCAAAATAAACATGGAGGCAAAAACACGTCTCAAATATATGGCTATTTGTAAAGTACCAAAACAATGGAGAGGGGGAGACTATGGCAAAAGATTGCTACAAGCTGAGGCTAAATTGATTTTTTATATAAATTGCATATATTCACAGGGTCTGAATGCTGATATTGAAGTTTTTTATCTTTTCAATTAAGCCTATGTTTTTAACTAATCAGCCTCTATGTATTGAAAATCCCCCCTCCTGTTTTTTAATTATAAATATAATTATGAATATATTTTTGGGGTTTCCGGAGGAGGAGCTCAGGTGTGTGGTCAGGTGTAGCACCTGCTCTGATTCTTTCTCCCCTGCAAGCTTTTTAGCGAGTAATTCGTGCTTTAACCCCTAGACCCTAGGCGGCTTGCATAGCTAATTTCATAGCTACTGGAAACTCACACAGTGCCTCACCAATGCACTGCGCTGCAGGTGGCAGCAGCTTTAAGGACGCCAACCTGGTTCAAACCATACATATAACAACTTGCAAAATGGATTTACTTTAAAGAAAAAAGGTATTGAAGGATAAACCCTGTTTAGCACATTATCCAGCACAACAATCAATTTACATATTCCTATTGCATTGAAATTTGATTGCACTGTTTTAAGACATTTCACCTACCAGATGATTTGCTGAGAGGTGAGGATTGCTTGACATCAGGGGCTTGTTGGAGGCCGGTGGCTACTCCTGTCTTCGGACTTGTTGTTTCTGTCGGCACTGTGGGGGGAGCTTAGCTGACTCTGCTCAGCTATTTCACTTTGAGTGCTATCCCGCCCGTAGCCAGAGTCTCTCTGTCTCTCCTCTGACTGAACAGATACAATGCAGCCGTCGGCTGCTCATTGTTCACTTCGCTCTCGACGACGAGGGAGGGAAAAAAGAAGCGGAGCAGATCCCGGGGCTATACTCTCCTCCCGGTCCTGATGTCCCCTCCCACCAATGCTGCGTGAGGGGCTTGGAGCAGTGCTATCCGCCGGGCGGGTTCATTGGTTTCAGGTTGCTGCTTTGCATCATCACCCATACCGGGCTTGATTTACAAGAGGCGCACAGCACTCCTTAGCACTACCTGCTGACATAGCACCCCCCCTCCCACCGATGCTGCGTGAGGGGGGCTTGCTCTTTTGAGTGGACTTCCTCTGTCTTATTCTCAAAGAAGAACTGGTAAAGTACTTAAAATTTGCCTGATAAGCTGTTTTAGACCCATCTTTGACCCCCCCCCCCAAAAAAAACCCAGCTACATAATACCAACGCTTGGTAATAACAAATTGTCTTCTGTGTTATATTAAAATGGTTTGGGTTAAACGCAACTAGACTTATACTGGGTCCCTAGACCTCTGTTCTATCTAAATATCATACCTAAGAACAGTATATGAGAGGATGGACTAAGAACTTACTGGGGCAAATACAGACAACTTGAAGAGCATAAGTTTTAGTATCTAACTTGTCAGCTATTTGAACTCATTTCCATTTCTTCAAGTCCTTGACTAATTGCTTAAAATTACTCAAAGTATATGTATATGGGCATAATCTGAATTATTTTTCCTCTATATAGGAATATGTAACATGCTTGTTATAACTTAAATCTTTCTAGGAGGCTTTTCAATTCACAGAATTAACTATCTTAGATCTGTCTTTGTGAGGCATCAATAACATCAAATCATCTAAAATTCATATTGTTTCTTTTTAGTCTAAAATAGATTGTCTAAAGGTATTAGACTTGTAGGTTGTGGAGTTCTCTATCTACAGGTGTGCTTTAGGCTAGTCCACATCGTGCCAGAGATCAAAGAATTTTGAATTATATTGAGTATATTTGAACTATTGAATAAATTGGGAGAAACAAATTAGTGATATGAGGTATTAAGTATTATTTGTTATTTGAATTTTGCTACTCTAGTTATAGTATAGCAACCTAATTGCGGCTTCAATTGAAGCACGAGAAATAATCTCTTTTGCTTTCCCCCATGACTGTCGTTTATCACTAATTCACCCCGTTATTTAGGAGGGCCCTCTTTTTTTTTTTTTCTTTTTTTGTTTCACGCCAACCAGTACTACCTTCCTCACCTTATCACTTCACTCCTCCTCCCAATTCCCCTATAGGGGGCTCGTCCCCCCCACCTCTCACTTCACTAGGCAATTTTTTTTTGTTTTCTTTTAAAAAAAATATATATTTTTTCTCCTCACACTGCACAGTCTATGGATAAATTTCTTCACTTGCACTCCAAATCCTCACCTTCAGTCATGGCGGCTAGACAAAGGGACAAAAAAAATAAAATTATTAATGAGGCCCCCGTAGAAGTACACACACCTTCTCGTAATATGTTGCTTACACAGGACTGCACTGATTTGCAGTCCCTAGTCAGCAATATTTCCGAAGCTCTTTCACCTAAGCTAGATGCTCTTAAAAATGAGATTAAGCAAGATATTGCACACCTGGCTACTGAAGTCAAACAATTTGCCGGAAGGCTCTCTGAAATAGAACAGAGAGTATCTGATCTTGAGGATTTTATCGAATCAGAATGATAAGCTTGAAGTAACTACCTCTGCTCTCTCTAAATTACAAAATAAAGTTGAAGACCTGGAGAACAAGAAGGAACAATATATGGATAATTGGTGTCCCCGAGGAAAAACAGTTTGAGGACTTGAATAAATTTCTCACAATCACATTGCCACAAGTTTTACAGATTCCTGAAAGTTATTCTAAAATAATTATAGAGCGAGCCCACAGGATAGGGCCCGCAACCTTGATTAAAAGTAATGTAAGACCAAGACCTATTATAGCAAAATTCTTGAATTATAAAGACAAAATAACTTTTCTTCAATTCTATCGTAAATACCAACCTGTTTTTCTAGGGGACACCAAAATTTTCCTTTTTCAGGATTATGCCGCAGACACAGCTGCGAAAAGAAGGGAGCTAGCTCCATAGTGTACAAAATTTATACACCAAGGGTTACGCGCAACCATATTACACCCGACTAGACTCAGACTGGTGTTTGACAACAACATACATTTCTTTGATACAGCTCTTGAAGCAGAATTTTTTTTTGTAAATAACGGCCTTCAGAATAAGTAATGACATATGTGTTATATAAGGATATAGATGTTTATTACTTTTTTCTTTTTTTCTTTTCTCTTAATTTCTCTTTTTTTCTTCCTGGTTGGGCCCCTTTAGCTTGGGGTGTCAGAGAGGTGGTATAGCTCTCTATCATTTTCTTATTTTCCACCCCCTTCCTTTTTTTTTTTTTCTCTCTCCTTTTCCTCTTTTCCTTCGCTCTTCTTTTCTCTCCCTTCCCTTTCTTGTTGCTCCTTCTTCTTCTCTCTTCTCCATACATAAATAAGCTATATGGCAGCTAGAGTTAAAATTATTTCTTGGAACATTGGTGGCCTTACGTCTCCCATTAAAAGGAAAATGATAATATTACACCACAAGAAAATTAACACATCCATTGCCTTTTTGCAGGAGACTCATTTAAAAGCCGAAGAGGTTTTCAAATTAAAATTCTCATGGGTAAAAGAAGTTCTCTTCTCCCCAAGTGTGAGCCGTAAAGGTGGAGTTTCTATTCTTCTAGGTAAAAGGCTTAAATATGAAATAGTGAGCACTGAATCAGATCAAGAAGGGAGATATATTTTATTAAACATTAGAATTGCTAATACTCTTTATAAACTATGTAATGTATATGCTCCGAATGTTATTAATCTACATTTTTGGGAGATGCTGCAAGCCAGGATCATGGAGTGTGCAGAAGGTTTTTTAATAATGGGCAGAGACTTTAATATGGCTCCACAATATCCAATGGAAAGATTGAGGCAAAATTCTGCTCTCAAAAAGACGAAAAGGGATAACTTAGAGGCAAAACTTTTCTTAAGGATGTTCAACAATCTTAAAGTTCACAATATATATAGAGATTACAAAATCCTGACACACGTGACTATACATGCTTATCAAAAGCACATAAATCACTTTCACGGATCGATCTATTTTTGCTGGATGAACGGCTATGTAAAATGAAAATCACAGCTCAAATTTTACCCATTGTTATGTCTGATCACGCCCCTATTTGTCTCGAGTTACAAACAGATGTATTTTCCCATAGGAATAAGCTCTTTTTCTTTCCCACATACCTAGCCTCTGATGCTAAGTTCAAAAATTGTCTTGAAGTCAAGTTTAGGGAATTCACATCATTTAATTCTGAAGCTTTAAACCAACCTGCTCTTTTCTGGGAAACTGCTAAGGCAGTCTTAAGGGGGTATATCTTGGCATATACTATCAGGCGAACCAAGAAGTTCAAAAGACGGGAGAATGAACTCCTACGTGCAGTTACAAATGCTTATAATTCGTATTTAATTGAAAATACACAGCAGAATTGGGCCAAATATATTGCGGCGCTTCGTGAGAGGGACTGGTTGTTTTTATACAAGGCAATGCAAAAAGAGATCAGACTCTCAGCAAAACTCTATAGGCACGGGAATAAAACAGGGAAACTCTTAGCAAAACTTCTTAAGCAGGAGAAAGGTACTCAGATGATAGATTCCTTAAATGTGGAAGGTCAAAAAGTTAGGTCATCCGAAGACCTTGTCCAAGCTTTCTTCGAGTACTATACTAATATATATTCCCCTGGAATCTCCAATATCATGGAACGAGAGGATTTTTGGAGTAAAATCTCATATCCTTCACTGCCCTCTGCTACACTTGAAGAGTTGTATTCTCCTATAACTGACTTAGAAGTGGCTAATACAATTCAGAAGTCACCTCATAACAAAGCATCTGGTCCAGATGCACTTCCTAATGAATTTTATAAAATGATATCTGCTAGGATAACACCTAACTTAACTGCTTTATTTAATCATATATATACACAAGGCAACAAGCCTACTGCTAACTTAGTAGCATCCTATACAACATTGTTATTAAAAAAGGGGAAAGATCAGGCCGTGATGGAATCATATAGGCCCATTGCTCTTATGAATTCAGACTACAAATTATTAACCTCTATTCTAGCTCAACGGTTGCAATCATCTCTACCCTCTATTATTAACTCGGACCAGGCCGGATTTATGAAGAATAGAAATTCCTCTGCTAAAATAAGAGAACTTTTCCTCACTATAGACTATCTTAGGAGAAGCAAAGGGTCAGATCATATAGGGAAGGGGCCCAACTTGGATATGGCAATCTTATCCATAGACTCAGAGAAAGCCTTCGATTCGGTCCACCATGATCATTTGCTATTTACTCTAGAACAATTTGGCCTGAAAGGAAATTTTATTAAGTTTGTTGCAAAGCTATGTCAAAATGCCTCTACAAGGATGGTTTGTTAATGGATCCCTTTCCCATGATATAAGACTGTGTAAAGGAACTAGGCAAGGATGTCCTCTCTCCCTGCTCCTTTTTGACATTGCCATTGAACCACTCGCTATACTAATTAGACAGCAACTCGAGGGAATAAAGATAGGTAGACATGAGCTAAAAATTGCACTTTATGCAGATGATATCCTGATATATATGACCAATACAAATATACCCAGACTTCTCTTAATCTTACAACAATTTGGATCTTTATCTGGATACAAGATTAATATTATAAAATCAGAACTTCTTTGGATTAAGCAGACGAAGGAATCTTGCACAAATATACCTTTTTCTATAGTTCAGGACTCATTTAGATACTTAGGAATAATGATATCCTCTAATCCTGATACTTGGTATTCTCTGAACATTACCCCAATTATAAACAAAATCAAAGATACCCTTAAAAATTGGCATAACTTGCCTCTTTTCTTTATCTGGACGTAGATGATTCTTCTTCCCAAATTGCTTTATATCCTTCAGAACACACCCCTGCTACTAACAAGAAAAGATCTATCTCTTTGTAATTCCATTTTGCGATCATTTATATGGCAAAATAGGAAGTCCAGAATTTCACTTCTGAAACGTTCTTATCCTACAAGGTATGGCGGTTTGGCTTTACCTGACCTCAGGGCATATAACTATGTCTTCCTGGCTTGTATAGTAACCGACTGGTTATTTTTAAAAGATTATGTCACGAACAATAATATTATATTATCTTATATCTTATATAATCTTATATCTTATATTATATATTGTATCCCTTATTCACTCTGACGTTAGTTCCATTCCACTTGGAATAAAGAAATTGAGATCTATATATAACCCAATTTTAGCATGGAAAAAGATCTGTAGTAGGTTAGTTATAGAACATCGAGTCTCGAGGTATATTCCATTTCTGGGGAATCCCCAATTTCAAGCCGGACTAAATTCAACACTCTTCTTAAAATGGAAGCATGAGGGGCTTTCTAATGTATGTCAGATACTAGATACGGAAAGATGCCGTGTTAAAACTTTTGACTCTCTTAGGCATAAATTTAATCTTCCACATAGAAACTTTTTTGCATACTTTGAAGCGAGACATTATGCCCAAAAACTTACAACTGACTATGACTGGAATTGGTCAGGAATTATTGAAAACTGGCTTGTTTTAGTTAAGAATGTGTATACATATGTCAATTTCTCCCTGTTATAATGCCTTGATCTCAGATATGGGAACAATAAATTTGGATAAAATCTGCATTAAGTCGGTTGCACTATTAATGCAAGAAGAATTAAATTCTAAACTACCACATCTTTCAATCCAAAAAGCTTGACGAATAACTCTCTCCTCTACTTGGAGGGAGTCTCACTTGAAGTTATTATACATGTCTTACTACACTCCAGAAAAGGGACATAAATGTGGAAATACTAATTTAAATATATGTCCTAAATGCTCCTTTCCTTCAGTGAACCTTCTGCACATGATATGGGCCTGTCCAAAAATCAGAAATTTCTGGCTTAAAATTCAATTCTGGCTTCGTAAAATGTTGAATAACCCTTTGTTGACTCTGATATCAGTGAACATAGTTTTTCTTTGCTTCAAATCAGAGAAGATAACATTAAAATTATTAACATGGTTATACTGGCAGCCAGATATATTATTTTCAAAAAAATGGAAAATGTGAACAGCCCCTAGCATATTGGAAATTAAAAATTGTTTAAAGAAACAATGTATTCTTGAACAAATTGACACTAACATAGACAACGATCAGGATATCACTAGATTTTTTTCTCAAATGGTCAGAGTTCATAAAGGCACTCCCCTCTAATGAAATTGAATTTCTAATTAGTGATGTCGCGAACCTAAAAATCAGCAAAAGTTTGCGAACTTGCGAACCGGCGAACCGGGCGAACCGCCATAGACTTCAATAGGCAGGCAAATTTTAAAACCCACAGGGACTCTTTCTGGACTATAATAGTGATGGACTGGACTGTGGCATGCCGGAGGGGGATCCATGGAAAAACTCCCATGGAAAATTACATAGTTGATGCAGAGTCTGGTTTTAATCCATAAAGGGCATAAATCACATAACATTCCTAAATTGTTTGGAATAACGTGCTTTAAAACATCAGGTATGATGTTGTATCGATCAGGTAGTGTAAGGGTTACGCCCGCTTCACAGTGCACAGTGTAGGTGATATACCTGCCCTGACCATACTTTGCAGACCAGGTATCAGTGGTCAGATGGACCCTTGCCCCAACACTGTGTGCCAGATATGCCATTATAGCAGACTTATATGGCTTTGGCGTTGCTTTTTGGTAATTAGAAGGCTGCTAAATGCCACTGCGCACCACACGTGTTTTATGCCCAGCAGTGAAGGGGTTAATTAGGGAGCATGTAGGCAGCTTGTAGAGATAATTTTAGCTTAAGTGTAGTGTAGTAGACAACCCAAAGTATTGATCTAGGCCCATTTTGGTATATTTCATGCCACCATTTCACCGCCAAATGCGATCAAATAAAAAAAATTGTTCACTTTTTCACAAACTTTAGGTTTCTCACAGAAATTATTTACAAACAACTTATGCAATTATGGCATAAATGGTTGTAAATGCTTCTCTGGGATCCTTTTTGTTCAGAAATAGCAGACTTATATGGCTTTGGCGTTGCTTTTTGGTAATTAGAAGGCTGCTTAATGCCACTGCGCACCACACGTGTTTTATGCCCAGTAGTGAAGGGGTTAATTAGGGAGCATGTAGGCAGCTTGTAGAGTTAATTTTAGCTTAAGTGTAGTGTAGTAGACAACCCAAAGTATTGATCTAGGCCCATTTTGGTATATTTAATGCCACCATTTCACCGCCAAATGCGATCAAATAAAAAAAAATGTTTACTTTTTCACAAACTTTAGGTTTCTCACAGAAATTATTTACAAACAACTTATGCAATTATGGCATAAATGGTTGTAAATGCTTCTCTGGGATCCCCTTTGTTCAGAATTAGCAGGCTTATATGGCTTTGGCATTGCTTTTTGGTAATTAGAAGGCTGCTAAATGCCACTGCGCACCACACGTGTTTTACGCCCAGCAGTGAAGGGGTTAATTAGGGAGCATGTAGGTAGCTTGTAGAGTTAATTTTAGCTTAAGTCTAGTGTAGTAGACAACCCAAAGTATTGATCTAGGCCCATTTTGGTATATTTCATGCCACCATTTCACCGCCAAATGCGATCAAATTTTAAAAAAAAAAAAAAAAATTCTCAATTTTAGGTTTCTCACTGAAATTATTTACAAACAGCTTGTGCAATTATGGCACAAATGGTTGTAAATGCTTCTCTGGGATCCCCTTTGTTCAGAAATAGCAGACATATATGACTTTGGCGTTGCTTTCTGGTAATTAGAAGGCCGCTAAATGCTGCTGCGCATCACACGTGTATTATGGCTAGCAGTGAAGGGGTTAATTAGGTAGTTTGTAGGGAGCTTGCAGGGTTAATTTTAGCTTTAGTGTAGAGATCAGCCTCCCACCTGACACATCAGACCCCCTGATCCCTCCCAAACAGCTCCCTTCCCTCCCCCACTCCACAATTGTCCCCGCCATCTTAAGTACTGGCAGAAAGTCTGCCAGTACTAAAATAAAAGGTTTTTAAATGTGTGTTTTGTTTTTTTTTTAGCATATTTACATATGCTGTGGTGTAGCATCCCCCCTTAGCCCCCAACCTCCCTGATCCCCCCAAAACAGCTCTCTAACCCTCCCCATCTGCCTTATTGGCGGCCATCTTGGGTACTGGCAGCTGTCTGCTATTATTTCACAGTCAAAAAAGTGTTGTTTTTTTAAATGTACACTACTGTTACACCAGATATGAGTGGTGGCACTGGGCAAGTGGGCACAGTATACGCTGTGAGCCTGACACACACGCTGACAGGCAGGCAACTGCAATTAGATTACACAGGGAAAAAAAAAAGCACACTGATGTTCTAGCCCTAAAAAGGGCTTTTTGGGGTGCTGTCATTACAGCAGAGATCAGATGAGTCCTTCAGGACTGTAGTGGACACTGAATACGCTAGCCTAGCTATTGATTTCCCTATTAAATCAGCAGCAGCTACACTGTCCCTCCTCTCACTAAGAATGCAGCTTCCGAATGAATCTAAAATGGATGCTGTCCAGGAGGTGGGAGGGTCTGCTGCTGATTGGCTGGAATGTGTCTTCTGACTGTGAGGTATAGGGTCAAAGTTTACTCAATGATGAGGAATAGGGGGCGGATCGAACATGGCATATGTTCGCCATCCGCGGCGAACGCGAACATGCTATGTTCGCCGGGAACTATTCGCATCATCACTATATATCCTTTTCGTAATTCTGATCTGGTTTTCCTTGAGATATGGTAAACTGACTCTCTCTTTTTTCTCTCTCTTTCTTTTTCCCTTCCTTGTTTTTTGTTTTCTTTTTTTTTCTCTCTCGCTCCTTTTTTTTTCTTTTCTTTTTTTAGTAAAATATAAAATACCAACAATGTGTTTTTGCTAACAATGGGGAAAAATATATATTTCGATTTCTTGTTTGCTCTTTCTTCTCCTTATGTTGTCAATCTAAATGAAGTATATTTTTCTTGTACCCATATAGAGAATAAAATTATTCTGTATATTTTGTAGTGCATTGTTGGCTGTAAATAAAGAATTTTAAAAATATATATATATATTTTTAATACACATTCTCTTATAAACCCCTTTTTAATATTCTATTGTTATTAATATACATTTTATTGGTTTTAAAATATTTTTTATAATTGTTCTTATCAAATGCCAGTATTTTTTATGAAATGCTAGCTTTGTATATAACCCATCGCTGTTATACAGACTATGATTTTACATAATATTTTTATACAGTTTGTTTGTAGAGATTTTGTATGTGAGGGCTGTTAACACTTAATACCAATAATTTTAGAACTTCTACATTTGATGTTGATTATAGAAGATAAATCTGATCTTTTAATATTCTGAATGTTTGTTCCATTTTTGATGGTATATGTGTAATTGTAACTTTAGGCATTTTCTATATTTTTATAATTCTTATACATTATTGGAGATTTGGACCTTAAGACTCGAGCAGACTATTAACTTTTACACAAACTACCACATTGGTTTTTATATTGGAGAGCCCAAAATTATATCTTCTCTAGTCCATAGAGCCATAATCTATATTTCCCAGAATTCTATATTGCAAACCGGCTACAATGGCATATTTTGGGCGGAAGTGGCACAGAACCTGAAAAACCAGAAGTGACACATCATCCGGAAGTGACGTATTCTCACTACCGGTAGGTAGTTTGCTAAGATCCGTGAACGATTACAAATTAACAATCCAGATCCTCTGATACACCTAAGGGTATTCCATTTCAGGTTAATATACAACAAAAGTTAATGTAATCTTAGATTTGGGATACTTATTTTAAAAGTGAAATGGCTTCTTTGAATATCACTAAAACCAGAAGTGACCTAATAAATGATACTAATAGTCACCATTTTGACTAAGGGCAATGATTGAAATCAATGCTATACATAAGGGCATTTTCAAGACCGGAAATGACCTAATAATGGCAATAAGAGTCACCATTTTGATGAAGGGCAATGACCGAAATCAATGATATTACATAAGGGCATTTTCGAGCCCGGAAGTGACCTAATAATGACAATAAGAATCACCATTTTGATTAAGGGCAATGACCGAAATCAATGATATACACAAGGGCATTTTCGAGGCAGGAAAAAGTGTAGATTATGATTGGCCAATATAGGCTATTTAAGTCTTAACACTACTAGCAGTTGACATCTTGAAAAAGGCCCAGTTTGGGGCCGAAATGTGTCGATATAGACAGTCACTGCTCGAGTCTGAAAATAGGGTAAGCCTAGTCTCAATTTATTTTATTTTTGTTTTCACAGGTATCAATTATATTGGATATTATATTGGATTTTGGAGCTTCATTTTTTGGTTCTATATTTTTCATTTTTTTAACTTAATTTTTTTGATTTTTATTTTTATTAATATTTTGTGAACACTGGATACAACCTAATTAGGATTCACCACACTAGGAGTCTCCATTTGGACACATTGGATATTCACAGAGGACACTTATATCCACTTTGGACACTTTTATATATATATATATATATATATATATATATATATATATATATATATATATATATATATATATATATATATATATATATATATATATATATATATATAAGGAGGTGTATAGAAATAGCGCTGAAGGATCTCTAGAAATGAGTGTGATCATATGTATAAAAATAAATATATGAGGTACCACTTTATATGTAACCCTAAATTTGCTTAAAAAAATATATAATTTATATATTATGAAAATATTTGTCTTTTTATTAAAAAGACTGTGGGCTCAGTTAACACCAACTGCAGTCACTTTTTTCTGATTGCAGTGTTTCTGTACTGAATCCTAAATGCTAAAAACAATGTTTATTGGGTATGTATAAAGAACACAGTGGTAAAAACAAAATCAAATGTGAGCAGCACAAAAATTAAACATACACAAATCAAAGTTAATGCAGTATTTTCTCTGGGTCCAGCTGGCTGACTGAAACTAACTCATAGAAAGTGTGTAACAGTCAGGTGCTGGATCTGTAAGATAGCAAAAATAAAAAAATATATTTAAAAATTGAAACTGAGATGTGGCATTTATGTATTGTAAAAAATGATCTGAAAAATTGATGAGGAAAAAAAACTTTTGGATAAAAATATTTTAAGAATAGATTAACTTTTAAGCTTGATCCCTCAAATTAATTTTATTCCATTATATTCCATTAAATTCCATACCTGTACATGATGATTTTATAATTCCTACAACACACATTCTTAAAATATTTTTATCCAAAAGTTTTTTTTCCTCATCAATTTTTCAGATCATTTTTACCATACATAAATGCCACATCTCAGTTTCAATTTTTAAATATATTTTTTATTTTTGCTATCTTACAGATCCAGCACCTGACTGTTACACACTTTCTACGGGTTAGTTTCAGTCAGCCAGCTGGACCCAGAGAAAATACTGCATTAACTTTGTTTGTGTATGTTTAATTTTTGTGCTGCTCACATTTGATTTTGTTTTTACCACTGTGTTCTTTATACATACCCAATAAACATTGTTTTTAGCAATTAGGACTCAGCACAGAAACACTGCAATCAGAAAAAAGTGACTGCAGTTGGTGTTAACTGAGCCCACAGTCTTTTTAATAAAAAGACAAATATTTTCATAATATATAAATTATATATTTTTTTTAAGCAAATTTGGAGTTACATATAAAGTGGTACCTCATACATTTATTTCTATACATATGATCACACTCATTTCTAGAGATCCTTCAGCGCTATTTCTATACACCTCCTTTTTATCTAACCTTACTCTACTTGTTAGTGGTTACAAGTATACTCTCTTAGAAATTAGCAGCTCCCAGGAACTCTTCAGACTTTAAGACAGCGCTTATTACCTAACCCTCATTTCTCTCTCTCTCTCTCTCTCTCTCTCTCTCTCTCTCTCTCTCTCTCTCTCTCTCTCTCTCTCTCTCTCTCTCTATATATATATATATATATATATATATATATATATATATATAATTTTTTGGACACTTATTTTTATACACAGCTATATTAGTTTCTCACAAATTTGATGAAACTTGTCTTGAGGAATTGACCTACCCCTAATCAATTGATCATAATTGTTTTTAATTGTTTTTAATAGTTTTTATCTGTCATTTTGAATTGTGTATAGGGTACCCTACCATATGTTAAGTTTGTAATAAATTAATTTTTAACTTTGATATTTTAGCATATGTAGATACTTTGGCCTTTAGTACTTTACCTTGCCCTGCTAAGCGCAAGTGAAAGGTCAAATATTGCTATCCTTCCCAGGGGTCATCAACTAGTTGACCTTTGATTCCTAAATTAGATAAGGTCTATAAGGACAGGGTTGTACCACAAACGTTCCCGGTTCCTGTAAAGATGGCGAACATTTTTAGGAATGAATGGGAAAGGATTAGTTCTTCCTTTTCCCCTTCATCTTCTTTTAAGAAATTGTTCCCAGTCCCGGACTCTCAATTGGAGTTGTGGGGTTCCATCCCCAAGGTGGATGGCGCTATCTCCACGCTTGCTAAACGCACTACTGTCTCGCTTGAGGATAGTTCATCGTTTAAATAGCCAGAGGATAAGAAGATAAAAACTCTGTTAAGAAAGATGTTTCAACTTACGGGACATTTGTTTCAACTGGCAGCGGCTGTTGCTGCGGTTGCTGGAGCGGCTACCTACTGGTGCGACTCCTTATCTGAGTTGATTGAGGTGGAGTGTCACCTCGACGTGATCCAGGAAAGAATTAAGGCCTTAAGGGTGGCTAATTATTTTATTTGTGATGCAAATATGCAAATTATTTGCCTGAATGCTAAGGCTTCAGGTTTTTCTGTTCAAGCCTGTAGGGCACTATGGCTGAAGCCCTGGCCTGCGGACATGACTTCTATGTCCAGACTTCTTTACCTCCACTTTAAGGGAAAGATTTTATTTGGTCCAGGCCAGGACTTAATTATCTCCATGGTTACTGGAGACAAAGGTGACTTTTTACCGCAGGATAAGAAGAACAAGCTTAAGGTACTAGATCCTTATTTTCGTTCCTTTCGTTCTGATAAATCCCAAAGTCAGCAGCCCTCTGCAACACCCGAGCAATCCAAAGGTACTTGGAAGCCAGCTCAGTCCTGGAATAAATCCAAGCAGAGCAAGAAGCCTGCCGAGACAAAGTCGGCATGAAGGGAGCGGCTCTCGATCCAGTTCTGAATCACGTAGGGGGCAGACTGTCACTATTTTCAGATGCTTGGTTTTGGGACGGGCAAGACCCATGGGTCCTGGAGGTCATCGCTCAGGGATACAAGATAGGTTTCAAGTCTCATCAACCCAGGGGCAGATTCCTCCTATCTAACCTGTCTTCCAGGCCAGAACAGAGAGAAGCCTTTTTGGGGTGCGTGCAGGATCTCTCCTCCCTAGGAGTCATTGTCCCGGTACCTCTCACAGAAAGAAGTTTGAGATACTATTCAAACCTTTTTGTGGTCCCAAAGAAGGAGGGAACTTTCCGCCCGATTCTGGACCTAAAGTGCTTAAACAAATTCCTATCTGTACCCTCGTTCAAGATGGAGACAATAAGGTCCATCCTTCCCTTAGTTCTGAAAGGACAGTTCATGACCACTATAGATATGAAGGATGCTTACCTTCACATTCCAATCCACAAGGAACACTTCAAGTTCCTAAGGTTTGCGTTCCTGGACCAGCACTTCCAATTTATTGCACTTCCGTTTGGTCTAGCTACTGCTCCAAGAGTTTTTACGAAGGTTCTAGGGGCTCTGCTTGCAGTTGCCAGACAAAAGGTATAGCAGTAGCTCCATACTTGGACGATATTCTGGATCAAGCATCATCTTGTCATCTGGCAGAAGACCATTCAAAATCTCTTTTGCTTCTTCTTTGATCTCATGGATGGAAGATAAACTTAGAAAAGTGTTCTCTTATTCCCAGTACCAGGGTGGAATTCCTGGGTACTATAATAGACTCCATATCCATGAGGATATTCCTTACAGACCAGAGACGTTACAAGCTAACTTCCACTTGTCTTGCCCTCCAGAAATCCTTAAGACCCTCTGTGGCTCGGTGAATGGAGGTGATTGGTCTCATGGTGTCCAGCATGGACATCATTCCTTTTGCCAGATTCCATATCAGACCACTACAGCTGTGCATGCTGAGACAGTGGAATGGCAATCATTCTGATCTGTCTCAACAGATTTCTCTGGACAACCGGTTGAGAGAATCACTCTCCTGGTGGCTCTGTCCAGTTCACCTGTCCCTAGGGACATCCTTCCTCCCAATCAACATTCTGATACTTCGGGCAATCATTAATGCTCTAAAGGCTTGGCCTCTTCTGGGTTTGTCCCAGTTCATCAGATTCCAATCAGACAACATAACCTCGGTGGCTTACATCAACCATCAGGGGGGAAAGAGAAGCTCCCTAGCAATGAGAGAAGTATCTCAGATTCTGGAGTGGGCAGAGGCCCACAGCTGCTTGCAGTCAGTGATCCACATTCCGGGTGTGGACAACTGGAAAGCAGATTTCCTCAGCAGACAATCCTTTCATCCGGGAAGAAGGTCTCTCCATCCTGAGGTGTTTGCGGAGATTTGCAACAAATGGGGGACGCCGGAGATAGATCTCATGGTGTCCCATCTCAATTCCAAGCTACCCAGATATGGGTCGCGGTCCAGGGATCCTCAAGCGGAGCTAATAGATGCATTAGCAGTGCCTTGGAGGTTCAATCTAATTTACATTTTCTCGCAGTTACCACTTTTTCCTTGTGTAGTGGCCCGCATCAAGCAGGAGCAGGCATCAGTGAAACTGATTGCTCCATTGTGGCCGCAAATTATGTGGTTCACGGACCTGGTGGGGATGTCCTCATCTCCTCTGTGGAAGTTTCCTTGTTGCAGGGATCTGCTGGAACAGGGTCTCTTTGTTCATCAAAATCTAGATTCTCTGAGGCTGACTGCATGGAGATTGAACGCTTAGTCTTAGCCAAGAGAGGTTTCTCTGAGAGGGTTATTGACACTCTCATTTAGGATCATAAGCCTGTTACTCTTCGCATCTATCATAAAGTGTGGATATCTTACTTATTCTGGTGTGAAGGCATAAGGTCAAGGCTGCCAGCATACTTTCTTTTCTCCAGGAGGGTCTGGAGAAGGGTCTTTCTGCCAGTTCCCTGAGGGGACAGATTTCGGCCCTATCTATTTTGCTGCACAAGAGGCTTGCAGAGCTCCCTGACGTGCAATCTTTTGTTAAGGCTCTGATTAGGATCAGACCTGTGTTTAGATCTAATGCTCCACCTTGGAGTTTGAATCTTGTTCTTAAGATTTTGCAACGGGCTCCGTTTGAGCCTATGCATTCGGTTGACATCAAATTGTTGTCCTGGAAGGTTCTTTTTCTATTGGCTATTGCGTCGGCACGCAGAGTTTATGAAATAGCTGCCTTGCAATGTGAGCCTCCTTATCTGGTGTTCCACACTAATAAGGCTGTCCTATGTACCTGCTTCAGTTTTCTCCCTAAGGCTGTGTCTGATCATAACATCAATCAGGAGATTGTGGTTGCTTCCTTGTGTCCTAATCCTTCTTCTTCGAAGGAACGTTTACTTCATAATCTGGATGTGGTTGAAGTTTTATCTTCAAGCTACTAAAGATTTTAGGCAAACTTCTTCCTTTTTTGTGATCTACTCTGGGAAGCATAAGGGTCTGAAGGCTTCTTCGACTTCCTTATCTTTTTGGTTGAAGAGTGTTAAACGCTTAGCTTATGAGTCAGCGGGACTTAGACCTCCTCAGAGGATTACTGCTCATTCCACTAGAGCGGTGGCTTCCTCTTGGGCCTTTAAGAACGAGGCCTCTATGGATCAGATTTGTAAGGCGGCTACCTGGTCCTCCTTACATACTTTTTCTAAATTCTACAAGTTTGACGTTTTTGCTTCGGCTGAAGCAGCTTTTGCGAGAAAGGTTTTCCAGGCTGTGGTGCCCTCAGATTAGGGGTTGCCTCTCTTTTACCCCTCCTGTTATCATTTAGTGTCCTCTAGAGCTTGGGTATAGTTTTCCCAACAGTAAGGAATGATGCGGTGGACTCTCCTCATATTAAGAAGGAAAAGAAATTATGCTTACCTGATAATTTCCTTCTGCATGAGGAGAGTCTATGGCCCCCGCCCGTATACTCCGATGGGTGGACCAAAATTAGGTTTTCTCTTCTTTATACCATTTATACCCTGATATTTCTCCTATTGTTCCTTGTTCCCTTGGCAGAATGACTGAGATATGAGGGAAGTGGGGGGAGTATTTAAGCCTTTTGCTGGGGTGTCTTTGCCTCCTCCTGGTGGCCAGGTTCAGTATTTAGCAACAGTAACGAATTATGATGCCGTGGACTCTCCTCATACAGAAGGAAATTAAATTATCAGGTAAGCATAATTTATGTTTTTTATCTCTTTTTTATTGGATATCCCTACTTTTTATTTCTGCTAGTATTTTTTATAATATAGTACAATATGTTGGACACATTGATTACATGTATCAACACATATTAGTTGTTTTTTTTTTGTTTTTTTTTTAACAGATGAAATATTTTTTTTTATTGTTTAAGATACATTCTTAAATGTGCACAGACTTTTCTATATATATTTACAATCTGCGTGTATAAGAGAATTTTTTTCTTCAATGCAAGTATCAAGGTTGAACTTGTTGTTTTTACCTGTCCCAGAGCCAGATCATCCTCCCCCATGCACCCCAGTTTGCTGGTATGAGCTACGGCATTAACCCTCTCGTAGCCAGAGATAAAATGCTTATTAGGGAAATCTGTTGCATACCCCTATTGTGGTAATAAAAAGTAGTATAATACATAGTCTCACAAGCCAGTTTAAGGATTCTACGTCTTAAAGAAGGATCAAGGTCCTGTAGTTTCATAGGTTCGGAATCATGCTTCTGGCAGCTGAAGGGTTAAACAATGTTCTAAATAGAATGACATCCATAGCACAGTAAAGCACTGGTGCAAAATATGGTACTGGAAAACCATAATAATTAAATGATGCTAAGTGTCATCAAAGCATCAGCCTAAACAGAGAAAAGGTTTACACCTTCACTGATATTTGCCTGACGCCACCCTAAAAAACATTAACGCCAGAAAACCCAATCTCTACTTTACACATTTTCCATTGTAAACATAAGGTCAAGGCATGGTCCTTCCTATTTTAAATGGCAAGGCTTTGAGAATTAAGGTGACAGGGGGACTATATTGTTTAAGACTTGGTGATGCAGCCTGCAGGGAATCGCAATAAGGCACATTATATGTCTGATTGTGAGTTCAATGCCTTCAAAAACATTACAGGAGATAAATTAGATAAATTGCTACTTAAACCTCAGTTTACATTAAGATAAACAAATTACAGAGAGGGTACACTATATCTGTGTTGGACATTACATCATTTTATGTATATATTTTTGTAGATCCAGTGAAGGGTAGAAACTATAGGTGTACAACATCCTCACAATTATATTTGAACATATTTGTTTTGGGAATGCTTAAAACTCCTATCAACATTATCATTTAATTTTTTTTTTAGAAATAATAATAATTACAAAAAAAAAGATCAATAAAATCCAGATTTTTTGAATAAGGAAGGAGCACAGCAGAATATAAAAAAGTTTATAAAATGCAATAATAGAAGAAAATTAGTTTGTTTTTTTACATATAAGCCACGGTGTATAAGGCAGCACACAAGAACATAAATTGAGGTGGAGCAGTCTGTCATCAATAAATAAATTTCATGGATAGAGATGTTTACAAGCAAAGGCAGTCCCTTAAAAGGTTAAATATAGTGTCCTGAGTGGGGAGGGGGACAGCTAAAGCACAGGGATACAAGTCTGCCCAAGGTGAAATTGGGGCATTGCACCCCGATAAACCTGAGAAGGTGCCAGTAAAACTGGCAAGGGCTGGGTAAGCACTGGAGGGGTGAGGGGAAAATATAAATACAATAGTCTGTTGCTTCCTTTGGGATTTTCTTGCTATGGTACAAAACCTGATTGTTCACAGCTCCTCAGCTGATCACCATGCAAGTAAAAAGGCAATATTTACATATGTACTAGGAAAAGGTGGGATGGGAAAATGGCTGCCTATTAAGGCGTGAGATTTAGAACAGTGTCCTGTTAAAAATAAAAGCTTTTCTGCAGCAGTTCTGGTAATTTTAAGCAAAACCAGAAATTAAAAATTGAGGATTTAAAAAATAAAATAAAAATCCAATCTTGAAAATGGCTGACATTGTGGGACAGTTAATAGGGCCTTTAACATGGGAACAATTTTGCAGAAATACAAAGCTTAAGGTTTTGTTTTGTCATTCCACCCCTATAGTGCTCAAGAGGTTAAAGTTTTCTGCATATCATTGACCTGCTTCTGCACCATAGGCCACATTTTCCCAAAGAGGTCAATTAAGAATCCCGACTCTCAAGTGAAAGTTCCTCAGTGGCACGCTGCAGGTCAGTGCTCACCCTCCTGCAAGGCAAGCCACCTTGCTGATGGTGGAGGTTTGTTTCCTCTGGATTACCCCTCACTTTTTTGTCTGACTCCTCTGCTCCCCCTTCAGCTTCCAGCCACTGATCCTCACTCCAACGGCGCTTGAAGCGCAATTTTAATGGGATGCAACGACCACTCTCTCCCCCAGCATAAGAGTACTCCTCCTCTCTCCCGGGTGGTGCAGGCGGTGAGACTTTCAGCTCCGGAGCAGAGGGAGCTTTGAACACCTCTTCATCTTCCTCCTCTTCACTGATGTCTGTCACTTCCACTGTCAGCTCCTCCTCTTCCTCTTCTGCATCAGAAGTTGGCTCCACTTTAATCTGTGGAACACCAGAAGAGGACGACGTTGATGATGAGCACTGCTCCATGGGACGCTCATGCTGTTTTTTGCCCAGTGGAGGGGGTTGCAGTTTGAATTTGAAGGGAGGCTTATCAGGCGGCAAATGTATAGGCTTGTCAGGGCGCTGTGGTTGAGGCACAATAATGCTAGGGTAGTGTAGGAATGCCCTTGGACTGAGGTGGTAATTGTAAATGCTCTGCATGTGTGCTTGAAGGTAGCGTTTCATGTCGTCTGGATTAAAAGAGAAGTGACTTCCTCCTGGATACATAGGGCTGAGTGTTGGTGATGGGGTATAGTTCATGTGATTGGGTGTCATGGGCAGAGCAGGTGAAAGTTGTGGAGGAAGAAGACCAGAAGGTGCCCCCATTGGTGATACAGGGAAAGGGCTGAGCGGCTCTGGAACCCGTGGACGAGGGTAGACCCTGAAGATGCCCTCATGTGATAGGCGAGGAAGTGGAGGCCCCCTAAAGGCTGGAATATCAGGTCCAGGACCTCTGCGGTGCTGCTCCTCACTAAGACTCTCCTCCACCTCAGAATTAGCAGATGTTCCATCACTACAGTCACTGACAGAGCCTCGTGCCAAGCGACGTGCCACAGAGGAGAAAAGTGTAGGAGATCGCAGTTCTTCATTGGGAGACAGGACGTCTGACAGGGTGCAGGGTGGGAATCTGAAGTGGGATCCCCCTGAAGGGACAGGGGGGGCACTCTGAGGGACTGGCCCTCCTGCCATGCCCATATCTATGAAGGGATAGTTCACTAGCACCAGTTTATTAAAGTTGAACTTATAGGTGAAACGTTTGCCTTTGGTTTTATGCAGGATCCTTTTATTGTAGTAATACCTCAGTGCACGACTTAATTTGTCATAATTCATCTGAGGTTTGCACTTGCGGACCCCCCACAGCCGTGCTACCTCATCAGGGTCTTTAATAACAAACTCTCCATAGTCTCCCTGCCAGGCGATGACATCATGATATTCCTCTTTCCGCAGCAGCTCCAAAATGAAATGCAACAACTGTATCTGTCGGGATCCCGGACTGGACTCCGGCTTATAGGCCCAGTCAGGAAAGGCAAACCCTGGCTCGGCCAGGGTTTTCATGATTATCCCGCAGTCTGTGCTATCCGTTCAGTGCCTGGCTCCAGTCTGCCTGTATCTCTCCTCCTGCTCGGGCCCCGGGCTCTCCTCCTCCGATCCTCCTCCGATCCTCCCCCCCTGCACTCACATTACACCCGTGGGACACCCACATATTAGTTTTAGTGTGTCCCCATATACGACTTTAGAATTTAAAAATATTTTATACGGTTGTTTTATATATTTTTTATATATTCTTATTATCCTAATATCTTCTTTATCTAAAGGTATTTTATGAGTCAGTCATACATTTTATATATTGTAACAAGGAATCTTTGGCAACCACTGTCTTCTAGGGTTTAAATGCAATAGAGGACAATCCAGTTAAAGTTTTCAAAACTTTATTTTCTTCCAAAATAGCAAGGTGACTTTAACAGCAGCATAGAGTTTGTTCGCAGATAAGGAAAAAGGACAAGCTTCTTTGCACAAGCTTCCAAAACAGCAAATCTCTGTCTGCATTGGAGTTTCTTAGCAAAATGGTAAAGTGAAATGTATTAAACTTGGTCTAACATATACTCCCTCTATCACCAAACCAGACTTTCTGTCACACTTCCTCCCCCCCAGCTCACACTTGTTGGAGTGAGTGATCATAGACATTAAAGAGTGTACCCTTGAAAGACCATCAGCATTGCCCTGCAAAAGACCTGCTCTGTGCTCAACAATGAAATGAAAAGGCTGCAGACTAAGAAACCATCTAGTCACTCTTGCATTCCTCTCCTTATTCAGACTCATCCATTTGAGAGGAGCATGATCTGTAATCAACCTGAATTTCCTCCCCAACAAATAGTACCGAAGAGACTCCAAAGCCCACTTAATAGCTAAACATTCTTTAATTTTTTACTAAGAAATAATACAGGATGCTCCTCCCTTTGGTACACTTAGGAAAGAACAGCCCCCACACCAACATCAGAAGCATCAGTCTGCACTATAAAATCTTTACAAAAATTTGTAGTTACCAAAACTGGATAGTCACACAGGGCATCTTTCAAATGCTTAAAAGTCTTGTCTGCTTCTGTAGACCATTTAACCATAACTGGTGATTTTGCCTTTGTAAGATCAGTTAAAGGAGCAGCTATTGTAGTAAAATCTGGAATAAACCTTCTATAATATCCAGTCAAACCCAAAAAAGCTCTAACTTGTTTCTTAGTTAGGGGCTGGGGACAGTTTTGGATAGCTTCTATTTTAGTTGTCTGTGGCTTAACTAATCCTCTCCCAATTGTATATCCCGAGTACTTTGCTTCCCTCTAAACCAATGGTACATTTTAAAGGATTCGCAGTTAAGCCAGCAGAGAAAATCGAGTCAAGAACTGCCTGAACTTTTGGGAGATGTGATTCCCAATCTGTACTATAAATGATTACATCATCAAGATACGCTGCAGCATAACAAACATGGGGCTTTAGAATTCTATCCATCATTGTCTGAAATGTTGCAGGAGCACCATGTAATGGATAAACTGTATACTAAAACAACCCATCTGGAGTTGAAAAAGCAGTTTTCTCCTTTGCCTGATCAGTGAGGGGTACCTGCCAATAGCCTTTCGTTACATACTCTTTAGGGTCTTATTGAACCTCTCTACCAGCCCATCAGTTTGAGGGTGATATACTGAAGTTTTCAGATGCTTAATATGGAGCAGTTTACACAATTCTTTTGTAACCTTAGACATAAAAGGAGTTCCTTGATCTGTCAAAATTTCCTTGGGTATACCCACTCTACTAAACATAAGCATAAGTTCCTTTGCTATAAATTTTGCAGAACTATTACGTAGGGGTACTGCCTCAGGATAGCGGGTTGCATAATCCAGGACAACCAGTATACACTGGTGTTTTCTGGCTGACTTCACCAGTGAACCTATCAAGTCCATGGCAATTCTTTCGAATGGCACATCAATGATTGGTAAAGGCACTAATGGACTACAAAAATCCTTAGTGGGAGCAGTTAGCTGGCACTTGGGACATGAAGAGCAATAATTATTAACGGCCTTAAACACACCTGGCCAGTAAAACCTTCTAAGGACCCTTTCTTTAGTCTTATCCATTCCCAGGTGCCCCCCTAGTATGTGACTATGTGCAAGATTTAACACTGTATTACGAAACATTTGAGGTACCAACAACTGTTTAACAATATCTGTGCCTTTTTTGTCTACTCTGTATAGCAGGTTATTATTTACTTCAAAGTGAGGATAAGGTAATGGATTGAACACCATTTACAACCCGAATATAATTTCTTGCTTCAGCCAAAGTGGGATCCTCCCATTGGGCACTTTTAAAATTACCACAATTAACCTCCAAATCTAATAAATCATCATTGCTTTCTGTACTAACACCTGGCTCATTATTCTGGATAGGCTGATCTCTTATCAATACAGGCATATGACAATGAGTTTTACCTTTACTGTTTTTCGTCCAAATCAATTTCAGAAAAAGAAAACACAAAATCCTCAATTGTTTGGACTCCTTAGCTGAATTTACTATTAAAGCCCATAATTCAGAACTACATTGTGTTTCAAAATTTACATCAGCTGTAGCATATTCAAGTTTATCACCATGAATACCCATTTTATGCATCATAAGATCTAAAGTCACATCAGGTACTATACATTTTGACACTAATGTAACCATACTACCTGATTCAAGTAATGATTTACACATTATATCATTAACAGTCACCAAACACATGTGAGAGACATCACTATTATCAGGATGAATACAGTTAGACAGAAATGAGTGCGGCCCTGTATTATCACTTGTACTATAGACCATCATTTCATCTTTAAGGGCACAGTCTCTGGCAACATGACCAACCTCATTACACTTAAAACATTTAATACTATAATTAGATTTCCTTCCAGGTTGGTTATATTTAAATGTTCCTCTATCTCCCAGAGGAGTGTCCCTTGTATCTTGTAAATATAACTGCTGGTCTCCCACCCCCCCTTCCCCCTTGAATAGTTTTACCGGTTCTTGTAGAGTTCTGGCAAATAGGAGAGGAGGGTAAATCTGCTGGAGGTAGATGCAAAATTTCTCCTGCCGCAATATACCTTTCCACTAAAGCAATCAGTTGGTCTGCAGTTTGAGGGTCACTATGACTGACCCATCGACGCAGGGAAGCAGGTAATCCTCATTGAAAGTGATCCATCAGCAATAACTCCACAATCTTATTAGTGGAGTTAACCTCTGGTTGCAGCCATTTCCTGGCAAGGTGAATGAGGTTAACCATCTGTGATCTTGTAGCTCTATCAGATGCATATCTCCAAGAGTGGAATCTTTGAGCACGTACTGCAGAAGTCATTCCTAGGCATGCCAGGATCTCAGCTTTCAGCTTGTCATAGTCACTGGCTTGCTCCGGATCTAGGTCAAAGTAGGCCTTTTGAGGTTCTCCACTTAAAAAGGTGCAAGTATGCTCACCCACTCATCTGCTGGCCATCCTTCTCTTTCCGCTGTTCTCTCAAAGGCAAGAAGATATGCCTCAACATCGTCCGCTGCAGACATCTTTTGATTATAGTGACTAGCTCGTATAACTTTAGAGCCTTGACAACCACCAGCAGAATCAGAGTTCAGTCTCTCAGATATAGCTTGAATCTCTTGCCACAAGGTGCATGTGGCGTTCTGCTGTTCCTCACAAACCTTCCTGAATGTTTCTGTTTGAAATGTGACCATCTGTTGCACCAGCACTTCAGTACTCTCTTTCTGTGTTTTTGCCATAATCATAGCGTTCTCCGTCTGTGCCAACACCAACTGCTCTAGAGCTGCACTGTTTTCAGCAGCTTTTCAATTGGCCTCCTGTTGCACAGCGGTAGACTGAATCAGTGCTTTAATAACTTCCTCCATGTTGCTTGCAAATTATAAAGCCCACAGACATAAAATGTGACTGACCGTATTCTCCACCATATGTAACAAGAATCTTTTGCAACCACTGTCTTCTAGGGTTTAAATGCAATAGAGGACAATCCAGTTAATGTTTTCAAAACTTTATTTTCTTCCAAAATAGCAAGGTGACTTTAACAGCAGCATACAGTTTGTTTGCAGGTAAGGCAAAAGGACAAGCTTCTCTGCACAAGCTTCCAAAACAGCAAATCTCTGTCTGCATTGTAACAGCAAACAGAAATCCAGCAAAACGTTTAGTATATAATATTTTTCACAACACATCATATCAGGCCTCCTGTCTGGCTGAAATCTACTTAGCTAGAGAAATGCTTCCCTTTTAAACCCTAGGAGCATTAATCATGAGCCACACTTGAGTTTAATTGTCTTTAACAGCTGTAAGGTATTCACAACTAAAAAACTCTGATCACTTCCCTGGGATTTCTTAGCAAAATGGTAAAGTGAAATGTATTATATATATATATATATATATATATATATATATATATATACACACACTGTATATATCTTTTTATATATTTTATGTTTTAATAAAGATAGACTCATTGAGAGCCAGTTATTTCCTATATTTTTTTTTTTACCCCATGGAAAACTTGATTTTTCTATTATATCCCCATAATCACTAGAACTATTTTGCTAATATGGCATCATACCATACTGGAAGAAACTACCGCAACTGGAAGTTACAATCCAAACCGGAAGTGACGTCACTTTGTAGTCTGGAAATACCACGAGTTTTAAATATGCATTTGTTAGGCAGTCTTTTTTTACTGGATATTGCTAATTCATAGCCCCTATGTATATTGTAAGCAGAGCTGATATTAGTCTTGAGAAATGCTTGGTTTACGGCAGAAACGCATTGATTGACAACTTTTTCAGCTCAAGTTTTTCATCATTTGGGGTCTGGTAAGCCTTATACTTTAGAGTGGGACACCTCTATTTCTTGCATTATTACACTATATTCTGCTTTTCTTCTTCACATATTGGTTATATATTTTATTTCATTGGACTCAATCTTTTTAGATATATTTTTTCTTCTTTATTACTTACAAAATGTAATTTTTTTTTTGTTATACGTAGCTCAAGCACACAGGGGCATAATTTTTCAGAGATCATAATTTTTCAAAATGATCATGAAAAGCTTAACAGTAACCGCGCTGCTTAACTAAAATAGTATCTTGCGTACAAGGGCACCCACTATAGGTGGGCTTGAAAACTGAGTATGTATAGAATTGGGCAATTGAGAGTATTTTATCACGTATCCCATGCTGCTTTTCATTCTTAGCAAAGGTAGAAAAATAAATTGGGTTAATAGTTTCAGATACAGGAAAGGTATTATCAGATTCTGACTTAGACTTGAACCAGTCTGAGAAAACTTGGGGTTGCTCATCCTCTACTCCCAGAATCTTTTTAATAGCCTTAATAAAATCAACCAAAACAGTAGAATCAAAAGAAATGTCTCCCTCAGAAAAGGCATCTGAAATATAAAAGCACTCAGCACAATACTCAGGTACAGTATTTGTGGCAAAGCAACCATCAGATAGTTGGATAGAACTAGAAGGAGAGGGGGCGGTACCTGAGGGGTTACCTATATACAGGTAACCAGGGGAGTGGTCAGGGCTGTCCACATCCCCTCAGGGTTAGCATTACCAGGGAGCACCAAGATATAAGTATTTCCCTTCCACAGTAAACAAAGGGGTTAATTCAAAATAACCTTAATTTAAACTTAACAGGTAAAACAATTTTCTATTTGCACTTTTATATGTCTTTAAGGAACAGTTTTGTACAAACATCGACTTTTTGTAAGTTTTTACATCTAAAATAGGGTGATCTTTATATGTAACTTTTAAAAATACGGATACAGAGAAACAAAACCTCCCTTGATGTTATGCTTGTGAGGTGAGCTCTGTCTATCAGTAATTCTGTGGGAGTGGCTTCTTGTCATTGGCTTATCTAATGTAGTCAGCTAGCCATCAGTAGAGCACTACTGTACGGTCAAAAAAGGATACCAAGGGAATAAAGCAAGTTTGATATTAAAAGTAAATTGGAAAGATTGTATGCTCTTTCTGAATCATGAAAGAAAAATGTTGAGTTTTATGTCCATTTAATACACTGAAAAAAAGCTTCTCTAACTTACCAAAAATAAGGAAACTTCTCCAAAAATGGCTGAACAGATTACTAGGCTATTAGTACATTACTGTTCAGTAGCTGAATAATGCCCAGTAAATTCAATTTATCTCACCTCTTCTATGTACTGAACTGTATTCACTATTATGGATTAGCATACACAGGTATCAATGTGCCAGTAAGGGAGTGAATTGTTTTGTGCACCAGTAATTGGCAATACCCTGTACCTGAAGTGCATAACTAATAGATTATTTTGCAATTCATGATTCAAGCACATAATGTCTCTTCTGGTTCTCTTGTCATTGGAAAAAAATCTGAAGTGTTTTAATGACTGCCTTCTGTTTCTGCAGTCCTAGAGGTTCCCATCTGTTTAGCCCACATAGTGACCGACCCTACAGCTGTCCTGATTAGCAGTTCGATCTCACCAGAGACCTGAATGCCAGCGCCTGTCACCATGGTAACACTGACTCCAAGACAAAATGACAAACAAGACTTCAGAAGGCCCAAGATATTGAAAGGGTTAGCAGCTGGCACCTGATCATATCACCACTCCCTCCTCAATTGTAGAAACACTGGCAATGTACACCCCATTTTTTTTTTTTTTTTTTTTTTTAGTGTAAGCCATCCAATTATTTTGGGTGGAAACTTTCCAGAAGTGTTATTTAAAATCTATGCACTGCTAAAATTGCCAATTTACTTTTGTACTTGGCAGTCACAACATAAATCCTCACAAATCTGTGTTTATCAATTGTTATAGGGATAGTTAAAGGGACACTTTACCCAAAAAATGTCTTTCATGATTAAGGTAGAGAATACAATTTTAAACAACATTCCAATTTACTTCTATTATCTAATTTGCTTTATTCTTTAGATATCGTTTAATCAAGAAGTAGCAATGCACATGGTCCAATCACAGGAGGCATCTGTGTGCAGCTACCAATCAACAGCTACTAAGCATATCTAGATATGCTTTTCAGCAAAGAATATCAAACGAATAAAGCAAATTAGATAATAGAAGTAAATTAGAAATTTGTTTATAATTCTATGCTCTCTCTAAATCATGGAAGAAAAAAATTGGGTTTCATGTCCCATTAAGTCAATTTTGTCTTATTGGCATTTAAATAAAGTATTGTTTTTTTTAAATGTATTGTTTTTTTTTTTACTTTCTTTTTTATGTATTTTAAATTGATTTTCCATGTTTTAAAAAATAAAACATTTTAACATGTTTAATGGCTTCTCTATAATATGCATATTTTTTCGGATAATTGAATATGATCCAGCTCTTAATTGCTACTTAAAATGAATTCTATAAACTTACAACAGGGATTTTACTTAAAGGGACACTGTAGTCAAAAATAGAATTGTGATATTTCAATAGTATACCTGTAAATCAAGCGTTTTTCAATGTTAATCATTGTAAATATTTAACATTTATTATATATTACTATTTAAAATATTACATTTTTCCAAACCCACTGAGTTGTTCGCCGTTACTGATTTCCAATCCGGGGTGACATCTCCAGTTGGAAGATGGCGACTCCTCAACGCAATGCCCTTAGCGCGAGTTAGCGCAACGTCATCGGATACGTCACCGTCTTATGAAGAAGACACGCTCTATCGATACTTCATCAGAAGACTTTGCTGCGCAGTAAACGTAAGTAGCTAGCGTGTGAGCGCTTCGAGAATCTCCCTAGAATTAACGAGCAACAATATATACTTTGTAATACACAATGCAATTTAAATTACTACTGTTTGTACCTTATAATTATTTTCTCTGGAATTATATAATCGAAAATAGAATCTCCCTTTAATGGACGAGCAAACTATATGATTATTACAAATCATATATTTATTTCAATCCTTAACCCTAATATCTTTTCATATGGATGGGTAAAATATTTTTAATATTAATCACATTCACAATATATTAATAGAATTTAATTTTAATGCTATTATAAATACAATATATTGAATATACAGGGAGTGCAGAATTATTAGGCAAGTTGTATTTTTGAGGATTAATTTTATTATTGAACAACAACCATGTTCTCAATGAACCCAAAAAAAACTCATTAATATCAAAGCTGAATATTTTTGGAAGTAGTTTTTAGTTTGTTTTTAGTTATAGCTATTTTAGGGGGATATCTGAGTGTGCAGGTGACTATTACTGTGCATAATTATTAGGCAACTTAACAAAAAACAAATATATACCCATTTCAATTATTTATTTTTACCAGTGAAACCAATATAACATCTCAACATTCACAAATATACATTTCTGACATTCAAAAACAAAACAAAAACAAATCAGTGACCAATATAGCCACCTTTCTTTGCAAAGACACTCAAAAGCCTGCCATCCATGGATTCTGTCAGTGTTTTGATCTGTTCACCATCAACATTGCGTGCAGCAGCAACCACAGCCTCCCAGACACTGTTCAGAGAGGTGTACTGTTTTACCTCCTTGTAAATCTCACATTTGATGATGGACCACAGGTTCTCAATGGGGTTCAGATCAGGTGAACAAGGAGGCCATGTCATTAGATTTTCTTCTTTTATACCCTTTCTTGCCAGCCACGCTGTGGAGTACTTGGATGCGTGTGATGGAGCATTGTCCTGCATGAAAATCATGTTTTTCTTGAAGGATGCAGACTTCTTCCTGTACCACTGCTTGAAGAAGGTGTCTTCCAGAAACTGGCAGTAGGACTGGGAGTTGAGCTTGACTCCATTCTCAACCCGAAAAGGCCCCACAAGCTCATCTTTGATGATACCAGCCCAAACCAGTACTCCACCTCCACCTTGCTGGCGTCTGAGTCGGACTGGAGCTCTCTGCCCTTTACCAATCCAGCCACGGGCCCATCCATCTGGCCCATCAAGACTCACTCTCATTTCATCAGTCCATAAAACCTTAGAAAAATCAGTCTTGAGATATTTCTTGGCCCAGTCTTGACCTTTCAGCTTGTGTGTCTTGTTCAGTGGTGGTCGTCTTTCAGCCTTTCTTACCTTGGCCATGTCTCTGAGTATTGCACACCTTGTGCTTTTGGGCACTTCAGTGATGTTGCAGCTCTGAAATATGGCCAAACTGGTGGCAAGTGGCATCCTGGCAGCTGCACGCTTGACTTTTCTCAGTTCATGGGCAGTTATTTTGCGCCTTGGTTTTTCCACACGCTTCTTGCGACCCTATTGACTATTTTGAATGAAACGCTTGATTGTTCGATGATCACGCTTCAGAAGCTTTGCAATTTTAAGAGTGCTGCATCCCTCTGCAAGATATCTCACTATTTTTGACTTTTCTGAGCCTGTCAAGTCCTTCTTTTGACCCATTTTGCCAAAGGAAAGGAAGTTGCCTAATAATTATGCACACCTGATATAGGGTGTTGATGTCATTAGACCACACCCCTTCTCATTACAGAGATGCACATCCCCTAATATGCTTAATTGGTAGTAGGCTTTCGAGCCTATACAGCTTGGAGTAAGACAACATGCATAAAGAGGATGATGTGGTCAAAATACTCATTTGCCTAATAATTCTGCACTCCCTGTATATATATATATATATATATATATATATATTTATTAAAATTATTATACAGATGTTAATATGCGCTCATAACTCAATAGGATGTAAATATAAAACATTTAAAAAAAAGAAACATTAATTACTATCAAACTTTAAAAAAATCGCCGCCACCTACGGTATACTTATGAACCCCTAATCTGCTGCCCCTAACATCGCCGACCCCTATATTATATTTATTAACCCCTAATCTGCCCCCCCCCCAACATCGCCGCTACCTTACCTACACTTATTAACCCCTAATCTGCCGACCGGACCTCGCCGCCACTATAATAAATGTATTAACCCCTAAACCGCCGCACTCCGCCTCGCAAACACTATAATAAATTTTATTAACCCCTAATCTGCCCTCTCTAACATCGCCGCCACCTACCTACAATTATTAACCCTTAATCTCCCCGCCGCACCGTTGCCGCTACTATAATAAAGTTATTAACCCCTAAACCTAACTCTAACCCTAACCTTAACACCCCCATAACATAAATATAATTTAAATTAAACGAAATAATATTCCTAAAATTAACTAAATTAATCCTATTTAAAACTAAATACTTACCTATAAAATAAACCCTAATATAGCTACAATATAAGTAATAGTTACATTGTAGCTATTTTGGGATTTATATTTATTTTACAGGCAACTTTGTATTTATTTTAACTAGGTACAATAGCTATTAAATAGTTAATAACTATTTAATAGCTACCTAGTTAAAATAAATACAAAATTACATGTAAAATAAATCCTAACCTAAGTTACAATTAAACCTAACACTACACTATCATTAAATTAATTAAATAAATTAACTACAATTACCTAAAATAAAATACATTAAAATAAACTATTCTATAATACAAAAATAAACAAACACTAAATTACAAAAAATAAAAAAGAATTACAAGCAGTTTAAACTAATTACACCTAATCTAAGCCCCCTAATAAAATAAAAAAGTCTCCCAAAATAAAAAATTCCCTACCCTATTCTAAAATACAAAAGTAATCAGCTCTTTTAACAGCCCTTAAAAGAGCTTTTTGCGGGGCCTTGCCCCAAAGTAATCAGCTCTTTTGCCTGAAAATAAAAATACAACCCCCCCAACATTACAACCCACCACCCACATACCCCTACTCTAACCCACCCAAACCCCCCTTACAAAAAACTATCACTAACCCCCTGAAGATCTCCCTACCTTGAGTCGTCTTCACCCAGCCGAGCCGAATTCTTCAGCCAAGCGGAGAAAGAAGATGTCCTCCATCCGGTAGAAGTCTTGATCCAAGCGGCAAAGAAGAGGTCCTCCATCCGGGCGAAGTCTAGATCCAAGCGGCAAAGAAGAGGTCTTCCATCCGGGCGATGTCTTCTTCCAAGCGGCATCTTCTATCTTCTTTCTTCCGGATCCATCTTCATCCCGCCGACGCGGAACATCCTCCTTCCCCGACGGACTAACAACGAATGAAGGTTCCTTTAAGGGACATCATCCAAGATGGGGTCCCTTCAATTCCGATTGGCTGATAGAATTCTATCAGCCAATCGGAATTAAGGTAGAAAAAATCAGATTGGCTGATGCACTAGTTTGTATTATGGCAGTACTCCAATATCAAATATTTTTCTGTACCTTAAATTATCAAAAATAGATAACTTGCCTATATCAACAAAAAGCTTCGCTTTACATAGTGAGGGATGTATGTAGTCTGCATAGATTTTTTTTTCTTTGGGAATACCAGTGACCTATACCAGTTAGTTACCGTGATATATATAGGTGTCTGTTAGTCAGCACAGATTTGCCTCTCTGGTGGTACCAGAGACTGATACCAGTTAATTACCACGATATATAACTTGGATATAAAGGCATGTTTGAGAGAGCCAGATAACTTAGGTGTAAGGGCTCGTTTGAGAGAGACAGATATTTGTATAGAGAATAGATATGGAGAATAAATAATTAGTATATATCACATAAATCTCCAAATACTAATGAAAAATACAAAGATAACGTTTTCTATACCTTTTAGTTACCGGTGTTGGTAAAAAAAAGATTGAATAACTAACATACATCATAAATTAGTTCTCCTATATGTAATATAGGTGATGTTTATCTCTACAGATTTCTTCTCTGGGAATACCAGAGGCCTATACCAGTTAGTTACCACTGTAGATAACATGAATGTAAGAGCTTATATGAGGGAGCTAGGTCATAGACCAGAGACCTATACCAGTCAGTTACCGCTATGGATAGCATGAATATAAGGGCTCATATTAGGGAGCCAGGAGAGTTAACCATCAAGTGGAAATGTAAAAATCCTCAGAAAAAATATCAAATACCTTGTAATACCATATGTATAAAGTATATAAAGATAGGCATAGCTTTTAAAAAGGGGGGAGAGGGGGAGCAGGGATGCCACTGACATGTTTCGCCATGGTAGCTGTATCAAAGGCCAACAAACGCTATGATTTACCATTACTTTAAGGTCCATCCGGTGACATAATTAGTATGCAAGTAATAAGTAGAAATGTGCGATTCATTTCGGATCGATTCGGAAATTCGGCCGAATTCGGTAAATTCGGGATTCGGATCGATTCGAATTTGCGAATTAAAATAGTGCCGAATCTACCGAATAAATCCGAATTAGTTCGGATTTATTCGGTAGATTCGGATGGCCATGGATTACACTAGTATTGTACAGTATATTAGGTTATATAACTCTGCTATGGGTTAAACCTAATATACAGTACATAATACTAGTCTAATACACAGCACATCCCACCTAACACTTACCGAAATTCCGAATTTCCAAACCGAACTGAATCGAACCGAATCCAGACGAATTTATTCAAATCCGAAACGAATCCAAAACGAATTGATTCAAATTTTTCCGAATTCAAATCGATCCGAACCGAATTTTTTCGCCCTGCACATGTCTAGTAATAAGACTTTGTAATCTTTTACTGTTTACCATAAATGTCCACATTTAGGAAGGGAAAATTCAAATAGGAACTTATAGCGCTATTAGTTGATCCATCCGGTCACTGGGTGTTTTTGCTGCATCACATCACTGCCTTACAGAATATTAGGGCAACAAGCTGCCTCTGCAGCATTTGTAGATACTGTTGATCTGGGCTCCAGAATAGCCGATTTTGTTCTGTCAAAACACCCTATTTCTGACATCATCAAAAGAAATGCCCTTAATTTGTAGATTTGCACTGTCAATCAAGGATGGAAGCAAATCACAGGAGCTGGTGTGTGAACGGCATCTTAGCCAAAGCCGTGCTGCACTCGATGAGGGTCAGAGAGATCCAAAAGTTAAATGCAGAATGAGGAGCACCAGCTGCAGTTAAAAAAATCCTTTATTAATCCATAATTAAAAGTCATCATAGCAGGACATGACAAGGAAGAGACAATAGAAAGACAGTAACCATCTGACACGTTTTCAGCTCCTGGCCATAATCAAAGCTGCTGTCCTCATGTTAAAACACCTCTCTTATAAAGGTTAAAATTACTTCCTATTGGTCTGGCTCATTACACACACATCCCCAGAACTAATTACATCATGTCACGTTATATTTTATGTTATTTTAAGGTACATTAATAATCATGCCATTTGTTTCTCTCACGCTACTTATTCTTCAAAAGAAGAACCCTGTATAAATGTTAAACAATATATACATAGATATTAACTACTTAGTGTGTAGTATTATCCCACAGACCTTTAATGATCATATTGTATTTTTTCTATCATCTCTCAGCTTAAAGAAATTGAATTTATGTATTGATATTCGGTAATATATCCTATCCAAGCACTTCACAGGTGAACAATTACCAAAAATGAATTAAATCATAAGCTGAATTTGGCTCACTTGGTAGTCTTGTTTTTAGTTTAGTGTGTAATATTATCCCAAGGACCTTTAATGATCAAATTAGAGGGGGTGATAGAGATAGGCTTTTGACAAAACTTGAAGTTTTTTGGATATTTAAACTAAAAACAAGATTACTGAGTGGGCTAAATTCAACTTATGATTTAATTAATTTTTTGTAACTGTCCGTCTGTGAAGTGCTTTGATAGGATATATTACTGAGTATCAATACATAAATCCTATTTATTTAAGCTGATAGCTGATAGAAACAACTACAATATGATCAATAAAGGTCCTTGTAATAATATTACACACAAAGTAGTTTATATCTATACATATATTGTTTAATATTTATATGTGTTTCTTCTTTTGAAGTATAAGTAGTGTGAGAGAAACAAATGACATGATTATTAATGTACCTTAAGATAATAAAAAAATATAAGGTAACAACATGATAGTAATCAGATCTTGGAGAATGTGTGTATATTTTGTCTCATTTTCATACATTCTTCTTTTATAATAATCTATATATATTTTTGTTTCATTACTGTTAAAATATTTCATTTTCCCACACTGGTTATTTACAGTGAATTGGAAAATTAAGTATATATTAAGATGAGTTACTAGTGCTGTGCTTAGTAAATTTAGAGTTAACTATATGTAATACAAATGTACAAAAAATAGAGAGATAGATACGTGAGTAAGCGTATCTCAACAAGACAGGGATTACACCACTCTTTTAAATAATTTAATAATTATTAAACATAAGGATCAAATAGAGTAAATTGTACACATCATGTGTAATTTGAACACTGTAGCATCTCCAAAATGTGTATATAATGCATAAGTTACAATATACATCAAGCTTACTAAACATGTAAGCTAATCAAGTGACCAGTCACTGACAATCATCGCATCAGAGTAAGAAAAAATGAATACAGCTGAAATAACAGCTAAATCAGAACCCTGAACCCCCCAGAAAATCAAAGGAGGTATAACCAGGACAGAACTAAATGGGGATCTAAGCTCAGATCGCGCATCCACTAAGCCGGAATAGTGCAGTATGTTACAAAATAACAGCAAGGAAATAATGAGAGACTGAGCCGTATGCGCTTACACCCCTACTAGCCCGAGGACCCTTAGGAGGAACCCATAGTAGCTATACCTGGGTAGTGTATATACCGGGGATCTAAGAGCTACGGTAATTTTTCTCTTAACAAGTAAATATATACAAGTTATGTAAGATCATGAGCAACAACGTACATGTGCACAACATAACAATACAACAGCAATGTATAGTATAACATGTAGAGTGGATAGAGTTCCTGTATAGTAGCTGGGGCCAGAGTAAAGCCTTCTAATATAATGTTCTACAGGAGCTAGGTGTAACAACTCTGATATTTATTCTCAGGTAAGTGTTGTGTTCCCAATGCTCAGTACTATACCATATTCGCCATGTTTTCTGCATCCACAAAAAGCTCAATAGCTTGCTTTCATAGAGCCAAAAACCTCATCCGGTGTCCTGCTCATCAATCCATCAGCTGTTAGGTAAGCAAAGTCAGATGTAATCCTGCAGTTTCAAGGCTGGTACCATAGCACGCCAAACTCTCTCACTTGATGCAATGAGAGTCATGTGGCGAAGTCGACCAATGCCAACGTACGTTTCACCCCTCGTCATAAAGTGGGACGGGGCTTCCTCAGGGCTGTCTTAGAATCAGCACCTACACAATTTAAATGCTCTCTGTTTACTCCGCCCATCTGAGAGTGAAGATTTGCATAGAAGATTGTTTATGCGATTTTAGCCAATTATCAACTCAAGTTTGTGCAAGATGTATTATTAGAAATGAAGCAAACATTCATATTGCTATTATGTTAATAGATATTTATATATAGGATTTTTGCCATATTATGTCTACTGTGCACAAATATATTTTAACAGGCTTGATATATTCAATGTCAGATTAAATAAATTTCTCTTACAATCTTTTTAAATACATTCTATAGGTTATTTTATGTAAACTTTTAACAACAGTTGAACAAGATATAAATAACAACACTACCCAGGTATAGCTCCAATGGTTCCTCCTAAGGGAACTTACCTGATAAATTCATTTCTTTCATATTGGCAAGAGTCCATGAGCTAGTGGCGTATGGGATATACATTCCTACCAGGAGAGGCAAAGTTTCCAAAACCTCAAAATGCCTATAAATACACCCCCCACCACACCCACAATTCAGTTTAACGAATAGCCAAGAAGTGGGGTGATAAGAAAGGAGCGAAAGCATCAACAAGGAATTGGAATAATTGTGCTTTATACAAAAAAAATCATAACCACCACAAAAAGGGTGGGCCTCATGGACTCTTGCCAATATGAAAGAAATGAATTTATCAGGTAAGTTCTTACATAAATTATGTTTTCTTTCATGTAATTGGCAAGAGTACATGAACTAGTGACGTATGGGATAGCAAATACCCAAGATGTGGCACTCCACGTAAGAGCTGAAACAGCTGCCTGAAGAACTTTTCTACCAAAAACTTCTTCTGAAGAAGAGAAAACATCAAAATGGTAGAATTTAGTAAAAGTATGCAAAGAAGACCAAGTTGCTGCTTTGCAAATCTGATCAACAGAAGCTTCATTCTTAAAAGCCCAGGAAGTAGAAACTGACCTAGTAGAATGAGCCGTAATCCTCTGAGGCGGGGATTTACCCGACTCCAAATAAGCATGATGAATCAAAAGCTTTAACCAAGACACCAAAGAAGTGGCAGAAGCCTTCTGACCTTTCCTAGAACCAGAAAAGATAACAAATAGACTAGAAGTCTTTCTGAAATCTTTAGTAGCTTCAACATAATATTTCAAAGCTCTAACCACGTCCAAAGAATGTAAAGATCTTTCCAAAGAATTCTTAGGATTAGGACACAACGAAGGGACAACAATTTCTCTACTAATGTTGTTGGAATTCACAACTTTAGGTAAAAATTTAAATGAAGTCCGCAAAACTGCCTTATCCTGATGAAAAATCAGAAAAGGAGACTCACAAGAAAGAGCAGATAATTCAGAAACTCTTCTAGCAGAAGAGATGGACAAAAGAAACAATACTTTCCAAAAAAGTAATTTAATGTCCAGAGAATGCATAGGCTCAAACGGAGGAGCCTGTAAAGCCCTCAAAACCAAATTAAGACTCCAAGGAGGAGAAATTGGCTTAATGACAGGCTTGATACAAACCAAAGCCTGTACAAAACAATGAATGTCAGGAAGATTAGCAATTTTTCTGTGAAACAGAACAGAAAGAGCAGAGATTTGTCCTTTCAAGGAATTTGCAGACAAACCCTTATCCAAACCATCCTGAAGAAACTGTAAAATTCTAGGAATTCTAAAAGAATGCCAAGAGAATTTATGAGAAGAACACCATGAAATGTAAGTCTTCCAAACTCTGTAATAAATCTTTCTAGACACAGATTTGCAAGCCTGCAACATAGTATTAATCACTGAGTCAGAGAAACCTCTATGACTAAGCACTAAACGTTCAATCTCCATACCTTCAAATTTAATGATTTGAGATCCTGATGGAAAAATGGACCTTGAGATAGAAGGTCTGGCCTTAACAGAAGTGGCCAAGGTTGGCTACTGGACATCCGAACAAGATCCGCATACCAAAACCTGTGTGGCCATGCTGGAGCCACCAGCAGTACAAATGAACGCTCCATTATGATTTTGGAAATCACTCTTGGAAGAAGAACTAGAGGCGGAAAGATATAAGTAGGTTGATAATTCCAAGGAAGTGACAACGCATCAACTGCTTCCGCCTGAGGATCCCTGGACCTGGACAGATACCTGGGAAGTTTCCTGTTTAGATGAGAAGCCATCAGATCTATTTCTGGAAGCCCCCACATATGAACAATCTGAAGAAACACATCTGGGTGAAGAGACCATTCTCCCGGATGTAAAGTCTGGCGACTGAGATAATCCGCTTCCCAATTGTCTATACCTGGGATATGGACCACAGAGATTAGACAGGAGCTGGATTCCGCCCATGCAAGTATCCAAGATACCTCTTTCATAGCTTGAGGACTGTGAGTCCCACCTTGTTGATTGACATACGCCACGGTTTTGACATTGTCTGTCTGAAAACAAATAAACGGTTCTCTCTTCAGAAGAGGCCAAAACTGAAGAGCTCTGAGAATCCAAAATATTGATTGGTAATCTCGCCTCTTGAGATTTCCAAACCCCCTGCACTGTCAGAGCTCCCCAACCTGAAAGACTTGCATCTGTTGAAATCACAGTCCAGGTTGGACGAACAAAAGAGGCCCCCTGAACCAAACGGTGGTGATCTAACCACCAAGTCAGATATAGTCGAATATTGGGATTTAAGGATATTAATTGTGATACCTTTGTATAATCCCTGCACCATTGGTTCAGCATACAAAGCTGAAGAGGTCTCATGTGAAAACGAGCAAAGGGGATCGCGTCCGATGCTGCAGTCATGAGACCTAAAACCTCCATGCACATAGCTACTGAAGGGAATGACTGAGACTGAAGGTTCCGACAAGCTGAAACCAATTTCAGACGTCTTTTGTCTGTTAGAGACAAAGTCATGGATACTGAATCTATTTGGAATCCTAAAAAGGTTACCCTTGTTTGAGGAATCAAGGAACTTTTGGTAAATTGATCCTCCAACCATGTCTTTGAAGAAACAACACTAGATTCTGCAGAATGTAAAGACTGAGCAAGTACCAAGATATCGTCCAAATAAGGAAACACCGCAATACCCCGCTCTCTGATTACAGAGAGTAGGGCACCGAGAACCTTTGAAAAGATCCTTGGAGCTGTTGCAAGGCCAAAAGGAAGAGCAACAAATTGGTAATGCTTGTCTAGAAAAGAGATTCTCAGGAACTGATAATGATCTGGATGAATCAGAATATGAAGATAAGCATCCTGTAAGTCTATTGTGGACATATAATGCCCTTGCTGAACAAAAGGCAGAATAGTCCTTATAGTCACCATTTTGAATGTTGGTATTCTTACATAATGATTCAAAATTTTTAGATCCAGAACTGGTCTGAAAGAATTCTCTTTCTTTGGAACAATGAACAGATTTGAATTAAACCCCAGACCCCGTTCCAGATATGGAACTGGCACAATTACCCCGGATAACTCCAGGTCTGAAACACACTTCAGGAAAGCCTGAGCCTTTACTGGGTTCACTGGAATGCGTGAGAGAAAGAAAATTCTCACAGGCGGTCTTACCTTGAAACCTATTCTGTACCCTTGAGAAACAATGTTCTGAATCCAATGATTTTGGATTGAATTGATCCAAACATCTTTGAAAAATCGAAGTCTGCCCCTACCAGCTGCGCTGGAATGAGGGCCGCACCTTCATGCGGACTTGGGGCCTAGTTTTGATTTTCTAAAAGGCTTGGATTTATTCCAGACTGGAGAACGCTTCCAATTGGAAACCGTTCCTTTAGGGGAAGGGTCAGGTTTCTGTTCCTTATTCTGACGAAACGAACGAAAACGGTTAGCAGCCCTAAATTTACCCTTAGATTTTTTTATCCTGAGGCAAAAAGGCTTCCTTCCCCCCAGTGACAGTTGAAATTATAGAATCCAACTGAGAACCAAATAATTTATTACCTTGGAAAGATAGAGATAGCAATGTTGACTTAGAAGTCATATCCGCATTCCAAGATTTAAGCCATAAAGCTCTTCTAGCTAAAGACATATACCTGACATCAATTCTAATGATATAAAAAATGGCATCACAAATGAAATTATTAGCATGTTGAATTAGCTTAACAATGCTATATACATTAGGATCTGGTACTTGTTGCGCTAAAGTTTCCAACCAAAAAGTTGAAGCCGCAGCAACATCAGCCAAAGAAATAGCAGGCCTAAGAAGATGACCTGAACATAAATAAGCCTTCCTTAGATAAGATTCAAGCTTCCTATCTAAAGGATCTTTAAAAGAAGTACTATCTACCGTAGGAATAGTAGTACGCTTAGCAAGAGTAGAGATAGCCCCATCAACTGGGGATCTTTTCCCAAAACTCCAATCTATCAGTCAGCAAAGGGTACAGTCTCTTAAACCTTGAAGAAGGAGTAAATGAAGTACCCAGACTATTCCATTCCCTAGAAATTACATCTGAATTAGCATCAGGAACTGGAAAAACCTCTGGAATAACTACATGAGGTTTAAAAACCGAATTTAAACGTTTACTGGTATTAATATCAAGAGGACTAGTCTCCTCCATATCTAATGCAATCAACACCTCTTTTAATAAAGAACGAATATACTCCATTTTAAATAAATATGAAGTTTTGTCAGTGTCAATATCTGAGGCAGAATCTTCTGAACCAGATAGATCCTCATTAGAGATAGATAAATCAGAATGCTGTCGGTCATTTAAAAATTCATCGAATTTATGAGACGTTTTAAAAGACCTTTTACGTTTATTAGAAGGTGGTATAAGAGACATGGCCTTCTGAATAGAATTAGAAACAAATTCTCTCACATTAACAGGAATATCCTGAACATTAGATGTTGAAGGAACAACAACAGGTAATGGACTACTACTAATGGAAATATTGTCTGCTTTAGAAAGTTTATCATGACAACTAACACAAACTACAGCCGGAGGAACAGTTACCACAAGTTTACAACAAATGCACTTAGCTTTGGTAGAACCGACATCAGGCAGCATCATTCCAGAAGTAGATTCTGAGACAGGGTCAGATTGAGACATCTTTGCAATATGTAATAGAAAAAACAACATATAAAGCAAAATTATCAATTTCCTTATATGACAGTTTCAGGAATGGGAAAACATGCAAACAGAATAAGCCTCTGGAAACCAGAAGCAAAAATACATTAAGACTTAAATAATGTCAAAAAGTCTGGCGCAAGTATGACGCCCACAACTGACAAAATATTTTTTGGCGCCAAAAACGTCTGCAACAAACACGAGCGTCATAGATTACGCAACTACGTGAAAATTCTCGGCGCCAACTAAGACACCGGAAATGACATAAATACGTCAACAAACGTAATTCTCGCGGCAAAAAAGTCTTGCGCCAAGAATGACGCAATAAATTATAGCATTTTGCGCACCCGCGAGCCTAACAGCCCGCAATTTAGAAAAAAATCAATTTGAAAAATTTCAGGTAAGAATTTTTTTTTTTTTTTTTTTTAATATGTTTATTTCCCAAACTGAAACTGACAGTCTGCAATAAGGAAATATACTGATAAACCTGAATCGTGGCAAATATAAGTACAAACATTATATTTAGAACTTTACATTTAAAGTGCCAAACCATAGCTAAGAGTGTCTTAATAAAGGAATACATACTTACCAAAAGACACTCATCTACATAAAGTAGATAGCCAAACCAGTACTGAAACGAGAATCAGCAGAGGTAATGGTATATAAGAGTATATCGTCGATCTGAAAAGGGAGGTAGGAGATGAATCTCTACGACCGATAACAGAGAACCTATGAAATAGATCCCCGTTAGGATGACCATTGCATTCAATAGGTAATACTCCCTTCACATCCCTCTGTCATTCACTGCACTCTGAGAGGAACCGGGCTTCAGCATGCTGAGAAGCGCATATCAACGTAGATATCTAGCACAAACTTACTTCACCACCTCCATAGGAGGCAAAGTTTGTAAAACTGAATTGTGGGTGTGATGGGGGTGTATTTATAGGCATTTTGAGGTTTGGGAAACTTTGCCCCTCCTGGTAGGAATGTATATCCCATACGTCACTAGCTCATGGACTCTTGCCAATTACATGAAAGAAAAAGTTTTCCAGACCTTATGATAAATAGATAAATATGCCTGTTAGCAGGTTACCTAACCTGAATCAAGGCATCAGAAAAACCTCTTGCTAAAAGAAAGGACCCTCAGAAAAAAAAAGATCCTATCTTAGAGGAAGCCTTAAACAATGGCATGAGGACATTTGCACCAGATCTGCAAACCAAATCGCCAGAGCAATCAGATTTGTTGAGTCTTGTTTCTGCTTGATTCTATCACTCTGGATAGCAACACAAATGGAGAAAAGATTTGTCAGGTTGAACGACCAGAGAACCACTAGAGCATCTATCAGAGTCGCACAAGGGTCCTAAGACCTGGCACAATACTGGGGTAGTTTGTGATTCAAACAAGAGGCAATGGGATCTATCTCTGACAGATCCCAAAGTCTCATAATCCGGTTAAAAAACATAATTTATGTAAGAACTTACCTGATAAATTCATTTCTTTCATATTAGCAAGAGTCCATGAGCTAGTGACGTATGGGATATACATTCCTACCAGGAGGGGCAAAGTTTCCCAAACCTCAAAATGCCTATAAATACACCCCTCACCACACCCACAATTCAGTTTAACGAATAGCCAAGAAGTGGGGTGATAAAAAAGTGCGAAAGCATATAAAATAAGGAATTGGAATAATTGTGCTTTATACAAAATCATAACCACCACAAAAAAAGGGCGGGCCTCATGGACTCTTGCTAATATGAAAGAAATGAATTTATCAGGTAAGTTCTTACATAAATTATGTTTTCTTTCATGTAATTAGCAAGAGTCCATGAGCTAGTGACGTATGGGATAATGACTACCCAAGATGTGGATCTTTCCACACAAGAGTCACTAGAGAGGGAGGGATAAAATAAAGACAGCCAATTCCTGCTGAAAATAATCCACACCCAAAATAAAGTTTAACGAAAAACATAAGCAGAAGATTCAAACTGAAACCGCTGCCTGAAGTACTTTTCTACCAAAAACTGCTTCAGAAGAAGAAAATACATCAAAATGATAGAATTTAGTAAAAGTATGCAAAGAGGACCAAGTTGCTGCTTTGCAGATCTGGTCAACCGAAGCTTCATTCCTAAACGCCCAGGAAGTAGAAACTGACCTAGTAGAATGAGCTGTAATTCTCTGAGGCAGAGTTTTACCCGACTCAACATAGGCAAGATGAATTAAAGATTTCAACCAAGATGCCAAAGAAATGGCAGAAGCTTTCTGGCCTTTTCTAGAACCGGAAAAGATAACAAATAGACTAGAAGTCTTACGAAAAGATTTCGTAGCTTCAACATAATATTTCAAAGCTCTAACAACATCCAAAGAATGCAACGATTTCTCCTTAGAATTCTTAGGATTAGGACATAATGAAGGAACCACAATTTCTCTACTAATGTTGTTGGAATTCACAACTTTAGGTAAAAATTCAAAAGAAGTTCGCAACACCGCCTTATCCTGATGAAAAATCAGAAAAGGAGACTCACAAGAAAGAGCAGATAATTCAGAAACTCTTCTGGCAGAAGAGATGGCCAAAAGGAACAAAACTTTCCAAGAAAGTAATTTAATGTCCAATGAATGCATAGGTTCAAACGGAGGAGCTTGAAGAGCTCCCAGAACCAAATTCAAACTCCAAGGAGGAGAAATTGACTTAATGACAGGTTTTATACGAACCAAAGCTTGTACAAAACAATGAATATCAGGAAGAATAGCAATCTTTCTGTGAAAAAGAACAGAAAGAGCAGAGATTTGTCCTTTCAAAGAACTTGCGGACAAACCCTTATCTAAACCATCCTGAAGGAACTGTAAAATTCTCGGTATTCTAAAAGAATGCCAGGAAAAATGATGAGAAAGACACCAAGAAATATAAGTCTTCCAGACTCTATAATATATCTCTCGAGATACAGATTTACGAGCCTGTAACATAGTATTAATCACAGAGTCAGAGAAACCTCTTTGACCAAGAATCAAGCGTTCAATCTCCATACCTTTAAATTTAAGGATTTCAGATCCTGATGGAAAAAAGGACCTTGTGACAGAAGGTCTGGTCTTAACGGAAGAGTCCACGGTTGGCAAGAGGCCATCCGGACAAGATCCGCATACCAAAACCTGTGAGGCCATGCCGGAGCTACCAGCAGAACAAACGAGCATTCCTTCAGAATCTTGGAGATTACCCTTGGAAGAAGAACTAGAGGCGGAAAGATATAGGCAGGATGATACTTCCAAGGAAGTGATAATGCATCCACTGCCTCCGCCTGAGGATCCCGGGATCTGGACAGATACCTGGGAAGTTTCTTGTTTAGATGGGACACCATCAGATCTATTTCTGGAAGTTCCCACATTTGAACAATCTGAAGAAATACCTCTGGGTGAAGAGACCATTCGCCCGGATGCAACGTTTGGCGACTGAGATAATCGGCTTCCAAATTGTCTACACCTGGGATATGAACCGCAGAGATTAGACAGGAGCTGGATTCCGCCCAAACCAAAATTCGAGATACTTCTTTCATAGCCAGAGGACTGTGAGTCCCTCCTTGATGATTGATGTATGCCACAGTTGTGACATTGTCTGTCTGAAAACAAATGAACGATTCTCTCTTCAGAAGAGGCCAAAACTGAAGAGCTCTGAAAATTGCACGGAGTTCCAAAATATTGATCGGTAATCTCACCTCCTGAGATTCCCAAACTCCTTGTGCCGTCAGAGATCCCCACACAGCTCCCCAACCTGTGAGACTTGCATCTGTTGAAATTACAGTCCAGGTCGGAAGCACAAAAGAAGCCCCCTGAATTAAACGATGGTGATCTGTCCACCATGTTAGAGAGTGTCGAACAATCGGTTTTAAAGATATTAATTGAGATATCTTCGTATAATCCTTGCACCATTGCTTCAGCATACAGAGCTGAAGAGGTCGCATGTGAAAACGAGCAAAGGGGATCGCGTCCGATGCAGCAGTCATAAGACCTAGAATTTCCATGCATAAGGCTACCGAAGGGAATGAGTGTGACTGAAGGTTTCGACAAGCTGTAATCAACTTTAGACGTCTCTTGTCTGTTAAAGACAGAGTCATGGACACTGAATCCATCTGGAAACCCAGAAAGATTACCCTTGTCTGAGGAATCAAAGAACTTTTTGGTAAATTGATCCTCCAACCATGATCTTGAAGAAACAACACAAGTCGATTCGTATGAGATTCTGCTAAATGTAAAGACTGAGCAAGTACCAAGATATCGTCCAAATAAGGAAATACCACAATACCCTGTTCTCTGATTACAGACAGCAGGGCACCGAGAACCTTTGTAAAAATTCTTGGAGCTGTAGCTAGGCCAAACGGCAGAGCCACAAACTGGTAATGCTTGTCCAGAAACGAGAATCTCAGGAACTGATAATGATCTGGATGAATCGGAATATGCAGATATGCATCCTGTAAATCTATTGTGGACATATAATTCCCTTGCTGAACAAAAGGTAAGATAGTCCTTACAGTTACCATCTTGAACGTTGGTATCCTTACATAACGATTCAATATTTTTAGATCCAGAACTGGTCTGAAAGAATTCTCCTTCTTTGGTACAATGAAGAGATTTGAATAAAACCCCATCCCCTGTTCCGGAACTGGAACTGGCATAATTACTCCAGTCAACTCTAGATCTGAAACACATTTCAGAAATGCTTGAGCTTTTACTGGATTTACTGGGACACAGGAAAGAAAAAATCTCTTTGTAGGAGGTCTCAACTTGAAACCAATTCTGTACCCTTCTGAAACAATGCTCTGAATCCAAAGATTGTGAACAGAATTGATCCAAATTTTCTTGAAAAAACGTAACCTGCCCCCTACCAGCTGAGCTGGAATGAGGGCCGCACCTTCATGTGGACTTAGAAGCAGGCTTTGCCTTTCTAGCTGGCTTGGATTTATTCCAGACTGGAGATGGTCTCCAAACTGAAACTGCTCCTGAGGATGAAGGATCAGGCTTTTGTTCTTTGTTGAAACGAAAGGAACGAAAACGATTATTAGCCCTGTTTTTACCTTTAGATTTTTTATCCTGTGGTAAAAAAGTTCCTTTCCCACCAGTAACAGTTGAAATAATGGAATCCAACTGAGAACCAAATAATTTGTTACCCTGGAAAGAAATGGAAAGTAAAGTTGATTTAGAAGCCATATCAGCATTCCAAGTTTTAAGCCATAAAGCTCTTCTAGCTAAAATAGCTAGAGACATAAACCTGACATCAACTCTGATAATATCAAAAATGGCATCACAGATAAAATTATTAGCATGTTGAAGAAGAATAATAATATCATGAGAATCACGATGTGTTACTTGTTGCGCTAAAGTTTCCAACCAAAAAGTTGAAGCTGCAGCAACATCAGCCAAAGATATAGCAGGTCTAAGAAGATTACCTGAACACAGATAAGCTTTTCTTAGAAAGGACTCAATTTTCCTATCTAGAGGATCCTTAAACGAAGTACCATCTGACGTAGGAATAGTAGTACGTTTAGCAAGGGTAGAAATAGCCCCATCAACTTTAGGGATCTTGTCCCAAAATTCTAATCTGTCAGACGGCACAGGATATAATTGCTTAAAACGTTTAGAAGGAGTAAATGAATTACACAAATTATCCCATTCTTTGGAAATTACTGCAGAAATAGCATCAGGGACAGGAAAAACTTCTGGAATAACTACAGGAGATTTAAAAACCTTATTTAAACGTTTAGATTTAGTATCAAGAGGACCAGAATCCTCTATTTCTAAAGCAATTAGGACTTCTTTAAGTAAAGAACGAATAAATTCCATTTTAAATAAATATGAAGATTTATCAGCATCAACCTCTGAGACAGAATCCTCTGAACCAGAGGAATCATCAGAATCAGAATGAAGATGTTCAGTTAAAAATTCATCTGTAGGGAGAGAAGTTTTAAAAGATTTTTTACGTTTACTAGAAGGAGAAATAACAGACATAGCCTTCTTTATGGATTCAGAAACAAAATCTCTTATATTATCAGGAACATTCTGCACCTTAGATGTTGAAGGAACTGCAACAGGCAATGGTACTTTACTAAAGGAAATATTATCTGCTTTAACAAGTTTGTCATGACAATCAATACAAACAACAGCTGGAGGAATAGCTACCAAAAGTTTACAGCAGATACACTTAGCTTTGGTAGATTCAGCACTTGACAGCGATTTTCCTGTAGTATCTTCTGACTCAGATGCAACGTGAGACATCTTGCAATATGTAAGAGAAAAAACAACATATATATAAAGCAAAATTGATCAATTTCCTTAAATGACAGTTTCAGGAATGGGAAAAAATGCCAAAGAACAAGCTTCTAGCAACCAGAAGCAAGAAAAAATGAGACTTAAATAATGTGGAGACAAAAGTGACGCCCATATTTTTTCGCGCCAAATAAGACGCCCACATTATTTGGCGCCTAAATGCTTTTTGGCGCAAAAAATGACGCCACATCCGGAACGCCGACATTTTTGGCGCAAAATAACGTCAAAAAATGACGCAACTTCCGGCGACACGTATGACGCCGGAAACGGAAATAGAATTTTTGCGCCAAAAAAGTCCGCGCCAAGAATGACGCAATAAAATGAAGCATTTTCAGCCCCCGCGAGCCTAACAGCCCACAGGGAAAAAGTCAAATTTTAAGGTAAGAAAAATGTTAAATTAAAATGCATTATCCCAAATATGAAACTGACTGTCTGAAAATAAGGAAAGTTGAACATTCTGAGTCAAGGCAAATAAATGTTTGAATACATATATTTAGAACTTTATAAACAAAGTGCCCAACCATAGCTAGGAGTGTCACAGAAAATAAGACTTACTTACCCCAGGACACTCATCTACATATAGCAGATAGCCAAACCAGTACTGAAACGAGAATCAGCAGAGGTAATGGTATATATAAGAGTATATCGTCGATCTGAAAAGGGAGGTAAGAGATGAATCTCTACGACCGATAACAGAGAACCTATGAAATAGACCCCTTAGAAGGAGATCACTGCATTCAAATAGGCAATACTCTCCTCACATCCCTCTGACATTCACTGCACGCTGAGAGGAAAACCGGGCTCCAACTTGCTGCGGAGAGCATATCAACGTAGAATCTAGCACAAACTTACTTCACCACCTCCATCGGAGGCAAAGTTTGTAAAACTGAATTGTGGGTGTGGTGAGGGGTGTATTTATAGGCATTTTGAGGTTTGGGAAACTTTGCCCCTCCTGGTAGGAATGTATATCCCATACGTCACTAGCTCATGGACTCTTGCTAATTACATGAAAGAAACTTCTTTATAGACCATTCTCCTGGGTGAAAATGTGGATGGCAGAAATCTTGCAATTATAACATTCTGCCCAGCTGCTGATGCGAGATACTTCCCTCATTGCTAAGGAACTGATAGTTCCTCCTTGATGATTGGTGTGAAACACTGCTTGACATTGTCTGAATGGAATTGCAGAAAATATACCTGTATGAGGTTGGGCCAACTCTGGAGTTCCAGAATATTTATGAGTAAACTCACCTCCTACAGAGACCACACTCCATGTGCTCTCCGAGCCCCCAGACTGCACACCAACCTAACAGGCAGGCATCTGTGGAAATTACTACCAACACTGGCCAAAAGGAGCCCCCTGAAGCTAAAAACCTATGAATACTCTGAAACAAAGTGCAGCATAACTCTGTTGTTAGACTCAGCATATAAGCTATGTAGCTGATCAGGTGGACACACATGAGAATACTTACAAAGCAAACACAATCTGAAGGGGTTAAAGTATCAGTTGATCACAATCCTGAAAGGTCAACTGATGGACCAGTGACCTGATCTGCACTAATTTGCTCCATAGTAACAATCTTCATATCCCTATTCACAGGGATCATCAATTCTAAGGTTTGCTTTTCTGGATAAGCATTTTTCAGTTTGTTGCTCTTCTATTCCGTCAGGCTACCGCTCCCAGAATCTTTACAAAATTCTGGGGACTCTTATCATTGATAAGAGCTCACGGGGTGTCAGTGGTTCCTTGGCTGGATGATATCTTAGTACAGGCTCAATCTTTACATTTAGCAGTACCTCGTACCTTTTGTTGTTTCTTCTAGAGCACGGTTGGAAAATAAACTTTCTAAGAAGTTCTCAGTCCCCATCAGTCCAGGATTACTTTTCTGGGTGTTATAATCGACTCAGTCTCTATGACTTTGTCTTTGACATAACAGAGAATTTTAGCAGTTTTGTAGCACTCTTGGTTCCTTTTTTTGATTATTTTTTTTTTAAGGTAAAAGTTGTTTTAAATTTAAAGGTACTGTCAACACCAATATTTTTGTTGTTTAAAAAGAAAGATAATTCCTTTATTACCCATTCCCCAGTTTTGCATAACCAACATAGTTATATTAATATTCTTTTTACCTCTGTGATTATCTTGTATCTGAGCTTCTGCTGACTGCCCCCTTATTTCAGTTCTTTTGACAGACTTGCATTTTAGCCAATCAGTGCTCACTCCTAGGTCACTTCATGAGCTCAATGTTATCTATTTGAAACACATCAACTAATGCCCTCTAGTGGTCCAAATGCATTCAGATTAGAGGCAGTCTTCAATGTCTGAGAAATTAGCATATGAACCTCCTAGGTTTAGCTTTCAACTAAGAATACAAAGAGAACAAAACAAAATTGGTGATAAAAGTAAATTGGGAAGTTGTTTAAAATGACATGCCCTATTTAAATCATGAAAGTTTTTTTTGGACTTGACTTTCCCTTTAACGCAGTCGGCTTAGTGCACTCAGAAGTTACTTGTGAGTTATGCACAGATTATTTTCCTTCACTTCTTCTTGCTTCCAATCAGTTCTTAGTTTTAGTGCTCACCAGTAGCATGGGGTGCCCTAAGGTTAAACCATTTTATCTCGCTTTTCAGCATGCCCTTTCTGTGGTAATCCTTTCCTGGTCCTGTGTTGCTGTAATCTCTCTGTGTGTGGGGAAAGCTCTCAGGACTAGTGGAGAGGTAATCTGGTCCGCAGAGCTTGGTTTCAAATTTGGGGGGTTTGTTACATGCTATGTAAGCCTTTACTATTTTTCGTTTTTTTTTTTTCAGCAGTTATTTGACAGTACCTTATTATTGTTTCCCTCTTAAGGGTTAACCAGTTTTACATGGTCACAATTGTTCCCTATTTGTGTGCTTGCTGCTAATTTGCTTCAGTACATCTCTTATACTTAACCCTTTCATGACATAGGCAATTGTCCAAGTTCTGAAGGTAAACAAAACCTTAAATTTCAGCTATGTCTTTTCAACCATAATTTACCCCTTTCACATTAAGTGCACCCACACTAATTATATATTGTTTTTTAGAGGACAGATAGGGCTTTCTTTTTGCATAAAAGATTTATTTCTCAACTATAATTTTATATGAAAAAAATTGAAGTAAGTGTGAGAAATTAAGAAATTTCAAGCTTTCCAAACAATGTTATTGTGAATATCATCATCCGGATATATATTACTGCAATAAAACACCCATACTTGTGTTCAGTGATGTCCCATGAGTATAACGATAACCCCCATGTACAGGTTTTCTGAGATTTCTGGAATTTACAAGGCCCAACAGAGGGCCTCCCCATTTACATAGAAATCTGGCACATTCATTTTCTGGGCTTAAGTCGCCTTTCATACATTATAGCAGCCCAGGAATGAAAATAACCCCATCATGGCATACCATTTACAAAAGTAGACACCCCAGGGTATTCCAAAAGGGCTATGTCACGTCTTTTTGTGAAGCCCCTTAGTCACAACACCTGGCCAAATGTAGTGGTCATTTTTGTTGTATGAGTTTTTTACACAAACACTGCACTTTGGCCGTTTCTGTCATCAACCTTTTATGTTTTGCTGTTATAAAACACACATATTTGTGTTTGTCAATGTCCTACGAGTACAACAGTACCACCCCATGTACAGGTTTTATGGGGTTTACAGAAGTTACAGGGCCAAATATGGGGTCTGCCCATTTACATGGAAATTTGGCACATTCATTTTCTGGGCCTTTGTCCTCTTTGAGACATTATAGCAGCCCAGAAATGAAAATAACCCCATAATGGCATACCATTTACAAAAGTAGACACCTCAGGGTATTCCAAAAGGGCCATGTCATATATTTTTGTGAAGCCCCTTAGTTACAACACCTGGCCAAATGTAGTGGTCATTTTTGTTGCATGCGTTTTTTACACAAACACTGCACTTTGGCTGTTTCTGTCATCAACCTTTTATGTTTTGCTGTTATAAAACACACATATTTGTGTCTGTCAATGTCCTATGAGTAAAACAGTACCCCCCTAGTACAGGTTTTATGGGATTTACAGAAGTTACAGGGCCAAATATGGGGTCTGACCATTTCAGTTTTCATGCGTGGAAATTTGGCACCTTGATTTTCTAGACCTATGTCCTCTTTGAGACATTATAGCAGCCCAGGAATGAAAATTACCCCATCATGGCATACCATTTTCAAAAGAAGACACCCCAGGATATTCCAAAAGGGACATGTCACATCTTTTTGTGAAGCCCCTTAGGCATAACATCTGGCCAAATGGAGCGCTCATATTTTTTGTATGCGTTTTTTGAACAAACACTGCACTTTGGGTGTTTCTGTCATCAAGCTTTTATGTTTTGATGCTATAAAACACACATATAAGTGTTTGTCATTGTCCTACGAGTACAACAGTACCACCTCATGTACAGGTTTTATGGGGTTTACAGAAGTTACATTGCCAAATATGGGGTCTGCCCATTTACATGGAAATGTGGCACATTCATTTTCTGGGCCTATGTCCTCTTTGAGACATTATAGCAGCCCAGGAATGAAAATAACCCCATCATGGCATACCATTTACAAAAGTAGACACCCCAGGGTATTCCAAAAGGGCCATGTCACGTCTTTTTGTGAAGCCCCTTAGTCACAACACCTGGCCAAATGTAGTGGTCATTTTTGTTGTATGCGTTTTTTACACAAATACTGCACACTTTGGCTGTTTCTGTCATCAACCTTTTATGTTTTGCTGTTATAAAATACACATATTTGTGTCTGTCAATGTCCCACGAGTAAAACAGTACCCCCCTAGTACAGGTTTTATGGGGTTTACAGAAGTTACAGGGCCAAATATGGGGTCTGCCAATTTCAGTCTTTATGCATGGAAATTTGGCACCTTAATTTTCTGTGCCTATGTCCTCTTTGAAACATTATAGCAGCCCAGGAATGAAAATTACCCCATCATGGCACACCATTTTCAAAAGAAGACACCCCAGGGTATTGCAAAAGGGCCATGTCACATCTTTTTGTGAAGTCCCTTAGGCATAACATCTGACCAAATGTAGTACAGGTAGCCCTCAGTTTACGTCGGGGTTAGGTTCCAGAAGAAATGGTTGTATATCGAAACCGTTGTAAAATGAAACCCAGTTTATAATGTAAATCAATGGGAAGTGAGGGAGATAGGTTCCAGGCCCCTCTCAAAATTGTCATAAGTAACACCTAATACATTATTTTTAAAGCTTTGAAATGAAGACTTTAAATGCTAAACAGCATTATAAACCTAATAAAATAATCACACAACACAGACTTCCCTTGCATTTTTCTGCAAACAGTTCTTTCTATGCATTCCAATCTGGACTGATTTATAGACAGGAAGATCTTGTTCCTTTGAAACCTGCTCGATAGCTCAGGTCTGGTTAAACTGATTAATTTCAGCTTGCTTGGCTGTGCTGCAACACAAGCGGACAGCTCCACCTACTGGCTATTTTAATAAATGCACTGCTTCTCAATGCTTTTCAAGAGCAGTCACATGACTGGAAAAAAAGGTTGTTATTCTGAAACAGTGTAAATTGAACCGTTGTAAAACGAGGGCCACCTGTACTTATATTTTGTGTATGCGTTTTTTGCACAAACACTGCACTTTGGCTGTTTCTGTCATCAACCTTTTATGTTTTGTTGCTATAAAACACACATATTTGTGTTTGTCAATGTCCTACGAGTAAAACAGTAACCCCCTAGTACATGTGTTATGGGGTTTACAGACGTTACAGGGCCAAATATGGGGTCTGACCATTTCAGTCTTTATGCATGGAAATTTGGCACCTTAATTTTCTGTGCCTATGTCCTCTTTGAGACATTATAGCAGCCCAGGAATGAAAATTACTCCATCATGGCATACCATTTTCAAAAGAAGACACCCCAGGGTATTCCAAAAGGGCCATGTCACATCTTTTTGTGAAGCCCCTTAGGCATAACATCTGGCCAAATGTAGTGCTCATTTTTTTATATGTGTTTTTTGCACAAACACTGCACTTTGGCCGTTTCTGTCATCAACCTTTTATGTTTTGCTGCTATAAAACACACATATTTGTGTTTGTCGATGTCATACGAGTACAACAGTACCATCCGTGTACAGGTTTTATGGGGTTTACAGAAGTTACAGGGCCAAATATAGGATCTGCCCATTTACATGGAAATGTTTAGTCTTTGTTTGTAGCCACTTAGTCACAACATCTGGCCAAAGGTAATGTTCATATTTTATTTTTAGTTTATCACAAAAACACTGCCTTTTTGCTGTTTATATCATCCTTTTATGTTTTACTGCTATAATACACCCATCTTTGTGTTCAGCGATGTCCCATGAGTACAACAATACCCCCTATGCACAGGTTTTATGTGGTTTCAGGAAGTTACAGCGCCCAATATAAGGTCTGCCAACTTGCATGGAAATTTGGCACATTGATTTTCTGGACCTATGTTGCCTTTGAGACAGTATGGCAGCGCAGGAATGAAAATTACCCCATCATGGCATACCATTTGCAAAATTAGACAACCCAGGGTATTGAAAAAGGACTATGTTTAGTCTTTTTTTGTAGCCACTTAGTCACAAAACCTGGTCAAATTTAGTGGTCATATTTTTTTATTTGCTTTTTTCACACAAACACTGCCTTTTTTCTATTTGGATCATCATCCTAATATTTTTTACTTCTATAATACACCCATATTTGTGTTCAGTGATCTCCCATGAATACAAAAATACCCCCCATGCAAAGGTTTTTTGAGGTTTCAGGAAGTTACAGGGCCCAATATAGGGTCTGCCCATTTACATGGAAATTTGGCACATTGATTTTCTGGACCTATGTTGCCTTTGAGACAGTATGGCAGCCCAGGAATGAAAATTACCCCCCTCATGACATACCATTTGCAAAAGTGGATAACTCAGGATATTCTAAAATGAGTATTGTAGTTGTTTTGTATAACTTATCATGGTCTTAGAGTGGATGGGCTTAACATATAAAGGGGCAGGACAAGGTCAGGGGATTTTATGGAGTTAGGAATACAGAATAATAAAATAAAATAGGAACACATACAGGTTGCTTTCAAATTAAAAGTTTTACTCTGTGTGATATATTCAAAAGCAATTAGTGATACAGAGGCCAGGTAGACAGGGGAGGTCAAGGCAATGGTAACTAGAATCCTTCCTCACTCCTTTTTTTTTTTTTTTTTCAAAAATAGTTTTATTTTACAGATAATAAAGTTATACATCATAAGTGCACTTTTGATAGGATTACAAGTCAATATGACTTTACAGCTGTATGGGTTGTACATGTACAGTGCTGTTTACAAATATGCATGTAGTGAGAAAGGTAATGAACAATAAATCATATAGTAACAGATTAAACGAATAAACAACAAACACAATAAAAAACAACACATTGTGCTTCCTGTTGCCCCTCATGTTTTCCCCCTCTGGTATCTCATGGTCGGTTTCCACCTCCTCTGACAGTATCTAGTGTCGTATGTTTCAGTATTTTATATCCTATTGGTATCAAACTTATTCCTCAAGTATTCTTCCCATAAAATCTTAATCTGTATGTACTTGTCTAACCTTCGTTGTTTAAGGTAGTGGTATTCCTCTAGCTGTATAGTGCGATTGCACTCCTGAACCCATTGCGCAGCGGTTGGGATTATAGAACTTTTCCAGTTCTTGACTATTAGTTTCTTAATGCTGTTACTTGCTATGTTAAATAATTTAGTTTGTTCTGAAGTGAATTTTTTGGGGACTAAGTGAAACAGCCACAAGAGTGGGTCTATTGGTAAGGCTTTATTTAGTAACTTTGATGTTTCCTTTGAGATTTCATCCCATATTGGGGTTATTTTAGGGCAAAGCCACCAGATATGTGCCATATGGCCGATTTGATCATGGCACCTCCAGCAGAGGTTGGAGGCTTCTCTGAATATTTTCTGGCATCTTGATGGAGTAAGATACCATCTATGGAGAATTTTCAGGTTTAACTCAATGAGATTACTAGATGTGGCGGATCTCTTAATGGCTATAAATATCTTAGAGGCGTCGATGTGTGATATCTGAATTCCCAATTCCTCCCCCCATCTGTTGATGAAGTGAGGGGTGTGACCTGGTGGATTTTGTTTCAGTAGTGCATAAATCATTGATAAGGTGTGTTTTGTAGGAGATTCTTTATGGCATAGGGACTCGAATGTCGTTAGTGGCCTCAGCATATTCCTTTTATGCGGATGTCCTGACAGGTAATTGTAACACTGCATATAAAAATACCAATCTCTGAAACAATTAAAGCCTTGTTCGGTTAGGGCCGTTCTAGGGAACAGCTGAGTTTCAGTACCTAGGTGGCACATCATCAATTCCCTGTCCGGTTGTGTGTCATTTTTTATCTTTGCTACTAGGCCAGGGGTAAATTCTTTATTAGAGATGAAAGAGGTAAGGGGAGAGTAAGTGGACGAAATGTTGGGGTGCTCTACTAATATCTTTTCCCATATCAGCATGGTCTCCTGTACTGTGTGTGCGACGTATATCTGGGGTGATCTAGTAATTGATGGTGTCCAGCATCTTGTGCCTAAATGCAATGTACCGGCTATGTCATGTTCGAGGCGAACCCAGATTTTAAAGTCAAAGTTAGTATACCAGTCCACTATTCTCTGTAAGTGTGTGGCCTTCCAATATGCGACGAGGTCAGGTACCCCCATTCCCCCGTTATCTAGTGTCTGATACATGTCCTTCCTATTGATCCGAGCGTGTCGTTTGTTCCATATAAATTCAAATATTTTAGTTTGCAGGGACGTAAGAAAAGTGCGTGGAAGGGCTATGGGTAGTGTCTGTATAATATATAATATTTTTGGCAGAATACTCATCTTAATGGCACTGATCCTGCCTATCCAGGATAGAGGTTTTCTACGCCAGGAAGACAGGGTGGATACTATTGATGATTGAAGTGGTAGGAAATTTGTCTCGAATATTTGAGTAATCTTTGGGGTTAAAAATATCCCTAGATATTTCAGTTTGCTTTTTTGCCACTTAAATGTACATATACGTGAGATAGGTATTAAATCCCCCTCTGGTATGTTTATGTTTAGGATTTCTGATTTATTCTGATTGATAAGAAAGTTTGAAATCTTTCCAAATGCATCTAGCTGTTTCAATAATTCTGGTATAGATTGTCTGGGGTTCGTCAAGAAAAAAAGCACGTCATCTGCATATAAAAGCATCTTATGTTGATGTCCCTTAACCTCAACTCCTTCAATGTCTACCGTGTTTCTAACCTTAAGTGCAAGCATTTCTATGACGCAGGCAAACAAGAGCGGGGACAGGGGGCATCCCTGCCTAGTTCCGTTAGATATCACAAATGGGGCTGATAGAGATCCGTTTACCCGGATTCTAGCTGTCGGACAGTGGTACATTGCAAATACCCTATCTACAAATGTCTCGCCAAGGCCCATTCTCATAAGGACCACCCGGAGGAACTGCCAGTTGACCCGGTCGAACGCCTTTTCAGCATCTGTGGATATTACCACAGTTGGGACACCACGATTATTAACATAATCTATCAAATTAAGGGCTCGTACAGTGTTGTCTTTGGCTTCCCTTGTGGGAACGAAGCCCACTTGGTCAGCGTGGATTAAGTTTGGGAGTAAGGCGTTCAACCGGGTCGCCAGCAGCTTGGCATATATTTTCACGTCGGTGTTCAATAGTGATATCGGTCTATAGTTTTCGACTCTTGAGTGGTCTTTACCTTCCTTTGGGATTAGTGTTATGTGTGCAGCGAGGGAATTGTTAAGGAATGGTTCTTTACCGGAAATGGAGTTAAAGAGGGTCAGCATGTGTGGAGCTAGAATCTTACTGTATTTTTTATAATAGTAGTTAGTGAAGCCGTCTGGGCCAGGGGTTTTTCCGGTCGGTAGGTCTTTTATGGCCAGTAGGAGTTCTCTCATATTGAAAGGGGAATTAAGGGATTCTTTTTGTTCCTGGGTGATCCGTGGTATGTCAAAGTCCTTGAGGAAAGATTCTATGAGGTTAATATTAGTTGCGTCAGTAGGGGGAACAGTTGGTAAGTTGTAGAGGGACTCATAGTATGTGCGAAATGTCTCTGATATGCTAGAGGTAGAGTATACCATGCCTTTCCCTGGTCTACTGATAGACATAATATATGAGCGGTGAGTCCGTCGTTTCAATTTGCGTGCTAACAATCTACTACATCTATTGTCGCTGTCATAATAAGTTTGTTGTAGTTTGAGTGCAAGTAGTTTGCAATCTCTGTCTAAAAGGGTGCCAACTATTTCCCTCTGCGTCTGTAAATCCTTTTTCAATGTCGTGTCTGTCGGTGTTTTTTTAAGTTTCTCCTCAGTCAAGGTAATGTTGTTCAGTGCGGTCTGTAGTGCGGTGCACTGTTGTTTATGATTATGGGACTGTATACTGATAAGATCCCCTCTAAGTGTGCTTTTATGTGCTTCCCATATAAGTCTAAAATCATCTATGGATGCTACATTTAGTTGAAAGTATTCTTGCAGACGATTCTCTATTTTTTCTTGGTACAGTGGGTGGTCTAATAAATTATTGTCTAATTTCCAAAGAAATGTGGAGTGTGGGGCTGAGGGCCATTCAATAGAACAGGTCACCATAGAGTGATCCGTCCAGCCTGTGGGGATTATCGCTGACCTTATTGCCATGGACAAGCAGGACACGTCTAAAAGGATGTAGTCTATGCGGGAAAATCGGGAGTGTGGAAAGGAGAAGAAGGTATATTGGCGGTCTACCGGGTGATGTATCCTCCAGGTGTCGTGTACTGCTAGGTCTCTAATATGTTGTTTGATTCTATAAAGAACCCGGTTTGGTGTTGAGGAGAGCCCAGTTGATGTGTCTAATGCTGTGTTGAGAGAGACATTGAGATCCCCTCCTAGTATCAGTAGACCCCTTTTAATCTCAAGTATGGCATCTGAAAGGCGTTTGAAAAAGATGTCCTGCTGGGTGTTAGGGGCATATACACAGGCCATTGTGACTATTGTGTTATAGAGTTTGCCAGTCAAGATTAAATATCTGCCCTCTCGATCTCGTGTTAAGCTAAATAGAGTAAAGGGTATACCTCGTTTAATTAAGATTCCCACCCCATTGGTTTTACTATGGTTCGATGCAAAGTATGCCTCTCCAAACTTGTAACTAAATGTTTTGGGTTCTTTCTTGTGAAGGAAGTGGGTTTCCTGCAGCATTATGATATCCCCCTTGTTATCTTTAAAATCCTTAATAGCTATACTTCTTTTGTTTGGGGAATTAAGGCCCTTAGCATTAACTGTTATGATGTGCAGCTGTGCGTTATTGGGAGCCATTATATGTCAGTATGATCACGATCTGTCGCTTGGTAGTGGGGCTAGTGTCCACCTGTTGATAATGGGGAGTAGGTGTTAGAGTGAGGAGCCATACCTTATAAATCAGTATACAGGTATTAGAAGGGGTATGTGTGATTATGTAAGCACAATGTGTAAAACAAAAACAAACATCAAGGATAACAACAACAAAAACAAAAGTAAACGAGTAAACATTAGAACATGTGAACACATCGCCGGAGCGGCTGAGGGATAGTCCCTCCGGCAAAACAGTTATCCTAATAGGATGTGGGGTCAGCCGGGTACTTAGGCCCAGGCAGAAGTGGAATTATTTAACATCCATTGAGAGGATGATATAAGTGGGTAAAAGTAACATGGTTCATATATTTTTGCACTATGGGAGTGGCCTGGTTATGACAGGTTAAAACTATCCATATATAACGTAATTACTTCGTATAGTCACTAGAATTGTCTTTGTGGGCGTTTCAAGCAAATGAGTGCCTGTAGTTAAAATAAACAACAACAGATAATAAAGGCATGACAAGTGATTTTTACACCAATCTCACCCAACCATGGATCTTGGGAGACAATTAAGTCCTTCAATAATACATCATGAGTTCAGTCTGTCTTTCCTCTTCTTATTAGCAACTTTGTGCCATTGTGTCCCTGCCAAGAGATGTGATGATGAAGCTGTGTTGTCAGGAGACTTCTCAGATAGTTGAGGCGGCTGGATTGATAGGCCCAAGCCCTTAGAGAAAGACTCCAGGTCTTGAGGCCCTCTGTAGGTGTGAATCTGGCCTTCCTTAGATACCACCAAACTAAAGGGAAACCCCCAACGATACTTGATATCATTCTCTTGTAGTGCAGTGGTGATAAATCGGACGTCTCTTCTACGTTGTAAAGTGCTTGGGCATAGGTCTGGGTAAATTTGTAGGGCATGATCCAGATACATTATTTTCCTCAGTTGTCTCGATTTGGACCAGATTTCCTCTCTGTCAGTGAATCTCAAAAATTTAAGGATAACATCCCTAGGGGGTGCACCAGTTGGTGGAGGTGGGCGCAGAGCCCGATGTACTCTTTCCAGTTCCATATCAGGTATATCTGGGTCCCCCATCAGATGGTGAAAGAGGTTCTGCATATATTCTCTAAGTTCAGAGCTTTTTATTGACTCTGGTATACCCCTTACTCTTAAGTTAGACCGCCGACTGCGGTTTTCAAGATCCTCAATTCTTTCTTGCATTGTTTCTATTTGCGAGGATTGAACGTTGGCATGTGTTTCTAGGCTCCCCACCATTTCAGAGATGGTAGTTTGCGTGTCTTCTACTTCCTCTACTCTGCACCCTAAGGCGTTTATGTCAGTTCTCATGGAGGTAAGCTCTTTAGTTATTAATGCCTTTAGGGAGGCAAAGTCCTCTTTTGATGGCAGGTTAGCAATGTCTTGTTTTAGTTGTGTAATATAAGAGGTAGCTATCTGTAATTCTGCAGCGCTTGATAAATCATGAGGAGTCTCATTAGTATTTGCAGTCTGATGTGCAGGGTTGGTTGCTGTGTCTGGCAGTTGAAAGAATGTGCTCACAGAGACTGGCACATTGGTCTGGCTTTTCGGGAGCTTCTCTCCTTTATTCAAGCGTTTAGTCGTCATGTTTTGCTTAAGTGCTGGAGAGTGTTCAGTGGACCTGTATGCCCTTTCCCAGGATTATTGTTTGGAGGAGTAGATAATAACCATTCAAGTTGTTAGTGACGCCCCATTGAAATTTTACGGTCAGATGTGGTGTACATTTGTGATGGTTTACTGAGAGCAGAATGTGCACTCCACACCCTATTACGTTATTGCTACTCAGGGTCTTATATCTTCGGGCAGTGCTTTATGTCCTCCTCTCCTATCATAGTGAGGCCCATTTAATCAGGCATGCATTCGAGGTAACTTTTAAGTTTATGGGCGTTATATTTCTTTTTCTGACGGTGCTAATATGTAACATTAGATGGCCCTTTGTCCCGCTGTGCGGTCGTTATGTGTTGCGTTTCATTTGGTTCAGCTTACCTCCATATATGAGCTGGGTCTGAGATGGGCTCCGGTATCTGTGTCCGCATGGCTCGCACACGGCCCTTTCCAATATGGCGGCGGTCGTTTTTCCTTTGCGGCTAAATAACAGTCCGTTTTTAGCTTAGTCGCTTGTCAAATTGCCTTCATGTCATAGCGGTTAGTGTCCCCACATATTTAGGCGCCTGTATACCACTTTGTAAAGCGATTCTTGCAGGTATATAGTCCTGGGTCTTTTTCCCCAGCACGGAGCTGATTCACACTGCGGCCATTTGCCTGCACGGCCGGACTCCGCCCCCCTTCCTCACTCCTTTTTTATAGCAGACTCTGCATCTTTTCTGGGGTGTTTTTTTGCTGACAGTGGGGGGGATCCTAGTGGGAAAATGCCTGCCGCAGAGTCGCTCAACATTTTCAGATTGAACAGTGGAAGGATTAGGGGTCTGGTTAAACAAAATATCAGATGTTACATTTAACACAAATTCCAAAAAAGTATAAGGTTTCCCTGTGCCTGATTTTTTGTAGATCACATATGCATTATATACTGCAATCTGCATAATATAAAACGCTACTTTTTTGTACCAAGTTCTTGTTTTTCTTTGAATTAGATATGGCTGCAGGCACCGGTCAGCTAATTCTACCCCCCCCCCCATGTTTTTGTTGTACTCCACAATGCACTTTGGTTTTAGGATCTGTGCAGATCTTGCCTTCACAGATACTGGCACTGTAGCTTCATCGTGCATTGTGGAGAGCATGTACACATCTTTTTTATCAGTGTACCGAAGGGCCAGTAGCTCATTGTGACATAAAGCTGAAGCTGTGCCCCTACTTTTTTTTTCCATACGTCAACTTCTGGGGGAAGCCTGTGCGATTTTTTTCTTGTTGTGCCACAGGCCACGGTTTCAAAATAAAATAAAAATTTTAATAGCTCTGTGCTCGTGTAAAAATTATCAAGCCACAAATGTACCCTTTATTTAGCAGGGGTAGTAGGAGATCTCACACAATTTCCCCACTTGTGCTAATTGAATCTGGGCAGCCAGGTGGATCCGAGTGGCTATCTTTACCCTGGAAGATGTGAAATGCCCAGGTCTACCCAGTACTGCATTCACACAGTTTATAAAATTTTACACCATAGCGGGACATCTTTGATGGTATATATTGCTTGAAAAGCAATCTCCCCTTAAATTTCATGAGGGACTCATCAATGCAAATGTCCTGCTCAGGGATGTAAATGTCTTTAAATCTTTGGGACTGGTGGCTTATCAGGGGCCTTAGTTTATATAACCTGTCATGCAGGGGGTCATTTCAGGGGGGGGGGGGCACTGGGCATTATTATTAAAGGGACACTGACCCCATGATTCAGATAGAGCATGCAATTTTAAGCAACTTTCTAATATACTCCTATTATCAAATTTTCTTCATTCTCTTGGTATCTTTATTTGAAAAGCAAGAATGTAAGTTTAGATGCCAGCCCATTTTTGTTGAACAACCTGGGTTGTTCTTGCTGATTGGTGGATTAGTTTAACTGACCAATAAACAAGTGCTGTCCAGGGTACTAAACAAAAAATAGCTTAGATGCCTTCTTTCAAATAAAGATAGCAAGAGAACGAAGAAAATTTGATAATAGGAGTAAATTAGAAAGTTGCTTAAAATTGCATGCTCTTTCTGAATCACAAAAGAAAAACATTTGGTTCAGTGTCCCTTTAAAATGGAGAAACCGCAGCAACTGCTCATATCTGTACCTCTTCATAACCCCTGGAGAAAGAGGGGTAGCCAGGATGGGGTTCTGGCTCCAGTATGATCGTATGCTGGGTTTCTTCACAATCCCCATTATTAATGTCAGGGCCCAAAACTTTTTAATCTCTGGTATGTCAGTGGGGTGCCAGGTATTTTTTCTGACATACAGAGATTGGGGTTTTTTGGACAGATACTGGCTGGCATATAAATTTGTTTGAGCAACTATATGCTCAAACATGGTATCTGTCAGAATCAGGGAGATATAGTTTATTGGCTCATATACTGGAACATCACATGTGATGCCAGGAGTCTCTGTAAACTCTGGCATTTCTGGGGCAGTAAAATATGGGGGTAGCCAATTGTTCATTTATGCGACTCCTCCTTTTAGGTGGCGGGCAGGGAGCACCAGCATTAGATGTATCACTCAGGGGCTCTATATCTGATGCCGTAAGGGTTGCGCTGTCAGACAGAGCAGAGAGGATTTCACTCCCTGAAACTTCAGCAAGAATGGCATAAGCCTCTTCTGCTGAATAGCATGCCATAAGGGATTTTTTTCAATACAAATTACCACTTCACCACCACCAATTCCCACCCACTGTATTCCCTCAGATTTTTTTTTTATGATTTTTTTATATATATATATATTTTTTTTATAAACTAAAAAAAACTAGAAAAGCACTGGGAAGGGCAGTGATTGGGAACAGCAGGGAAGGGGTTAACAATAACTAAAGATCCCCACAAATAAACTTTTGGGCACTGATCAAAGCCCTGACGGGCTGATCACTGTGATATTAGGCTGATCACCGTAGCAGCTCAGTGATTAGCAGCAAAATATATATATATTTGTAACCCCCACAAATAAACCCAAAAAGCTTTTGATCAAGGCTAACCAAGTTATATTAGGCTGATCACAGTAGCAGCTCTGTGATCAGCAGCAAAAAAAATAAAATATATTTTTTGTATTTATATTTTTTTTCCCTCTCTAGCTTTCTACAGCATGAGGTGCTAGGAACATCCCCCAACCGGATCCATAGCAAAAAAAATAACGGAGGGGACACAGGAACTACAAACCGTTATGATGTTCTATTCCGTCATAACGGCTCTAAAGCCCAGTGTAATTATGACGGAATAGAACGGCATAACGGAGTTAAAAGGTTAAAGAGACATGATAGAGTATACATTGGTAAACAACTTGCCAATTTACTTCAATCATCAATTTTGTTTTATTTTCTCTGAATCTTTCCTAGAAGGAGCATGAATACACTACTGGGAGCTAGCTGAACACATTGGTAAGCCAATCACAAATACATTTATGTGCAACCACAAATCAGCAGCTAGCTCTCAGATCCTAAGCCTACCTAGGTTTTCTTTTCAACAAAAGATACCAAAGGAACAAAGCAAATTAGATAAAAGAAGTAAATTGGAAATTGTATGCTCACTCTGAATCATGAAAAAAAAAATAGTTTCATGTCCCTTTAAGAATCAGACTGAAGCAAACAAATAGTTAACCCCCAAGGGAAGACATGGCACCGTGTAAAACTGGTTGGGCAAAGGAAAAAGCTTTTCAAAACTTATGGAAGGGGAAAACAGAATCCCCAGCTTATCCTATTCGTTAGATATAATATTCGACATCATGGATGAAACTGGAAAAACCTCAGGAGTTTTAGTCTTAGGTCTGAAAATGTTTCCAGCTTGTGAGCTGGTTTTTACATATTTAGCATAGGATCCTGAACCTCCAAAGTACTTAAAACTTCTTTAAGCAAGGAACTCAATGCTCCATCTTCAACTGGAAAGACATAACCTCAGAATCCTTGTCTGATTTCATAGACACCTCCTCTGACGACAACTCTCCCTCTGAGGCAAAAGATGAATCTGGATCCTGGGAATGACTCGGTCTACAAGAGAGCGCACGGGTACTATCCCTTATAGAAGAGCCTGAGGAAATGTGCTTAAGCTTACATTTGCGCTTACATGGCGGTGGCAAAGCAGCAATCGCCTCAGATACTACAGATTGAAGCGGAGATTTAAACATAGGGTCAAATTCTGTTACCCCGCCCTGGGTGATATACACTGGCAGATGACTCTGTATAGTAGAAGAGCTAGAACTCTGAGTAGCATTCTGTAAAATAGAGTCGAAAAAAGAACTGCATAATTGGGCAGGAGGGCATACCATAACCAATTTGCATGATAGGCTTTTATCAGATGGCAAAACAATATCTGAAGGATTCCCCTCAGATAACATTGAGTCTGTGTTAGCAGGCCCCTCTTGTTCCATAAATATGCAGAGTAAAGAAAATTATATGAAACTACTCAACGTTATACAGGCTACCAACCTGCACTCACTAAACAAGAACCTGTCACAGGCACAGTAAAGCACTCATACTATACCGACTGAAAACAGCCCCCAAATTAAATAAAAGTTCCCCTTAAAAAAAGGGCTGTTCTCTACACGAAAACCTAAACTAAACTCTCCAAAGTCAGGGTAAAAAAATGACTGCAGTATTGACTAGGAACCATGAATAAATTTTCCCAAAAATTTGTACCTAATCTGTTTTGTTTTCCCTATGTATCTTATTGATTGTATTGTACTTTTACTGTTTCAATAAAGCTGAGGGAGGGAGGGGGACGACTCAAGTTGTTTACTGTCTCTTAAACCTTTACTGGCTTTACAGCAGGGCTTATACAATTTAGTCATCCCTATCTGAATTTCTATTCCTGCTCAGAGGTTTTTCAACTCAGAATTTGAATAAACTAATGAATATGTTAAATAATTTTTCTTTTGCTTTTTCGGGCATGTAAATCAAATGTTGTTAGAGAAAAACAGCTATGGCACAATTATAGGGACTACCCAAGAGGAATTCCTGTCTTGAGTGCATACAGATATGTATTTTTGTATCACATTTTTCTTTTGGTGTCTTTCATATAAACATTTTTTCATGTTTAACATGCTGGAAACAGTAACCAATCCTGTATATCAACGCTTTTGCTGTGCTGGAAACATCATAGGCTTATGCATGTATTCAAAGGTGATAGTCTGTGACCTCATCAGGTTTCAAATTTGAACTTGCTAATCATCCCTGTGGTTGTAAAACATATACTTTCAGAGCAGATATAAAGGTAAAGCATAACTTCCCCAATAGCTTAATTTTAAAAAAGGGAAATTTATGCTTACCTGATAAATTGATTTCTTCTACGATACGACGAGTCCACGGATTTCATCCTTACTTGTGGGATATTATCCTCCTGCTAACAGGAAGTGGCAAAGAGCACCACAGCAGAGCTGTATATATAGCTCCTCCCTTCCCTCCACCCCCAGTCATTCGACCGAAGGTTTAGGAAGAGAAAGGAAAAGCTAAAAGGTGCAGAGGTGACTGAAGTTGTAAAAATAAAATAGAATCTGTCTTAAAATGACAGGGAGGGGCGTGGACTCGTATCGTAGAAGAAATCAATTTATCAAGTAAGCATAAATTTCCTTTTCTTTTACAAGATACGACGAGTCCACGGATTTCATCCTTACTTGTGGGATACAATACCAAAGCTACAGGACACGAATGAAAGGGAGGCACAAGACAGAGACCTACACGGAAGGAACCACTGCTTGAAGAACCTTTCTCCCAAAAACAGCCTCAGAAGAAGCAAAAGTATCAAATTTATAAAAAGTATGAAGGGACGACCAAGTCGCAGCCTTACCAATCTGTTCAACAGAAGCATCGTTTTTAAAGGCCCATGTGGAAGCCACAGCCCTAGTAGAATGAGCCATAATTCTTTCAGGAGGCTGCTGTCCAGCAGTCTCATATGCCAGGCAGATGACACTCCTCAGCCAAAAAGAAATAGAGGAAGCCATAGCTTTCTGACCCCTACGCTTTCCAGAATAAACAATGAATAATGAAGATGATTGACGGAAATCCTTGGTAGCCTGTAAGTAAAACTTCAAGGCACGGACCACGTCCAGGTTATGTAAAAGGCGCTCCTTCTTAGAAGAAGGATTAGGACACAAGGAAGGAACAACAATTTCCTGATTAATATTCTTATTTGAAACAACCTTAGGAAGAAATCCAGGTTTGGTACGTAAAACCACCTTATCAGAATGAAATATAAGATAAGGCGAATCACATTGTAACACTGAAAGCTCAGAAACTCTTCGAGCAGAAGGAATAGCAACTAAAAACAGAACCTTCCAAGATAACAATTTAATATCTATGGAATGCATGGGTTCAAACGGAACCCCTTGAAGAACTAAATTCAAACTCCAGGGAGGAGTAATTGGTCTAAATACAGGCTTAACTCTGGTTAGAGCCTGCCAAAAAGACTGAACATCTGGCACATCTGCCAAACGTTTGTGAAGCAAAATTGACAAAGCAGAAGTCTGTCCCTTTGAGGAACTTGCTAATAACCCTTTCTCCAATCCTTCTTGGAGAAAAGACAGAATCCTGGAAATCCTAACTTTACTCCATGAGTAAATTCACACCAATAAAGATATTTACGCCATATCTTATGATAGATTTTTCTAGTGACAGGCTTTCGAGCCTGTATCAAAGTATCAATGACCGAATCAGAGAATCCTCGCTTAGATAAAATCAAGCGTTCAATCTCCAAGCAGTCAGCTGCAGAGAATTTAGATTTGGATGTTGGAAAGGTCCTTGAATGAGAAGGTCCTGTCTCAAAGGAAGTTTCCACGGTGGCAGAGAGGACATGTCCACTAGATCTGCATACCAAGTCCTACGTGGCCACGCAGGCGCTATCAGGATTACTGAAGCTCTCTCCTGTTTGATCCGAGCAATCACGCATGGAAGGAGAGGAAACAGTGGAAACACATAAGCTAGGCTGAATGACCAAGGCACTGCCAAGGCATCTATCAGTTCGGCCTGAGGATTCCTCGACCTGGATCCGTAACGTGGAATCTTGGCATTCTGACGAGATGCCATCAGATCCAACTCCGGTCTGCCCCATTGGCGAATCAATGAAACAAACACCTCCGGGTGGAGTTCCCACTCCCCCGGATGAAAAGTCTGATGACTTAGAAAATTGCTTCCCAGTTCTCTACTCCTGGGATGTAGATTGCCGACAGATAGCAAGAGTGGGCCTCCACCCATCGGATTATCTTTGATACTTCTATCATCGCTAAGGAACTCCTTGTTCCCCCCTGATGATTGATATACGCCACAGTCGTAATATTGTCCGACTGGAATCTGATGAATTTGGCCGAAGCCAACTGAGGCCACGCCCGAAGCGAATTGAATATTACTCTCAGTTCCAGAAAATTGATAGGAAGTAGAAACTCCACCTGAGTCCAAACACCCTGAGCCTTCATGGAATTCCAGACTGCACCCCAGCCCAGAAGACTGGCGTCAGTTGTCACTATCACCCACGAGGGTCTGCAGAAACATGTCCCCTGGGACAGATGATCCGGCGACAACTACCAAAGAAGAGAGTCTCTGGTCTCTTGATCCAGATTTATCTGAGGAGATAAATTTGCATAGTCCCCATTCCACTGTCCGAGCATGCACAGCTGCAGTGGTCTGAGATGAAAGCGAGCAGATGATAAGTTGACGCCTGAATCAGAATATCGTCCAGATAAGGCGCCACTGCTATGCCCCGCGGTCTGAGAACCGCTAGAAGAGACCCTAGAACCTTTGTGAAGATTCTGGGTGCTGTGGCCAACCCAAAGCCACGAACTGATAATGTTTGTCCAGGAAGGCAAACCTTAGGAACTGATGATGATCCTTGTGGATAGGGATATGAAGGTATGCATCCTTTAAGTCCACGGTAGTCATATATTGACCCTCCTGGATCATTGGTAAGATTGTTTGTATAGTCTCCATCTTGAATGATGGGACTCTGAGAAACTTGTTTAGACACTAGATCTAAAATGGGTCTGAAAGTTACCTCTTTTTTTGGGAACCACGAAAAGATTTGTGTAAAACCCCTGTCCCTGTTCCAGTTTTGGAACGGGACAAATTACTCCCATGGTAGAGAGGTCTTTTACAAAGCGTAAGAACGCCTCTTTTTATCTGGTCTACAGACAATCGTGAAAGATGAAAATCTCCCTCTTGGGAGAAAATCCTTGAATTCCAGTTGATACCCGTGGGTCACGATTTCCAGCGCCCAGGGGTCCTGAACATCTCTTGCCCAAGCCTGAGCAAAGAAACAAAGTTTGCCCCCTACTAGATCCGGTCCCGGATAGGGGGCCACCCCTTTATGCTGTCTTTGTAGCAGCAGCGGGCTTCTTGGATTGTTTACCTTTATTCCAAGCCTGGTTGGTCTCCAGACTGACCTCGATTGAGCAAAATTCCTTCCTGCTTTGTGGAGGAAGAGGAAGCAGAGGGTCCTCCTTTAAAGTTTCGAAAGGAACGAAAATTATTTTCTTTACCCCGCATCTTAACAGACTTATCCTGAGGTAGGGCATGGCCTTTACCTCCAGTAATGTCAGAAATTATTTCCTTCAAATCAGGCCCGAATAGGGTCTTACCTTTAAAAGGAATAGCTAAAAGCTTAGATTTCGATGACACATCAGCAGACCAAGAATTGAGCCATAACGCTCTATGCGCTAAAATGGCAAATCCTGGATTTTTCGCCGCTAATTTAGCAATTTGAAAAGCGGCATCAGTAATAAAAGAATTAGCTAGCTTGAGAGCCTTAATTCTATCCAAAATATCATCCAATGGAGTCTCAACCTTCAGAGACTCTTCTAGAGCATCAAACCAAAAAGCTGCTGCAGTAGTAACTGGAACAATGCAAGCCGTGGGTTGTAAAAGGAAACCCTGATGAATAAATAATTTCTTTAGAAGACCCTCTAACTTTTTATCCATAGGGTCTTTGAAAGCACAACTGTCCTCAATAGGTATAGTTGTACGCTTAGCCAGGGTAACTATAGCTCCCTCCACCTTAGGGACCGTTTGCCACGAGTCCCGAATGGTGTCTGATATGGGAAACATTTTCTTAAAATTAGGGAGGGGGAGAGAACGGTATACCTGGTCTATCCCATTCCTTTTTTACAATTTCCGAAATTCTTTTAGGAACCGGAAAAACATCAGTGTAAGTAGGTACCTCTAGATATTTGTCCATTTTACACAATTTCTCTGGTGGTATCACAATAGGGTCACAATCATCCAGAGTCACTAAAACCTCTCGAAGTAACAGGCGGAGGTGTTCAAGCTTAAATTTAAAGGACATTACGTCCGAATCTGTCCGAGGTAACACATTTCCTGAGTCTGAAAGTTCTCCCTCAGACAGCAATTCCCTGACCTCCAACTCAGAGCACTGTGAGGGTACATCGGAAATAGCCAATAAAGCATCAGAGGATTCAATATTCACGTTAACACCTGACCTACTGCGTTTACCCTGTAACAGTGGTAATTTAGATAATACCTCTGTAAGGGTAGTTGACATAACTGCAGCCATCTCCTGCAAAGTAAAAGAATTAGACGCACTAGAGGTACTTGGCGTTGCTTGTGTGGGCGTTAAAGGTTGTGACACTTGGGGAGAATTGGATGGCATATCCTGATTCTCTTCAGATTGAGAATCATCCTTAGGCACACTTTCTTTACCTAAAATATGCTTTTTACAATGTAAGGCCCTTTCAGTACAAGAGGTACACAATGTAAGAGGGGGTTCCACAATGGCTTCTAAACACATAGAGCAATGAGTTTCCTCAATGTCAGACATGTTGAACAGACTAGTAATAACCACAATAGTCGTTAAAACACTTTATTTATTGATTTAAACAATTTTTTGAAAAACGTGTACTGCGACATTAAGAAATAAAAAAGCGCACAATTTTTTCCAAACTGCTTCAAAACGTTAATTAACGTTTTAAAATAAGCTACACCTAATCAATAGTTCCAAAAATTATTGCACCCCAAGAGTAAGGGAAGAAATTAACCTCTAAAAGATATTTATAGTAGAAAATATGTTAGATTTGAAAAAAATAACCCCTGCACCTCGCCACAGCTCTGCTGCGGCGCCTACCTGGCCCCAGGGTACTGCAAAATGACTCGACAAAGATCCGGTTAACAGAACACCAGTCTAGGCTCAACCGGAGCTAATGCCTGCTGCCTTCTGAGCCGGAGTAAAGTGCGCGTCTGAGCGCGCGAAAATAAGCCCCGCCCATCATGGACGATGATTGCATAGGACTGAACAACCGCATGGTGAAGCGGTTTAGAGTATAAAGCCATGTGGATTTGTTTTACCCCTAAGTACACACAAAATACGAACATACTGTTTATTTGAACACACAAATAAAAACCGTTAAGCTGCCCCCAGTGTCCCTTTATATTGCTGTTAAGCTCATTATAAAAGCTTGCCCAATATGTCAATAAAATAAATTAAGCACAGGTTTCTCAGTAATACCCCTTGTTTACAGGTCTACTGCTTACCCCTTCCCTTGCATGGGAAAAAATATCAGCCAGTTCTGATATACCAAGTCTCCTCAGAAATAAAGGGCTGCACATACCTCAATGCTGCCTGTAGCATGAAACCGTTCTCCACACTGAAGATGTCTCTTGTATTACCTTCAGAAGCTCTGTGGGAACCAACATGGATCTTAGTTACATCTGCTAAGATCATCAACCTCAGGGCAGAAATCTTCTTCCATATCTCCCTGAGGAAAATAGTACTATTTAAAAATAAAAAAACTTTTTGATTGAAGAAACTAAAACCTCACTTTACCTCTTCCTATTACTAACACAGGCAAAGAAAATGACTGGGGTGGAGGGAAGGGAGGAGCTTTATATACAGCTCTGCTGTGGTGCTCTTTGCCACTTCCTGTTAGCAGGAGGATAATATCCCACAAGGATGAAATCCGTGGACTCATCGTATCTTGTAGAAGAAAATAAAATTATAAGAAGCATTGCCACAAAATTAACCTTGAGTATGGAAAGCAGAACAAACAAATAAGAAGAAAACAGATTATGTATACCTTTAAATGTGTACCTTTTAATTTGTTAGTTAATCCTGCAGAAGTCAATTAATTCCAGCCTGGACGCAAAATACGACATGAATTTCAGGATGCCATTTTTTCCACATAGACAGAAGCAAAAGACTAAGGGTCCGAGCATTATGTTATGGATATGTCTCTAGTAGATGTGTGCATTCAGCAGCTTTGTTAGGTGCCTAATGCGGAAGAAAGCACACACTTGCTCTTTTCAGAGCAGGATTTAATCTTTATCTGTAAAAACCCAGGTCCTAATGTGTTGAACTTTCACAAGAATAAAACCGAAAAGAGTTGAAAGCCATGAGCAGCCACCTTATTCCACATTCCAAGGCTAAGAAAGCTGGCGAATGCATGTTTAGTCTCTAAATAACACCCAGAACCGTCAACAATGAGATTAACAGCTCTCAAGGTAAAATTTGCCTTTCTAAAACTCTTTGAGAAACCTCTTGCCAGACCAGAGAGCTTTAGAGAATTGGGCCTTAAAGGAGCAGTAAACCTAAAACTTTTTTTTAATCATAATTGTGCAGCAAGTGCAATAAAATTAGAGAAAGCCTTATTTTTGTTACGGTAAGAAGCTCATTGTACTAGTTAATTGTGCATATACAGTTTACTGTCCCTTTAAGGAAGAGAACAGAATCTGACTTATTAAGAGTGTTTTCTAAAAGCTTCTATCCATCCAAGTGGAGTGGCAAATGATATGCTAGTTCAGGAAAACCCTGTGTTAAGTATCAAACACAATTTCATAGTTTTAGTATCAAATTGATGTTTTAAAGAGAAATAAAACATTCACATACATATGCAGCATGTAAACTGTAAAACTGCTTCTTTTTTTGCACTTCAGTTTTCACTAACATGTACCTTTAAATATTAGGCGGGAATTTCACCTAACCCTGCAACATTCTATACAGGTACTGCTTAGATCAAGGCACAAGCTAATTAACACATCTTTCTCTAATTAGACATTGCAAAGTCAGGAACATGAATTCCACCACTTTTCAAGGTGGTTAGTTTTGGACTATTCGTGATTTGCAAATCCGCTAACAAAATAACACCAATAAATTATTTTAAAACATTTATTTTGCAATGTAGTGAGTAATTACATATATCTGCTTCCCATATTTAATGTTTTTATTGTCCCGCTAAACCTACTGTTATCTTACTCTTTAGGGGTCGATTTATCAACCTCTTTGGCAGGCTTTCACCTGCCTACGACTGCAGGTTCTTACAAGAGAACATGCACGCTGTATTTAACAAGCAGCGGTCGTTTCATGGTGAAATTCAATCTCCCTGTTCTTGTCCAACCGGGGAGATTGACAGCTCCTACCCGTGCGTGATTGGCTGCGCGCAGGCAGGGGGCGGGATTACATGTGAGCGCAAAATAGTGCTCATGTGCAATGCTGAATTACGCCAGGGGAATTCAGCCCACCAGAGGTGAGCTGCGGCAGACAGGGGTGCGTATATGCACCCCTGTCCGCTGCAGCTTGATAAATCAACCTCTAAAGCAGTGTATACTTTTCACCTATAACCCTAAAATGTAAATTTGAGAACTGAGATCCTCTTGGATTAGCCACATGATCTGGTGGTCACGTATCCATGTAATTCTTTCTGGCAGGCTGCCAAATCTCTACATTTTCTGTGCCATTGAGGTTTGTTCAGTTCCTTTGAGTCTGTGCTCTTCGTCAAGCCTCTTAGCTACAGAATAGTTGAGTTAGAAAACACCTACCTACACCTTTCTAATGAACCTCCAAAGTCAAATAATGTTACAAAAGCAAAACATATGTATTAAAAGCTATGGCCTAGATTACGAGTTTTGCGTTAGAGGCTATGCGGTGCTAACGAGCAGTTTTGTCTCACCGCTCACTTACCTGCAGCGCTGGTATTACGAGTTTTCAGAAGCCCGTCGTTAAAAGACAAGAAGTGAGCGTTGAGCAAAATTTTGCTCATTACCGCACTCCAATACCAGCGCTGCTTAAGTCAGCGGTGAGCTGGTCATAAGTGCTCGTGCACGATTTCCCCATAGGAATCAACGGGGAGAGCCGGCTGCAAAAAAGCAGCGTAAAACTCCTTAACGCAGCCCTATTGATTCCTATGGGGAAATAAAAGTTATGTCTACACCTAACACCCTAACATGAACCCCGAGTCTAAACACCCCTAATCTTACACTTATTAACCCTAATCTGCCGCCCCCGACATCGCCAACACCTACATTATATTTATTAACCCCTTATCTGCCGCTCTGAACACTGCCGCCACCTACATTATATGTATTAACCCCTAATCTGCTGCTCCTAACATCGCCGACACCTACATACTATTTATTAACCCCTAATCTGCCGCCCCCAACGTCGCCGCCACTATATTAAAGTTATTAACCCCTAACACCCCCAAACTTAAATATAATTACAATAAATCTAAATAAAATTACTATCATTAACTAAATTATTCCTATATAAAACTAAATACTTACCTATAAAATAAACCCTAAGCTAGCTACAATATAACTAATAGTTATATTAGCTATCTTAGGGTTTATTTTTATTTTACAGGCAAGTTTGTATTTTTTTTTAACTAGGTAGAATAGTTATTAAATAGTTATTAAATATTTAATAACTACCTAGCTAAAATAAATACAAATTTACCTGTAAAATAAAACCTAACCTAAGTTACAATAACACCTAACACTACACTATAATTAAATAAATTAACTAAATTAAATACAATTACCTAAATTAAATTAGCTAAAGTACAAAAAAACAAAAACTCTTTTACCTAAAAAAAAACAAAAAACAACCAACCCCCCCAACAGTAAAACCCACCACCCACACAACCAACCCCCCAAATAAAATACTATCTAAAAAAAACAACAGTTAGCTCTATTGCAGCCCAAAGTCCCTAACCTAAACATAAAACCCACCCAATACAATCATAAAAAATCCTAACACTAACCCCCTGAAGATTCATTTACGGGGGGAAGTCTTCATCCAAGCCAGGCCGAAGTCCTCAACGAAGCCGTGAGAAGTCTTCATCCAAGCCGGGCGAAGTGGTCCTCCAGATGGGCAGAAGTCTTCATCCAGACGGCATCTTCTATCTTCATCCATTCGGCGCGGAGCAGCTCCATCTTCAAGACATCCAGCGTGGAGCATCCTCTTCTTTCCACAACGACTGAAGAATGAATTCTCCTTTAAGTGACGTCATCCAAGATGGCGTCCCTTAGATTCCGAATGGCTAATAGAATTCTATCAGTCAATCGGAATTAAGGTAGAAAAAATCCTATTGGCTGATTAGATCAGCCAATAGGATTGAGCTTGCATTCTATTGACTGATTGGAACAGCCAATAGAATGCAAGCTCAATCCTATTGGCTGATTGCATCAGCCAATAGGATTTTTTCTACCTTAATTCTGATTGGCTGATAGAATTCTATTAGCCAATCGGAATCTATGGGACGCCATCTTGGATGACGTCACTTAAAGGAGAATTCATTCTTCAGTCGCCGTGGAAAGAAGAGGATGCTCCACGCCGGATGTCTTGAAGATGGAGCCGCTCCGCGCCGGATGGATGAAGATAGAAGATGCCGTCTGGATGAAGACTTCTGCCTGTCTGGAGGACCACTTCGCCCGGCTTGGATGAAGACTTCTCCCGGCTTAGTTGAGGACTTCGGCCCGGCTTGGATGAAGACTTCTCCTGGTAAGTCGATCTTCAGGGGGTTAGTGTTAGGATTTTTTAAGGGTGTATTGTGTGGGTTTTATTTTTAGGTTAGGGACTTTGGGCTGCAATAGAGCTAAAAGCCCTTTTAAGGGCAATGCCCATCCAAATGCCCTTTTCAGGGCAATGGGGAGCTTAGATTTTTTTAGATAGTATTTTATTTGGGGAGTTGGTTGTGTGGGTGGTGGGTTTTACTGTTAGGGGGGTTGTTTGTATTTTTTTTTCAGGTAAAAGAGCTGAAAACGTTGGGGCAATGCCCCGCAAAAGGCCCTTTTAAAGGCTATTGGTAGTTTAGTTTAGGCTAGGGCTTTTTTTTATTTTAATAGGGCTATTAGATTAGGTGTAATTAGTTTAAATATCTGTAATTTGTTTATAATTTTCTGTAATTTAGTGTTTTTTGTACTTTAGCTAATTTAAGTAATTGTATTTAATTTAGTTAATTTATTTAATTATAGTGTAGTGTTAGGTGTTACTGTAACTTAGGTTAGGTTTTATTTTACAAGTAAATTTGTATTTATTTTAGCTCGGTAGTTATTAAATAGTTAATAACTATTTAATAGCTATTCTACCTAGTTAAAATAAATACAAACTTGCCTGTAAAATAAAAATAAAACCTAAGATAGCTACAATGTAACTATTAGTTATATTGTAGCTAGCTTAGGGTTTATTTTATAGGTAAGTATTTAGTTTTAAATAGGAATAATTTAGTTAATGATAGTAATTTTATTTAGATTTATTGTAATTATATTTAAGTTAGGGGGTGTTAGGGTTAGACTTAGGTTTAGGGGTTAATAACTAATATACTGGCAGCGACGTTGGAGGTGGCAGATTAGGGGTTAATAAATAGTATGTAGGTGTTGGTGATGTTGGAGGCAGCAGATTAGGGGTTAATACATATAATGTAGGTGGCGGCGGTGTCCGGAGCGGCAGATTAGGGGTTAAAATTTTTATTATAGTGTTTACGATGCGTGAGGACCTCGGTTTAGGGGTTAATAGGTAGTTTATGGGTGTTAGTGGACTTTTTAGCACTTTAGTTATGAGTTTTATGCTACGGCGTTGTTCCATAAAACTCTTAACTACTGACTGCGTTAGGGATCTTGACGGGGAAGGATATACCGCTCACTTTTTGGCCTCCCAGGACAGACTCGTAATACCGGCACTGTGGAAGTCCCATAGAAAAAAGACTTTACGAAGTTTACGTAAGTAGTTTTGCGGTAAGTCCAAAGAAGTGTGCGGTGACCCTAAACCTTGAAGACTCGTAATAGCAGCGGGCATAACATTGCTTTTTTACCCTAACGCACAACTCGTAATCTAGGCGAATGTTTCTTGCTATAAGCAGTCTGTTATCTGGTCTGATAAAGCAGCTAGTATGGGGGGGTTTAAACCTGTCCTCTTGCCTCCCCAACAGGCCAGATTTTGAGGATATCTGAACTGGAGCACAGGTGAAAAAAACAAAATTTATGCTTACCTGATAAATTTATTTCTCTTGTGGTGTATCCAGTCCACGGATCATCCATTACTTGTGGGATATTCTCCTTCCCAACAGGAAGCTGCAAGAGGACACCCACAGCAGAGCTGTCTATATAGCTCCTCCCCTGTCACCCCCAGTCATTCGACCGAAGACAAGCAAGAAAAAAGGAGAAACTATAGGGTGCAGTGGTCACTGTAGTTTAAAAATAAAAAACACCTGCCTTAAAATGACAGGGCGGGCCGTGGACAGGATACACCACAAGAGATATAAATTTTTCAGGTAAGCATAAATTTTGTTTTCTCTTGTAAAGGTGTATCCAGTCCACGGATTCATCCATTACTTGTGGGATACCAATACCAAAGCTTTACGACACGGATGAAGGGAGGGACAAGGCAGAAACTTAAACGGAAGGCACCACTGCTTGTAAGACCTTTCTCCCAAAAATAGCCTCCGAAGAAGCAAAAGTATCAAATTTATAGAATTTAGAAAAGGTATGAAGCGAAGATCAAGTCGCCGCCTTACAAATCTGTTCAACAGAGGCCTCATGTTTAAAAGCCCATGTGGAAGCTACTGCTCTAGTGGAATGAGCTGTAATTCTTTCAGGAGGCTGCTGGCCAGCAGTCTCATAAGCTAAGCATATTATACTTCTTAGCCAAAAAGAAAGGGAAGTTGCAGAAGCCTTTTGACCTCTCCTCTGTCCAGAGTAGACAACAAACAAAGCAGATGTTTAATGAAAATCCTTCGTAGCTTGTAAATAAAACTTTAAAGCATGAACCACATCAAGATTGTGTAATAGACGTTCCTTCTTTGAAGAAGGATTAGGACATAGTGAAGGAACAACAATCTCCTGATTGATATTCTTATTAGATACCACCTTAGAAAGAAACCCAGGTTTGGTACGTAACACTACCTTATCTGCATGGAAAATCAGATAAGGGGAATCACATTGTAAAGCAGATAACTCCGAAACTCTTCGAGCCGAGGAGATAGCTACTAAAACCAGAACTTTCCAAGATAAAAGCTTAATATCTATGGAATGCAAAGGTTCAAACGAAACCCCTTGAAGAACTGAAAGAACTAAATTTAACTCCATGGCGGAGCAACAGGTTTAAACACAGGCTTGATTCTAACTAAAGCCTGACAAAACGCCTGAACGTCTGGAACCTCAGCCAGACGCTTGTGCAAAAGAATAGACAGAGCAGAAATCTGTCCCTTTAAGGAACTAGCTGACAATCCCTTCTCCAATCCTTCTTGAAAAGATAATATCCTAGGAATCCTGACCTTACTCCATGAGTAACCCTTGGATTCACACCAATGAAGATATTTACACCATATTTTATGCCTTGGGATCCCTGGACCTGGACCCGTAACAAGGAAGCTTGGCGTTCTGACGAGATGCCATGAGATCCAGTTCTGGTTTGCCTCATAGTTAGATGAACTGGGCAAATACCTCCGGATGTAGCTCCCACTCCCCTGGATGAAAAGTCTGCCGACTTAGAAAATTCGCCTCCCAGTTCTCTACTCCTGGGATATGGATAGCTGAGAGATGGCAAGAGTGAACCTCTGCCCATAGAATTATCTTTGAAACCTCCAACATTGCCAGGGGGCTCCTTGTTCCCCCAGATGGTTGATATAGGCTACAGTCGTGATGTTGTCCGACTGAAATCTGATTAACCTGACCGCAGCTAGCTGAGGCCAAGCCTGAAGAGCATTGAATATCGCTCTTAGTTCCAGAATGTTTATCGGAAGGAGGGTCTCCTCCCGAGTCCACGAACCCTGAGCTATCAGGGAGTTCCAGACTGCACCCCAGCCCAGAAGGCTGGCATCTGTCGTTACTATAGTCCATTCTGGCCTGCGGAAACGTATTCCCTTGGACAGATGGACCCGAGATAGCCACCAGAGAAGAGAATCCCTGGTCTCTTGATCCAGATATAGTAGAGGGGAAAAATCTGTGTAATCCCCATTCCACTGACTGAGCATGCAAAGTTGCAGTGGTCTGAGATGTAGGCGGGCAAACGGAACTATGTCCATTGCCGCTACCATTAATCCGATTACCTCCATACACTGAGCCACTGACGGACGAGAAGTGGAATAAAGAGCACGGCAGGAAGTTAGAAGTTTTGACAACCTGACCTCTGTCAGATAAATCTTCAATTCTACTGAATCTATCAGAGTTTCTTTCATTCGTTCACCTTCCACCCGTGAGACCTCAGGAATGCCAGAACAATGTCCGTATGGCCATTTGAAAAGTCGACGACTGTATAAGGATGTCATCTAGGTAAGGGGTCATCTAGGTAAGGGGCCACTGCTATACCCCGTGGCCTTAGAACCGCCAGAAGGGACCCTAGAACCTTCGTAAAGATTCTTGGTGCCGTGTCTAACCCGAAGGGAAGATCCACAAACTGGTAATGCCTGTCTAGGAAGGCGAACCTGAGAAACTGATGATGATCCCTGTGTAACGAAATGTGTAGATAAGCATCCTTTAAATCCACGGTAGTCATATATTGACACTCCTGGATCATAGGTAGGATGGTTCGAATAGTCTCCATCTTGAAGGATGGGACCCTGAGAAATTTGTTTAGGATCTTGAGATCCAAGATTGGTCTGAAAGTTCCCTCTTTCTTGGGAACTATAAACAGATTTGAATAGAAGCCCTGCCCCTGTTTCTCCTTTGGAACTGGGTGGATCACTCCCATAACCAGCAGGTCTTGAACGCAATGTAAGAATGCCTTTCTCTTTATCTGGTTTGCAGATAATTGTGAGAGATGAAATCTCCCCTTTGGAGATGAAGCTTTGAAATCCGGAAGATATCCCTGGGAAACAATCTCCAGAGCCCAGGGATCCTGGACGTCTCTTGCCCAAGCCTGGGTGAAGAGAGAAAGTCTGCACCCCACTAGATCCGGTCCCGGATCGGGGGCTACTCCTTCATGCTGTCTTAGAGGCAGCAGCAGGCTTTTTGGCCTGTTTCCCCTTGTTCCAAGCCTGATTAGGTCTCCAGACTGGCTTGGACTGGGCAAAATTTCCCTCTTGTTTTGTAGAAGAGGAAGATGAAGCTGCGCCACTCTTGAAGTTTCGAAAGGAACGAAAATTAGTCTGTTTGGCCCTTAACTTGTTGGACCTATCCTGGGGAAGGGCGTGGCCTTTTCCTCCAGTAATATCAGAAATGATCTTCAGTCCAGGCCCAAATAGGGTCTGCCCTTTGAAGGGGATATTGAGAAGTTTAGACTTTGAAGTGACATCAGCTGACCAGGATTTAAGCCATAGCGCCCTACGGGCCTGAATGGCAAAACCTGAATTTTTAGCCGTTAGCTTGGTTAAATGAAAAACAGCGTCAGAAATAAATGAATTGGCTAACTTAAGAACTTTAAGCCTGTCAAGGATATCATCTAACGGGGTCTCTACCTGTAGAGCCTCCTCCAGAGACTCGAACCAGAAAGCCGCTGCAGCAGTGACTGGGGCAATGCATGCAAGGGGCTGGAGAATAAAACCTTGTTGTATAAAGATTTTCTTAAGGAAACCCTCTAATTTTTTATCCATAGGATCTAGGAAAGCACAACTGTCCTCAACAGGAATAGTTGTACGCTTAGCTAGGGTAGAGACTGCTCCCTCCACCTTAGGGACCGTCTGCCACAAGTCCTGTGTAGCGGCATCTATAGGAAACATCTTTTTAAAAGCAGGAGGGGGAGAGAACGGTACACCTGGTCTATCCCATTCCTTAGTAATAATTTCTGAAAACCTCTTAGGGATTGGAAAAATGTCAGTGTAAACAGGCACTGCAAAGTATTTGTCCATTTTACACAATTTCTCTGGGACTACAATGAAGTCACAGTCATCCAGAGTTGCTAAAACCTCCCTGAGCAACATGCGGAGGTGTTCAAGCTTAAATTTAAATGCTGTCATTTCAGAGTCAGACTGAAGTAACGCCTTCCCTGAATCAGAGAAGTCACCCACAGATAGAAGCTCTCCTGCTTCAACTTCTGCACATTGTGAGGGTATATCAGACATAGCTACTAAAGCGTCAGAGAGCTCTGTATTTGTTCTAGCCCAGAGCTGTCTCACTTTCCTTGTAACCCTGGCAGTTTGGACAATACCTCTGTGAGGGTATGATTCATAACTGCCGCCATGTCTTGTAAGGTAAACGCATTGGACGCGCTAAATGTACTTGGCGTCCCTTGAGCGGGAGTTATAGGTTCTGACACGTGGGGAGAGCTAGATGGCATAACCTCCCTTTTGTCAGTCTCAGAAACCTCAGGTGATAAATCTTTAAAAGCCATAATATGGTCTTTATAACTTATAGAAAGGTCAGTGCATTTGGTACACATTCTAAGAGGGGGTTCCACAATGGCTTCTAAACATAATGAACAAGGAGTTTCCTCTATGTCAGACATGTTTAACAGACTAGTAATGAGACCAGCAAGCTTGAAAAACACTTTAATAAATGTGAAAAAAGCAATAATAAAAAACGGTACTGTGCCTTTAAGAGAAAAAAACTACCACATAAACTGAAAAACAGTGATAAAAAGTAGTAAACTCTACGAAATTTTTAGTGTGTATAAGGGACTAAAGCAGCATTGCACACACTTGCAAATGGATGATTAACCCCTCAGGCCCAAAAACGAATTAGAAAAACATTAAAACTGCTAACAAACAGTCAAACACACTGCCACAGCTCTGCTGTGGCTCCTACCTGCCCTTAAATACGATTTTTGCAGGAACAAAACCCTCTATAGAGGTCCTATAAGCCAGAGGACTCCTTCAGGGAAGCTGGATGTCTCAGACTGAAAACGAAAATAGGCCCCTCCCACCATGCACTCAAAGTCAGAGGGCCTTAAAAAAGTCCTCCTAGGAGTAATCTAACAAGCCATGTGGAAACTAGGCCCCAAATAAAGATTTATCTCCCTCAGAGAAAAAACGTTTTTATCTTTATAAATCATGCAAACGTTTTTACACTAAATAATATAAGTATTAACATGAATATTATCCTTTTTTGCAAGCATGATCCCAGTTGTTGTTAAATCACTGTATCAGGCTTACCTTAAATATACCAGGCACTGTCAGCATTTTCTAGACCTTATCATCTCTCTAGAAAAAAATATACTGAACATACCTCAAAGCAGGCAATCTGCAGACCGTCCCCCCAACTCAAGTTTTCTTTCCATACTCTTCAGTTATGTGTGAGAACAGCAATGGACCTTAGTTACAAACCGCTAAGATCATCAAACCTCCAGGCAGAATTCTTCTTCCAATTTCTGCCTGAGAGTAAAACAGTACAACGCTGGTACCGTTTAAAAATAACAAACTTTTGATTGAAGGTAAAAACTACACTAAGTCACCACATCTCTCTTGATACTTCCTTTCTTGTCGAGAGCTGCAAGAGAATGACTGGGGGTGGCAGTTAGGGGAGGAGCTATATAGACAGCTCTGCTGTGGGTGTCCTCTTGCAGCTTCCTGTTGGGAAGGAGAATATCCCACAAGTAATGGATGAATCTGTGGACTGGATACACCTTTACAAGAGAAATCAGCTGATTAGTAAATATTGTTATGAACCTGCTCCCACCCAAGGTAATCCTGAAAATATGGCCTGTTAGGGAGGCCTGAGGACTACTCTGAAAACCACTGAGATAGTGTATAGCTGTGAAATGAGTAAAAGCAAAATGTATGCTTACCTGATAAATGTATTTCTTTCCGGATATGGTGAGTCCACGACATCCTTAATTACTGTTGGGAATATCACTCCTGGCCAGCAGGAGGAGGCAAAGAGCACCACAGCCAAGCTGTTAAGCATCTCTCCCCTTCCCACAAACCCCAGTCATTCAACAGAAGGGAAATGGAAAAAGGAGCAACACAAAGGTGTAGAGGTGCCTGAAGTTTAGTAAAAAAATAACTGTCTTAAATAAAAAGGGTGGGGTTGTGGACTCAACATATCCGGAAATAAATAAATGTATCATGTAAGCATACATTTTGTTTTCTTTCCTAAGATATGGTGAGTCCATGACATCCTTAATTACTGTTGGGAACAAATACCCAAGCTAGAGGACACAGATGACTAGGGAGGGAAAACAAGACAGGCAGACCTAAACAGAAGGCACCACCGCTTGAAGAACCTTTCTCCCAAAAGAAGCCTCAGCCGAGGCAAAAGTATCAAATTTGTAAGTTGCAGCCTTGCAAATATGTTCCACAAAAGCTTCATTTTTGAAAGCCCAAGAGGAAACGGCCCTCGTGGAATGAGCTGTAATTCTCTCAGGAGGCTGCTGACCAGCCATCTCATAAGCAAAACGAATTATACTTCAAAACCATAGAGAAAGAGAAGAAGCAGTAGACTTCTGACCTTTACGCTTTCCAGAGAAACAAAAGAACAGGGCAGAAGACTGGTGAAAATACATAGTCGCCTGTAGATAGAGTTTCAAAGCACGCACAACATCCAGGTTGTGCAACATACGTGCCTTATGAGAAGTAGGATTAGGACACAGAGAAGGAACAACAATTTCCTGATTAATATTTCTATCCGAACCCACTTTAGGAAGAAAACCCAACCTCATACGAAGAACTGCCTTATCAGCATGAAAAATAAGATAAGCGAATCCCACTGCAAAGCCGAAAGTCCTGAAACTCTCTAAGCAGAAGAGATTGCAAAAAGAAACAAAACTTTCCAAGATAACTTAATATCTATTGAATGCATTGGCTAAAATGGAGCCTGGTGCAAAACTTTAAGAACAAGGTTAAGGCTCCAAGGAGGAGAAACAGACAAACACAGGACTGATTCTGACCAGAGCCTGACAAAAGGATTCAACATCTGCCACATCTGCCAGACGTTTGTGTAACAAAACAGACAAAGCAGAAATCTGACCTTTCAGAGAACTGACTGACAAATCCCTTCTCCAGACCTTCCTGGAGAAAAGACAGAATCCTAGGAATCCTAACTCTGCTCCAAGGATAGCCCTTGGAATCACACCAATAAAGGTATTTACGCCATACCTTAGGGTAAATCTTTCTAGTAACAGGCTTACGAGCCTGAATCATGGTTTCAATGACCGAATCAGAAAAACCACGCTTAGAAAGAACTAAACGTTTAATTTGCAAGCAGTCAGCTTCAGAGAAACGAGATTTGGATGAAGGGATGGACCCTGAGTTAGAAGGTCTTGCTCCAGAGGCAACCTCCAAGGGGGAAAGAGAAGACATCCTCACTAAGTCTGCATTCCAGATCCTGCGAGGCCATGCAGGGGCTATTAGAATTACAGATGCTCTCTCCTGCTTGATACGAGCAATGACTCGTGGAAGGAGAGCAAACGGAGGAACCGGTAAGCCAGATTGAAATCCCAAGGAACCGCCAGAGCATCTATCAAGGTGGTCTACGGATCTCTTCACCTTGAACCGTAATTTGGAAGCTTGGCATTCTGTCAAGACGCCATCAGATCCAACTCCGGAACCTCCCATTTGAGGGTTATCCTAGAAAACACCTCCGCTTCCCAGTTGTCCACTCCTGGAATGTGGATGGCAAAAAGACAGCAATTATGAGCTTCCACCCACAGAACAATCTGAGCCACCTCCTTCATGGTTAAGGAACTCCGAGTTCCTCCCTGGTGGTTGATGTAAGCTACTGAGGTAATGTTGTCCGACTGGAACCTGATAAACTGGGCTAACGACAACTGACGCCAAGCCATCAGAGCATTGTAAATCACTCTCAACTCTAAGATGTTTATGGGGAGAGCAGACTCCTCCCAAATCCATAGACCCTGCGCTTTTAACGAGTCCCAGACAGCTCCCAAGCCCAGCAGGCTGGCGTCCGTGGTCACAATCACCCAGGAAGGTCTCACAATCACCCGGAAGCATATGCCCTGAGACAGATGGTCCTGAGAAAGCCACCACGGGAGAGAGTCTCTTGTTGACTGGTCTAGATCTATCCTCTGAGACAGATCCGAATGGTCTCCGTTCCATTGTCTGAGCATGCATAATTGCAGAGCTCTCAAATGGAATCGAGCAAAGGGAATGATGTCCATGGAAGCGACCATCAGACCAATTACCCCCATACATTGAGCCACTGATGGCCGAACAGTAGACTGTAGAGAGGCAAGAGGAGAGAATTCTGGATTTTCTGACCTCCGCTAGAAAAATTTTCATAGATAGGGAATCTATTATGGTCCCTAAGAAAACCACCCTTGTAGCTGGAACAAGGGAACTCTTTTCCAGATTCACTTTCCAACCATGGGAACGTAGAAAAGACAAGATCTCTGTATGAGAGTTTGCTTGTTGAAAAGATGGTGCCTGAACCAAACTTTCTTCCAGGTATGGCAAGTCCCCGAGACCTGATCACTGCCAAGAAAGCCCCTAGAACCTTTGTCAAGATTCTGGGAGCTGTGGCAAGGCCAAACGGAAGAGTCACAAACTGAAAGTGTTTGTCTAGAAAGACGAATCTCAGGAACTTGTGATGATCCCTGTGAATGGGAACATGAAGACACGCATCCTTCAGGTCTATGGTGGTCATGAACTGACCCTCTTGAATCTAGGGAAAAAATGGAATGAATAGTTTCCATCTTGAAGGATGGCACTCTGAGAAACTTGTTTAGACACTTCAAGTCTAGAATAGGTCGGAAAGTTCCCTCTTTCTTGGGAACCACAAACAGATTGGAATAAAAACCTAGGCCCTGTTTCAGTATGGGAACTGGAAATATCACTTCCAGGGAGGAAAGATCCTGAACACATTTCAAGAACACCTCTCTTCTTATCTGATCTGCAGATAATCTTGGGAGGTGGAACCTGCCCCTAGGAGGAAAGGTCTTGAATTCCAATTTGTAACCCTGGGATACTATGCCCATTGGCCAAGGTTCTTGGATATCTCGTATCCATGCTTGAGAGAACTGAGAAAGTCTGCCCCCCCCACTTGATCCGATCTCGGGGACAAACCCTTCATGCTGATTTAGACTCAGCTGCGGATTTCTTAGATTGTTTTCCTGTGTTCCAAGACTGATTGGGTTTCCAAGAAGATTTGGAGTGTTCCTGCTTGGAAGAAGAAGGGGAAGACTTTCCTCTGAAATTACGAAATTACTCTGATGGCCCTTAGGTCTATTCTTCTTACCTTGCGGTAGAAAAGACCCTTTTTGACACGTAATATCAGAAATAATCTCTGCCAGACCAGGTCCCAACAAGGCCTTACCCTTGTAAGGAATCGCCAGAAGCTTGACCTTAGAGGAAACATCTGCTGACCAAGATTTCAGCCACAATGCCCTGCAGCCTAGCACAGTGAAACCAGAAGTCTTAGCTTCCAGTCTAATAACCTGCAAGATAGCATAAGAGATAAAGGAATTGGCTAACTTAAGAGCCTTAATCCTGTCTTGGATCTCATTCAAGAAAGACTCTACTTGAAGAGAATCAGACAATGCATCAAACCAGAAGGATGCAGCACTTGTCACAGTGGAGACGGGGAAAAGGGTATCCCTGCCTTCTCCCATTCCTGTGTAATAATCTCCAAAGCTCGGCCTGGAACAGGAAAACCTCCGTAGAGGAAGGAATATTAAAGTAACTATTACGTTTACTAGATATTTTAGGATTGACAACGACAGGAGTATCCAAGTCATCCAAAGTAGCCAAAACCTCCTTTAAAGGGACAGCTTATACAAAAACTTTCTCTCCTTTAATGTGTTCCCAATGTACTGCTTTTAGCCTTTATATTGGCATTTGAAATAGCAGATTTAGCCTGTAGTATCCCTACCCATAATGAAAGTTTCTATACCTAGGTATAGGCTATTGAGTAACTATGTAAACTTATATAGCAGAACACATTAGACTCACAGTGGGAGGTGGAAGAGATAAAGGTCTAAAATGTTCATTTTCAATTATTTTTTCATTTTTTATTGTACAGAGATAGAGATAAGATATTGAAGCATTTGAGTGATAAGATAAGATCTGTCAGCAAGCCAAGCCTATTTTGATGGGCTTTGGATTCAAAGAGCAAATCCAGCTATTTATTTTGCAAAAAAGCAGCATAAATTAGCAAATTCTGATACATTTTACACGTTGCAGATCATATAAAAAGTCATTGGGAACACATTCAGGGAAAAACTAATTTACAGTGAACTGTCCCTTTAACAATACACGAAGATGTTCAAGCTTAAATCTGAAGGATACAACTTCAGCCTCAGATGAAGGAATTATACTGTCCAAATCTGAGATTTCACACTCAGAAGCTCCTGTTGTATCTTCCTCATCAGCTTTATGAGAAAGAGCAACTTGGGAAGCAGTACTTGGATCAGAAACCTTACTCTCTGAAACTCTAAAACGAATATGTGTGATGTATAATCACTAGAGGGCGCTAAAGTGCAATTAGAAGGAAATATCTCTGGTTAGCGGAGCCCGTATGAATATGGGCTCCAAACAAATTCAAATGAAAGACCTTTTACAAAAAAATGATAAATAACAATCAAATATATATAAAACTACAGCTGCACCTCTCAACACATATACTATACAAGTAATGTAAATCAGAATCCTAAAACAAGTGCAAGAAACACCAGAGGGCGCTAATGTGACTAAAAATTGTGTACACCAGATATAAAACTATTATAAAACAAATGAACAATTGATTAATAAAATGGATAATGGCACCTCATTAAAACGAATGTCCCAGTTTAAAAGTCCACTATAGAATGTATAGTCTTATGATTTGACCAAAAAGTTCAAGATTTTCTTCAACTGTCAGCAGTGGACTCTCCCTACTGCAGAATCAGAATCCTTCTTTTTCCAGATCGAAGCCAATCTGTGTAGGATTTAAACACAAACAAGATCGACCATTGTGTGCATCCACAGCCCCAATATATCTCACACAGCAGTATTCAATTTCCAGGGTACTCACACTTTTGCAGAGCACACCAGTGTGCTTGTGGAAACGGACTGGTTATCAGAGCAAACCAGCTTGCTCTCTCCGGTATGCTCTCTCCTCACAGGTGTGGATAAAGACAGATCCACTGGCTCCTCACAGCAAATCAGGATACTAAGACTTCACTTAGCAGCGGCTTGGTAATGAGAACCTCACTTGTCAAGGAATGGCAGACAATGATCATAAAAAACAAGTCTTTAATCATTAGTAAAACCAAAATACAAGTAGGTGGACAATGTGTAACAATAAAATTTGCTACGCGTTTCTCGGCTCACTTGGCCGTTTCCTCAGGCATAATACAAACACATTTTTAGCCCGGCTATATAGTGCCGCTCATTACCAAACCAAAACTGTACCCTCCCCCTTCCTTTGCTAAGGGGTGTGTGTAGGCTATCCAATCAGTGAATATCATTTTCAAACCCACAAGTTGTTATCATATAACCACCAACTCTCACTTGGTATACAAATAAAATAATGTATCCATAATGTCCCTACATAAGCCAAATCAAGTATTAAAACATTTTTAAACATATTATAGTTCGAAGATACATTTGTTGCAATCGCTATTCCACCTGCTGTCATACAGCCAGTCTATGTTTTAATCAGCGTGTGGTTACTCTACCTCTATGCGATTATTAGAGCAGGTGTTTGAATTAGACTTTTGTTTACAGGCATGATGGTTCATATTAATAAACACTAAAATCGGATTGTCGACCCTAATATGTCTCAGCAATATAAACATATTTCACCTCCAAAGCACAACCAGACCAACGATTGAACCAATACTTTTGGTATAGTTTATATGTAAGTTTGACTAAACGTATAATGGAGTGTATAGACCTACCAATTTGTTTTAAAAGTGTTTAGTGCACCAATTCATGATATAATTTATATAGCAATAAATTTGCCAGTGCAATTTGCACTGACCAGTGAATTTGTGTGATATTGATATATTAGGTGCACCGAATTCTAAGTGACAAGAGTTCGTATAACAATAAATTTGCCAGTGCAATTTTCACTAACTGGTAAATTTGTGTGATATTGATATATTAGGTGCACCGAATTCTAAGTTACAAGAATTTGTATAACAATACGTGTAATAAGTATTTTTGTGCAATATAATATATAAACTGAGCATACAAATACTCTTGGTTATTTAGATCTATGTAGAAAGAATATAAATTCCCTCAAATCTATCTATCATCTGTGATAAGATTATATGTAGTGATAATATGATGTGAGAATATAATAATAATAACGTGCATTAGTGTACTAACAATAGATGTGTCCCTTTATTTATGTAATGATTATATAATGCATCTGATCTGATGCAGGTATGTGCTGTAACTTATATGTGTTAGATGAATATATTAATAATATATATATTTTTATTCAGGAATTAATAATATGTACCCATAGGGGACCTTGTGATATATATCTAACTATGTGAACGACAGCTCTATATTTCTCAATATGTGCTCCTAAATTTATCTGTTTATGTGCAACATAGATCTAATAATACAATCTTAAACTTCACTAAACAATGCCGAAATGAGAACTATACATATGATCTCGTGTGTGGTAAATTAATTGCGGGAACCCAAAACGATATACTGGATGTCTATATGGACATCAATAAAATGGTATTTTGGTGTACATTGCTACACTAACAATCGTCTCCTAACTTGACTATTGATATTGGCCTGTCTATAATCAACACCCATATGATGTATTTGCTCTCAAAAGGCTGCAGAGTCTATCACTTCATTGAGTCCCTCAGGAAACAGGGAACCAAATTTATGGATCCAATAGGTCTCTCTTTGACGTAGCTTATTGAATCTGTTGTATCTATTGGAACAAGGTATTGTTTCCAAAGGTGTGATTCTAAAACTACAGGGTTCCCCATTGTGTTCTTGAATATAGTGTCTAGATACACTGTGTTTATCTGACTTCTTTCTAACATTTCTGTGATGTTCACTCCATCTGGTCCGTATATTACGTGTGGTGCGCCCCAGGTATTGTACCCCAAAAATGCAAGATAACACGTAAATTACAAATCTGGAACTGCAGTTGAGATGTTCTTTAATTTGAAATATTTCCCCAGTTGTATGGGCTTGTATACTTCTAGCACCATGAGTTATAGAATGGCACATGTGGCATCTAGATTTTCCACACTTATATGTGCCCCTGTTGTTAGTACCAGTACTACCCGTGTTCCTAATGGCCTTTTTTGAAATTACCACCTTACTGGGGGCCAGAGATTGTTTTAAATTTGGAGCTCTTCTAAAGACTATATTGGGTTGGGTACTTAAATTTCTCTTTAATATGGGGTCCCTAAGTAAAATTGGCCAATGTTTCTGTATTGTCTTCCTAATCATCTTATGGTTAGAATTGAATTGGGTAACGAACAAAGTTTGTTCTATACCATTGGAGGGTTTTTTTCGGTTATTTTTCTGTATACTCTTCTTTTGAGGATCTAATATAGTGGATCTATCAATCCTACATGCTTTAGTGTATCCCTTATTTATTATTTCAGAGGGGTACCCTTTTTCCTTAAATCGTTCTATTAAAATTTGAGATTGTTCATGAAATTTATCATCTGAGCTGCAATTTCTTTTAATACGACAAAATTGACTGAATGGAATATTGTTTTTCCATTGTACATAGTGATTGCTGTTGTAATGTAAAAAATTATTGCAATCAACTGTTTTGAAATAAGTGCTAGTGCAAACATTATAGTCCTTATCCCAAGTCAAGGTCAAATCCAAATATTCAATAGTATCTGGCTGTACATTGGAGGTGAACTGAATGCCCATCTCATTATCATTCAGATATGCAGTAAACAGTTGTGCCTCTTCTACAGTCCCCTTAAAAACAAATAAAAGATCATCAATGTAGCGGCCATAGAACACCAGGCTGCCCCACCAATTTGATTTATAAATATATTTCTCCTCATAACAACCCATGAATAGATTTGAGAAACTTGGGGCAAACCTGGTGCCCATGGCCGTACCCTTGATTTGGAGATAAAACTCATCTAAAAATTTAAAATAATTGTGTTTCAAAATAAAATTGATTAATTCCAACAAGTATTCCTTCTGTGTGTCTGGCATAAACACATCATCCTCCAAATAATGTTTAACCGTAGACAACCCCAGTTCATGGGATATATTTGAATAAAGGGCACTGACATCTGCAGTAACCCAAATAACATCTTTATTACATTTGATTTGTTTGAGTTTATGTATCAAATCAGTTGTATCCCGTATAAAGGATGGAAGATTCTGAACATATCTTTGCAGGTAACTATCTATATACTCCGACAGTTTATCAGTCAAACTATTAATGCCTGCAATGATAGGCTTCCCTGGGGGCCATACAGGATCTTTGTGCACCTTTGGGAGATGGTAGTAGTAGGGGACTGAAGGGTGGATGGGAGTAAGATATCTCCTCTCCTTTGAATTTAAAATCCCCTCGCTGCTACCAAATTCCAAAATTTGCACAACTTTTTTCAAAAACACCTTTGTTGGATCTGTGTCTAATTTCCTATAGTACTCACTATTGTGAATAATTTTTCTTGCTTCACTGACATAGTCGGTATAGTCTTGGAGGACTATACCGCCCCCCTTATCCGCCTGCCTTATGACCAAAGATGGATTCTGGGCTAGCGAATTGAGGGCTCTTTCTTCATTAGGACAAAGTTTTTTATAGCCTTTGGGGTATTTAGGTATTTTACCCAAGTCCTCCATAACTAACTGCTGAAATAAATCTATATATGTTACATCATCCTTGGGGGGATTGAAATTAGAAGGAGGTGCTAGAGGGGTATGAATAAATCCCTCAAATAATTCTTCTATTAACAACTCAGGTTCTACATATAGCGTTTGTGTACGACTATCCATAGTGTCAGTGAGAATTAACAACTCAGGTTCTACATATAGCGTTTGTGTACGACTATCCATAGTGTCAGTGAGAATCGGAGTACACAAACGCTATATGTATATGTAGAACCTGAGTTGTTAATAGAAGAATCATTTGAGGGATTTATTCATACCCCTCTAGCACCTCCTTCTAATTTCAATCCCCCCAAGGATGATGTAACATATATAGATTTATTTCAGCAGTTAGTTATGGAGGACTTGGGTAAAATACCTAAATACCCCAAAGGCTATAAAAAACTTTGGCCTAATGAAGAAAGAGCCCTCAATTTACTAGCCCAGAATCCATCTTTGGTCATAAGGCAGGCGGATAAGGGGGGCGGTATAGTCCTCCAAGACTATACCGACTATGTCAGTGAAGCAAGAAAAATTATTCACAATAGTGAGTACTATAGGAAATTAGACACAGATCCAACAAAGGTGTTTTTGAAAAAACTTGTGCAAATATTGGAATTTGGTAGCAGCGAGGGGATTCTAAATTCAAAGGAGAGGAGATATCTTACTCCCATCCACCCTTCAGTCCCCTACTACTACCATCTCCCAAAGGTGCCCAAAGATCCTGTACGGCCCCCAGGGAGGCCTATCATTGCAGGCATTAATAGTTTGACTGATAAACTGTCGGAGTATATAGATAGTTACCTGCAAAGATATGTTCAGAATCTTCCATCCTTTATACGGGATACAACTGATTTGATACATAAACTCAAACAAATCAAATGTAATAAAGATGTTATTTGGGTTACTGCAGATGTCAGTGCCCTTTATTCAAATATATCCCATGAACTGGGGTTGTCTACGGTTAAACATTATTTGGAGGATGATGTGTTTATGCCAGACACACAGAAGGAATACTTGTTGGAATTAATCAATTTTATTTTGAAACACAATTATTTTAAATTTTTAGATGAGTTTTATCTCCAAATCAAGGGTACGGCCATGGGCACCAGGTTTGCCCCAAGTTTCTCAAATCTATTCATGGGTTGTTATGAGGAGAAATATATTTATAAATCAAATTGGTGGGGCAGCCTGGTGTTCTATGGCCGCTACATTGATGATCTTTTATTTGTTTTTAAGGGGACTGTAGAAGAGGCACAACTGTTTACTGCATATCTGAATGATAATGAGATGGGCATTCAGTTCACCTCCAATGTACAGCCAGATACTATTGAATATTTGGATTTGACCTTGACTTGGGATAAGGACTATAATGTTTGCACTAGCACTTATTTCAAAACAGTTGATTGCAATAATTTTTTACATTACAACAGCAATCACTATGTACAATGGAAAAACAATATTCCATTCAGTCAATTTTGTCGTATTAAAAGAAATTGCAGCTCAGATGATAAATTTCATGAACAATCTCAAATTTTAATAGAACGATTTAAAGAAAAAGGGTACCCCTCTGAAATAATAAATAAGGGATACACTAAAGCATGTAGGATTGATAGATCCACTATATTAGATCCTCAAAAGAAGAGTATACAGAAAAATAACCGAAAAAAACCCTCCAATGGTATAGAACAACCTTTGTTCGTTACCCAATTCAATTCTAACCATAAGATGATTAGGAAGACAATACAGAAACATTGGCCAATTTTACTTAGGGACCCCATATTAAAGAGAAATTTAAGTACCCAACCCAATATAGTCTTTAGAAGAGCTCCAAATTTAAAACAATCTCTGGCCCCCAGTAAGGTGGTAATTTCAAAAAAGGCCATTAGGAACACGGGTAGTACTGGTACTAACAACAGGGGCACATATAAGTGTGGAAAATCTAGATGCCACATGTGCCATTCTATAACTCATGGTGCTAGAAGTATACAAGCCCATACAACTGGGGAAATATTTCAAATTAAAGAACATCTCAACTGCAGTTCCAGATTTGTAATTTACGTGTTATCTTGCATTTGTGGGGTACAATACCTGGGGCGCACCACACGTAATATACGGACCAGATGGAGTGAACATCACAGAAATGTTAGAAAGAAGTCAGATAAACACAGTGTATCTAGACACTATATTCAAGAACACAATGGGGAACCCTGTAGTTTTAGAATCACACCTTTCGAAACAATACCTTGTTCCAATAGATACAACAGATTCAATAAGCTACGTCAAAGAGAGACCTATTGGATCCATAAATTTGGTTCCCTGTTTCCTGAGGGACTCAATGAAGTGATAGACTCTGCAGCCTTTTGAGAGCAAATACATCATATGGGTGTTGATTATAGACCATATAGACTATAGGCCAATATCAATAGTCAAGTTAGGAGACGATTGTTAGTGTAGCAATGTACACCAAAATACCATTTTATTGATGTCCATATAGACATCCAGTATATCGTTTTGGGTTCCCGCAATTAATTTACCACACACGAGATCATATGTATAGTTCTCATTTCGGCATTGTTTAGTGAAGTTTAAGATTGTATTATTAGATCTATGTTGCACATAAACAGATAAATTTAGGAGCACATATTGAGAAATATAGAGCTGTCGTTCACATAGTTAGATATATATCACAAGGTCCCCTATGGGTACATATTATTAATTCCTGAATAAAAATATATATATTATTAATATATTCATCTAACACATATAAGTTACAGCACATACCTGCATCAGATCAGATGCATTATATAATCATTACATAAATAAAGGGACACATCTATTGTTAGTACACTAATGCACGTTATTATTATTATATTCTCACATCATATTATCACTACATATAATCTTATCACAGATGATAGATAGATTTGAGGGAATTTATATTCTTTCTACATAGATCTAAATAACCAAGAGTATTTGTATGCTCAGTTTATATATTATATTGCACAAAAATACTTATTACACGTATTGTTATACGAATTCTTGTAACTTAGAATTCGATGCACCTAATATATCAATATCACACAAATTTACCAGTTAGTGAAAATTGCACTGGCAAATTTATTGTTATACGAACTCTTGTCACTTAGAATTCGGTGCACCTAATATATCAATATCACACAAATTCACTGGTCAGTGCAAATTGCACTGGCAAATTTATTGCTATATAAATTATATTATGAATTGGTACACTAAACACTTTTAAAACAAATTGGTAGGTCTATACACTCCATTATACGTTTAGTCAAACTTACATATAAACTATACCAAAAGTATTGGTTCAATCGTTGGTCTGGTTGTGCTTTGGAGGTGAAATATGTTTATATTGCTGAGACATATTAGGGTCGACAATCCGATTTTAGTGTTTATTAATATGAACCATCATGCCTGTAAACAAAAGTCTAATTCAAACACCTGCTCTAATAATCGCATAGAGGTAGAGTAACCACACGCTGATTAAAACATAGACTGGCTGTATGACAGCAGGTGGAATAGCGATTGCAACAAATGTATCTTCGAACTATAATATGTTTAAAAATGTTTTAATACTTGATTTGGCTTATGTAGGGACATTATGGATACATTATTTTATTTGTATACCAAGTGAGAGTTGGTGGTTATATGATAACAACTTGTGGGTTTGAAAATGATATTCACTGATTGGATAGCCTACACACACCCCTTAGCAAAGGAAGGGGGAGGGTACAGTTTTGGTTTGGTAATGAGCGGCACTATATAGCCGGGCTAAAAATGTGTTTGTATTATGCCTGAGGAAACGGCCAAGTGAGCCGAGAAACGCGTAGCAAATTTTATTGTTACACATTGTCCACCTACTTGTATTTTGGTTTTACTAATGATTAAAGACTTGTTTTTTATGATCATTGTCTGCCATTCCTTGACAAGTGAGGTTCTCATTACCAAGCCGCTGCTAAGTGAAGTCTTAGTATCCTGATTTGCTGTGAGGAGCCAGTGGATCTGTCTTTATCCACACCTGTGAGGAGAGAGCATACCGGAGAGAGCAAGCTGGTTTGCTCTGATAACCAGTCCGTTTCCACAAGCACACTGGTGTGCTCTGCAAAAGTGTGAGTACCCTGGAAATTGAATACTGCTGTGTGAGATATATTGGGGCTGTGGATGCACACAATGGTCGATCTTGTTTGTGTTTAAATCCTACACAGATTGGCTTCGATCTGGAAAAAGAAGGATTCTGATTCTGCAGTAGGGAGAGTCCACTGCTGACAGTTGAAGAAAATCTTGAACTTTTTGGTCAAATCATAAGACTATACATTCTATAGTGGACTTTTAAACTGGGACATTCATTTTAATGAGGTGCCATTATCCATTTTATTAATCAATTGTTCATTTGTTTTATAATAGTTTTATATCTGGTGTACACAATTTTTAGTCACATTAGCGCCCTCTGGTGTTTCTTGCACTTGTTTTAGCTCTCTGAAACTCTAATTTTCCTCTGGCGTTTTCCCTTTAACATTGGAAAGGCAGCTAATGCTGCAGATACTGCTGAAGATACCTGGGCAGTAATCTCTGCTTGCAAATATACCCCTCCAGGAGCTATAGAGGAACCGCAGGGAACTGCATGTGACACCATAGAGGCTTGGGACGTTATAGGAAAAAACTGTGGTAATACCTCAACAGCATCCTCCTGAGAAATATTGGGTTCAGTACAAAAAAAAAAATTCTTTACTCTGCATAGGTTTCTTAACACAGCAATTGATTTTGCGCTTCTAAACACAAAAGGCATGAGTTCAACAGAACAGGCTATTGCTCCATATCAGACATGTTGAAAAACAGGATTTCCACTTGAAGAAAAAAACGTTTGTGAAAAAATATTGTGCCCACTTCAGCTTAGAGTATCACCCACAGAAATATACAGAAGTTAAACAGAGCGAAGATACGCTCCAAACAATACCCTCAGGAAACTCCACACCTCAGTATCGACTAAGGCGCCTAAATGCTCCCAAAGCCGCTGATAGAATGACAAGCTGAAGAGGAGGCTGCAGCTACGCCACAGGAAAGCGCGAAAAGACAAGTTCCGATCTAAGTCGGAAAGGAAACGCCTCTCACTCAAAGACTACAGAGCAAAGAGAAGTGTGCCGCAACAGAGCAAGCTTCCTTGCAAAAATGTTTGTGATAAACGCTTATGTGTCATGAAACTCATAAAGACATACACCTTACACTGCAGAGTCCCTCAGGGATTTAATAAAATGAAACAAAAGCCCCAAGGAATTATAAGAGCCCAATAAGAATTAACCCCTTAAAAATATGGTGTGTAACACACACCAAAGTAGCGCAAATTACCTGAAATTTGACAATATTATAACTAATATAAATAATATAAACCACTCAAAATCTCAGAAATATGAGTAAAAATTGACAAATGTAAATAACACCAAGTCCGGTGATAAAAGTACACAGGATCTTCCTTATGCTTGATCCAGTCTGGTATATAATCAGATAATGCAAAAGGCTCCAGCAGCTCCTCTAAGACAGGTGTTTCCACAGACCTTGATTGCAAGCAAGTTTTCTAAAAAATAGAAGAGAGGAGCGCGGACTCAAATGCAGAGTATAGACAGTTTAATATAAAATACACACGACAAATGGCCACTCACAAGATTAAAAAGTTAATACAGCATATGTGTAACATATACACCATAGACTTATCAGCTCAAAAATCTGATTGCACTTTACACTGCCAGCCACTTGCAATCAAACACAGATCAGGTTGTGTAGCAGAGAGGGGCTGTGTGAACAGCATGTAAGTGCCTTAATCCCGGTGACGTTTACATCGCTTGTGACACCGCATGAACTTTGTTTGCCTACTTGGAATCGTTAGGATTACGGGAGAGACATGAGAAATCTTACATCTCCGTGACACAGATAAGAAGGATACCGGTTTGAGCTGATAAGTCTATGGTGTATATGTTACACATATGCTGTATTAACCTTTTAATCTTGTGAGTGGCCATTTGTTGTGTGTATTTTATATTAAACTGTCTATACTCTGCATTTGAGTCCGCGCTCCTCTCTTCTATTTTTTAGAAGAATTAACCCCTTCTTAACAGAAAAGAGCCAAGTCAGTCTCACACATGCTTCAAAGTGCCTGCCCCATGCCAGATGTAATCCTACATCAGGATTATCTATGTCCCAAATTAAAAAAGCAGGATATTGTAATCTTCTTAGTGCATAATTTCCCTACCTAGAAGAAAGAGCACTTATCTGCAAAATCCACTGTCCGGTATGTAGACAGCTCACAAGATATGAGAGGCCACAGTTCCTCACAGAGACCCGTAAAAAAGAAAGTAAACCTACTCTGGATTTCTATACAAGGGCAGCAACATGTTAGGAAAACGCAGTGAGGTCCACCTCACAAGTCCCTAACTGCTCTAAAGCCACCACTACCCTACTGAAGAGACCAATGTGGAGTACGGCTAGACCCAAAAATCTTGCTTGTAGCAAAAAATATCCAATTTTCTTCAGATATCAAAACTTCACCTCCTCTATTAACAAAGAATGACTGTTTGTGGGAAGAGTGATGCTTAAAGGGACACTGAACCCAAAAAATGTGTTTTGTAATTCAGAAAGAGCATGCAATTTTAAGCAACTTTCCAATTTACTCCTATTATCAATTTTTCTTTGTTTCTTGCTATCTTTATTTGAAAAAGAAGGCATCTATGCTTTTTTGGGTTCAGTACTCTGGACAGCAATTTTTTATTGGTGGATGAATATATCCACCAATCAGCAAGGACAACCCAGGTTGTTCACCAAAAATGGGCCGGCATCTAAACTTACATTCTTGCATTTTAAATAAAGATACCAAGAGAATGAAGAAAATTTGATAATAGGAGTAAATTAGAAAGTTGCTTAAAATTTCATGCTCAATCTGAATCATGAAAGAAGATTTTTGGGTACAGTGTCCCTTTAACAGCTTGGCTGTGGTGCTCCTTGCCTCCTCCTGCTGGCCAGGAGTGATATTCCCAACAGTAATTAAAGATGTTGTGGACTCACCATATCTTAGGAAAGAAACTTTGTTTTTTAATGTGTAAAGCTTCATTTAAAGTACAATAAATAATTCACAATGGGGGGTTTGAAAACCTCATGGCTGTTTTACCTCAGAACTCATGGAAATTATGCTTATTTCTCTTTTTCATAGAACACTATGGTGTGCATCCTATCTTTTTTTTCCCTTAAGATACAGAACATATTTGATCCAACCTGAAAGAGAAATTTTGAAAGAAGCCACAAACCCGAGAGTACACATGATTCAATCTCCTCTCTCCCTTTTGTCATCAATGAACCTGGTTTTGAAATGTTGGTATTCAAAATGGTATAGCACCTGAAGAATGCTGGTAATGTCAGCCCTTTCAAATGTCAAGATAGACATGTTTACGTTCTCCTCACAGGTCATCAAAGCAAATATACATTATCACCATATGGTGATAAGTAGCCCAACACAGGTGTTAAAGCAACAGCCATCACCTACTGTAATCTGTTGCTCCTCTGGGGGGCTTTCAATCACTGTCTGAGAACCCTTAGCAAAGAAAAGGATAAGGGGGGACTTCTGGCAAAATTATTTTTAATCCCTGGCTTAAATTATTTAGGGTTACACTGTACTAAAAAATGGTATCAACCACATGAAATAGCAGCATTTATACTTGTAGGCTGGTTTATAGGCTCAATGAACATTAGCAGGAAGTATCTATCCAGCAATGTGCAGTGACAGAAAGTCCCTCACAGCCCATTTTTACTAGCAGGAAGTACACAGCTGATGCAACTTTCAACTTATGTCACATTTTTTATGTATATTTAATACTCTTTGGTGCCCTTTGAAAATATCTTATGTCAATGATGCATTTAAAACTGCTCCTAAATATCACCAGGGAAGCTTTAATGAAAGTCTCAATGAAAGGAGAAGAGCCCTATTTTTTATATCAGTATGAGGATCCCTTGCTCCAAGCAATATTGAAAACTTATATGAGAACAGATGGAAACAGTTAAGAACATTTCCTCTGCAAATGGCTCACTGTGGTCTTGCGGGTGGGTATATCCATTTCTTATCATGTTTGGCTCACTGTGGTCATCCGGGTGTGTACATCCATTCTTTATCATGTGTGTTTGTGTATATCCATTGTTTATTGTGTATATCCATTGTTTATCATGTGTGTTTGTATATATCCATTGTTTATCGTGTATATCCATTGTTTATCATGTGTGTTTGTGTATATCCATTGTTTATCATGTGTGTTTGTGTATATCCATTGTTTATCGTGTGTGTTTGTGTGTCCATTGTTTATCGTGTGTGTTTGTGTGTGTCCATTGTTAATTATGTGTTTGTGTATATCCATTGTTTATCATGTGTGTTTGTGTATATCCATTGTTTATCATGTGTGTTTGTGTATATCCATCGCTTATCATGTGTGTTTGTGTATATCCATCGTTTATCATGTGTGTTTGTGTATATCCATTGTTTATCATGTGTGTTTGTGTATATCCATTGTTTAACATGTGTGTGAGTATATCAATTGTTTATCATGTGTGTCTCACTATGGTCTTGCAATTGTGTACATCCATTGCTTATCATGTGTGTTTGTGTATATCCATTGTTTATCATGTGTGTTTGTGTATATCCATTGTTTATCATGTGTGTTTGTGTATATCCATTGTTTATCATGTGTGTTTGTGTATATCCATTATTTATCATGTGTGTTTGTGTATATCCATTATTTATCATGTGTGTTTGTGTATATCCATTGTTTATCATGTGTGTTTGTGTATATCCATTGTTTATCATGTGTGCCTCACTATGGTCTTGCAGGTATGTACATCCATTGCTTATCATGTGTGTTTGTGTATATCCATTGTTTATTATGTGTGTCTCACTATGGTCTTGCAGATATGTACATCTATTGCTTTTCATGTGTGTTTGTGTATATCGATTGCTTATCACGTATGGTTCACTGTGGTGTTGCGGGTGTGTATATTCTTTCCTTGTGCTTTTATTAATACAGAAATATATATTCTTGTTTCTATTAATATCTATTTTAATAATTGTTCATTAGCTGTGTAAGTGGAAGAACTGATGTGACCCCCTTTAAAAATGGTTTGACACTCATAGTTTAAAAATATGAATTACAGCAACACAAGACAACACATGGCTTCGGCAATTAAAAAATAAACACAGTATATTAACTATAGCTATATATATATATATATATATATATATATATATATATATTTGTACAATATTTTTTGCACTATGTTATTAGCAATTGCCCTTCCTGGTCAAATTCCAGCACTCATTTTAATGCAATACAAACAAAAAACATGCAAAGCATAGAGCTGCTGGGATTTCTGTGGGGATGGGAAAACATTTAAGATGGTTGCCACTTCTTCACTTAGAAATCTTGCAAACATAGCATGGTATTCGCTTTATTTGAGAGAGGAAGTACAGAGAACAATAATTTTCCCCACCATTTCTTGGTATTATTTCAATATGGATAAAGTTAATAAAAAAAAGATAAATAATTTAACTTAGGTTCTCCATGTTTTGGACAAATACAAACATATTTTACATTTTTTTAACTTTTTTTTCTAACTAGAAAATAGTTTTATATATATATATATATTCAGAAACATCTAATTTCTATGAAAGGAAATAGCAGCCATTTTAAAAACCATCCACCATTCTTAACAGATTACTAGATCGCTACATGGAAAAAATGAAGTAGCCAAAAGGAGCAGAATAAAATATTGTTTTAAATTTTACAGCTTTTCTGTTGTTTTCTTTTTTCAGTTGTTTTTTTTTGCAACAGCACAAAATATGGCACCTTGAAAGGGTCAGTGTGAGATGGAACCAAAACGGAACCAATGACAGTGACAAGCTAAGAAGATTAATAATATCTGTTGACTGATCATTAAAATAAAATTTAGCTAATTACAATAAAAATAAAGAAGGGGAGATCCATTTTTAATTGTCCACTTGGCTGGAAAGAAAATCCAGTAAGTGGATTCCACTGCCTGTCAAATGATTTGGCTGTACATAGCAGAGATATGTTAAACAAAAAGAACCTAAAATTATTAGAAATATGCAAGCATGAGTATACAACAAAACTTTGTTATCTAAAATTCTGGTCTACAACTAGTTACCACGTTACCCTTAAATATGCATGTCAATGTCATTGATTCAGTTTAGTTCATAGGACGGACAAGTCCAAGAGAAATATGGGAATCTTTCAGTTCCACATTAAGTGAAATGCACGGTCCTCTTTTTCCCATAAAATGACACAAGCACAGTCAGATTCAGTACAGCAAACCATAGAAGCTCCTGCAGATCCCTCATAGTTCTCTGTTGTAAGCACATTATGAAGTTTGTTGGGCACCAGAGGTTGCAGAATCCTGGCATCTTTCATTTCTTCTGCTCCATGAATACACTGCAGCTTAAATCGCATGTGCTTGATAAGCAACATCATATGTGACATTGATAACGAGGCTGCAGAGCATTCAGATTCAGAGACCTCCATACCATTCATAGCAGAAGAAATAAGGCTGGTGTTGGTCCAGATGAAGCCCATATGGTTGTCAAAGAATCTTACACACTACAGCCTCAATGACAGATCATAAAATCAGAGTAGGCTTTCCTTCCTGTGAAAATATTGAAGTTTTCTATATTAGATTTTACTCTACAGAAGACAGTAGAAAGAACACTGAGAACAATACAGTTGCCAGACATCATGTACACATTACTCATGCAAACCATAACACATTGTAATCCAACCCAATAACAGGAGTGTAGAGGACAGTTTGATTTAGATAGGTGGATTTTGCAACAACTAATATTACAAAGTTAAAGTGTTTAAATAGTTTAGATAGCACCTTTCCATTATAAAGTGCTTAACATAACAGAGTCACATGTGGAAGTCTTGAACTAAAGTCCGAAGCATAGGAAAGGAAAATATTTTACAATGGTAGTAACAGGAAAGCTGTTGACAGGAAGGAAAGAATTCCCTAAGATCTAGACAGTTTTCTGCCAGTCATGCCCACAATACATTGCAGATCTCTGGCAGTAGAGGATACATGCTTCTCTCCAGCTCTTCTGAATATAAATGTGTACAAAGAAACAATGTGGTAACAAAAGCAAGGCACCCGGTGGGAGTAAGGATGAACTGAATACAACAGACAGAACTATCACATAAAATGAAAAAAAGATAACAAAAAAACAGTACCTTAAAGTCATGCACGAGTGCCTAGGGTACCAAGAGAGCAAACAGGAAAGGATAGACAGACAAATGGGACAGACAAATGGAAGGCACTCCAAAATGTTCACAGCAATAAAATAGGAGCAACTCATGCTAAAACGGAAGAGGGTGAAGGAAGAGTCATTGTTGCAGGATGTTGAAAAATAGGTAGATTTTGGTGTACACCCAGTAAAAGAAACAGTGCATGTGTAGCTGTGGTTTTTAACTTGGCCAGACCCCCGTTACATATTAAAAGTATGTTTCCTGATGTACAAGTCCCTGATTTCCAAAAAGCCTTAGGGCTACACATTAAAGCTCATGCCAAAGGATTAAGCCATGTTGTTTTCAGGTGAACAAGTAATGTATTATCTGTGATCGTGAAGGGCATATATACTCTACCACTAAGTTAATCCTGATCATCTAATGTAGAGTAGAGATTTAAGCAGGTCAACCCTTTCAAGGTAAATGATGTGTTGGTATACACAGCAGTAAAAGGGTTAAAGTTCATCCCTTGCCCCGTGACCTACGCTACACGCGCACATTCGACAGGATATCCCTGGCTCTGCTGACAGCAGCAGTGCTTTACTATCCAGAACCACCACCAACCCTTTGCTCACAATGTTTTGCTGACTGCTATTTGGGAGCCAAGGTTCTCCTGCAGGTAATACAGGAGGTGGAGTTCATAATGTTCTCCAGACTCAGGAACCCGGATGCTGTGCCTCTCCTGAGGATAAATCTGTGGAAGAGAGAAATAGAACCTTTTTATACACACACTAACTGGAGGATTGGATAATTGACATATTTGAGACAGCATAAAAATTGTACTCTTATTATTATCAGTTATTTGTAGAGCGCCAGACTATTTATAATATATATAATGTTATAAGCTATTTATTTAGCAATAGTTCAAGGAAACAAACATAATTCTGCTATATACTGATAGCAAAGTGATTAAAAGATACAAAATTAAAAATTATATATAAAAAAATTATACTATTATTACATTCATTATATAGCTAAAATAATGCCATGTCTGTAAAAATAAAAACACAAACAATGTATAGACACAAATGTTATAAAGAAACATATTGTAATAAAAAAACAAACAAAAAAAAACAAAAACATTTAAATATGAGTTTACTATTAGGGTGACATAAAACACAAAATTTTACTTTGATTCAGATAGAACATAACTTTTTAAACAACGTTCCAATTTACTTCTATGATCTAATTTGTTTTATTCTCATGGTATCCTTTGCTGAAGGAGCAGCAATGCGCTACTGGGAGTTAGCTAAAAGCCAATAGCAAGATGCATATATGAGCAGCCACCTATCAGCAACTTATAAGTCTACCTAGCTATACTTTTCAATAAGGGATACAAAGAGAATTAAACAAATTAGATAACAGAAATAAATTGGAAACTTATTTAAAATTACATGCTCTATCTGATATAATCATGAAAGAAAAAATGTGGGTTTCGTGTCCCTCCCAAAATGTGTTTGTTAAACGGGATAAAAAGGTCAAAATTAAAATGTGCATCAGTACAATTCAAGTTTAAATAGAAGTATTTTTGCAATATACTTCCATTAGCAAAAACATAATTTATGCCCCTCAATGTACCCAGTGCTCTGATAGACACACTCCAATCTATTGGCCAAAAATACATATGGGGAAAGTCTAGACCTCGAATTGCTGCGAAAATACTGCAGAAAAAATACGAACGGGGAGGAGTAGCGATGCCTAGCATACGTGGGTATTATGAGGCAGCCAGACTATCACACATCACAGCGTGGGCAGACAAGGGGGAACCTCAGGGATGGAAGAATATAAAAAATTCTGAGCTGCCCAGAGGATTGACCTTGGCAGATTTGCCCTGGATCCCTGAATATCAACTAGACATGCTGAGAATTAAAAATGTTATTGTCAGGGAAAATCTTAAAATGTGGCGTACTTGTCATGAGCGCTTCCGTTCATTGCCGTGTCGCCGCGGCTCCCGGAACTCCTCTGTGTCTCTGACGTCATGTTGCTTAGCAACATGACGCTTTCTCTCACACCCCTCTGATGACGGTTACGCTCTGCCCTTTAAATCTCGGCGGGAGATCTGAATCTGGGCCCGTTTGTTGTTTCCCTGGATTGTGAGTACCATATCAGTTTTGTTCTTCTGTGTACCGACTTCTGCCTGCCTGACCAAGCCTCTTGCCTAATCCCTACTTGCTGATATTTGGACATTGACTTCTGCCTGCCTGACCTTGCCTGTAGCTATTACCCTTTTGCTGATACTTTGATGCCGACTTCTGCTTGCCTGACCCTGTCTTTTGCCAATACCTTTTGCTGATATTTGGATGCCGACTTCTGCCTGCCTGACCTTGCTTTGGCCTTTACCTTTAAACCTATTCTTTGTTAAACAACACCTGCTTAAAAGGGACATTTACTTTTATAAGCTGCAAAAGAGAACTTTGCCTTTCTGTTTGTTATACACCTGCTTAAAAGGGACATTTACTTTTACAAGCTGCAAAAGAGAATTTTGCCTTTCTGTTTGTTATACACCTGCTTAAAAGGGACATTTACTTTTACAAGCTGCAAAAGAGAACTTTGCCTTTCTGTTTGTTATACACCTGCTTAAAAGGGACATTTACTTTTACAAGCTGCAAAAGAGAACTTTGCCTTTCTGTTTGTTATAAACCTGCTTAAAGGGACATTATACTTTTACAAGCTGCAAAAGAGAACTTTTCCTTTGTTTTACAAGCCTGCTAAAGAGGACCTTTTTCAGAAGCTTCAAGTAAGAGCATTTCCTTTTTGTTCTTTGAACTACTTAAAGGGACGTTTTATCCTTTGTGGCTTTCCTGCATTCTGGAACAATATTCATTTTTGTTATCTTCTAATCTGCTTCCTGAGTGGGTCACGTCCTGGATATTTCTCAGTGTGCTAGCGTGTGCTTTCAATTCACGCTAGCAGTTGGGTTACATCCCGGATTGATTCCTGAGCGGCTGACATTACAAACGGGCCATAAAAATGGACCCCACTGAATTATCTATGGCCGTGGCTCACCAGGGACAGCTCTTGGGTTCTCATGCCACTCACTTGCAGTCTCTGGACACTAAACTTGATCAAATTACTGCTCTATTACAAAATTTGGTTGCTACCGCACCTCCCAATCCTAATCCCAATCCAAATCCGATTGAGGCATTACCTCCTCCGATTCCTAACAATCAGTCTCAGGTACAACTAAGTCCCAGGATTCCTCTTCCGGATAAATATGATGGGAATCCTGAAGAATGTAGAGGCTTTTTGAATCAATGCCGTCTTCATTTCCGAAATAGCCCTACTCTCTTTGCTACTGCCTCTTCTAGAATCACGTTTCTTATTTCCTTAATGAAAGGAAAAGCCTTGGCTTGGGTGTCACCTTTGCTAGAAAAGAATGATCCTATACTGTTGGATGTTGATACATTTCTATCTACATTCTCAAACGTATTCGATAAACCTGGAAGGTCATCCGCTGCTGAAGCAACTCTCCTGGATTTACGTCAAGGAAATCAACCAGTCTCTCAATATGCAATTGAGTTCCGCACCCTTGCTTCTGAAACCACTTGGAATCAGGGAGCACTCAGAGCCGCTTTCCGTAAAGGACTTTCTGAGCGTCTCAAGGATGAATTGGTGTATCGTGAACTTCCAGAGTCCTTAGAAGCCTTAATAAATCTCTGTATCAGTCTCGACGCCAGGTTTCGTGAACGCCAACAAGAAAAGGATAGAACACAGCGGACTTCCACTCGAACTCCTTTTCGTTTAGCTCCTCGTTTTTCTAATCCAGTCACTCCAGCCTCTCCTACTACTGATCAGGCTGAACCCATGGAAGTAGGAAGTATAAAATTAACTGAGACTGAACGCTTAAGAAGACGGACTCTTGGCTTATGTCTGTACTGTGGCCTTAAAGGACATTTATTAAGGGATTGTCCTACTAGGCCAGTAAAAGCCAGGGCTTAACTCTAGTCCAGGGAACTGAGTTAAGCCAAAATAGTGGTCATTCCCTATACAAGAAACTCTTTGTTCCAGTAACTCTTCTAATTGGACATAAGAAGATCTATACCCAAGCTCTAATTGATTCTGGTGCTGGAGGTGTGTTCATTGACTCTACATTTGTTTCTACTCATTCTATACCCTTACTAAAGAAGGAGTATTCCATTTCAGTCTCTACGGTCAGTGGAGATCCTTTGGGTTCTGGATACATTCAGTTTTCTACTCAACCCTTAATCCTCACCGTAGGAATACTTCATTCTGAGACAATTTGTTTCGATGTCATTCCCACTCCGCAATTTCCCATTATCTTGGGATTACCCTGGCTCCAGATTCACAATCCCATTTTTTCTTGGACTTTCGGTGAACTCACTTCCTGGGGATCTACCTGCCAGACTAAATGTCTTCAAAGGATTACTAAGTTACCACTCACTATTGCTCTCACAGTTGAAACTCCGGAATCCTTACCTATGCATTACCATGACTTTGTGGATGTCTTCTCCAAAAAAGAAGCGGAACGTCTTCCTCCTCATCGCCCTTTTGATTGTCCCATTGACCTCCTTCCTGGGGCTGCCTATCCTCGAGGCAAGACATATCCACTTTCTAAACCAGAAAACATGGCTCTGGAAGAATATATAAAAGACAATCTGGCTAGAGGATTTATTCGACCCTCCTCTTCCCCTGTAGGGGCTGGTTTCTTTTTTGTGGGAAAAAAGGATGGCGGATTAAGACCCTGTATTGATTATCGTGGATTGAATCAGATTACCATCAAGAACAGTTATCCTCTGCCCCTTATTCCTGAACTTTTTACTTATCTTCAGGGAGCCACCATTTTCACCAAACTCGACCTACGTGGTGCATACAACTTGATCCGTATACGCAAAGGAGATGAGTGGAAGACTGCCTTTAACACTCGATTTGGGCATTATGAATATTTGGTCATGCCCTTCGGGCTATGCAATGCTCCGGCGGTTTTCCAGCATTTTGTAAATGAGATCTTTCGTGATTTTTTGAATATTTTTGTTATCATATATCTGGACGACATCTTAATTTTTTCTCAGAACCACCAAGATCATGTGCACCACGTCAAGAAAGTACTTCAACGTCTAAGAGAATTCCATCTGTTTGCTAAACTGGAGAAATGTTCTTTCCATCAAAAATCCATACCCTTTCTGGGTTATGTAATATCGGCATCTGGATTCGAAATGGACCCTACTAAACTTTCTGCCATTTTGGATTGGCCTAGACCTGATTCTTTGAAGGCTTTACAACGTTTCCTAGGCTTCGCCAATTATTACAGAAAGTTCATCAAGAATTTTGCTACTATTACTTCTCCTCTTACTTCTCTCACAAGAAAAGGACAAAACTGTAAAGTATGGCCGTCTGAGGCTATAGAAGCTTTTGAATCTCTCAAAGAAGCTTTTTCCTCAGCTCCTATCCTTCGTCATCCAAATCCTGAGTTTCAATTTATTCTGGAGGTGGATGCTTCCTCTGTTGCTGCTGGAGCGGTTCTGTCTCAACGAATACCAGAGACTGGAAGGATTCATCCTGTTGCTTTTTTCTCTAAAAAATTCACTCCTTCCGAATTTAACTATGACGTAGGGAATAAAGAGTTGCTTGCCATCAAGATGGCATTGGATGAATGGAGACATTGGCTGGAAGGTACTTCTTTGCCATTTACTATACTTACTGATCATAAGAACCTTCTGTATCTCCAAACAGCCAAACGACTAAATTCCAGGCAAGCACGCTGGTCCTTATTCTTCTCTCGGTTTCACTATAATTTGTCTTACATACCTGGATCAAAAAATATTAAAGCAGACGCACTTTCCAGACAATTTCAAGATACCCCAGTTCCTGAGTCTGGTACCATTCTCCAACCTCATGAAGTCATTGCCCAGTTAACAACTTCTTGGTTACAAGAATTACAGTCCGCTCAAGAGCATCTTCCTTTGTCCTGTAAACCTCCCAATGGTTTACTCTTTGTTCCTGAACGCCTTCGTTCCAAGATTTTATTTTGGGCTCATGATAGTCCCCTTTCTGGACATCCTGGCATCAGTATTACCACTCGAAACCTCAAACAACATGTCTGGTGGCCTACACTCTCTCAAGATGTGAAGGATTACGTCTCAGTATGCACACAATGTGCCATGAACAAAACTCCACGCCAACTTCCTTCAGGATTACTCCAACCATTGCCTATACCTCACCAGCCTTGGACTCATGTATCCATGGACTTTATTACCGATCTTCCCTTGTCCACTGGGAACAATACTATCTGGGTGGTGGTCGACAGGTTCACTAAGACGGCTCATTTTGTACCCTTGCCAGGATTACCATCTGCCAAAAGACTCTCTGAACTTTTTATTCTACATATTGTAAGAATCCATGGATTTCCTCTAGATATTGTTTCAGATAGAGGGGTACAATTCGTTTCTCGATTTTGGAGGTCACTTTGTAAACATTTTGGTACTACTATATCTCTCTCTACTTCTCACCACCCACAATCGAATGGTCAGACTGAAAGAGTAAACCAGTGTCTTGAAACATATCTTAGACATTATGTGGATCATTATCATTCAAACTGGACTTCTTACCTTCCTTTGGCTGAATTGGCCCATAATGCCCGGTACAATTCCTCCCTTCAGACTTCTCCTTTTCATGCAGCTTACGGATATCAGCCTAGGACATTCCCTTTGCATACTTCCTCCACAGTGAATCCTGCTTCTGATCTTACAGCCCGAAGATTAACTCGACATTGGCAGAAGATACATCGTATTCTTTCTGTAACTTCTAGACGTTACAAGTTCTTTTCGGATCTTCGACGGAAAAAGGCTCCCAAATATCGCCCTGGTGATAAAGTTTGGATTTCCTCTCGATTTCTTCGCCTGAAACAACCTTCTAACAAATTGGGACCACGATATGTGGGTCCTTTCCGAATACTGGGTCAGGTATGTTCCACTGCTTATCGGGTAGCTTTACCCAAGTCTCTCAAAGTCCATCCGGTATTTCATGTTTCTCTTTTAAAACCTGTGATGTTTAACAGGTATTCTAAGCCTTTTTCTAAACCTCCACCGTTATTGGTGCATGGACATCCTGAGTTTGAGATCAGCCATATTCTAGATTCCAAATTGCGGGGCAAGAAATTGTATTATCTCATTCATTGGAAGGGTTATCCAGTCACGGAACGTTCTTGGGAACCTGCTCATCAAGTAAATGCTCCTATATTGGTCAAGTCCTTCCACAAGACTCATCCTGATAGACCTGGTCCTGTCCCCCGGAGGGGTCCTTGAGGAGGGGGTGCTGTCATGAGCGCTTCCGTTCATCGCCGTGTCGCCGCGGCTCCCGGAACTCCTCTGTGTCTCTGACGTCATGTTGCTTAGCAACATGACGCTTTCTCTCACACCCCTCTGATGACGGTTACGCTCTGCCCTTTAAATCTCGGCGGGAGATCTGAATCTGGGCCCGTTTGTTGTTTCCCTGGATTGTGAGTACCATATCAGTTTTGTTCTTCTGTGTACCGACTTCTGCCTGCCTGACCAAGCCTCTTGCCTAATCCCTACTTGCTGATATTTGGACATTGACTTCTGCCTGCCTGACCTTGCCTGTAGCTATTACCCTTTTGCTGATACTTTGATGCTGACTTCTGCTTGCCTGACCCTGTCTTTTGCCAATACCTTTTGCTGATATTTGGATGCCGACTTCTGCCTGCCTGACCTTGCTTTGGCCTTTACCTTTAAACCTATTCTTTGTTAAACAACACCTGCTTAAAAGGGACATTTACTTTTATAAGCTGCAAAAGAGAACTTTGCCTTTCTGTTTGTTATACACCTGCTTAAAAGGGACATTTACTTTTACAAGCTGCAAAAGAGAATTTTGCCTTTCTGTTTATTATACACCTGCTTAAAAGGGACATTTACTTTTACAAGCTGCAAAAGAGAACTTTGCCTTTCTGTTTGTTATACACCTGCTTAAAAGGGACATTTACTTTTACAAGCTGCAAAAGAGAACTTTGCCTTTCTGTTTGTTATAAACCTGCTTAAAGGGACATTATACTTTTACAAGCTGCAAAAGAGAACTTTTCCTTTGTTTTACAAGCCTGCTAAAGAGGACCTTTTTCAGAAGCTTCAAGTAAGAGCATTTCCTTTTTGTTCTTTGAACTACTTAAAGGGACGTTTTATCCTTTGTGGCTTTCCTGCATTCTGGAACAATATTCATTTTTGTTATCTTCTAATCTGCTTCCTGAGTGGGTCACGTCCTGGATATTTCTCAGTGTGCTAGCGTGTGCTTTCAATTCACGCTAGCAGTTGGGTTACATCCCGGATTGATTCCTGAGCGGCTGACAGTACTCTTAGAAACCTACCTGAGGTGGCTCCCCATCCATCCCCTATACACTCCCTACCCGCTTTGCTTACAGCCTTACCAGATACCCATGTTCAGCAATGGAGACATTGGGATCTGAATTTGGTCTCTCAGCTATACCCCTCGGGTACTTTGGTCACTCCAGAAGATATCAATTCAGTTGTACAGGACCCTCCCGTATGGGCCATATTTGAATACTCCAGGCTATATGCCTTCCTGATGTCTTGGGGTTTTTCTAAGGCTTCCCTTAGACCACTGACCAACTGGGAGAAATTGTGGCAACTGCAGGTTAAGACCCCTAGAATCATATCATTCCACTATAACCTACTGCAATCATCTACTAACAAAGAAAGACCCTGGCAACTTAGAGCTTGGGAAGAAGCCCTCTCCAGACCGATCTCTGACAAACACCTTCATCTTGCTATGACATTAACTAAAAAGACTCTGCACTGTGCGAACACTCTTGAGTCATATATGAAACTATTTTTGAGATGGTACTATACCCCCTCCAGATTATCACAGATGTTCCCTGCAGCTTCCTCTTTATGCTGGAGAGGATGCGAGCTGAGAGGCTCAGACTTACACATATGGTGGGAGTGCCCTACCCTGAAACCCTTATGGCTCCAAGTAGCTACCCTTTGCCTCAATCTGGGAATGAAAATACCACTAACCTCTGACATGGCCCTACTGCACATATTCCCAAGTGGTATCCCTACACCCTTAACTAAGCTAATAATTTTCATACTCGCGGCCACTAAACTGGCAATAGCTAGAGCTTGGAAACAGACCCTGCCCCCTGACATGGCAGCTATCACATCTATAATACAGGTCTATGCCAAGATGGAACAGGGTTATTACTCAAATGCTGATAGAGAGGAACTCTACTGGCAAATCTGGGAACCCTGGTTCCACTACCAGGAAGATTGTAGACAGACGGCCTTAAGAGATAGGACCATCAATCACGGTGGTATCTTGCCCCTGGAGTAGGGCTCTTCATCTGCCCCCACGGATCTCTATCTGTTGACCACCATTCTTTCTCCCCCCACCTTACCTCTTATACCCCTCTCCTACTCTCCCTCCCCCCTCCCCTATAACATGAGTCCCACTGCCCTCCCCCTTCCCCCCTCTCCTCCCCCCCCCCTTTTTTTTTTTTTTTTTCTTGTGATTATCTGCCCCACCTGGAGATGCACGCCACAAAAGACCAGCTGAGATGTGGAGTCGAACATGGTAATAATTTTTTCCAACAGTTGAGGATTGAAACCCCTCTGTGGTTGAGTCCATATCTAAAATCATCATAATACTTCAAATATAACAAATAGACCTACCTTATGTATATCTACTGTGACCCCTGTTCAGTGGTCCATATCGGCTCTCCTCGGTCTGTGCTTGATAGCTTGAAGTCTTCCCCCCTACCCTATGCTTTCCCCATCTCTCTGCTCTCACTCCCCCCCCCCTCCCTCCTTCCCTTTCTCCCCTTTCTACCATTCATACCCCCCTCCATTTTTTGCTTTCCCTTTCTTAGAGGTTCTCTACCTCACTCGGAGACATGTGTCTCGAATGGCCTTTTAAGTTGTTCAGACTAATATGGTGAAGGATCTCATTCAGTTGATTGGTCGACGTTAATATGCTACCAGGTTCACATTTGTAATATGGTACTGCACCAATCAAAACAGTCAGGTGTGGCTAAAACTGCTTGTTCATTATGTTTTCCCTCATATCCGGGAAAAATATGTTATATATCTGATATTCCTTATAACTGTTCATGGAGATACTTTTATTATGACTTCTGTTACATCTGTATGTACAAAGTGAGTTGATTACTCTATATTTGTCATTGTCAAGCTTACTTTAATATGAAAATAAAATAAATATTATTTAAAAAAAAAAAAAAAAAAAAAAAAAACATAATTTATGCTTACCTGATAAATTAATTTCTTTCATGGTGGTGAGAGTCCACAATCCATTACTCCTAAGAATTACTCTTCTCTGCCACTAGGAGGAGGCAAAGATTCCCAAACCCCAAGAGTCAAATATAAAACCCCTCCCACCTACCTCAGTCTAACATACAGCCAAACAAAGTGAGGTAAGAAAAATTAATAAGAGCCAAAAAAGGAGCAGGGAAAAAAATGTGCTTAAGAAAAAACTAACACCAAAAAAAAACAATAAGGATGGGCTCTCGTGGACTCTCTCTACCATGAAAGAAATTAATTTATCATCAGGTAAGCATAAATTATGGGGGTTTTTTTAATACAGAGTTCACAATCTATTACTCCTGGGAACAAATACCCAAGCTGTGGAGTCCACGAGTAATAACATAAAACGGAAAGAGCACTGACAGATACACCCTTATCCAGACCATCCTGTAAAAGCTGCAGAATCCTAGAAATTCTGAAAGAATGCCAGGAAAAAACATGATCTATACACCAAGAAATAAAAGCCTTTCAAACTTTGTATAAGATAATCCTAGTTAAAGGCTTACAAAAAGCCTTAATCAAGGTTTCAATCACAGAATCAGAAAAACGTAATTTATGTAAGAACTTACCTGATAAATTCACTTCTTTCATAGTGCCAAGAGTCCATGAGCTAGTGACGTATAAAATATACATTCCTAACAGAAGGGGGCAAAGTTTCCCAAACCTCAAATGCCTATAAATACACATCCCACCTCACTCATACCTCAGTTTAACGTATAGCTAAGTTAGTGAGGTGTAAAAAGCATAACAAAAAGGAACAGGATAAATAAAGTGCTTTATATATATATATATAAAAAAAATCATAACCCCAAAAAACATTGGGTGGGTCTCATGGACTCTTGCCACTATGAACGAAATTCATTTATCAAGTAAGTTCTTACATAAATTATTTTTTCTTTCATGTAAGTGGCAAGAGTTCATGAGCTAGTGACGTATGGGATATAATACCCAAGACGTGGAAGTCCACGAGTCACTAGAAAGGGAGGGATACAATAAAAACCAGCTATTTTCACTGAGAAATTAAATCCAAAAAAGAATTAAGTTTTCTTAAAAAATAAAAAAAAACTCAAATCATACTCACTAGAATCAAACTCAGACAGTTGCCTGAATAACCTTTCTACCAAAGTCTGCTTCTGAAGCAAACACAACAAAATGGTAAAATTTAGTAAATGTATGCAAAGAAGACCAAGTTGCTGCTTTGTAAATTTGATCAACTGAAGCTTCATTCTTGCAAGCCCAAGATGGTGACTAATCTAGTAAAATGAGCTGTAAAACACTGAGGCGGAGACTGCCCCGCCTCCAAATAGGCTTTGTGAATCAAAAGCTTCAACCAAGATGCCAAGGAAATGGCAGATACTTTCTGACCTTTTCTGGAACCAGAAAAAATAACAAATAGACTAGAAGTCTTTCTGAAATCTTTAGTAGCCTCAACATAATATTTCAAAGCTCTTACCACATCCAAAGAATGTAAAGACCTTTCAATAGTATTCTTAGGAATTTAGGACACAAGGAAGTAACAATAATTTCCCTATTGATGATGTTAGAATTCACAACCTTTGGCAAAAATGTAAACGAAGTCTGCAAAACAGCTTTATCTTGATAGAAAATCAGATAAGGAGAATCGCAAGACACAGTAGACAATTTAGAAACTCTTCTAGCAGAAGAGAGATAGCCAAAAGAAATAAAACTTTCCAAGAAAGTAGTTTAATATCCAAAGAATGCATAGGCTCAAAAGAAGGAGTCTGCAAAATCTTTAAAACCAAATTGAGACTCCAAGGAGGAGAAATTGATTAAATAACAGGCTAGATAAGAATCAAAGCCTGAACAAAACAGTGAATAATAGGAAGCTTAGCAATCTTTCTATGAAATAAGACAGCAAGAGCAGAGATTTGCCCTTTCAATGTATTTGCAGACAAAACTTTATCCAAACTATCCTGAAGAAACTGTAAAATCCTAGGAATTCTAAATGAATGCCAAGAATAATCATGAGTGGAACACCAAGAAATATAGGTTTTCCAAACTCTATGATAAATCGTACTTAAAACAGACTTACGAGCCTGTATCATAGTGTTAATTACTCCTCAACAATATGTAGAACAGCTGCCAGGCAAATACTGTGCTTGTGACGACCGTGGAAATCTGCCCAATTCCACTATGACAATATGAAACATGGAAATGTCCACAGCACAACTTGCTTAAAAAGTGTCTTTATTGACAAAAGAAAGAGCAACGTTTCGTGACTGCTGTCACTTAATCATGCTAAGTGACAGCAGTCACGAAACGTTGCTCTTTCTTTTGTCAATAAAGACACTTTTTAAGCAAGGTGTGCTGTGGACATTTCCATGTTTCATAGTGTTAATTACTGAGTCAGAGAAACGTCTATGACTAAGAACTAAGCGTTCAATTTCCATGCCTTCAAATTTAGAGATTTGAGATCCTGATGGAAAACTGGTCCTTGAGACAGAAGGTCTGGTCTTATAGGAAGTGACCAATGCTGGCAATGGGATATTTGGACAAGGTCCACATACCAGCACCTGTGAGGCCATGCTGGTGCTATCAGAAACACAAAAGATTGTTCCATTATGATCTTTGAGATCACTCCCAGAGGTGAAAAAATGTAAGCAGGTTGGTAAAACCATGGAGCTGCTAGAGCATTCATCATTTCCACCTGAGGATCCCTGGACCTGGAGAGATATCTGGGAAGTTTCTTGTTTAGACGAGAGGCCATCAGATTTATGTCTGGAAGACCCCACATTTGCACAATCTGATAGAACAAATCTGGATGGAGAGACTACTCCCCGGATTTAGAATCTGACGGCTGATATAATCCGCTTCCAAATTGTCTACACCTGGTATATGAATCGCAATGATTAGACAAGAATTGGATTGCGCCCAAGAAAGTATTAGAAATACCGCTTTTATTGCTAGGGGACTGCAAGTCCCCCCCTTTGATGATTGACACATGCCAATGTTGTGAGATTGTCTGTTTGAAACCGAATATATGATTCTCTCTTTAATAGAGGCCAAGCCTGAAGAGCTCTGAAAAACATAAATTATGCTTACCTGATAATTTAATTTCCATCTGTGGGAGGAGAGTCCACTGCTTCATTTATTACTTGTGGTAATTAAGAACCTGGCCACCAGGAGGAGGCAAATACACCACAGTCAAAGGCTTAAATACCTCCCCACTCCCCTCAACCCCCAGTCATTCTGCCAAGGGAACAAGGAACAGTAGGAGAAATATCAGTGTATAAATGGTGCCAGAAGAATAAAATTTAATTTTGGTCCACCCACTGGAGAAACGGGCAGGAACAGTGGACTCTCCTCCCACAGATGGAAATTAAATTATCAGGTAAGCATAATTTATGTTTTCCATCTTAATGGGAAGAGAGTCCACTGCTTCATTCATTACTTGTGGGAACAAATACCCAAGCTCTAGAGGACACTGAATTAAAAAGACGAGAGGGCAAAATGAGGCGGACCCTAAACTGAGGGTACCACAGCCTGAAGAACCTTTCTCCCAAAAGCTGCTTCCGTTGAAGCAAAAACATCAAATTTATAAACATTTTGCAAAAGTATGTAAGGAAGACCAAGTGGCTGCCTTACAAATCTGCTCCATAGAAGACTCATTCTTAAAGGCCCAAGAAGAGGCCACAGCTCTAGTCGAGTGAGCCATAATCCTCTGAGGAGGCTTGTGTCCCTCTGTCTCATATGCCAGACAGATCATACTCCTCCAAAAAGAAAGAGAAGTGGCAGAGGCCTTTTGCCCCCTGCGCTTCCCTGAGTACACAACAAATAAGGACGAGGTCTGCCGAACTCCTTCGTGGCCTGAAGATAAAACTTCAAAGCCTGAACTACGTCCAGATTATGAAGTAACTTCTCCTTCAAAGAAGAAGGGTTAGGACACAAAGAAGGAACTACTATTTCCTGATTGATGTTACTACTCGACACCACCTTGGGAAGGAATTCCAATCCCGTGCGAAGAACAGACTTATCAGCATGAAAAACTAAGTAGAGCAGCTTGCATTGCAAGGCCTCCAACTCAGAGACTCTGCATGCCGATGCAATAGCCAGTAATAACAGAACTTTCCATGAAAGAACTTTAATGTCAAGCGCATGCATAGGCTCAAATGGAGCCCTCTGCAAAACCCTAAGAACCAAGTTTAAGCTCCAAGGAGGAGCCAGATTCCTGAAGACAGGACTGATACTAACCAGAGCCTGAACAAACAACTGAATGTCAGGAAGCTCCGCAAGCTTCTTATGCAACAGTACAGATAAAGCCAAGATCTGTCCCCTTAGGGAACTGGTGGCAAGACCTTTATCCAGACCGTCCTGGAGAAAGGCCAAAATCCTGGATAGCCTGACCTTATGCCAGGGATATCCTTGTTCCTCACACCAGGACAAATAGGTCCTCCACACCTTGTGGTAGATGCATCGAGTGACTGGCTTCCTGGCCTTAAAGAGAGTGTCAATAACTTTTTCCAAAAATCCTCTCTTGGCTAAGACTAGCCGTTCAATCTCCGCGCAGTCAGCCTCAGAGAATCAAGATTTTGTTGTAGAAAAAACCTTGAACCAGCAGATCCCTGCGACAAGGTAACCTCCACGGAGGAGATGACTACATCCCCACCAGATCCGCAAACCACAACCTCCTCGGTCACAACGGAGCAATCAGAATAGCCAAAGCTTGCTCCTGCTTGATGCGGGCCACTACACGAGGTAGAAGAGGCAACTGCGGAAATATGTAAATTAGGTTGAAGTCCCAGGGTACCGCCAAGGCATCTATCAGTTCCCCTGGATGAAACGTCTGTCTGTTCAGAAAATACGCTTCCCAGTTGTCTACATCTGGAATGTGGATCGCTAAGAGCAAACAATTGTGAGTATCTGTCCATTCCAGAATCCAAGATACTTCCCTCATGGCTAGGGAGCTTCTCGCCCGCCCCCAGGTTGTTTATGTAAGCCACTGAGGTATTGTTCTCCAATTGGAATCTGATGAATCGGGACAACCCCAGAAGGGGCCAAGCCCTCAGAGCGTTGAATATCGCTAGTAGTTCCAAAATATTTATAGGTAGTCTTGACTCCTTTCAAGTCCATCTGCCCTGTGCCCTTCTGGCACCCCAAAAAAAAAATATCCGGATAAACTTGCATCCGTGGTCACAATCTCCCAGGATGGTCTAAAAAAGGATGTCCACTGTGACAACTGCCCCAGTCGGGTTCACCAAGATAGGGACTTCCTCACCAGTCTGTCCAGAGATATCTGTTGGGACAGATCTGAATGATCGCCATTCTATTGTCTCAACATGCACATCTGAAGAGGTCTGAGATGGAACCTGGCAAATGGAATGACATCTATGCTGGAAACCATGAGCCCAATCATCTCCATACACCTGACCACAGATGTCTCCGAGGATGTCTCAAGAGCTAGACAGTTGGACGCAAGCTTGCAATGTCTCTGATCTGTCAAGAATATCTTCATGGCTGAACAATCTATTATCATACCCAGGAATTCCACCCTGTTGCTGGGGACCAATGAACTCTTTCCTTCCACCCATTGGACCGAAGGAGAAGAGCTCTCGAGTGATTCTCCTCAAGACTGTAGGACAGAGCCTGGACCAGGATATCGCCCAGATAAGGTGCCACTGCAATCCCTCTGGCTCTCGCTATTGCGAGAAGAGCTCCCAGAACCTTTGTAAAGACTCTTGGGGCAGTCGCCAGACCAAATGAAGAGCCACAAACTGGAAGTGCTGGTCTAGGAAAGCAAATCTTAGAAAACTGAAGTGATCCTTGTGGATTGGAAAGTGAAGGTCTATAGTCGTCATGAATTGCCCTCTTGAAACAGGGTCAAAATTGACCTGATCGTCTACATCTTGAACGATGGAACTGACAAAAACTTGTTTAGGGCCTTTAGGTCCAGAATTGGACCAAACGTGCCCTCCTTCTTTGGGACCACAAAAAGGTTTGAATAAATACCCCAAGACCTCTTTCTTCCGGAGGGACTGGGACGATTACCCTGAGAGATGAGAGATCCCTCACACACCCCAGGAAGGCGTCTCTCTTTTCTGGTCTTTAAGATATATTTGACAGGAAGAATCTGCCTCTGGGTGGATAGGACTTGAAACATATCCTGTAACTCTGGGCTACGACCTCCAGAACCCAAAGGTCTATAACGTCTCTTCTCCAGGCCTCCGCAAAGAGAGATAGTCTGCCCCTCTACCTGATCCGAGGACGGATCAGGGGCCGCCGCTTCATGCCGACTTTGACTAAGTGGGCTTTTTGTTCTGCTTGGACTTGTTCCAAGAGTTAGTTGGCTTCCAAGATCCCTTGGATTGCTCAGACATTGCAGCTGGCTGCTGGCGCTGAGACTTGTCCGCACGAAAGGGATGAAAAGTAGACCCCTTAGGTTTAGCCTTCTTATCCTGAGACACGAAGGCACTCTTGCCACCCATGACCGTAGATATGATAGAATCCAGGCCCGGGCCAAACAAAACTTTCCCTTTAAATGGGAGGGAAAGCAAGCAGGACTTGGAAGTCATGTCTGCAGACCATGACTTTAGCCACAGAGCCCTGCGGGCTAAAACCGAGAAACCTGATATCTTAGCATTCAGGCGAATAATCTGCATGTTAGCATCACAAACGAACGAATGCGCTACCATTAAGGCCTTGATTCGTTCCAGAACCTCATCGAGGGGTCTCCACCTCGACCATTGCTGATAGAGCGTCACACCAGTAGGTAGCCGCAACAGCCACCGCAGCGACCGCCGCCGCCAGTTGGAAAACGAACCCTGTGAGTTGGAACATTTTCCGTAACATGAACTCCATCTTTTTATCCATGGGTTCCTTGAAAGAGGAGCTATCCTCTAGCGGAATAGTCGTTTTCTTAGCGAGCGTGGAGATAGCGTGGACGGTTTCCCACAATTCAAGCTGCGTGTCCGGAACGGAAAAAGCTTTTTAAAAAAAAGAAGAGGGGGAAAAGGAAAAACCAAGTTTTTCCCATTTATTCTAAATAATGTTAGCCATCTTGACTGGAACCGGGAAGGCCTGGGGCACTACAATGTAAAGCACAGCTTTTATGTAAAGGGAATGTGTCTATGCAAAGAAATTATCATACTTTGGCAATCAGCATAAATACATTTTTATACTTTGGCAATCAGCATATATAAATTGTTATACTTTGCAATCAGTATATAGGGGTCCCAGGTACACCAAATCCTCTGTGTAAACTGCTTACCCTTCCCCTTATAGGGACAATGTCAGTCTGTTTCTGATGTATCAAGTCTCCCCAGAAAATAAAAGACTGAACATACCTCAAATCTGCTTGCAGCAAGACACCGGTCTCCACACTGAAGATTTCTTGTACACTACCTTCAGCTGCGCTGTGAGAACCATCATGGATCTTAGATAATGCTTGCTAAGATCATCAACATCAGGGCAGAAAATAAGATGTCTCCATTACTCTTGGGAATCCAGACTGACAATTTCTCCCTGAGGAAAATAGTACTCACTGGCACCATTTTAAAATAAAAAAAATTCTTGATTGAAGAAAACTAAAACTAACACCTCACTTTACCTCTTCCTATTACTAACACAGGCAAAGAGAATAACTGGGGGTGGAGGGAAGGGAGGAGCTATATATACAGCTCTGCTGTGGTGCTCTTTGCCACTTCCTGTTATCAGGATGGTTAATATCCCACAAGGATGAAATCCGTGGACTTGTCATATCTTGTAGAAGAAATGTGATTATCAACATTCCATGAGGCTAACAAAATACTTAGCATCCTAATTTATAAATAAATTACAAGCTCAAAAAAAAACTCTGTATGTTTCACAGACTCAACCAACCCTGACAAATATTTAGCTACAAATAAAGTTGCTAAAAAAAGAGCACTGCATTACTGACTTAAGGCATGATGCTTCACTAGTGTCTCTGACTACAGGGGTTAGTGTTTCCGTTTTACCCATTGGTGTTTATGTGTGTGTGTGTGTGTAGTTATGCATGTATGTATGTTTGTGGAACCAGCAAATTACAGACCTTGTTACTACAGCATGGGGGGGGGCAGGGGGTAAACGGTGTCACTATACAGTACCACTATATACAGTTAGGGTTGCCACCTCAGTCATGTTTTCCTGGACACATATGAGTTACACACGCTGCAGGGTGTGCAGGGAAGAACATCTATTGTGTTTATGGATAGCACTATTCATATTCCTCCCTGCACACCCTGCGGCATCTTATAAGTGTTCTGTATTTTAAGGGACGGGTGGCAACCCTAATATATAGTATGGGGGGGTGGGCTGGACCATGTCACTGACTACTGTGGTCACTTTATAAAGTACTGGGGCAGGTAGGGTCAGGCCAGCCATCTCACCGGCAGATTACAGACTGTGTCACTAACTCACTTTATACAGTACTGGTGGGTTAAACAGTGTCACTATATACAATAATAGGGGGTCAGACCATCTCGCAGACTGTGGGCACAGGGTACCTCCTTTTGCAGACATGTAATCTGATTCACCTTTTTTTTCTGTTAAATTTAAAAAAAATATATGTATCAAATTCACCATTTTTTTGTGGGGGGGTGGTAGGGGGGCCCTTCTTAGATTCTTGCACCTGGGCCCTGTGGTTTCTAGTTACGCCTCTGCTTCACACCACCTTTTAAGGAGGCAAAGTTTGTAAAACTGAGGTATGAGTGAGGTGGGAGGTATATTTATAAGCATTTGAGGTTTTGGAAACTTTGCCCCCTTCTGGTAGATATGTATATCCCATACCTCACTAGCTCATGGACTCTTGCCACTTACATGACAGAAACCCCCTATGTCTAATGACTAAACATTCAATTTCCATGCCATCAAGTTCAGAGACTTGAGATCTGGATGGAAAAATGGATCTTGAGACAGAAGGTCTAACATCAGAAGAAGAGGACAAGGAGGGCAGCTGGACATATGAATCTGCATACCAAATCCTGCAAGGCCGCGTTGGGGAAATCAGGATTACAGAAGACTTCTCTAGGCTCATCTTGGAAATCACTCTGGGAAGAAGTACCAGTGGAAGAAACCGATAAGAAAGCTTAAATGACCAAGGAACTACTAAAGCATCTACTAAGTCATCCTGAGGATCCCTGAACATCGCAAGGTACCTGGGAAGTTTGTTATTCAAATGATAGGCCATCAGATCTCTCTCTGAGAGACCCCAAATAGCCACAATCTGATTGAACACATCCTGGTGAAGAGAACACTGCCCTGGATGTAGAGAATGACTGAGAAAATCTGCCTCCTAGTTTTTCACCCCTGGAATATGAATCAAAGACTAGAAAGGAATTGGCATCTGCCCATGAGAGAATTCGAGACACCTCCATTATTGCGAGAGAACTGTGAGTTCCCCTCTGATGGTTGACATACACTACTGCTATGACATTGTCTGTCTGAAAACTGAGATGAGAATCTCTTTTCAAAGAGAGGCCAAGCTTGAAGAGCTCTGAAAATTGCATGGAGTTCTAGAACATTAATAGATATCCTCGCCTCCCGAGGATCCCAAACTCCCTGTGCTCTCAGAGACCCCCAAACAGCACCCCAACCTGACAGAGTTGCATCTGTTGTGATCACAGTACAGGTAGAGACTGACTTGTACTGAGATTTAAAAATATCCTTTTAGACAGCGGACTATACTCTCTGCACCATTGACGCAGCATACAAAGCTGAAGAGGTCTCGTGGGAAAACCTGCAAACGGAATTGCATCTGAAGCTGCAATCATGAGACCTAGAACGTCCATACAAAGAGCAACAAAGGGAAAAGAGAGAGACTGAAGGTTCAGACAAGCTAACACCAATTTTAACCTTCTCTGCTCTGTTAGATTCAGTTACCATGAGTCTTTCTCTATTTAAAATCCTTTTTGAAAAATTGATCCTCCATGTTTTTGAAGAAACAACAACAGTTGGTTGGTGTGAGATTCTGCTAAAGGAAATGATGGAGCTTGAAATAAGATGTCATCCAGGTATGGAAACACTGCAATACCCTGAGACCTGATCACAGACAAAATGGCACCCAGAACCTTTGTGAATATTCTTGGAGCTGTAACCTGACCAAATGGTAGAGCAACTGAAAATGCCTATACAGAAAGGCAAACCTCAGAAACAGGAAATGTTCTTTGTGAATTGGAACATGCAGTAAAGCATTCTTTAAATCTATTGTGGGCATACACTGATTTGCTGTACAAAAGGCAGAATAGTCTGAATAGTTTCAATTTAGAAAGATGAAATCCTTAAAAAATTGTTCATAGCTTTCCGATCCAGGACTGGTTTGAAAATACCTTCCTTCTTTGGAATAATAGAGATTTGTATAAGGAACTGGATCAATACCTCTCATAGCTTCCAGACCTGAGACAGATTGGAAAAAAGCTTGAGCTTCAACAGGATTCCTTGGACATAAAAAAAAACCTCGCAATGGGAGGCCTTGTTCCGAGTCCTATTTGATATCTCTGAGAAACTATATTCAGAATTCAGCGATCTGGAACAAACCGAAACCAAGACTCCTGAAAGAGGTTTCATCTGCCCCCTACCAGAACTTCTGGTTTGGGAGCCACACGTTCATGAAGTTTCGATAGTAGGGATAGATTTCTTACCCTGTTTTGACTTGTTCTAGTTAGCACTTAGTCTTCAGACTGAACCAGAGGTGCCTTGCTTCTGAGCAGAGGAATCAACCTTTTGTTCATTATTCTGACGAAAGGAATGAAAACGATTAGAAGCTTTAGATTTCCATCTACCTCCACTTTACCTCCAGTAACAGAAGATAATATAGAATCTAAATCAGAACCAAAACAACTTATTTCCCTTAAAGGGATAATAATCTGGATTTTGACACTAAATCAGCAGACCAGGATTTTAAGTGATACTAAACCCACATTATTTCTTTTATAATTCAGATAGAACATGCAAATTTTAAACAACTTTCTTATGCCACAGTTGTGATATTGTCTGTCTGAAAACAAATGAATTGATCCCTCTTCAACAGAGGCCAAACCTGAAGAGCCCTAAAAATAGCACGGAATTCTAAAATATTGATTGGTAATCTCGCCTCTTGAGATTTCCAAACCCCTTGTGCTGTCAGAGATTCCCAGACAGCTCCTCAACCTGAAAGCATCTTGCATCTGTTGTGATTTCAGTCCAGGTTGGACGAACAAAAGAGGCCCCTTGAACTATACGATGGTGATCTAACCACCAAGTCAGAGAGAGTCAAACATTGGGATTTAAGGATATTAATTGTGATATCCCTGCACCATTGATTCAGCATACAAAGCTGAAGAGGCCTCATATGAAAACGGGCAAAGGGGATTGCGTCCGATGCTGCAGTCATGAGACCTAAAACTTCCATGCACATGGCCACTGAAGGGAATGATTGAGACTGAAGGCTTCGACAAGCTGAAACCAATTTTATTCATCTCTTTTCTGTTAGAGACAGAGTCATGGACACTGAATCTATCTGGAAACCTAAAAAGGTGACCCTTGTCTGAGGAATCAAGGAACTTTTTGGTAAATTGATCCTCCAACCATGTCTTTGAAGAAACAACACTATTTGATTTGTGTGAGATTCAGCAGAATGTAAAGACTGAGCAAGTACCAAGATATCGTTCAAATAAGGAAACACCACAATACCCTGTTCTCTGATTACAGAGAGTAGGGCATCGAGAAACTTAAAAAAAAAATCTTGGAGCTGTCGCTAGGCCAAATGGAAGAGCGACAAATTGGTAATGCTTGTCTAGAAAAGAGAATCTCAGAAATCGATAGTGGTCTGGATGAATCGGAATATAAAGATATGCATCCTGTAAGTTTATCGTGGACATATTATGACATTGCTGACAAAAAGGCAGAATAGTCCTTATAGTCACCATTTTGAAAGTTGGCACTCTTACATAACGATTCAAAATTTTCAGATCCAGAACTGACCTGAATGAATTTTCTTTCTTTGGGACAATGAATAGATTTGAATAAAACCCCAGACCCTGTTCCTGAAACGGAACTGGTATGATTACCCCTGAAAGCTCTAGATCTGAAACACACTTCAGAAAAGCCTGAGCCTTCACCGGATTTGCTGGAACGTGAGAAAGAAAAAATCTTCTCACAGGAGGTCTTACTCTGAATCCTATTTGATACCATTGAGAGACAATACTCTGAATCTACTGATTTTGGACAGAATCTGCCCAAATGTCTTGGACAATTTTTATTCTGCCCCCCACCAGCTGAACTGGAATGATGGCCACACCTTCATGCAGACATGGGGGCTGACTTTGGTTTCTTAAAAGGCTTGGATTTATTCTATCTTGAAGAAGGTTTCTGAGGCAAAAAAACTCCCTTCCCCCAAGTAACAGTTGAAATAATAGAATCCAACTGAGAACCAAATAAATTGTTACCTTGGAAAGAAAGAGATAGTAATCTAGACGTAGATACCATGTCAGCATTCCAATATTTGAGCCACAAAGCTCTTCTAGCTAAAATAGCTAAAGACATAGATTAAACATTAATTTTGATGATATCAAAAATAGCATCACAGATAAAATGATTAGCATGTTGATGCAAGCGAACAATGTTAGACAAATCAGAATCTGTTTCCTGTTGCACTAAGCTTTCCAACCAAAAGGTAGAAGCAGCTGCAACATCAGCCATAGATATAGTAAGCCTAAGAATATATCCAGAAAATAAATAAGCTTTCCTTAGATAAGATTCAAGTTTCCTATCTAAAGGATCCTTAAAAGAAGTACTATCTTCCAAAGGCATAATAGTATGTTTGGCCAGAGTAGAGATAGCCCCACCAACTTTGGGGATTTTTTCCCAAAACTCCAAGCTAGCTGCTGGCAAAGGATACAACTTTTTAAACCTAGAAGAAGGAATAAAAGAAGTACCAGGCCTATCCCATTCCTTTGAAATCATATCAGAAATCGCATCATGAACTGGAAAAACCTCTGGAGTAGCCACAGGAGGTTTATAAACAGAATTTAAACTTTTACTAGTTTTAGTATCAGGAGGACTAGATTCCTCAATATCCAAAGTAATCAACACCTCTTTTAACAAGGAACGTATATACTCCATCTTAAAGAGATAAGTAGATTTGTATGTGTCAATATCTGAGGTAGGATCTTCTGAATCAGATAGATCCTCATCAGAGGAGGATAATTCAGTATGTTGTCGGTCATTTGAAATTTCATCAACTTTATGAGAAGTTTTAAAAGACCTTTTACATTTATTAGAAGGCGGAATAGAAGACAGAGCCTTCTGAATCGCATCAGCAATAAAATCTTTTATATTCACAGGGATATGATGTACATTAGATGTTGAAGGAACAACATGCATTGTACTAGCACTGATGGATACATTCTCTGCATGTAAAAGTTTATCATGACAACTGTTACATACTACAGCTGGAGATATAATCTCCGCTTATTTACAACAGATACACTTAGCTTTGGTAGAACTGTTATCAGGCAGCAGGATTCCATCAGTTGTTTCTGAGACTGGATCAGATTGAGACATCTTGCAAATGTAAGAGAAAAAAACAACATATAAAGCAAAATTATCAATTTCCTTATATGGCAGTTTTAGGAATGGGGAAAAAAAATGCAAAACAGCTTAGCCCTCTGAGCATAAAAAAAAGGCAAGAGGTGTATAGGAAGTGGGGTTTAAATAATTAAATTTTTTGGTGCCAAGTATGACGCACCACGCAAAATTAATTTTTTTGGCGCCAACAATATCCGGAAATGATGCAACTCGCGTCATGGTAGACGCAACCTTGTGCAAGGAAAAATGACATCAACTAAGATGCGGGAAATTGCGAATTTGCATCACCAAACAAACCTTTGCGCCAAAAATGACGCAATAAATATCAACATTTTGCGACCTCGCGAGCCTAATTTGCCCGCAAAATTTAAATGAAAAAGCAAGTCAATTTGAAGAAAAAGACTATACCCCAGGTAAGAAAAAATAACTTCCTAAATATTTTCCCAATTTTGAAACTGATAGTCTGCAAAAACATAATTTATGTAAGAACTTACCTGATAAATTCATTTCTTTCATATTAGCAAGAGTCCAGGAGCTAGTGACGTATGGGATATACATTCCTACCAGGAGGGGCAAAGTTTCCCAAACCTTAAAATGCCTATAAATACACCCCTCACCACACCCACAATTCAGTTTAACGAATAGCCAAGAAGTGGGGTGATAAGAAAAAAGTGCGAAAGCATATAAAATAAGGAATTGGAATAATTGTGCTTTATACAAAAAAATCATAACCACCACAAAAAAGGGCGGGCCTCATGGACTCTTGCTAATATGAAAGAAATGAATTTATCAGGTACGTTCTTACATAAATTATGTTTTCTTTCATGTAATTAGCAAGAGTCCATGAGCTAGTGACGTATGGGATAATGACTACCCAAGATGTGGATCTTTCCACGCAAGAGTCACTAGAGAGGGAGGGATAAAATAAAGACAGCCAATTCCTGCTGAAAATAATCCACACCCAAAATAAAGTTTAATGAAAAACATAAACAGAAGATTCAAACTGAAACCACTGCCTGAAGTACTTTTCTACCAAAAACTGCTTCAGAAGAAGAAAACACATTCAAATGGTAGAATTTAGTAAAAGTATGCAAAGAGGACCAAGTTGCTGCTTTGCAAATCTGATCAACCGAAGCTTCATTCCTAAACGCCCAGAAGTAGAAACTGACCTAGTAGAATGAGCTGTAATCCTTCGAGGCGGAATTTTACCCGACTCGACATAGGCATGATGAAATAAAGATTTCAACCAAGATGCCAAAGAAATGGCAGAAGCTTTCTGGCCTTTTCTAGAACCGGAAAAAGATGACAAATAGATTAGAAGTCTTTCGGAAAGACTTAGTAGCTTCAACATAATAATACAAAGCTCTAACAGCATCCAAGAATGCAATGATTTCTCCTTAGAATTCATAGGATTAGGACACAATGAAGGAACCACAATTTCTCTACTAATGTTGTTAGAATTCACAACCTTAGGTAAAAAAAGAAGTTTGCAGCACCGCCTTATCCTGATGAAAAATCAGAAAAGGAGACTCACAAGAAAGAGCAGATAATTCAGGAACAAAACTTTCCAAGAAAGTAATTTAATGACCAAAGAATACATGGGTTCAAAAGGAGGAGCTTGAAGAGCCCCCAGAACCAAATTCAAACTCCAAGGAGGAGAAATTGACGTAAAGACAGGTTTTATACGAACCAAAGCTTGTACAAAACAATGAATATCAGGAAGATTAGCAAACTTTCTGTGAAAAAGAACAGAAAGAGCAGAGATTTGTCCATTCAAGGAACTTGCGGACAAACCGTTATCTAAACCATCCTGAAGAAAATGTAAAATTCTCGGTATTCAAAAAGAATGCCAAGAAAAAAGATGAGAAAGACACTAAGAAATATTAGTCTTCCAGACTCTATAATATATCTCTCTAGATACAGATTTACGAGCCTGTCACATAGTATTAATCACAGAGTCAGAGAAACCTCTTTGACCAAGCATCAAGCGTTCAAACTCCATACCTTAAAATTTAAGGATTTGAGATCCTGATGGAAGAAAGGACCTTGCGACAGAAAGTCTGGTCTTAACGGAAGAGTCCACAGCTGGCAAGAGGCCATCCGGACAAGATCCGCATACCAAAACCTGTGAGGCCATGCTGGAGCTACCAGCAGGACAAACGAGCATTCCTGTAGAATCTTGGAGAATACTTTTGGAAGAAGAACTAGAGGCGGAAAGATATAGGCAGGATGATACTTCCAAGGAAGTGATAATGCATCCACTGCCTCCGGCCGAGGATCCCGGGATCTGGACAGATACCAGGGAAGTTTCTTGTTTAGATGAGAAGCCATCAGATCTATTTCTGGGAGTTCCCACATTTGAACAATCTGAAGAAATACCTCTGGGTGAAGAGACCATTCGCCCGGATGCAACGTTTGGCGACTGAGATAATCCGCTTCCCAATTGTCTATACCTGGGATATGAACCGCAGAAACTAGACAGGAGCTGGATTCCGCCCAAACCAAAATTCGAGATACTTCTTTCATAGCCAGAGGACTGTGAGTCCCTCCTTGATGATTGATGTATGCCACAGTTGTGACATTGTCTATCTGAAAACAAATGAACAACTCTCTCTTCAGAAGAGGCCAAGACTGAAGAGCTCTGAAAATTGCACGGAGTTCCAAATATTGATCGGTAATCTCATCTCCTGAGATTCCCAAACCCCTTGTGCCGTCAGAGACCCCCCACACAGCTCCCCAACCTGTAAGACTTGCATCTGTTGAGATTATAGTCCAGGTCGGAAGAACAAAGAAGCCCCCTGAACAAAACGATGGTGATCTGTCCACCACGTCAGAGAGTGTCGTATAATCGGTTTAAAGATATTAATTGAGATATCTTTGTGTAATCCCTGCACCATTGGTTCAGCATACAGAGCTGAAGAGGTCGCATGTGAAAACGAGCAAGGAGATCGCATCCGATGCGGCAGTCCTAAGACCTAAAATTTCCATGCATAAGGCTACCAAAGGGAATGATTGTGACTGAAGGTTTTGACAAGCTGATATCAATGTTAAACTTCTCTTGTCTGACAAGGACAGAGTCATAGACACTGAATCTATCTGGAAACCTAAAAAGGTTATCCTTGTCTGAGGAATCAATGAACTTTTTGGTAAATTGATCCTCCAACCATGATCTTGAAGAAACAACACAAGTCAATTTGTATGAGATTCTGCGAAAATGTGAAGACTGAGCAAGTACCAAGATATCGTCCAAATAAGGAAATACCAAAACCCTGTTTTCTGATTACAGACAGAAGGGCACTGAGAACCTTTGAAAAAATTCTTGGAGCTGATGCTAGGCCAAACGGTAGAGCCACAAAACTGGTAATGCTTGTCTAAAAAGAGAATCTCAGAAACTAAAAGTGATCTGGATGAATCGGAATATGCAGATATGCATCCTGTAAATCTATTGTAAACATATAATGCCCTTGCTAAACAAAAGGCAGGATAATCCTACAGTTACCATCTTGAATGTTGGTATCCTTACATAATGATTCAATATTGATAGATCCGGAACTGGTCTGAATGAATTGACCTTCTTTGGTACAATGAAGAGATAGAATAAAACCCCAGCCCCTGTTCCAGAACTGGAACTGGCATAATTACTCCAGCCAACTCTAGATCTGAAACACATTTCAGAAATTCTGAGCCTTTGCTGTGTTTACTGGGACACGGGAAAGAAAAAAATCTCTTAGCAGGAGGCCTTAACTTGAAGCCAATTCTGTACCTTTCTGAAACAATGTTCTGAAACCAGAGATTGTGAACGGAATTGATCCAAATTTCTTTGAAAAGAACGTAAACTGCCCCATACCAGCTGAGCTGAAATGAGGGCCGCACCTTCATGGGTACTTAGGAGCTGGCTTTAGGTTTCTATAAGGCTTGGATATATTCCAAACTGGAAATGGTTTCCAAACTGATACCGCTCCTGAGGATGAAGGATCAGGCTTTTGTTCCTTGTTGTGAGAAAAGGAACGAAAACGATTATTAGACCTAAATTTACCTTAGATTTTTTATCCTTGGTAAAAAAGTTCCCTTCCCTCCAGTAACAGTTGAGATAATAGAATCCAACTGAGAACCGAATAATTTATTACCCTGGAAAGAAAGGGAAAGCAAAGTTGACTTAGAAGACATATCAGCATTCCAAGTTTTAAGCCATAAAGCTTTTCTAGCTAAAATAGCTAGAGACATATACCTGATATCAACTCTAATGATATCAAAAGATGGTATCACAAATAAAATTATTAGCATGTTATAGAATAATAATAATGCTATAAAATTATGATCTGTTACTTGTTGCGCTAAAGCTTCTAACCAAAAAGTTGAAGCTGCAGCAACATCCGCTAAAAATATAGCAGGTCTAAGAAGATTACCTGAACATAAGTAAGCTTTTCTTAGAAAGGATTCAATTTTCCTATCTAAAGGATCCTTAAATGAAGTACTATCTGCCGAAGGAATAGTAGTACGTTTAGCAGGAGTAGAGACAGCCCCATTAACCTTAGGGATTTTGTCCCAAAAAACTCTAATCTGTCAGATGGCACAGGATATAATTGCTTAAACGTTTTAGAAGGAGTAAATGAATTACCCAAATTATTCCATTCCCTGGAAATTACTTCAGAAATAGCATCAGGGAGAGAAAACACTTCTGGAATAACTACAGGAGATTTAAAAACCTTATTTAAACGTTTAGATTTAGTATCAAGAGGACCAGAATCCTCTATTTCTAATGCAATTAATACTTCTTTAAGTAAAGAACGAATACATTCCATCTTGAACAAATACAAAGATTAATCAGCATCAACCTCTGAGACAGAAAACTCTGAACCAGAAGAACCATTATCAGTATCAGAATGATGATGTTCATTTAAAAATTCATCTGAAAAAAGAGAAGTTTTAAAAGACTTTTATGTATACTAGAAGGAGAAATAACAGACATAGCCTTCTTAATGGATTTAAAAAATAAAATCTCTTATGTTATCAGGAACACTCTGAAAATTAGATGTTGACGGAACAGCAACAGGTAATGTAACAGTACTAAAGGAAATTTTATCTGCATAAATAAGTTTGTCATGACATGCAATACAAACCACACCTGGAGAAACAGATACCAAAAGTTTATAGCAGATACACTTAGCTTGGTAGCTCCAGCACCGGGCAGCGATTTTCCTGAAGTATCTTCTGACTCAGTTGCAACGTGGAACATCTTGCAATATGTAATAGAAAAAACAACATATAAAGCAAAATTGATCAAATTCCTTAAATGACAGTTTCAGGAATGGGAAAAAAAATGCCAGTGAACAAGCTTCTAGCAACCAGAAGCAATAAATAATGAGACTTAAATAATGTGGAGACAAAAATGACGCCCATATTTTTTAGCGCCAAATAAGACGCCCACATTATTTGGCGCCAAAAATGACGCCACATCCGGAACGCCGACACTTTTGACGCAAAAAAAAAGTCAAAAAATGACGCAACTTCCGGCGACACGTATGACGCCGGAAACAGAAAAAAAAATTTTGCGACAAAAAAGTCTGCGCCAAGAATGACGCAATAAAATGAAGCATTTTCAGCCCCCGCGAGCCTAACAGCCCACAGGGAAAAAGTCAAATTTTTTAAGGTACGAAAAAATGATTGAATCAAATGCATTATCCCAAGTATGAAACTGACTGTCTGAAAATAAGGAATGTTGAACATCCTGAGTCAAGGCAAAACATAATTTATGTAAGAACTTACCTGATAAATTCATTTCTTTCATATTAACAAGAGTCCATGAGCTAGTGACGTATGGGATATACATTCCTACCAGGAGGGGCAAAGTTTCCCAAACCTTAAAATGCCTATAAATACACCCCTCACCACACCCACAAATCAGTTTAACGAATAGCCAAGAAGTGGGGTGATAAGAAAAAAAGTGCGAAGCATATAAAATAAGGAATTGGAATAATTGTGCTTTATACAAAAAAATCATAACCACCACAAAAAAGGGTGGGCCTCATGGACTCTTGTTAATATGAAAGAAATGAATTTATCAGGTAAGTTCTTACATAAATTATGTTTTCTTTCATGTAATTAACAAGAGTCCATGAGCTAGTGACGTATGGGATAATGACTACCCAAGATGTGGATCTTTCCACACAAGAGTCACTAGAGAGGGAGGGATAAAATAAAGACAGCCAATTCCTGCTGAAAATAATCCACACCCAAAATAAAGTTTAACAAAAAACATAAGCAGAAGATTCAAACTGAAACCGCTGCCTGAAGAACTTTTCTACCAAAAACTGCTTCAGAAGAAGAAAATACATCAAAATGGTAGAATTTAGTAAAAGTATGCAAAGAGGACCAAGTTGCTGCTTTGCAGATCTGGTCAACCGAAGCTTCATTCCTAAACGCCCAGGAAGTAGATACTGACCTAGTAGAATGAGCTGTAATTCTTTGAGGCGGAATTTTACCCGACTCAACATAGGCAAGATGAATTAAAGATTTCAACCAAGATGCCAAAGAAATGGCAGAAGCTTTCTGGCCTTTCCTAGAACCGGAAAAGAAAACAAATAGACTAGAAGTCTTACGGAAAGATTTCGTAGCTTCAACATAATATTTCAAAGCTCTAACAACATCCAAAGAATGCAATGATTTCTCCTTAGAATTCTTAGGATTAGGACATATGAAGGAACCACAATTTCTCTACTAATGTTGTTGGAATTCACAACTTTAGGTAAAAATTCAAAAGAAGTTCGCAACACCCCGCCTTATCCAGATTGAAAAATCTAGAAAAGGAGACTCACACGAAAGAGCAGATAATTCAGAAACTCTTTCCCCCCTTCTAGCAGAAGAGATGGCCAAAGGAACAAAACTTTCCAAAGAAGTTAATTTAATGTCCAATGAATGCATAGGTTCAAACGGAGGAGCTTGAAGAGCTCCCAGAACCAAATTCAAACTCCAAGGAGGAGAAATTGACTTAATGACAGGTTTTATACGAACCAAAGCTTGTACAAAACCAATGAATATCAGGAAGAATAGCAATCTTTCTGTGAAGAAAAGACAGAAAGAGCGGAGATTTGTCCTTTCAAAGAACTTGCGGACAAACCCCTACTCTAAACCACCATCTGAAGAAACTGTAAAATTCTCGTATTCTAAAGAAAAGCCAAGAAAAATGATGAGAAAGACACCAAGAAAAATATAAGTCTTCCAGACTCTATAATATATCTCTCGAAGATACAGATTTACGAGCCTGTAACATAGTATTAATCACGGAGTCAGAGAAACCTCTATGACCAAGAATCAAGCGTTCAATCTCCATACCTTTAAATTTAAGGATTTCAGATCCGGATGGAAAAAGGACCTTGTGACAGAAGGTCTGGTCTTAACGGAGAGTCCATTGGCTGGCAAGAGATGCCATCCGGACAAGATCCGCATACCAAAACCTGTGAGGGCCATGCCGGAGCTATTAGCAGAACAAACGAGCATTCCCTCAGAATCTTGGAGATACTCTTGGAAGAAGAACTAGAGGCGGGAAAGAATGAGGCAGGATGATTACTTCCAAGGAAGTGATAATGCATCCACTGCCTCCGCCTGAGGATCCGGGATCTGGACAGATACCTGGGAAGTTTCTTGTTTAGATGAGAGGCCATCAGAATCTATCTCTGGAAGCCCCCACAATTGAACAATCTGAAGAAATACCTCTGGGTGAAGAGACCATTCGCCCGGATGCAACGTTTGGCGACTGAGATAATCCGCTTCCCAATTGTCTACACCTGGGATATGAACCGGCAGAGATTAGACAGGAGCTGGATTCGCCCAAACCAAAATTCGAGACTACTTCTTTCATAGCCAGAGGACTGTGAGTCCCTCCTTGATGATTGATGGATGCCACAGTTGTGACATTGTCTGTCTGAAACAAATTGAACGATTCTCTCTTCAGAAGAGGCCAAAACTGAAGAGCTCGGAAAACTGCACGGAGTTCCAAGATATTGATCGGGAATCTCACCTCCAGAGATTCCCCACACCTCCTTGTGCCGGTCAGAGATCCCCACACAGCTCCCCAACCTGTGAGACTTGCATCTGTTGAAATTACAGTCCAGGTCGGAAGAACAAAAGAAGCCCCCTGAATTAAACGATGGTGATCTGTCCACCACGTTAGAGAGTGCCTGAACAATCGGTTTTAAAGATATTAATTGATATATCTTCGTGTAATCCCTGCACCATTGGTTCAGCATACAGAGCTGAAGAGGTCGCATGTGAAAACGAGCAAAGGGGATCGCGTCCGATGCAGCAGTCATAAGACCTAGAATTTCCATGCATAAGGCTACCGAAGGGAATGATTGAGACTGAAGGTTTCGACAGGCTGTAATCAATTTTAGACGTCTCTTGTCTGTTAAAGACAGAGTCATGGACACTGAATCTATCTGGAAACCCAGAAAGGTTACCCTTGTTTGAGGAATCAAAGAACTTTTTGGTAAATTGATCCTCCAACCATGATCTTGAAGAAACAACACAAGTCGATTCGTATGAGACTCTGCTAAATGTAAAGACTGAGCAAGTACCAAGATATCGTCCAAATAAGGAAATACCACAATACCCTGTTCTCTGATTACAGACAGAAGGGCACCGAGAATCTTTGTGAAAATTCTTGGAGCTGTAGCAAGGCCAAACGGTAGAGCCACAAATTGGTAATGCTTGTCTAGAAAAGAGAATCTCAGGAACTGATAATGATCTGGATGAATCGGAATATGCAGATATGCATCCTGTAAATCTATTGTGGACATATAATTCCCTTGCTGAACAAAAGGCAATATAGTCCTTACAGTTACCATCTTGAACGTTGGTATCCTTACATAACGATTCAATAATTTTAGATCCAGAACTGGTCTGAAGGAATTCTCCTTCTTTGGTACAATGAAGAGATTTGAATAAAACCCCATCCCCTGTTCCGGAACTGGAACTGGCATAATTACTCCAGCCAACTCTAGATCTGAAACACAATTCAGAAATGCTTGAGCTTTCACTGGATTTACTGGGACACGGGAAAGAAAAAATCTCTTTGCAGGAGGTCTCATCTTGAAACCAATTCTGTACCCTTCTGAAACAATGTTCTGAATCCAAAGATTGAGAACAGAATTGATCCAAATTTCTTTGAAAAAACGTAACCTGCCCCCTACCAGCTGAACTGGAATGAGGGCCGTACCTTCATGTGAACTTAGAAGCAGGCTTTGCCTTTCTAGCAGGCTTGGATTTATTCCAGACTGGAGATGGTTTCCAAACTGAAACTGCTCCTGAGGACGAAGGATCAGGCTTTTGTTCTTTGTTGAAACGAAAGGAACGAAAACGATTGTTAGCCCTGTTTTTACCTTTAGACTTTTTATCCTGTGGTAAAAAAGTTCCTTTCCCACCAGTAACAGTTGAAATAATAGAATCCAACTGAGAACCAAATAATTTGTTTCCCTGGAAAGAAATGGAAAGTAGAGTTGATTTAGAAGCCATATCAGCATTCCAGGTCTTAAGCCATAAAGCTCTTCTGGCTAAGATAGCCAGAGACATAAACCTAACATCAACTCTAATAATATCAAAAATGGCATCACAGATGAAATTATTAGCATGCTGGAGAAGAATAATAATATCATGAGAATCACGATTTGTTACTTGTTGCGCTAGAGTTTCCAACCAAAAAGTTGAAGCTGCAGCAACATCAGCCAATGATATAGCAGGTCTAAGAAGATTACCTGAACATAGATAAGCTTTTCTTAGAAAAGATTCAATTTTTCTATCTAAAGGATCCTTAAACGAGGTACCATCTGACGTAGGAATGGTAGTACGTTTAGCAAGGGTAGAAATAGCCCCATCAACTTTAGGGATTTTGTCCCAAAATTCTAACCTGTCAGGCGGAACAGGATATAATTGCTTAAAACGTTTAGAAGGAGTAAAAGAATTACCCAATTTATCCCATTCCTTAGAAATTACTGCAGAAATAGCATTAGGAACAGGAAAGACTTCTGGAATAACCGCAGGAGCTTTAAAAACCTTATCCAAACGTATAGAATTAGTATCAAGAGGACTAGAATCCTCTATTTCTAAAGCAATTAGTACTTCTTTAAGTAAAGAGCGAATAAATTCCATCTTAAATAAATATGAAGATTTATCAGCATCAATCTCTGAGATAGAATCCTCTGAACCAGAAGAGTCCAAAGAATCAGAATGATGGTGTTCATTTAAAAATTCATCTGTAGAGAGAGAAGATTTAAAAGACTTTTTACGTTTACTAGAAGGAGAAATAACAGACAAAGCCTTCTTTATGGATTCAGAAACAAAATCTCTTATGTTATCAGGAACATTCTGCACCTTAGATGTTGAGGGAACTGCAACAGGCAATGGTACATCACTAAAGGAAATATTATCTGCTTTAACAAGTTTGTCATGACAATTATTACAAACAACAGCTGGAGGAATAGCTACCAAAAGTTTACAGCAGATACACTTAGCTTTGGTAGATCCAGCAGGCAGTGGTTTTCCTGTAGTATCTTCTGGCTCAGATGCAACGTGAGACATCTTGCAATATGTAAGAGAAAAAACAACATATAAAGCAAAATAGATCAAATTCCTTATAAGACAGTTTCAGGAATGGGAAAAAATGCCAAACATCAAGCTTCTAGCAACCAGAAGCAAATGAAAAATGAGACTGAAATAATGTGGAGACAAAAGCGACGCCCATATTTTTTGGCGCCAAATAAGACGCCCACATTATTTGGCGCCTAAATGCTTTTGGCGCCAAAAATGACGCCACATCCAGGAACGCCGACATTTTTGGCGCAAAATAACGTCAAAAAATGACGCAACTTCCGGCGACACGTATGACGCCGGAAACGGAAAATAATTTTTGCGCCAAAAAAGTCCGCGCCAAGAATGACGCAATAAAATGAAGCATTTTCAGCCCCCGCGAGCCTAACAGCCCACAGGGAAAAAAGTCAAATTTTTGAGGTAAGAAAAAATATGATAATTCAATGCATAATCCCAAATATGAAACTGACTGTCTGGAAATAAGGAAAGTTGAACATTCTGAGTCAAGGCAAATAAATGTTTGAATACATATATTTAGAACTTTATAAATAAAGTGCCCAACCATAGCTTAGAGTGTCACAGAAAATAAGACTTACTTACCCCAGGACACTCATCTACATGTTTGTAGAAAGCCAAACCAGTACTGAAACGAGAATCAGTAGAGGAAATGGTAAATATAAGAGTATATCGTCGATCTGAAAAGGGAGGTAAGAGATGAATCTCTACGAACCGATAACAGAGAACCTTATGAAATAGACCCCGTAGAAGGAGATCACTGCATTCAATAGGCAATACTCTCTTCACATCCCTCTGACATTCACTGCACGCTGAGAGGAAAACCGGGGCTCCAACTTGCTGCGGAGCGCATATCAACGTAGAATCTAGCACAAACTTACTTCACCACCTCCCTTGGAGGCAAAGTTTGTAAAACTGATTTGTGGGTGTGGTGAGGGGTGTATTTATAGGCATTTTAAGGTTTGGGAAACTTTGCCCCTCCTGGTAGGAATGTATATCCCATACGTCACTAGCTCATGGACTCTTGTTAATTACATGAAAGAAATAAATGTTTGAATACATATATTTAGAACTTTATAAAAAAGTGCCTAACCATAGCTTAGAGTGTCACAGAAAATAAGTTTACTTACTTACCCCAGGACACTCATCTACATGTTTGTAGAAAGCCAAACCAGTACTGAAACGAGAATCAGCAGAGGTAATGGTATATATATATAAGAGTATATCGTCGATCTGAAAAGGGAGGTAAGAGATGAATCTCTACGACCGATAACAGAGAACCTATGAAATAGACCCCGTAGAAGGAGATCATTGCATTCAAATAGGCAATACTCTCCTCACATCCCTCTGACATTCACTGCACGCTGAGAGGAAAACCGGGCTCCAACCTGCTGCGGAGCGCATATCAACGTAGAATCTAGCACAAACTTACTTCACCACCTCCATAGGAGGCAAAGTTTGTAAAACTGAATTGTGGGTGTGGTGAGGGGTGTATTTATAGGCATTTTAAGGTTTGGGAAACTTTGCCCCTCCTGGTAGGAATGTATATCCCATACGTCACTAGCTCATGGACTCTTGCTAATTACATGAAAGAAAGGAAATATACATAAACCTGACTCATGGCAAATATAAGTACAATACATATATTTAGAACTTTATATAAATACATAAAGTGCCAAACCATAGCTGGCGTGTCTTAAGTAATAAAAAACATACTTACCGAAAGACACCCATCCACAGATAGCAGATAGCCAAACCAGTACTGAAACGGTTATCAGTAGAGGTAATGGAATATGAGAGTATATCGTCGATCTGAAAAGGGAGGTAGGAGATGAATATCTAGGACCAATAACAGAGAACCTTTGAAAAGATTTCCCGTGAGGAAAACCATAGAATCAATAGGTGATACTCCCTTCACATCCCTCTGACAAAAAAACACTGTACTCTGAGAGGAATCGGGCTTCAAAATGCTGAGAAGCTCATATCAACTAAGAAAATCAAGCACCAAACTTACTTCACCACCTCCATAGGAGGCAAAGTTTGTAAAGTTTGAGTGTGGTGAGGGGTGTATTTATAGGCATTTTGAGGTTTGGGAAACTTTTCCCCTCCTGGTAGGATTGTATATCCCATACGTCACTAGCTCATGGACTCTTGCCAATTACATGAAAGAAATATCTTCTTTTTTTACATAGAGATGCTCAGGTGATATTTTTACTGTTAGCTTTTTACAGTTATACTGCATCAGTTTCAAGTGATTTAGCATATGAGTATTATGTCCCTTTAAGTAATCAGTGACATGACATATGCCACTGCTTGCTCTCTGAACTAGCACAGTGTTTAAATGATGGTACCCATGGGCATGCATTATTTGTTATACAAAATACTGCAAAAATGCTTCAATTCAAATTAAAATCTTGTATACATTTACATTTTGATTATGTCCCTTTAAAGCTATTTCTTTACAAGTGAAAACATGTGAAGCAACCACATGGAGAAAGAAGGAAACTTCAGATTGAACATTTAGTATGCAGCCCCCTCCTCCTTCATTCTCTTTTTTTTTCAGTCTTAAAAGGGACATGAAACCCAAAATTTTTCTTTCATGATTCAGATACAGTTTAAAAAAAGTTTCCAATGTACTTCTATTTTAAAATTTGCTTCGTTTTCATGTTATTCTTTGTTGAAGAGATATCTGGATAGGTAGTGTGCACATGTCTGGAGAACTACATGACATGAAATAGTGCTGCCAAATAATGCCCTTGTGTATGCATAACATTGTTGCAAAAATGCTGCCATATAGTATACCATGGACACGTGCACACGGATGAGCTTATCTTCCTGAATTTCAACAAAGGATAACAAGAAAATGAAGAAAATTTGATCAGAGAATTGTAAAGTTGTTATAAATTGTATGCTCTATCTGAATCATGAAAGAAAAAATTGTGAGTTTATGTCCCTTTTAAAGTTTAGCCAAGCCAATTAATTCACAATAAATAACAATTATCAACTAAATAATATTCTGCTTCATTGCTCCAAACTAAGCCATTGTCTGGATGTCTGTGGCTGAGGAGCTAACATAAGGATATTAATGTGGGTTGATATAATAGCATGCAGAAAATAGTCTGTTGCATATGTGAATACAAATCTGCATAACATTCATGTTAGAAGTCCCTACAGTAAGGGAAGGGACAGTGGGAAAGAAGCAGTAAATCGGGCATTAGAAGGAGATATACATATAGGCGACTGCATGCCACTGTATAGCCAACAATGGAATACAAGAGGTGTAGTGACTAGATTTAAGGCAGTGTATGATTTAGCATGACCCTTACTAGCTGGAACAGAAAGGGGTCATAGCAAAGATGCAAGTACAGACTATATGTGTAATTTGCGCAAAATACAGAGCAGAGCTCCAGATAAAGTCATTTTCTCTAAGCACAGACTTCAAACAACTGGAGTGAGATAGAAAACTGAACCTGCAAGCACCTCTTCTCCCAGTCCACTCTTGTTAAACGTTTCTGCCTTATTCTAGGTGGAAGGATCATGTTAACTATCTGGTTATGAATCAATAAAAAAGTGAAACTAATGATAGAAGTATACTTTATAATACTTTATCATGTTAAAAAAATATATATTCATAGATATCCACATACAAATGAAGGCAGCCTGATCCATTATAATTAAAATAGAGATCTGTCAGCAACGTGCTCACCTGCAGGTCATAAGTTTTCCACTGCGGACCAGAAAGCTAAGCAGTATGCTGGTGTGTGCAAAATGCACGTTCTCATCCAGGAAACCGTGTAAGAGCAGCAAGCGACTGGGCCTGTGAATATGAGGAAGAGATAATTCAATGTATTGCTGTTAGTAAAGCAAACAATGATACATGTTGGCACAGAGGCCCTTTTATACATTACACGGTAAAAAGATTGATATTGGCACAAGTTTGCCTCTGTACAAGTATTGGACATTTCATAAAGAAAACCGGTTTGGATTTTCATCTAGAATGCGCACAGAGGTCAAGAAACTGCAAATTGAATGTAAATAGGGCTTCCAAAAAAATATGGAGACTATAAATATTGGATTTAGTGTAGTTCATATAAAATGGCAATGGTCAGAAACCATCAAATTGTAAAAGTCAGAGGGGAACTTACTCAGAGGGGAACTTTTCTGCTTGCATAGCCACAGAGCCCAAATAGTAGCCATGTTCATTCTGGTCTGGATGTCCCATGTACCTCTCAGTGTATCCAGTATCATAAAAGATCCAGAGAGTCACAGGAGCTCCTGCAATAGCCACCTGCATAAAAAAAGACAGAAAAAAGTAAATTTATGCTTACCTGATAAATTAATTTCTTCTATGGTACGACGAGTCCACGGATTCATCCTTTACTTGTGGGATATTATCCTCCTGCTAACAGGAAGTGGCAAAGGGCACCACAGCAGAGCTGTCTATATAGCTCCTCCCTTAGCTCCACCCCCTAGTCATTCGACCGAAGGTACAGGAAGAAAAAGGAGAAACTAAAAGGTGCAGAGGTGACTGAAGTTTAAAATCAAAAAATATAATCTGTCTTAAAATGACAGGGCGGGCCGTTGACTCGTCATACCATAGAAGAAATGAATTTATCAGGTAAGCATAAATTTACTTTTCTTCTATAAGGTACGACGAGTCCATGGATTCATCCTTTACTTGTGGGATACAATACCAAAGCTACAGGACACGGATGAACGGGAGGGACAAGATAGATGGTTAAACAGAAGGCACCACTGCTTGAAGAACTTTTCTCACAAAAATAGCCTCCGAAGAAGCAAAAGTATCAAATTAGTAAAATTTGGAAAAGGCATGAAGCGAAGACCAAGTCGCAGCCTTACAAATCTTTTCAACAGAAGCATCATTTTTAAAAGCCCATGTGGAAGCCACCGCTCTAGTAGAGTGAGCTGTAATCCTTTCAGGAGGCTGCTGTCCAGCAGTCTCCTATGCCAAACGGATGATGCTTTTCAGCCAAAAAGAAAGAGAAGTAGCCTTAGCTTTTTGACCCCTACGTTTTCCGTAATAGACATCAAACAAATAAGATGTTTGATGGAAATCTTTGTTTGCTTGCAAGTAAAACTTCAAAGCACGAACCACGTCCAAGTTGTGCAACAGACGCTCCTTCTTAGAGGAAGGATTAGGACACAGAGAAGGAACAAAAATTTCCTGATTGATGTTCCTATTAGTAAAAACCTTAGGAAGGAATCCAGGTTTGGTACGCAAAACCACCTTATCAGCATGGAAAACAAGATAAGGCAAGTCGCATTGCAATGCAGATAGTTCAGAAACTCTTTGAGCCGAAGAGATAGCAACTAAAACCAGAACTTTCCAAGATAGAAGCTTACTATCTATGGAATGCATAGGTTCAAATGGAACCCCTTGAAGAACTAAATTCAAACTCCATGGCGGAGCAACAGGTTTAAACACAGGCTTGATTCTAACTAAAGCCTGACAGAACGACTGAACGTCTGGAACATCTGCCAGACGCTTGTGCAGTAGAATTGAAAAAGCAGATATCTGTCCCTTTAAGGAACTCGCTGATAGCCCCTTCTCCAATCCTTCTTGGAGAAAGGACAAAATCCTAGGAATCCTGATCTTACTCCATGAGTAGCCTTTGGATTTGCACCAATAAAGATATTTACGCCATATCTTATGATAAATTTTCCTAGTGACAGGCTTTCGAGCCTGAATCAAGGTATCTATGACTGACTCAGAGAAACTCCGCTTGGATTAAATCAAGCGTTCAATCTCCAAGCAGTCAGCCGAAGAGAAACTAGAAACTAGCCACTGCTATGCCCCGCGGCCTAGGAACCGCCAGAAGGGACCCTAGCACCTTTGTGAAAATTCTGGGAGCTGTGGATAACCCGAAGGGAAGAGCCACAAACTGATAATGCTTGTCCAGAAAGGCGAACCTGAGGAACTGGTGATGATCTTTGTGGATAGGGATGTGTAGATACGCATCCTTTAAGTCCACGGTGGTCATATATTGACCCTCCTGGATCATTGGTAAAATAGTCTGAATGGTCTCCATCTTGAAGGATGGGACTCTGAGGAATTTGTTTAGGATCTTGAGATCTAAAATTGGTCTGAAGGTTCCAAACAGATTGGAGTAGAACCCCTGCCTGTTCTGTTTTCGGAACTGGGCAGATCACTCCCATGGTATATAGGTCTTCTACACAGCGTAAGAACGCCTCTCTTTCTGTCTGGTTTACAGACAATTGAGAAAGATGGAATCTCCCCCTTGGAGGAGAATCTTTGAAATCTAGAAGGTACCCCTGGGTTGCGATTTCTAAAGCCCAGGAGTCCTGGACGTCTGTTTACCTTTGTTCCGAGTCTGGTTAGGTCTCCAGACTGACTCGGATTGATCAAAAATCCCCTCTTGCTTTGCAGCAGGGGAAGAGGTAGAGGGACCACCTTTGAAGTTTCGAAAGGAACGAAAATTATTTTGTTTGGTCCTCATCTTATTTGTCTTATCCTGAGGAAGGGCATGGCCTTTCCCTCCAGTGATGTCTGAAATGATCTCTTTCAGTTCAGGCCTGAATAGGGTCTTACCCTTGAAAGGGATGGCTAAAAGCTTAGATTTTGATGACACATCAGCAGACCAGGACTTAAGCCATAACGCTCTACGCGCTAAAATGGCAAAACCTGAATTCTTTGCCGCTAATTTAGCCAGTTGAAAAGCGGCATCTGTAATGAGCCCAAATTCTATCCAGAATATCATCTAATGGGGTATCAACCTGAAGAGCCTCCTCCAGAGCCTCGAACCAAAAAGCAGCTGCAGTAGTTACAGGAACAATGCACGCTATAGGTTGGAGAAGAAAACCCTGATGAACAAATATTTTCTTTAGGAGACCCTCTAATTTTTTATCCATAGGATCTTTGAAAGCACAACTGTCCTCAATAGGTATAGTTGTACGCTTAGCCAGGGTAGAAATAGCTCACTCCACCTTAGGGACCGTCTGCCACGAGTCCCGCATGGTGTCTGATATGAGAAACATTTTCTTAAAAGTAGGAGGGGGAGCGAACGGAATACCTGGTCTATCCCACTCCTTAGTAACAATGTCCAAATCCTCTTAGGGACCGGAAAAACATCAGTGTAGGCAGGAACCTCTAGAAATCTGTCCATTTTACATAATTTCTCTGGAACTACAATAGGGTCACAATCATCCAGAGTAGCTAAAACCTCCCTGAGCAACAAGCGGAGGTGTTCGAGTTTAAATTTAAATGCCATCATATCTGAGTCTGTCTGAGGGAACATCTTTCCTGAATCAGAAATCTCTCCCCCAGACAGCAAATCCCTCACCCCCAACTCAGAATATTGTGAGGCTACATCGGATATGGCTAATAAAGCGTCAGAGGGCTCAGCATTTGTTCTCACACCAGACCTACTGCGCTTCCCCTGCAACCCAGGCAGCTTAGATAAAACATCTGTGAGGGTAGTATTCATAGCTGCGGCCATATCTTGCAGGGTGAAAGAATTAGACGCACTAGAAGTACTTGGCGTCGCTTGTGCGGGCGTTAATGGTTGTGACACTTGGGGAGAATTAGATGGCATAACCCGATTCCCTTCTGACTGAGAATCATCCTGCGACATACTTTTAGTAGCTAATATATGTTCTTTGCAATTTATTGACCTTTCAGTGCATGAGGGACACATTCTAAGTGGGGGTTCCACAATGGCTTCTAAACATATTGAACAATGACTTTCCTCAATGTCAGACATGTTGAACAGGCTAGTAATGACTACAAACAAGCATGAAAACACTTTATTTAGTGAAAAAAATAATCTTAAAAAAACGGTACTGCGCCTTTAAGAGAAAAAAAGCATACACGTTCTGCAAAACTGCTTTAAAATGCACCAAATTTTTCAAATTTTTGATAGCAGACTCAATATGTGTAGTTAAGTTTGCTCCACAAGAAAATTTAACATTTAACCGTTTATTGTGCAAACCGGATTGAAATAAGGCCTAAATCCGGAAAAAATACCCCCAGCACCTTGCCACAGCCCTGCTGTGGCGCCTACCTGCACTCAGGGATTGTAAATATGGGGTTAAAGCTTCGATTTGGCCCAAAACATCCACAAGGGCCCTCAGGAGTCGGAGCTTGCTGCTTGCAGAGTAAAAACAAAAGCGCATCTGAGGCGCGAAAATAGGCCCCGCCCATCTCACTCGATGTCTCTACAGCCTTAAAGAACCGCACCAGAGCGGTTTAAAACTAGCCATGTGGGTTCTGAGACCCAAAAGATAAGCCAAGTGTACCCTCAATAAAGTTGCCCAAAAAACGTTATTGCCCACAAAACGTTAACAGCACTCCCAGTTCAAAAAACGTTTGCCCACAAACATTCAAAACTCATTGCCAACCATTTTTTAATTAGCCCCTTATGCAAGCTTTGTAATGCCTTTCTATAGCTCTTAGGATTACTGCTTACCCTTAACCTCATGGGGATACTGTCAGCCTTTCTGAAATACACAGTCTCTCCAGAAAAAATGACTGAACATACCTCACTGCTATATAGCATGAAAACGTTCCTCACACTGAAGTTTCTTGTACCCCTCAGCCTCTGTGGGAACAGCACTGGATCTTAGTTACAAATGCTAAGATCATCATCCTCCAGGCAGAAGTCTTCATCCATCTGCTGCCTGAGAGTAAATAGTACACACCGGTACCATTTAAAACATAAAAACTCTTGCTTGAAGAAATAAAAAACTAATATTTTATCACCTCTTTCACTTTACCCTTCCTAGTACTTAGAGTAGGCAAAGAGAATGAGTGGGGGGTGGAGCTAAGGGAGGAGCTATATAGACAGCTCTGCTGTGGTGCCCTTTGCCACTTCCTGTTAGCAGGAGGATATTATCCCACAAGTAAAGGATGAATCCGTGGACTCGTCGTACCTTATAGAAGAAATTAAATCAAAACAAGTGGAAAAAATCAAAGTAGATTAATATTTAAAAGATAAAAGAATAGGATAATATACAACTTACCCTAAATATATCAGGCCGCTGAATTAAGGCCATAAGTGAGAGATAGCCTCCATATGACCATCCATGGATTCCCACACGGTCAAGATCTAAAAAGCTGTGTTTGGCTGCAAGATACTGCAGTCCCTCCACCTGATCTTCTATCTCTACCTGGCCCTGTGGAAACAGAAAGATAAAAAAGTGAATGTTTTCATGACCCTTTAAGCATTTTGCTTCACCTGGTTCTTTACCAGATTCCCTTACCATTTTGTACTTGAAGGCTCCTTCAAATTTCAGCCCACGGTGACAGGAACCTCGATTGTCAATAACAACCACCACGTACCCCAGAGATGCCAAAGTGTTTAGCCGGAAATACTTTACTCCTTTGAATCGATTGTTAACCAATTGCACCTGTTATACATGACAAAGTCACATTCAAGCAGTTAAAAAAAAAAAGCAGCCACACACAATGCAAGGGATTTTTTGAGCAATTTTATAAAGTGCTTAATAAAAGTTTGTTAATCACGATTCTCTACAATTTCCTTACAGACACTTAATGGATGCAGATTTAGCCCAATTTAACTTTCACAGAGAATTCAAGATTCTAAAAGTAGGTTCTCCAATAGAAATTAGTCATTGAAAACTTTGCATCATATTTCGCTTTATCCAGTAAGTGAGTAGCAATAAAGACCTACTACACATTGCTTCTATCGATTACCATACATAAATGAAAGAACCAACTAAAAAAATTCTAGCTTATTCAAAGACCTACTCAGTAAACACAAGTTCAAGGATAAAATACCAGAGTAATTCAATATTTTGCCACAAACAATATAAATAATATAGATATATCTATTGTATGAACACATTTTCCTTGAATTGAAATTATTTAAACCTACTAGAATCTCTGACCAGGATAAGAGGTTTCCTCAAAAATTATGTTGGATCTCACATATGGGACTTGACTAACCTTTGGCCTTTCTGTGGTATTAAAGGGTTTTTACATACGTATAAATATACATAATTAATAAAACAGGAGATTAAAAAAAAAAAGATCTGCACACAAAAAACATTTTACAAGCATTTAAACAGCAATATCAGAGCAGTCCAGAAATGCACCCTATAAAAAGCCTTAATTATAATTTGTTTATATGGTGTATACTCGCTTGCACTGTGTAATCAACCACTGCGTAGCAAGGTCAAGCTACTGCAACACACTTTAGTATGAAGTATGCACCCCAGTCTCTTTGTGATCCCACTCAATTTAACAGAAAAGGCAAATAATACATAGCATATATTGTATTGTTTTTTACCAAGCTTAGTGTTATTGTACACTAGATTTTTATTTGCATAAATGTTTTGTAGATGATCTATTTATATAGCCCATCTTGGAGCGTTTTTGTAAAAATGTATAGTTTTGCTTATTTTTAAATAACATTGTGCTGATTATCAGACTCCAAACCAAACCCTGAAGTTTTGATGTATACTGATGTCTACAGAATCCTTGTTGTGTAATGGGTCTTTTCATATGCAGGGGATGAAGGGACTGTCTTCCTTTTTCTGCTTTCCCAGCCCCTCCCTTTCAGTGGGTGTCCTAGCCTAACCTTATCAGTGCTAAACTGGGAGCGTCTAAGTAAGTTTGTTTTATAAGGTCTTAGACTGGATTTTTATATCAGTTTCTGTGCATATTATTCTTTATAGTAGTGTCTATTACATGAAGTTATATGAGAATTTGTGTATACTGTCCCTGTAATTAAACATTTTACCGGGAAAAAACATTTTGAGGCCCATGGATCAAATTAACATTTTGTAAAACACAAAAATGTTTACTCTATTCCTTAAAGAGCGTGAGTGCAAGGAATTTCTATGAGACCAAATCATTAGGGTGTAGGGCCAATTAATACTTAAAGGGCCATAATACCTAAATGTTGAAACACTTGAAAGTGATGCAGTATAGCTGTAAAAAGCCGACTAGAAAATATCACCTGAACATCTCTATGTAAAAAAGAAAGATATTTTACCTCAAAAGTTCCTCAGTAGACACATCCCATTGTAAAGGACTTCTAAGCAGCAAATCAGTATGTCTGTCCCGGGACAGCTAAGGGGTTGAGCCTCGTGCACTCTCATGTTATTTCCCTATTCAGTTTAAAGGAAGTTTACTATGAAATCTCATGAGAGTTAAGTCAAATCTCATGAGATAACAGTAAAAGAGTTCATGACATCAGCACTGTTGATGCTGATTGGCTGCGGTTAATTTCTTCATATTTTTTTTTTTTACCTGCAGCTGGGCAGCTGCTGAGTATAACTTTTTACTCAGAACTTACTCTGCTGAGTTGAGGAGATTGTGAGGTAAAATATCTTCCTTTTTTACATACAGATGCTCAGTTGATATTTTCCTGTCAGCTTTTTACAGTTATACTGCATCAGTTTCAAGTGATTTAACATATGAGTATTATGTCCCTTTAAGTTTGCATACCTCAGTGTTGTCTCCAGGCCCTTATTAATGTGTGTACCACCCAGCTTAAATTTTAGCCAAAAATAAGATAAAATTGGCTAATATCCAAAATGTTCAATGTTTATTGCCCAAATTATCATTAAAGGAATTTGTTAAATGATACAATTAATTTGTGTTTTGGATAGCAGAAAATGTAAAACTGTTACAAAGTATTACACTGACCCCACCAAGCTACTTTAGAATGCCACCCAGCTGGCAACATTTTCTGTGGAGAACACTGTACCTGCTTCCTCCTTTCACAAAGACTAGTAGATGAAGAAAGTGTAGCTCTTACCAGAGATGTCTAAAGAAAGGACTTACAGTATGCAGGGTAGCAGTAATTGTGCAATAAATATACGTACAAACTACTGCTTGCGCAGTACATAGAAAAAATGTTAATTACATTGAAAATTTTAGTCTTTGCCTCTATAAAAGGGCTGTTCTAGTACTAGGCCCTCAAGCAAGAGCAATAAGTTATAAATGACACACAAAAGGACTGTTATGAGCTCTAAGCAATGGGAAAAAGGTGTGGGCGAACACAGCAAATGGCAAAATTGAAAAATAGTTGTATTAAAAACCCTAAAAAGTAGCATCCCTGATATCCTTTACCCAAGGAAGCTGCAATTAAAAGGAACATGCAACCTGGGTTTACAATGGATGTTAGCTGGAGCTTAAATTGACTTCAAGTGAATCACAATGCACAGACCACACACCAGAAGACATCCAGCAATAAAACACTGCATATGCATCCTTGTCAGTTGTAACAAGGACTATAGATAGGATAAGGCAACCCCATTGAAGATAAAGGGCAAAGCCTAAGTTATCCACTGGCAAAAAACAGTGATGCTTGTTTGTCAGGGGTTTGGATATAGAAAGTCTGACAGCAGCAGGAAGCCATAATGAGAGGGGCTAAAGTATTTCTTCTGTAAGTGTACAAAAACAAAACAAAAAACAAGTACAGCCCACACTACCATACTTAAACTGCACAAAACCAGAAATAAACCCAGCGAGAATTAGAGGGTACATGCAGAAGGAGATCTCTACCTAACTTCAGGGACTCAAGACTATACATCCACCAATTACATTATCAAGAGAAAATACAATTATTACTGTTGGTTATTTTAAGTTAAAGTCTCACCTGTGGTCCCCCGTAGATAAAGAGCACAGTTGGGTATTTCTTCCCAGGCTGCAGCTGATGAGGTCGATACATCATGCCATACAATGTAAAGCCGGTACGGCTGGGGAAGGAGAATATTTCTGGAGCAATATATCCAGGAAGTGTTCCTATACAAAAGCAAGAAATACACAGACTTTGTTGGTTGAACACTGTTACATTTAAATTGTCAACTCTATAAAAAAGCAATGAACATACAAAGCAATCTCTGTTGGGCTATTGTAAGTCATTTAATACACATAACATAACTCTTAGTCTGCTGAGAAACTATATGCTTTTATACATCAGTTCTCTATTATATAATCAGTTCTTCATGATATCTAAAATATCTTGTCTTTACATTATATGTTGCACACTCTGCAGAACAGGAGTAAAACTTATATGTCACTGGAAATATTGCCTCATTATACCCTCACCCCTCCTTACCTGGCGACTCCAGGAGTGTGGCCCAGAATTCTTTGTCCCTTTGTGCTGGGTCTGCTCCAGTGCCTGTTATATGGAAGAGATGCACAGAGTGTGGGACAGCCTGGCTGCTGTATCTACTGATATACATATCACAGTGCTGTAGAGAACCAAAAAAATACAGAAAAATCCTTTTAGATGTGTCCCTGTAAAATTCAAACCACGAGCCATCTTAGACGGTGCACATCAAAACAGTGGAAAATTGCAAAAACAGCCAAGTCAAAACAAGGAGTTGACAATTTAAGATAAATGCTTTTGCTGATTACACTGATAATGTATTATGGAATTACATGTCTAAACAATGTTCTCCAGCTTCTGATATTTTAAAATTTACCTTTATTATACAAACATGGGTCCAAAGTACAGCAATGTTTAGGGCTAGTTTATGCCCTTCATGAAGCATGATGAAGGGCATGAACTAGCCTGGAACAGTGCTGTACTTTGGACCCATCTTTGTATAATTAAAGTCCATTTTAAAATATCAGAAGCTGGAGGACATTGTTTGTTTATGCATTGGGATTTGGGCTTGATAAGCCTCCTCATATTGCTTCATTGATACTTGTGCTAAGTCCACACCGGCATTTGGAATGACATGTCTACTATAAACAATACTGGAACTCTTCATATGTGCAATATTCATAAGTATTAAATCACAAGTCAGGGTTTAAAGCTTTATCATTCTATTTTGACAACAACTAATTCCTCTTGGAATGTTTAGCAATCAAACTCAATACACTGGCACAGAAAACAGTTAAGATTGGATTGTTTGTAAGATAATTCTTTACCTGATATTGTGTCGGCTACATGAGATAGTATATGAAAAGCTTTATATTCTATCACTTATAGCTCTATTTAATTATTTTATTAGGTACTTTTGTTTTGTTTTACCTGGCTGACACAGCAGGCATGGGAAAAGCCAAGATCAGTCAGTCTTTTCACCTCCCTAGGAGTGTCGTAGTTGGCGACATACAGATGGTGCTCAAGAGGTGTGTCCTTTGTACCCTCAAAATACACCAACTTGTTTATCTCGTCCACTCGTATCTAGGAGAAAGGTAGAATTATCAGAAAAATAGAGCAGCATTATCCCATTAATAGATAGAAAATGCCACTGCAATATAAAACACCCTTAAAGGGATATTAACCCCAAATTCTTTCTTTCATGATTCAGTGTATGTAATTTTAAGCAACTTTCAAATTTACTCCTATTATCATTTTATCTTCATTCTCTTGCTATCTTTATTTAAAAAGCAGGAACGTAAAGCTTAGGAGCCAGCCCATTTTAGGTTCAGAAGCCTGGATAGCGCTTGCTTATTGGTGGCTACATTTAGCTACCAATAAGCAAGCATATTCCAGGTTCTGAACCAAAAATGGGCCGGCTCCTAAGCTTTAGATTTCTGCTTTTGAAATAAAGATAGCAAGAGAACAAAGAAAATTTAGAAAGTTGATTAAAACTGCATGCTCTATCTGAATCATGGGTTAAGTATCCCTTTAACATAAAACATGTCAGCTTGCAGAAACAGGCTGTCTGGGAATATATCTGTAAAGCGCCCCAATTATCCTATGCAGCAGAAGGATAAAGAAGAGACTGGCACTTTACAAGTAAAGGATAAACATTAGAAAGGGATAGGGCTATCTTTAATAATGTAATATATGTAAATCTTTAAAACAGAAGCCAAGTTAAACACTACAAAAAACAACTGATAATGCTGAACATAATCCTCTTTATTTTAATTAGGTGCTTCAGCAATGTTAATTAAAGGGCCATTATAGTGGAAAGATTACATGCTCCAATTCGCTACAGCACATAATTTCAGCACTAGCGACCCTGGAACTCTATGTGTTTAACCCCTGCAAAGCCACTAAACACACAGTTAAAATACCACATAAAATTGCTGATCCCACGTGTTAACTGCTGGTCACCCAATCAGCTGTGGCAGTCAAACTGCAGTGTTATATAACTACTGCTGATGATTGGACCAACATAAGTTGCACTTGGCACCATTATTTCTCTTTGTCTCCCAAACTGCCGGGTCTCTAGTGCTAAAATTACACGTTCTATCGAACTAGAGCATGTAATATTTCCACTATAAAACAAACATACCATACAAACGCTGTTGTGTGACGTAATCAGCATATAAAGGAAACAGAACTATACAGATAATACAAAATACTCTTCTACAAAATGCATTTGAATATTTAGTGAAGGATTTTTTATTTTATTTAATCTCCTCTTGCTATTTCAGTATACACTTTCCAGAGGCAGAACTTTTCTCACTTTCTGCGATAAGATTTTTTAAGTGAATTTTCTTTCTGCAGGTCATTTTAAAATTCAATTAAATTTTAAATTAGGCTCAATTGCAATGTGTTGATAAAAGGAACACTCAAGTTAAAAATTAAACTTTCATGATTCAGATAGAGCTTGCAATTTTAAAAAAACTTTCCAACTTGCTTCAATTAACAAAACGTGCACAGTCTTTTTATATTTACACGTTTTAAAGTCACCAGCTCCTACTGAGCATGTGCAAGAATTCACAGAATATATGCATTTGTAATTGACCGATGGCTGTCACATGGGGGGGAATTCTTATAGAAAAAGAGAAAGAAATGAAAGTGTACACACTACCAAAAAAAGACAGGGAATTAAGCACTCTTTTAGTCAAAAAACATATATATATACTAGTTTTTAAATTTTTCCAAAAAATAATTTAAATCATAAGAAAATAAAGAAATCTTTTTCCAACAGTATGAATAGAACAAAAATAAGTGCACAGTGCAGAAACAAAAACAATCAATAATATCAACAAAAAACTGACATGAAATAAAAAAATGTATACACCTAGTAAAAGAAACAGTGGCGTCACTTTTATGAAGAAGATACTAATGATAGAAGATGGGAGAGACCTGCAACACCCAACCAGAGGGCAGCTCCGCCTTAATCCAGGAGGGTAAATGCTGTCATGGTTAATGCCGGGATCTATGCTTTAGGATCTATAATTAGGGACAAGCTCACTACAAGTGTTAATCCCCAAACTGGTAAAGCATTAACAAACATTATGTAGCAATCAAGGTGAATGAAATATATTCACATTCCAAGCAAATAACTTTGTGAACCTCTTTCCAGTTTTAACGTTTATATGCAGGAAAATTCCAAATATACTGATAGAAAGTGATGGCGTGTTACCGATCCTCAACACACGCAAATATGTATAAATTCATTCATATGAAACAGTAAAACTGTGAGTGTGTTGCACTTACCTTTGCAGAACTCACTACACTGAACTTGAAGAAATCTGTATGCAGGAGAGCGCCCATCCAGTTCTTGTACAAATATATCAGATGATTTTAGAAGAAAACAGAATTTATGCTTACCTGATAAATTACTTTCTCCAACGGTGTGTCCGGTCCACGGCGTCATCCTTACTTGTGGGATATTCTCTTCCCCAACAGGAAATGGCAAAGAGTCCCAGCAAAGCTGGTCACATGATCCCTCCTAGGCTCCGCCCACCCCAGTCATTCGACCGACGGACAGGAGGAAATATATATAGGAGAAACCATATGATACCGTGGTGACTGTAGTTAGAGAAAATAATTAATCAGACCTGATTAAAAAACCAGGGCGGGCCGTGGACCGGACACACCGTTAGAGAAAGTAATTTATCAGGTAAGCATAAATTCTGTTTTCTCCAACATTGGTGTGTCCGGTCCACGGCGTCATCCTTACTTGTGGGAACCAATACCAAAGCTTTAGGACACGGATGAAGGGAGGGAGCAAATCAGGTCACCTAAATGGAAGGCACCACGGCTTGCAAAACCTTTCTCCCAAAAATAGCCTCCGAAGAAGCAAAAGTATCAAATTTGTAAAATTTGGCAAAAGTGTGCAGTGAAGACCAAGTCGCTGCCTTACATATCTGGTCAACAGAAACCTTGTTCTTGAAGGCCCATGTGGAAGCCACAGCCCTAGTGGAGTGAGCTGTGATTCTTTCAGGAGGCTGCCGTCCGGCAGTCTCATAAGTCAATCGGATAATGCTTTTAAGCCAAAAGGAAAGAGAGGTAGAAGTCGCTTTTTGACCTCTCCTTTTACCAGAATAAACAACAAACAAGGAAGATGTTTGTCTGAAATCTTTAGTGGCCTCTAAATAGAATTTTAGAGCACGGACTACGTCCAAATTGTGTAACAAACGTTCCTTCTTTGAAACTGGATTCGGACACAAAGAAGGTACAACTATCTCCTGGTTAATATTTTTGTTGGAAACAACTTTCGGAAGAAAACCAGGCTTAGTACGCAAAACCACCTTATCTGCATGGAACACCAGATAGGGCGGAGAACACTGCAGAGCAGATAACTCTGAAACTCTTCTAGCAGAAGAAATTGCAACCAAAAACAAAACTTTCCAAGATAATAACTTAATATCTACGGAATGTAAGGGTTCAAACGGAACCCCTTGAAGAACTGAAAGAACTAGATTTAGACTCCAGGGAGGAGTCAAAGGTCTGTAAACAGGCTTGATCCTAACCAGAGCCTGAACAAATGCTTGAACATCTGGCACAGCTGCCAGTCTTTTGTGAAGTAAAACAGATAAAGCAGAGATCTGTCCCTTCAGAGAACTTGCAGATAATCCTTTCTCCAAACCTTCATGTAGAAAGGATAGAATCTTAGGAATTTTTATCTTGTTCCATGGGAATCCTTTAGATTCACACCAACAGATATATTTTTTCCATATTTTATGGTAAATTTTTCTAGTTACAGGCTTTCTAGCCTGAATCAGAGTATCTATTACAGAATCTGAAAACCCACGCTTTGATAAAATCAAGCGTTCAATCTCCAAGCAGTCAGTTGGAGGGAAACCAGATTCGGATGTTCGAATGGACCCTGAACAAGAAGGTCCTGTCTCAAAGGTAGCTTCCATGGTGGAGCCGATGACATATTGACCAGGTCTGCATACCAAGTCCTGCGTGGCCACGCAGGAGCTATCAAGATCACCGAGGCCCTCTCCTGATTGATCCTGGCTACCAGCCTGGGGATGAGAGGAAACGGTAGGAATACATAAGCTAGGTTGAAGGTCCAAGGTGCTACTAGTGCATCTACTAGGGTCGCCTTGGGATCCCTGGATCTGGACCCGTAGCAAGGAACCTTGAAGTTCTGACGAGACGCCATCAGATCGATGTCTGGAATGCCCCATAATTGAGTTATTTGGGCAAAGATTTCCGGATGGAGTTCCCACTCCCCCGGATGGAATGTCTGACGACTCAGAAAATCCGCTTCCCAATTTTCCACTCCTGGGATGTGGATCGCAGACAAGTGGCAGGAGTGATCCTCCGCCCATTGAATTATCTTGGTCACTTCTTTCATCGCCAGGGAATTCCTTGTTCCCCCCTGATGATTGATATATGCAACGGTCGTCATGTTGTCTGACTGAAACCTTATGAATTTGGCCTTTGCTAGTTGAATATCGCTCTCAGTTCCAGAATGTTTATCGGGAGAAGAGACTCTTCCCGAGACCATAGACCCTGAGCTTTCAGGGATTCCCAGACCGCGCCCCAGCCCACTAGGCTGGCGTCGGTCGTGACAATGACCCACTCTGGTCTGCGGAAGCTCATCCCCTGTGACAGATTGTCCAGGGTCAGCCACCAACGGAGTGAATCTCTGGTCTTTTGATCTACTTGAATCGTCGGAGACAAGTCTGTATAATCCCCATTCCACTGTCTGAGCATGCACAGTTGTAATGGTCTTAGATGAATTAGTGCAAAAGGAACTATGTCCATTGTTGCAACCATCAATCCTATTACTTCCATGCACTGCGCTATGGAAGGACGAGGAACAGAATGAAGTACTTGACAAGAGCTTAGAAGTTTTGATTTTCTGACCTCTGTCAGAAAAATCCTCATTTCTAAGGAATCTATTATTGTTCCCAAGAAGGGAACTCTTGTTGACGGGGACAGAGAACTTTTTTCTTTGTTCACCTTCCATCCGTGAGATCTGAGAAAGGCTAGGACGATGTCCGTATGAGCCTTTGCTTTTGACAGGGACGACGCTTGTAAGGATGTCGTCCAAGTAAGGTACTACTGCAATGCCCCTTGGTCTTAGAACCGCTAGAAGGGACCCTAGTACCTTTGTGAAAATCCTTGGAGCAGTGGCTAATCCAAATGGAAGTGCCACAAACTGGTAATGCTTGTCCAGAAAAGCGAACCTTAGGAACTGATGATGTTCCTTGTGGATAGGAATATGTAGGTACGCATCCTTTAAATCCACGGTAGTCATAAATTGATTTTCCTGGATAGTAGGTAGGATCGTTCGAATAGTTTCCATTTTGAACGATGGTACCCTGAGAAATTTGTTTAGGATCTTTAGATCCAAAATTGGTCTGAATGTTCCCTCTTTTTTGGGAACTATGAACAGATTGGAATAAAATCCCATTCCTTGTTCTCTTATTGGAACTGGATGTATCACTCCCATCTTTAACAGGTCTTCTACACAATGTAAGAATGCCTGTCTCTTTATTTGGTTTGAAGATAATTGAGACCTGTGGAACCTTCCCCTTGGGGGTAGTTCCTTGAATTCCAGGAGATAACCTTGAGAAACTATTTCTAGCGCCCAAGGATCCTGAACATCTCTTGCCCAAGCCTGAGCAAAGAGAGAAAGTCTGCCCCCCACTAGATCCGGTCCCGGATCGGGGGCTATCCCTTCATGCTGTTTTGGTAGCAGTGGTAGGCTTCTTGGCCTGCTTACCCTTGTTCCAGCCTTGCATTGGTTTCCAGGTTGGTTTGGGTTGTGAAGTATTACCCTCTTGCTTAGAGGATACAGAATTAGAGACTGGTCCGTTTCTGCGAAAGGGACGAAAATTAGGCTTATTATTAGCCTTAAAAGACCTATCCTGTGGGAGGGCGTGGCCCTTTCCCCCAGTGATGTCTGAAATAATCTCTTTCAAATCAGGTCCAAATAATGTTTTACCTTTGAAAGGAATGTTAACCAATTTTGTCTTGGAAGACACATCCGCTGACCAAGACTTTAGCCAAAGCACTCTGCGCGCCACGACAGCAAACCCTGAATTTTTCGCCGCTAATCTAGCTAATTGCAAAGCGGCATCTAAAACAAAAGAGTTAGCCAATTTAAGTGCTTGAACTCTGTCCATAACCTCCTCATACGAAGATTCTTTACTGAGCGATTTTTCTAGTTCCTCGAACCAGAAACACGCTACCGTAGTGACAGGAACAATGCATGAAATTGGTTGTAGAAGGTAACCTTGCTGTACAAAAATCTTTTTAAGCAAACCCTCTAATTTCTTATCCATAGGATCTTTGAAAGCACAACTATCTTCGATAGGAATAGTAGTGCGTTTGTTTAGAGTAGAAACCGCCCCCTCGACCTTGGGGACTGTCTGCCATAAGTCCTTTCTGGGGTCGACTATAGGAAATAATTTCTTAAATATAGGGGGGGAACAAAAGGTATGCCGGGCCTTTCCCACTCTTTATTTACTATGTCCGCCACCCGCTTGGGTATAGGAAAAGCGTCGGGGGGCACCGGAACCTCTAGGAACTTGTCCATCTTACATAATTTCTCTGGAATGACCAAATTGTCACAATCATCCAGAGTAGATAACACCTCCTTAAGCAGTGCGCGGAGATGTTCTAATTTAAATTTAAATGTCACAACATCAGGTTCAGCTTGATGAGAAATTTTTCCTGAATCTGAAATTTCTCCATCAGACAAAACCTCCCTCATGGCCCCTTGAGATTGGTGTGAGGGTATGTCAGAACAGTTATCATCAGCGTCCTCTTGCTCTTCAGTGTTTAAAACAGAGCAATCGCGCTTTCTCTGATAAGTAGGCATTTTGGATAAAAGATTTGCTATGGAGTTATCCATTACAGCCGTTAATTGTTGCATGGTAATAAGTATTGGCACACTAGATGTACTAGGGGCCTCCTGTGTGGGCATAACTGGTGTAGACACAGTAGGGGATGATGTAGTATCATGTTTACTCCCCTCATTTGAGGAATCATCTTGGGCAATATCATTATCTGTTGCAATACTGTCCTTACTTTGTTTGGACACTATGGCACAATTATCACATAAATTTAAATGGGGAGACACATTGGCTTTCATACATATAGAACATAGCTTATCTGATGGTACAGACATGTTAAACAGGCTTAAACTTGTCAACAAAGCACAAAAAACGTTTTAAAATAAAACCGTTACTGTCACTTTAAATTTCAAACTGAAAACACTTTATTACTGAATATGTGAAAAAGTATGAAGGAATTGTTCAAAATTCACCAAAATTTCACCACAGTGTCTTAAAGCATTAAAAGTATTGCACACCAAATTTCAGAGCTTTAACCCTTAAATTAACGGAACGTTTTTACAATTAACCCCTATACAGTCCCAGAATGAGGCTCTGTCTATAACTAGAAAAGGCCCCCATCTGAAAAAGGTGTCCAACACAGTGCCTGCCGTTTTTCTAAACGTTCCCCAAGATTATAATACCAATAATTAGTTAGAATCTGCATAATATGCCTAGTAAAGCAATTGTTTTAGCCCAGAAAAATGTCTACCAGTTTTTAAGCCCTTTTTGAAGCCCTTTATTCTTTTATGTTTAACTAAGAAAATGGCTTACTGGTCCCCATGAGGGGAAATGACAGCCTTCCAGCATTACATGGTCTAGTTAGAAATATGGCTAGTCATACCTTAAGCAGAAAAGACTGCTAACTGTTTCCCCCAACTGAAGTTACTTCATCTCAACAGTCCTGTGTGGAAACAGCAATTGATTTCAGTTACTGTCTGCTAAAATCATCTTCCTCTTACAAACAGAAATCTTCATCCTTTTCTGTTTCAGAGTAAATAGTACATACCAGCACTATTTTAAAATAACAAACACTTGATAGAAGAATAAAACTACATTTAAACACCAAAAAACTCTTAACCATCTCCGTGGAGATGTTGCCTGTGCAACGGCAAAGAGAATGACTGGGGTGGGCGGAGCCTAGGAGGGATCATGTGACCAGCTTTGCTGGGACTCTTTGCCATTTCCTGTTGGGGAAGAGAATATCCCACAAGTAAGGATGACGCCGTGGACCGGACACACCAATGTTGGAGAAATACCTTTAATCCCACAGAGGGAGACTAAGGGACATGCCCCCCGCAATGCCTGAGGCTAGTTGTGGTTGAAATCCCTATGGAGATAACAGCTCACATAACAGGGTATTCCTATGTCCCTGTATAACTCAGCTTTCTGTGAAATCTCTTTTGTCTTGTTTGCTAATGATATGTCCCAGGGATAAAGGGTCTCACATTGGTCTGAGCTCCCAAACATACATCCATAAGCAAGTAGCTGTAACACCTCTGTTCTCAACCTTCTCTTGTGAGGCCAAGAACATACCTCAATAGAGATAGGGGTGTGGGAGGGATTTTAAACTTGTGTTGGTTCTTGGCCTTCTCCTAGAAGCGGGATTTATATCCCATGTTATGGAGCCCTGTGGACTATCATTTTACAAAAGAAAATCATGAGATCAACTGATATAAAATATACCAATGTACTGCAATCTTCAGACAGTTCATTATGTATAAACAGATGAGAGCAGAAATAAAGCAATATTTAACAGAACAATACCATTTACTGAGCACTAGGGACCCCTGGCAACTTTGATTAACCTCACTGACTATTATGGCTTAGATTATAAGTGGAACACAAAAATATTTAACGCTATTGAGAGCCACAGCTCAAGTTAAATCAATAGCACTCCTATCCTTGAGTTCAAATATATATATATATATATATATATATATATATATATATATATATATATATATATAAATATAAATATAAATATATACACACATACATACAAACAGACATACATACATATACACACACACACACACACAATATTTTCTTCTGAGTAAAGAACAATAGTATTTAAAGAATTTCTAAAGACCAAAAAACATAATTTATGTAAGTACTTACCTGATAAATTCATTTCTTTCATATTGGCAAGAGTCCATGAGCTAGTGACATATGGGATATACAATCCTTCCAGGAGGGGCAAAGTTTCCCAAACCTCAAAATGCCTATAAATACACCCCTCACCACACTCACAATTCAGTTTAACGAATAGCCAAGCAGTGGGGTGATAAAGAAAGGAGTAGAAAGCATTAACAAAGGAAATTTGGAAATAATTGTGCTTTATACAAAAAATCATAACCACCATAAAAAAGGGGGTGGGCCTCATGGACTCTTGCCAATATGAAAGAAATGAATTTATCAGGTAAGTTCTTACATAAATTATGTTTTCTTTCATGTAATTGGCAAGAGTCCATGAGCTAGTGACATATGGGATATCAATACCCAAGATGTGGAGTCTTCCACTCAAGAGTCACTAGAGAGGGAGGGAATCAAATAAAAACAGCCATATTCGGCTGAAAAAATAATTCACAACCCAAAAAATAAGTTTATTTTCACTTTTGAAAGAAAAAAACTTAAATCAAAAGCAGAAGAATCAAACTGAAACAGCTGCCTGAAGAACTTTTCTACCAAAAACTGCTTCCGAAGAAGCAAATACATAAAAATGGTAGAATTTAGTAAATGTATGCAAAGAGGACCAAGTTGCTGCTTTGCAAATCTGATCAACTGAAGCTTCATTCTTAAAAGCCCAAAAAGTGGAGACTGATCTAGTAGAATGAGCTGTAATTCTCTGAGGCGGGGATTGACCCGACTCCAAATAAGCTTGATGAATCAAAAGTTTCAACCAAGAAGCCAAGGAAATAGCAGAAGCTTTCTGACCTTTCCTAGGACCAGAAAATAAAACAAATAGACTGGAAGTCTTCCTGAAATTTTTAGTAGCTTCCACATAATATTTCAAAGCTCTTACCACATCCAAAGAATGTAAGGATCTTTCCAAAGAATTCTTAGGATTAGGACATAAAGAAGGGAAAACAATTTCTCTACTAATGTTGTTAGAATTCACAACCTTAGGTAAAAATTGAAAAGAAGTCCGCAAAACTGCCTTATCCTGATGAAAAATCAGAAAAGGGGACTCACAAGAAAGAGCAGATAGCTCAGAAACTCTTCTAGCAGAAGAGATAGCCAAAAGGAACAACACTTTCCAAGAAAGTAGTTTAATGTCCAAAGAATGCAAAGGGTCAAATGGAGGAGCCTGTAAAGCCGTCAGAACCAAATTAAGACTCCAAGGAGGAGAAATTGACTTAATGACAGGCTTAATACGTACTAAAGCCTGTACAAAACAGTGTATATCAGGAAGTATAGCAATCTTTCTGTGAAATAAAACAGAAAGAGCGGAGATTTGTCCTTTCAAGGAACTTGCAGACAAACCTTTATCCAAACCATCCTGAAGAAACTGCAAAATTCTAGGAATTCTAAAAGAATGCCAGGAGAATTTACGAGAAGAACACCATGAAATGTAAGTCTTCCAAACTCTATAATAAATCTTTCTAGAGACAGATTTACGAGCTTGTAACATAGTATTAATCACTGAATCAGAGAAACCTCTATGACTTAGAACTAAGCGTTCAATTTCCATACCTTCAAATTTAATGATTTGAGATCCTGATGGAAAAACGGACCTTGAGATAGTAGGTCCGGCCGTAAAGGAAGTGGCCAAGGCGGGCAACTGGACATCCGAACCAGATCCGCATACCAAAACCTGTGTGGCCATGCTGGAGCCACCAGCAACACAAAAGACTGTTCCATGATGATTTTGGAGATCACTCTTGGAAGGAGAACTAGAGGCGGGAAGATGTAAGCAGGTTGATAACACCAAGGAAGTGTCAGCGCATCCACTGCTTCCGCCTGAACATCCCTGGACCTGGACAGGTATCTGGGAAGTTTCTTGTTTAGATGAGAGGCCATGAGATCTATCTCTGGAAGCCCCCACATCTGAACAATCTGAGAAAACACATCTGGATGGAGAGACCACTCCCCTGGATTTAAAGTCTGGCGGCTGAGATAATCCGCCTCCCAATTGTCTACACCTGGGATATGCACCGCAGAGATTAGACAGGAGCTGGATTCCGCCCAAACAAGTATCTGAGATACTTCTTTCATAGCTTGGGGACTGTGAGTCCCACCCTGATGATTGACATAAGCCACAGTTGTGATATTGTCTGTCTGAAAACAAATGAACGGTTCTCTCTTTAGTAGAGGCCAGAACTGAAGAGCCCTGAGAATTGCACGGAGTTCTAAAATATTTATTGGTAATCTCGCCTCTTGAGATTTCCAAACCCCTTGTGCTGTCAGAGACCCCCAAACAGCTCCCCAACCTGAAAGACTCGCATCTGTTGTGATCACAGTCCAGGTTGGGCGAACAAAAGAAGCCCCTTGAACTAAACAATGGTGATCTATCCACCATGTCAGAGAGTGTCGTACATTGGGATTCAAGGATATTAATTGTGATATCTTTGTATAATCCCTGCACCATTGATTCAGCATACAAAGCTGTAGAGGTCTCATGTGAAAACGAGCAAAGGGGATCGCGTCCGATGCTGCAGTCATGAGACCTAAAACTTCCATGCACATAGCCACTGAAGGGAATGACTGAGACTGAAGGAGCCGACATGCTGCAACCAATTTTAAACGTCTCTTGTCTGTTAGAGACAGAGTCATGGACACTGAATCTATCTGGAAGCCTAAAAAGGTGACCCTTGTCTGAGGAATCAAGAAACTTTTTGGTAAATTGATCCTCCAACCATGTTTCCGAAGAAACAACACTAGTTGATTCGTGTGAGATTCTGCAGTATGTAAAGACTGAGCTAGTACCAAGATATCGTCCAAATAAGGAAACACCGCAATACCCTGTTCTCTGATTACAGATAATAGGGCACCCAGAACCTTTGAAAATATTCTTGGAGCTGTTGCTAGGCCAAATGGAAGAGCAACAAATTGGTAATGCTTGTCTAGAAAAGAGAATCTCAGAAACTGATAGTGTTCTGGATGAATCGGAATATGAAGGTATGCATCCTGCAAGTCTATTGTGGACATATAATGTCCTTGCTGAACAAAAGGCAGAATAGTCCTTATAGTCACCATCTTGAAAGTTGGTACTCTTACATAACGATTCAAAATTTTCAGATCCAGAACTGGTCTGAACAAATTTTCTTTCTTTGGTACAATGAATAGGTTTGAATAAAACCCCAAACCGTGTTCCTGAGGAGGAACTGGCATGATTACCCCTGAAGACTCCAGGTCTGAAACACACTTCAGAAAAGCCTGAGCTTTTACTGGATTTACAGGAATGTGTGAGAGAAAAAATCTTCTCACAGGAGGTCTTACTTTGAATCCTATTCGATACCCTTGAGAGACAATGCTCTGAATCCAATGATTTTGGACAGATTTTATCCAAAAATCCTTGAAAAACCTTAATCTGCCCCCTACCAGCTGAGCCGGAATGAGGGCCGCACCTTCATGCAGACTTAGGGGCAGACTTTGGTTTCCTAAATGGCTTGGATTTATTCCAATTTGAGGAAGGCTTCCAACTGGAAGCAGATTCCTTGGGAGGAGGATTGAGTTTTTGTTCCTTGTTCTGACGAAAAGAACGAAAACGGTTAGAAGCCTTAGATTTACCCTTAGGTTTTTTATCCTGAGGCAAAAAAACTCCTTTCCCTCCAGTGATAGTTGAAATAATAGAATCCAACTGAGAACCAAATAAATTATTACCTTGGAAAGAAAGAGATAGTAATCTAGATTTAGATGTCATATCAGCATTCCAAGATTTAAGCCACAAAGCTCTTCTGGCTAATACAGCTAAAGACATGGATCTAACATCAATTTTGATAATATCAAAAATGGCATCACAAATAAAATGATTAGCATGTTGCAGTAAGCGAACAATGCTAGATATGTCAGAATCCAATTCATGTTGCGCTAAATTTTCCAACCAGAAAGTTGATGCAGCCGCAACATCACCCAAAGAAATAGCAGGTCTGAGAAGATGACCTGAATAGAAATAGGCCTTCCTTAGATAAGATTCAAGCTTCCTATCTAAAGGATCCTTAAAGGAAGTGCTATCTTCCATAGGAATAGTGGTACGTTTAGCAAGAGTAGAAATAGCCCCATCAACTTTGGGGATCTTTTCCCAAAACTCTATAGATTTTGCTGGTAAAGGATACAATCTCTTAAACCTTGAAGGAGGAATAAAGGAAGTACCTGGCTTATTCCATTCCCTAGAAATCATATCAGAAATAGCCTCAGGAATGGGAAAAACACCCGGGGAAACCACAGGAGGTTTAAAAACAGCATTTAAATGTTTATTAGACTGAACGTCAATAGGACTGGTTACCTCAATATCCAAAGTAATTAACACTTCTTTTAATAAAGAACGCATATACTCTATTTTAAATAAATAAGTAGATTTGTCAGTGTCAATATCTGAGGAAGGATCTTCTGTTTCAGATAGATCCTCATCAGAAGAGGATGAATTATTGTGTTGTTGGTCATTTGAAATTTCATCAGCTAAATGAGAAGTTTTAAAAGACCTCTTACGTTTATTAGAAGGTGGAAATGCAGACAAAGCCTTCATAATAGAATCAGAAACAAATTCTTTAAAATTTACAGGTATATCATGCACATTAGAAGTTGAAGGAACTGCAACTGGCAATGTACTATTACTGATAGAAACACTATCTGCATGTAAAAGTTTATCATGACAACTATTACAAATGACATTCGGTGGAATAATTTCTACAATTTTACAACAAATGCACTTAGCTTTGGTAGAACCGATGTCAGGCAGCAATGTTCCAGCAGAAACTTCAGAGACAGGATCAGATTGGGACATCTTGCTCAATGTAAGAGAAAAAACAACATATAAAGCAAAATTATTTATTTCCTTAAATGACAGTTTCAGGAATGGGAAAAAATGCAAAAGCATAGGCCTCTTGATAGAGAAGAAAGCAGGAGGCAAACATCAATGGGGTATTGAAATAATGAAAAAAATTTGGAGCCAAGTATGACGCACAACGTAAACTTTTTTGGCGACAAAAATGACCGGAAATGACACACTTGCGTCACTAATGACGCCGGTGTGTGAAAGATCTCGGCGTCACGTATGACGCCGGAAATGACAAAGTTGCGTCATAAACGTATTTTTTCGCGCGAAAAAAGTTCGCCCCAAAAATGACGCAATAAAGTCTAACATTTGACGCACCCGCGGGCCTAACACCCGCAATTGCAAAAAGTAGTCAAATTGAAAAAAGACTAAACCCCAGGTAAGAAATAAATTTCTTAAAGTGTTTATATTCCCAAATATGAAACCGACAGTCTGCAGAAGGAAATACATGAACCTGACTCATGGCAAATATAAGTACAATACATATATTTAGAACTTTATATAATTGCATAAAGTGCCAAACCATAGCTGAGAGTGTCTTAAGTAATAAAAACATACTTACCAAAAGACACCCATCCACATAGAGCAGATAGCCAAACCAGTACTAAAACAGTTATTAGTAGAGGTAATGGTAAAAAGGGAGGTAGGAGATGAATCTCTACGACCGATAACAGAGAACCTATGAAATAGACCCCCGTTAGGGAAATCATCGTATTCAAATAAGTGATACTCCCTTCACGTCCCTCTGACATTCGCTGTACTCTGAGAGGAATCGGGCTTCAACAATGCTGAGAAGCGCATATCAACGTAGAAATCCTAGCACAAACTTACTTCACCACCTCCATAGGAGGCAAAGTTTGTAAAACTGAATTGTGGGTGTGGTGAGGGGTGTATTTATAGGCATTTTGAGGTTTGGGAAACTTTGCCCCTCCTAGTAGGATTGTATATCCCATATGTCACTAGCTCATGGACTCTTGCCAATTACATGAAAGAAATGGTGTTAACATTGTTTTAAAGTGATATGGTATATGGCAAAGTGTTTCACAGGGGAGGGCTTAAAGGTGTACACAGATATCTCTCACTTTGCACCGTTTCACAATAACACCTGTTAATAGTGATCACATGACCAGTATTGAGGAGATTATTTGCGGTTACGTGTGTGCATATTTGAACTGGCTCCTAACTTTTGAAACAAATATAAATCCAAAGTAATTACATAAACTATTCATGCTTCTACACTGTGTACAATGCCTCTCTGGAAAGGAAATAATGAAAACAGAGAAAAAAAGCAAACTTTAAAGGGCCATTATGATAGTGATAAAATTACATGTGACCAACGTCAACTTCTGATTAGAACAGCTGCAATTTCAACTCTGGGCCATCAGCGCTCTGCGGGTCCTGATTGGTACTTTAACTGTGTTTTTTCTTACATGATTTAGATAGAGCATACAATATTTAATCAACTTTCCAGTTTACTTCTATTATCAAATGTGTTTTGATCTCTTTGTATCTTTTGTAAAAGAAGCAGCAATGTACTACTGGGAGCTAGCTGATCATACCAGGTAAGCCAATAACAAAAGGCATATATGTGCAACCGCCAATCAGCAGCTAGCTCCCAGTAGTGCTTTGCTGCTGCTGAGCCTACCTAAGTATTCTTTTTAACAAAGGATATCAAGAGAATGAAGCAAATTTGATAATATAAATAAATTGGACAGTTGTTTAAAATTGCATGCTCTATCTAAATCATAAAATAAAAATTTGGGGTCGCTAGTGATAATATTGCATGCTCTAAATAGAGGTTGTCATTTTATCACTATAACAATACCCAGAACATAAACATATTTTAAATGGTTTACTCAATTACATAAGAACTTGAAAATGGGTTCTCATATGTGCACATACCGTGGATCCATGTCGGCCAAGAACCTCCCACTCTCCACTAGTAATGGCCACCTCTTCCTTTATGGGGCATCGGAAGTCATCTGAAAGAACAAGGTTGACAATGGTTATTTACAGTGTCTGCAGAAAAATGTCTGACACCTACTTTGTTTTAAGCCCCCAGAATAACGTGTTTACCAAAAGAGCAAACGTTGCATTAACATGGTATTTATTATGCCAACGGTTATGTAAAACACCTTATATATTATTTAATGGTTCGGTATTACCTTAAGTTATGTATTTAGGATTAGCAATCTATTTTTTTAAATGTTAGAAAGGCAATACACAGAATACCGACTCTCCAGCAAGAGGTAATGCATATTGGTCCTTGGATTAGCCTAGGGATAATCAACACGTCATATTTATTACAGAATACTGTAGATGTGTAAATGTCTCTGAACAGTTACATACAATACAGTGAAAATATATAACTTACATGTTATAACCCGATAATAGGATAGACATTCTCAAATATAGGGTATAACATATGGTATAAATTAGCGCTGCAGAATCCGTTAGCGCTCTACACATAACCGATAATAATAAATATACAATTTTGCGGTATTGTTTAATACTTGACAGTTCCTAGATCTGCTGTTTGCACATTCTTAATATTCTGATATAAAGTCTGCCAGAGAGCTAACGTCAGGCTGTTCCAAGTTACGAATCCATGAAAAAAGCAAACTAGCAGTATAATTAAAGGACTTTGCAATAATCTATTATTGATCATCGGAAAAATGCACTCTCTTTTTAGAATTGCCGATGTATATGTCACATTCATGAAATGTGTACAGATCAGAATTTTCAAAAATAAAAAACAAAATTTATGCTTACCTGATAAAATTATTTCTTTCCGGATAGTCCACAGCGTCCTCAATTACTGTTGGGAATATCACTCCTGGCCAGCTGGAGGAGGCAAAGAGCACCACAGTCAAACTGTTAAGTATCACTTCCCACAAACCCCAGTCATTCGACCAAAGGTAAATGGAGTAAAAGGAGCAACACAAGGTGCAGAGGTGCCTGAGGTTTAGTCAAAAATAACTGGTTTAAAATAAAGAGCGGGGCCGTGGACTCACCATATCCGGAATTTTTTTTATCAGGTAAGCATACATTTTGTTTTCTTTCCTAAGATATGGTGAGTCCACGGCGTTCTCAATTACTGTTGGGAACCAATACCCAAGCTAGGGGACACAGAAGACTAGGGAGGGACAAGACAGGTATACCTAGACAGAAGTCACCACCGCTTGAAGAACCTTTCTCCCAAAAGAGGCCTCAGCCAAGGCAAAAGTATTGAATTTATAAAATTTAAAAAAAGTATGCAAGGAAGACCAAGTTGCAGTCTTGCAAATCTGTTCTACAGAAGCTTCATTTTTGAAAGCTCAAGAAGAGGAGAGAGCCCTAGTAGAATGAGCCGTAATTCTCTCAGGAGGTTACTGTCCAGCAGTTTTATAAGCCAAAGGAATTATACTTCTCAACCAGAGAGAAAGAGTAATAGCTGTACCAAAAATTTCACCTCCTCCATTGACAGAGGCAAAGAGAATGACTGGGGTTTGTGGGAAGAGAAGTGATACTTAACAGTTTGACTGTGGTGCTATTTGCCTCCTCCTGCTGACCAGGAGTGATATTCCCAACAGTAATTGAGGATGCCGTGGACTCACCATATGTTAAGAAAGAAAAGGCTTTTTTTAGGTTATAATATTTTTATTGAGGTTTTAAAGAAGCAAGACATAACAACATATCAAAGAAGGAACAGATTCCACCATCTGTACATATTTAAACGAATCAAAACATCAAAAATATTACAAAATAATTCTTTGTCTAACAAATGTCTACTGAAAATTTGTATTTTCTTTCCCCTCTCTTTTCTTCACTCCTTTCCTACCCCTTCCCTCCCCTGTCCCCCTTCTCCCTATAACCATATCTTTGGTTAAGTTCCACATGTTACATGCGTATTAAAACAAGTAATATAATCAGCATCCAAAATACAGCACACAAAAGAAGAAGAAAAAAAAAAAAAAAAGAGAGAAAAGGATTCCCCTCCACCACCGCTTTAATCTGCCCATGTAATGGGGAAACTACCTGTTAGCAATGCCATACTGAAGAAATCAGACTTCCTAAATGGGAATATAATCTGCCTTTGTACTCCCTCTGGAAATGTCAATATAACCTTTAACCATTTCTGGAAATAGTAATTAACTCTTCTCTCTTGCGTCATATTAAGCTCAAATTGTTCAAGATGTAGCTGGATTAGTATTTTCTTCTTAAATTCTCGAAAAGTAGGACTGTGTTTAGATTTCCATGATCTTAGAATTATATTTCGTCCAATTAAAATTGTTGTATTAACTAATCTTATGTTATCTATTTCCTTTGTATATTTGTAAAGAAAGAATATACCTTTACTCTCAAATTTGAGCTTTTTCCCAAGAAATCTATTTACCCAGTAATTAATTCTATTCCAGAATTTTTGTACTCTGGGACAGGACCAGAAACAATTATTAAGATCTGCTTTCAGTAAACCACATCTGGAACAGTCCATGGCTGGACCACCTAGAGATGTCTGCTGGCGTATTATAAGCCTTATTAATTACTCTTACATGAGATTCTCTCCAGCTACTTGAGCTAGTAGATTTATGCACTATTTCTTCCACTGTAATCTCGTTAAAGTCTTTAAGCCATTTTAAATTAATCTTGATTGGTGTCTATAGTCCCCAAGGACCAATTATTCCCATACTTCTCTAATAATCGAAAATAATAGTGTCTCACTTGCAGATATGCATAGAATTCTTTAGACGGAATGGTATAGAGTATCAAAGGATTTAATTGTCTGTAGTTCTATATCTTCTAACTGGAATACGAATCTTAAGCCTTTCTGTTCCCATTTCCTAAAGATTTTAGAGGTTAGACCGGGTATGAATTCTGCATTGCCTACAATAGTCAGATAGTATGATATCGGATTGTTGATCTCTAAATCTTGGTTGCATTTAATCCAAGCGACAACTACATTGAGTATTGTTTTTTTCATTACTATCTCTTTGGGTATATTTTTGAGGTTGGAGTGTAATAATCCTTTAAGTGAGAAAGGAGATCATGTTTTGTTCCATCTGTATGAGTATGAGAGTAAATCCTTCCCTGTTAACCAATCACTGGCAATCTTCACCATAAAAGATGAGTCTTTCCCCCTTTCCAAATAAAATATGTGCAGTCTGAGTAAAAATGGTTCAGGTCAGTTTCCTTAATAAATATAGGGAGATTCTGACAAAGATATAGGATTTTAGGGAGGAGTATCATCTCAATTAGCAGCAGTTTAGCTGATATGCTTAATCATCCATCTGGGTTCTTACTTAATATAATACCTAGATACCGGATCTGTTCTTTTACCTCCTTAAAAGGTGTACTAGGCTTTTTTTTTTTTAATGCTAACATTCTTTATCGTGCCTATCTACTTAGCATTCAAATTCATGTGACTAAATATAACTGCGGAAGAGTTTATTTCTGCATTAAGTTCTCACGTGTAACTAGGTTTACCATAATATTAGTGACTCATAACTCCACTATAAATTACTGATTCCAGCTACCGTTTTTATTCATTTGCTGGATTTAGTGGTGATACTTTATTAGACTCTAGATAAAATCACACCACTATAAAACATAAATTATGCTTACCTGATAATTTCATTTACATCTTAATTGGAGGAGAGTCCACCGCTTCCTTCATTACTTGTGGAAACAAATACCCAAGCTCTAGAGGACACTGATTCCCCTGGATGTAAAGTCTGTCTGCTCAGAAAATCCGCTTCTCAGTTGTCCACACCCGGAATGTGGATCGCTGAGAGCGAACAATTGTGAGTCTCCACCCACTCCATAATCCGAGATACTTCCCTCATGGCCAGGAAGCTTCTCATCCCCCCTGATGGTTTATGTAAGCCACAAGGTAATGTTGTCCGACTGGAATCTGATGAATCGGGACAACCCCAGAAGGGGCCAAGCCCTCAGAGTGTTGAATATCACTCAAAGTTCCAAAATATTTATCGGTAGCCTCAATTCTTCTCAAGTCCATCTGCCTTGTGCCCTTTTGACACCCCAAACAGCTCCCCATCCTGATAGACTTGCATCCGTGGTCACAATCTCCCAGAATGTTCTCAAATAGGATGTCCCCTGAGACAACTGGCCCGGTCAGGTCCACCAAGATAGGGACTCCCTCACCGGTCTGTTTAGAGATATCTGTTGGGACAGATCTGAATGATCGCCATTCCATTGTCTCAACATGCACAGCTGAAGAGGTCTGAGATGGAACCTGGAAAATGGAATGACATCTATGCTGGATACCATGAGCCTGATCACCTCCATACACCTGGCCACAGTTGTCTCTGAGGATGTCTAAAGAGCTAGACAGTTGGACGCAAGCTTGCAGCGTCTCTGATCTGTCAAAAATATCTTCATGGCTGAAGAATCTATTATCATATCCAGGAATTCCACCCTGTTGCTGGGGACCAATGAACTCTTTCCTACGTTTATCTTCCACCCGTGGGACCGAAGGAGAAGAGTTCTCGAGTGATCCTCCGCAAGACTGTAGGATGGAGCCTGGACCAGGATATCGTCCAGATAAGGTGCAACTGCAATTCCTCTGGCTCTCGCTACTGCGAGAAGAGCTCTAAGAACCTTTGTGAAGACTCTTGGGACAGTCGCCAGACCAAACAGAAGGGCCACAAACTGGAAGTGCTGGTCCAGGAAGGCGAATCTTAGAAACCTGAAGTGATCCTTTTGGATTGGAACATAAAGGTAAGCGTCCTTCAGGTCTATAGTCATCATGAATTGCCCCTCTTGAACAAGGGGCAAAATTTACCTGATCGTCTACATCTTGAAAGACGGAACTGACAAAAATTTGTTTAGGGCCTTTAGGTCCAGAATTGGACGGAACGTGCCCTTCTTTGGGACACGAAAAGGTTTGATTAATACCCCAGGCCTCTTTCTGCTGGAGGGACCGGGACGATTACTCCAAGAGATGAGAGATCCCTCACACACCCCAGGAAAGCGTCTCTCTTTTCTGGTCTTGAAGATATGTTTGACAGGAGGAATCTGCCTCTGGTCGGATAAGACTTGAAACCTATCCTGTAACCCTGAGATACAACCTTCGGAACCCAAGGGTCTAAAATGTCTCTTCTCCAGGCCTCTGCAAAAAGAGATAGTCTGCACCCTAAACGATCCGAAGACGGACCGGGGGCTGCCCCTTCATGCCGGCTTTGATTCAGCGGGCTTCTTATTCTGCTTGGACTTGTTCCAAGAGTTAGCTGGCTTCCAAGATCCCTTGGATTGCTCCGACTTTGCGGCAGGCTGCTGGCGCTGAGACTTGTCCGCACGAAAGGGACAAAAAGTAGATCCCATAGATTTAGCCTTCTTATCCGGAGGCAAGAAGGCACCCTTGCCACTCGTGACCGTAGATATGATAGAATCCAGGCCCGTGCCAAACAAAACCTTCCCCTTGAATGGGAGGGAAAGCAAGCGAGACTTAGAAGCTATGTCCGCAGACCAAGACTTTAGCCACAGAGCCCTGCGGGCTAAAATAGAAAAACCTGACGTCTTAACATGCAGATTATTTGCCTGAATGCTAGAATCACAAATTAACGAATGCACCACTCTTAAGGCCATGATTCGTTCTAGAATTTCATCAAGTGGAGACTCCACCTCGACCATAGCTGATAGAGCATCACACCAGTATGTAGCTGCACCAGCCAACACAGCGACTGCCGCTGCCGGTTGAAAAACGAACACCGTGAGTTGGAACATCTTCCGCAGCATGGATTCCATCTTTTTATCCATGGGTTCCTTGAAAGAGGAGCTATACTCTAGCGAAATAGTAGCAAGCGTGGAGATAGCACCATTCACCTTAGGTACAGCTCCCCACAGTTCAAGCTGTGCGTCCGGAACGGGGAAAAGCTTTTTAAAAGAAGAAGAGGGGGAAAATGGTGAACCAAGTTTCTACCCATTCATTCTTAATAATGTTAGCCATTTTGACTGGAACCAGGAAGGCCTGGGGCACTACCCTGTCCTCATAAACCCTATCCAGTTTAGGGATCAAAGCAAATGCTCCATCTTAAATATGAAACCTGGCTCCTCCCGGACGGAGGCCTAGATGTAGCTGATGCCGGAGTTGTCCACCTCAGTGGATAATCTGTCCGAGACATCCAGCGGAGTCGAAGACCCCTGAGATGAATAGCAGTGATGTACCTTCCTCTTAGTAGGGTGAGGCATCGCATTAATGGCCGCAGAAACCGCCGTCTGTAATTAATCAGCAAAGTCTGGAGGCCAAAGGACCCCTCCCGCAGGAGGATTAGTAAGGCCCTGGGGAACTGCTTGTGTAATCGGAGATGATTGCAGGGAACGCACCTCACGGGTCGGGGAGCCCTCAGAGGTGGACGGCTCAGTCGTACTAAATACCTTATTCTTTTTGGAAATAGCAATACTGTCAAAGCATGTGGAACAGAGCTGCATAGGCGGTTCGACTGGAACCTCCTCACAATATACACAGTTAATGGGTTTGGATAAAGATTGAGTATCCTCTAACATACTAGAGTCCTCCATAGCTTGCGCCTTTATTACGGACTTGATAAAAAATGCTACCTTTGTATCTCAATGTTCGGGGCACTCACCACCTGCTATGACCCGGACTACAAGAAACAGCTTTTGTCTTCTTAAAACACAGGTCGAGAAAGAGGAAGTTGCAGAGGCCACACCCGGTCACATGGAGTGCCATGCAGGACCACCCCTGCACTCGAGAGAAGGACGTGCCAAAAAAAAACTGCCTCAATCTCTCGCTAATGAACTGTGTTCCACACTGACGGAGCCACATCTCACACAAATGCAGTAGAAAAACACAATAAATAATATTATGTATAATAATATCCCTGCTGTTCAACAGCCCCCTTCCGAGGGTATTACCCTAGATTCTATAAAGATAAAAGGAGCCACACTGTGGCCGTCTTCTTGCGTTATCAAAAAAAAAAAAAATATATATATATATATATATATATATATGAAACAATCTTACCAGAATCAACGCCGTGGAACAGGAACACGGCCCTTCAAGTGTGACAGGGTAGTAGCATCGCTCCTGACATGGATATGAGAGAAGAAAAGCAAGCAGCGAAACTCGTGAACGCTGATTGCTAATGGAGCTGTTAAACTGAGTCGGGATGGTTTCGCAGAAAAACTCTCCCTGCGTCTCCGGACTCTAACATTCACCATGCTCTCACTGAGAGGCTGACAGGACTACTTAAAACTCCAGTCCCATTCAGAAGAGTACTACCTTCCATAAGAGACGTCTCTGAATCTTCTGACACTTCTCTGCCAACCTCCTGTGATGAAAGGAATGAGGGAAGTGGGGGAGGTATTTAAGCCTTTGGCTGGAGTGTCTTTGCCTCCTCCTGGTGGCCAGGTTCTTTTTTTTTTTTTTTGAATAATTTTTTATTGAGGTTTGAGAAAAAAAACAAAGAATATCAAACATGATAAATTGCAACAATCATATACCTATGCAAGAAAAACTTAGCAAGCGAGCTGCTACAACATAATAAATCTGTTACATCACAGGTATTCAAGGAAAAAAAGAAAAAATACAATAGGTATACCTCGTATTTTCTGTTTTAAATTACATAAAGAAATTTTTTTGAACCTTACAGTTTCCAAAATAAAATTGTAACATAGTCATTACACAAAAAAAACTATAACCTAAAATAGGGGGGGGGGAAGAAAGGGAGAGGAAGAGGAAAAAAAAAAAAAAAAAAAAAAAAAAAAAAAGGGGAGGGGGGGGGATTGGAAATACATAAAGCCTAAATAACTCTCTCGATCTCCACCCCACCCACCAGCCCACCCCCTCTCCGTCCCCCCCGAGCGTCAACGACTAGTACTCCCTCATAGTGCCATCAATCCATGTATGTGGGAAAACATTAAGTAACGTAAGTTCCGCAAAACTCACTGAAGAGAGAAAAGGAGAGAGTATCCTTTTTTGCAAGGAATATGGATAAGACAGAATAACTGGTGTCCATTTCCAAAGAAACTTCTTAATCCTTCTCTCCGAGACATCATGAAAATGAAATGATTCAAAGGCAATTTGATCTTGCAAAGATCTAAAAATCATAGTTAATCCAGGTATCCGCCTAGCTTTCCAATTTTTAAGAATACAATATCTAACAGTGAGGATAATAGTGTTTAAACTATTTATAGTGTACACATTAAAGGAATCTTGTGGAGGACATAAAAAGATGACATCCTCTGCAGATAAAGCGATTGATACTTTATATAATTTATTAAACCAAAATATAATCTTTAACCATAATTGTCTTACCCTAGGACATGTCCAAAACATATGAAGCAGATCAGCCCTATCATGTGAACAACGAGGGCATAAACTAATCAGAGTCGGGTAAAATCTAGAGATTTTCCAGGGGGAGAGAGAAAAATTATTAATCAGTTTCATGTGAGATTCATTCCAAGATATCGGGACTTTACATTTACGTAGAGAGTCAAAACTCTGAGAAATCTTATCATGATTTACTGATGGGATTAGTGGCAGCCAGGACATACAGATATTATCCCTAAATACGAGACTCTGTTTGGTCAACATAATATCATACATCAGTGATATTGAGGAGTTTCCTGCCACAAATTTCCGTATAAAAAGTTTAATATCCGTCCAATCAGAGAGCGAAGAAGTGGGCCAACTTTGAGATAGAACAAAGTGACGAATTTGGAAGTAAGCAAATAGATTAGATCTAACTAGACCGTATTTATTAAAAATCATATCCGCCGTTAATAAATGGTTATTCTCATCCAGTAACTGTTTGACATAATGTAGTCCTTTATCGGACCAGTCTTTAAAAACTTTTTGATAAAGGCCAGGCAAAAAATTGGGATTATTTACGATAGGTAGCCATTCGGATAACGAATAATCTATATTTAGCATTGCGCAAAACTTTTGCCAGGCAAAAACTATGTTTCTAATAGTAATAAGACATCTGACATTCTGAGGCAGCTTCTGAACATCAATATGTAATATAGCTTTTAACACAAATGGAGCAATCAAATGATTTTCTAGCTCTTCTGATGAGACTAAATTAGTGCCAGCAATCCAATCTATTGCCGTTTTCACCATAGCAGCTAAGTTATACAATTTAATGTTAGGAAGCGCCAATCCCGCCGACCCGGCATTTTGCATTAATCTAGCCAATGCAATTTGAGGCTTTTTACTGTTCCAAATAAATTTAGAGACTAGGGAATTAAAGAGTTTTAAATCTTTATTCAATAAGAATAGAGGCAAATTCTGGAGCGGATATAACAAACGTGGAAAAATGATTGATTTTATCAAGTTAACTCTAGCTGTAATAGAGAGTGGGAAGGCAGCCCAAAGATGTAGATCGGATCCAATTTTTTGAAATAGAGGCTCAAAATTCGCTTTATACCAAAATTTGGGATTTTTGTGCAAAACCAAACCTAGATATTTAATGGCATCAACTAATTTAAATGGAATATCGAGACCATCTAGCTGAGAAGTATTTATACACATTAGTTCACTCTTTTCCAAATTTATTTTATATCCTGAGAAGGAGCTGAAGACTTTTAATACATGTAAAATCATAGGAATTGATTCCTGGACATTGGTGAGAAAAATCAATACATCGTCTGCATAGAGCAACATTTTGAGATGATATATACCAAATGGAATTCCTATCAAAGTATCTCTACATCGAATCGCGAGAGGTTCCAAAGCTATATTAAAAAGTAAAGGAGATAGGGGGCATCCTTGCCTAGTGCCTCTCTGTAATATTATTTTAGGAGATAGAGACCCATTGATAAGTAAGAAGGAAATTGGTTTATGATATAATCTAATAATAAATTGTGCAAATTCCCCTTTAAAGCCAAACTTCTCCATTGCCCTAAACAGATACTCCCATACAATAGAATCGAAGGCTTTGATCGCATCCAGGGAGAGTATAGCAGTCCCTTGCCATAATGGCTTCTTCCTCTCCTTGTCCACATTCCAGGCATAATCTAAAAAATTAATCAATTTGCGGGTATTCTTTACTGGATTTCTAGCTACCATAAATCCAGTCTGATCTGGATGGATGATTTTATGTATACACAAAGATAGCCTTGAAGCAATAATAGCCATTAAAATCTTATAATCTGTATTCAAAACCTAGATCGGCCTATATGAGGCCGGATCTTCGGGATTTTTACCTTTCTTCAAGATAAGCGAGATATTGGCCGCAGAGAAATAACTAGAAATCGCTTTATTAAACATATAATAGTGATTAAAAAGCTTTTCTAAAGTGGGTAAGAGGAGCTCACCAAAACATTTATAAAACTCCGCTGGAAACCCATCTGGTCCAGGAGCCTTGTTCATCTTTAAATGATCTATGGCTTCTCTAATTTCATCGATAGATATTGGAGCATTCATTGAAATTAAGTCCTCGCTACTTAATTGAGGCAACTTTATCATGGACCAAAAGGTATCTTGGTTAATAATATCCGTCTCTACTTTAGCGTATAAATGTTGATAATAGGCAAAAAATGCCTCAGTAATCCCCTTAGTCTCCGTGTATCTTCCCTTTTCAGTTTGAATCGCAGAAATAAAATTTTTCTTTTTTCTAACCTTAGTAAGTCTAGCTAGATATTTAGCGGAGGAGCCGTAGATTCCTTTAAATTTGAGATTTATTCTTGCTTCCTCCTCTAAAAATGTTTGTTTTAAGAAGAAATCTCTTTCCTTCCTATTATCTTGATATTTTTTCCAATTATCCGAAGTACGCCTTAAACAATATTTTCGATATGAGTTTCTAATTTTATTCATGATTTGGATTTCCCATGCTTTACTCTTTTTCTTCGCTATACTAACATATGATTGTATTTCTCCCCGCATTACAGCTTTAAAAGCTTCCCAAAAAATTTCCGGTTTATTAACATAGCTTATATTGTCAGAATAGTATCGAAGCCAGAGGGAACTCAAAAAATTAACAAATTTGGGATTAGTGTGCAAATGTCGGGGAAAATAAAAACTAGGCGTTTGTATCTTATTCTTTAGCCCAGAGGGGAATGATAAAGAAATAATTGCATGGTCTGTGATAATAATATCTCAAATTCCTGTCCCTAATTTCTGGCTGGCTAGATTCTCTGAGATTAACAGTAGATCGATTCTTGAAAAAGTGCGATGTGCTTTGGATTCGCAAGAAAATACCAATTTATCTGGGTTTTTTAGACGCCATATATCCACTAATTTTAATTTTGCACAGAACTGTGATAGATATTTTGCGTTCTTTTCGTTGGCTAATCTATTTTTATTAGAAAGTCTATCTAGTGCCGGACATAAAGTAGCATTAAAGTCACCCCCTAGAATTAAGTTATCAGCACTAAAGGGGAATAATTTAATTTTAATTTTCTCCCAGAATTCTATAGAAAACTTATTTGGGGCGTATATATTACAGATTATAAATTTAGTATTCTTTATAGACACATGAATAAAGATGTATCTTGCAGCCGAATCTATTTCTACCTTATCTATTTTATATTCTAGCTCTTTATGAAAAAGAATAGCAACCCCACATTTCCTAGCACGACCGGACGTAGAGATTACCAGGCCAGGTTCTTAATTCCCACAAGTAATGAATGAAGCAGTGGACTCTCCTCCCATTAAGATGGAAATGCAATTATAGGTTTAACTGGTAGTCCAGCATGCATAAACATTACATTTGCTTTTATTTGACATACATAATGCTGGGTTTGGTCATTACTACAGATAGATGCATTGTGACTTACTGAGTCCCAGCACATCAGAACCTCCTTTGCCGGAACCACCTGCTCTTAGTACACTGGTAATACGGTAAAGGTGTCTGAAGCCTGTCTTGCACTCAGAGGCAAAAAGGAACTGAATCTCATCATCTCTGGTTTGAGGGAAGAAGTGCAGGATGTCATGAATCTGCAGAGTCACAGGATGGAGCAAAAGAAAAGATGAAAATTACAAAGTGAATCATTTGTAAAGTAAAAGCAAGATCTATTAGCAAAAAGGGAACTTTTATTATTGCCCTTTGCAAATTCACACAGCATCTACAAAGTCCCCCCATGTTATTTTATACACACACACACTATTTTGTGAAACAAAAGGTCCAAAAAACACATTACAAATGAATTACAAAGTATAGTTACACTCATAATAACATAATAAAAAATATTCCAGAAAAACAGTGCACAGCAAAGGGCTTTAACATATATATATATATATATATATATATATATATATATATAAAGATGGCAATGTATGTGTATACATGTCTACATATGTGTACATATTTATATGTCTACATATTTGTGAGCATATATGTATTTACAGACATATATATATATATATATACACACAAATAAACACATAAATAACATAAATAAATATGTACAAATATATAGACATATATAGAAGTGCATTGGATCCCTTTGCAGTTAAAGATATATGAAACACACATTTTTTTCTTTCATGATTCAGATAGAGCATGCAATTTTAAGCAACTTTCTAATTTAATCCTAGTATCATTTTTTCTTTATTCCCTTGGTATCTTTATTTGAAAAGGGCAAAAATATAAAGCTTAGGAGCATTTTTTGTACAGCACCTAAATAGTGCTTGCTGATTGGTGGCTATTTATTTAATGCCTGCTCTATCTGAATCATGAAACAAAAACATTTTGGGTTTCATATTCCTTTAACCCTTTCACTGCCGGGACTTCAGACAAAAACTTGCCCAAAATACCAGAGCATTTTTTTTTAAAAAAAAATGCAATCACTCCATTTAACCCTTTGAGTGCAAAGCACTTTCCCACCTGGGTGCTAATATTTTCTATGTTTTTTTTATTTTTTTTCATTTTTGATACAGACCCCCAATAATTACACTGTTGGAAAGGTTAGGCAATTACCTTTCCAACAGTGGGTCTTGGGGGTCTGTAGCTGCTTAGATGCATTAGATACAGGCTTCTAAGCAGCATGCCCCCTCCTCCTATACTTAACATTGTTAAGTAAAAATAAAGTTGCACGGTGACGTCATCACGTCATTGCGCGCGACGTCACCGCGCATCACGTGAAGCCCCGGCGATGCCTGTCACTCTGCAGGCACGATCGCCGGGGTAGGAGCGGTTAGGAGCCCCCAGATCTCCCTCAAGGTGGGAGAGTGCTCTGAGCCGTCATTAGCACCAGAGTGAGAAACTCTGTAAAGGCTCAGAGCCATCATTAGCACTTTTTTACCTATCAAATCTATATATCCTTTTAAAGTAGAGAACTCAGGGTATTGATCTAGGCCTATTTTGCTATATTTCATGCCACCATTTTATCGCCAAATGCTATCAAATAAAAAAAATTGGTACTTTTTTTTTCATAGAAATTATTTACATACTGCTTGTGCAATCATGAAACAAATATTTGTAAAAGTTTCCCTGTGATCCCCTTTGTTCAGAAATAGCAGACATATATGGCTTTGCCATTGCTTTTTAGTCATTAGAAGGCTGCTAATTGCAGCTGCGCAACACATTTTATTATTCCCGGCAGTGAAGTGGTTAATTAGGTAGCTTAAAAGGTTAATGTTAGCTTTAGTGTAGAGATAAGCCTTCTACCCGACACTCTCCAACCCCTGATCCCTACCTGATCCCTTCCAAAGAGCTCTCTTCCCTCCCCCACTAGTAACCCCCATCTTAAGTACTGGCAGTCTGCCAGTATGAAAAAAATAAAGTTTTTTTTTTTTTTTTTTTTAAATAAAATGTTTTAAGTGTATTTTTTAAAAAAAATTATCCAGTGTAGGATTCCCGCTTACCCCCCAACCAGCTCACTAAACCTCCCCCCTCTGTTAGACGCCATCTTAGGTACTGGCAGCTGTCACCGTCTGTAACGATCAGGCATCTGCCCTCATATAGAGGCAGAGCACCGATAGCGCTCCGTCTCCATATGCGGCAGATGCCTGAAGCTTCAGGAGCTCCAGCTCTCGGCTGTAACTTAACAGCCGAAAGTGCTGGAGCTTCCTGAAGCAACAACGTATGTATACGTTGTATTGGGTTAAGGGGTTAAGTAGATGAAAACATGTTAAAGCATATTTATGCAATATTCATATTCAATAAAGGTTTTAACTATGTATTTACTGTAAGTTTTTCACATTCCAATGTAGTGCCCATAGCAGAATATGTTCTATGCATTTACAAATAGATATTCGTGTGTGTGTGTGTAGATATACATTGTACCAAAAAAAAACAGATATACGTAGAAATATGCATTTATGAATAAATAGAACATATTCCGTTATTTGAAGAACATTGGGATGGGAAATATTTATATGTTAACATTATTGTTACCAGAATAGAAAACAAACACAGTACGAGGAATTGCATACATTTATCCAGATGTCTGTTGTTTCTTCATAGATAATAAGTGGTGTTACAGAGTCAGCTACAGAGTCAGCCACCCGTTGCCATTCTGAGGAGTCCTTGTAGGATGGGACAAACAGAGCAGGGGGAATAAGGACAATTTGCAGCCGTGTCTGGGGTCGATCAAGCAGAATGGCCCAGGCACTGTGAGGAGAAAAACCATTAACAGATGCCATAGAGGAAAATATCATTGTATTGCACATCATATTGCCAGTAAAAATTTTATTACATAGATAATAACACAGCATTCCAAAAAGATACTAACTATTTCCCATCAGGTGTCCATCCAGCCCTCGCAATGTACTCCGTACCTCCAAAAAGTACCTCAAAGGGTTGTCTAAGTTCCTTGTCTACCACATCTAGCACCTAGAAAGATAGACGGACTGGTCTCAGGCAAAGGTTAAATGAACACTAAAGTTAAAAAGAAATTTTCATGATTCAGATAGAGCACACAATGTTAAACAACTTTCCAATTTACTTCCACTATATAAATGTACAGTCTTCTATATGCACCAGTTCCTACTAAGCACGTGCAAGCATTCACAGAATATATGTATGTGCCTTTTGTGACTGGCTGATGGCTGTCACATGATGCAGTCGGCGAGAAAAACATATTTTATGTAAGAACTTACCTGATAAATTAATTTTGTTTATAGTGGCAAGAGTCCATGAGCTAGTGACGTATGGGATATAATACCCAAGATGTGGAAGTTCACGACTCACTAGAGGGAGGAATGAAATAAAAACAGCTATATCCACTGAGAAATTAAATCCAAAAAATAATTAAGTTTACTTAAAAATTTCAAAAAACTCAAATCAATGGCACTAGAATCAAACTGAGACAGCTGCCTGAAGAACCTTTCTACCAAAGGCTGCTTCAGAAGAAGCAAACGCATAAAAAATGTTAAAACTTAGTAAATTAATGCAAAGAAGACCAAGTTACTGCTTTGCAAATTTAATCAACTGAAGCTTTATTCTTGAAAACCCAAGATATGGCGACTGATCTAGTAGAATGAGCTGAAATACGCTGAAGCGGAGACTGCCACGCCTTCAAATAAGCCTTGTGAATCTAAATATTCAACCAAGATGCCAAAGAAATGGCAAAGGCTTTCTGACCTTTTCTGGAACCAGAAAAAATAACAAATAGACTAGAAGGCTTTCTGAAATCTTAAGTAGACTCAACATAATATTTAAAAGCTCTTACCACATCTAAAGAATGTAAAGACCTTTCAAGAGAAATCTTAGGATTAGGACACAAGGAATAATAATTTCCCTAATAATGTTGTTAGAATTCACAACTTTAGGCAAAAATTTAAACGAAGTCTGCTAAACAGCTTATCTTGATGGAAAATCAGATAAGGAGACTCACAATAGAGAGCAGACAATTCAGAAAACTCTTCTAGCAGAAGAGATAGCCAAAAGAAATATCACTTTCTAAGTGTCATGCCATGCCGCACCGCTCTAGCCGTTGCTAGGAGCGCAGCGTCTCCTTCCCTGCTCGTTGCCAGGGGTTGTGTTGGATCCGGATGCGTGCAGCGCTGACGTCATTGCTGCACGCTCCCCTCTTCCTGATGCCGTTCCAGATGCCTGTCGTGAATCCTGCGCCTATGTAAGTGTCTGCACAACGGATCTATCACTGCCCAAGTATAGGTGTTACCTTGTGTGCTCCTGGGTGTGATAGATCGCTGTTTTAATTTAAAAACTACTCGTGTTTGATCCCTGCCTGTCTGACTACTCTGCTTGACTTTACTGTTGCCAAATCCTGCCTGGCTGACCATTCTAGTGGTGTGCCCTTGGACTGCTTTTCTGTTGCCAAACCCTAACTGACCATTCTAGTGGTTTGTACTTGGACTGCTCTGCCATTGCCGCTGGGGACTGTCCAGCCTGTGGTGAGTGCCGCCTTCCTCTGGCCGAGTTTGGTCTGATAGAGGAATATCCCACGAGCATTACACTAAGAAAGTAGATAAAAATCCAAAGAATGCATAGGCTCAAAAGAAAGCACCAGCAAAATCTTTAAAACCAAATTTAAACTCCAAGGAGGAGAAATTGATTAAGTAACAGGCTAGATATGAATCAAAGCCTAAACAAAACAGTGAATATCAGGAAGCTTAGCAATCTTTCTATGAAATAAGACAGAAAGAGCAGAGATTTGTCCTTTCAAAGAATTTGCAGACAAACCTTTTTCCAAACCATCCTGAAGAAACTTTAAAATCCTAGCAATTCTAAATGAATGCCAAGAAAATTAATTTGTGGAACACCAAGAAATATAGGTTTTCCAAACCCTATGATAAATCATACTTGAAACAGACTTACGTGCCTGTATCGTAGTGTTAATTACTGAGTCAAAGAAACGTCTATGACAAAGAACTAAGTGTTCAATTTCTATGCCTTCAAAATTAGAGATTTAAGATCCTAATGGAAAACTGTGCCTTAAGACAGAAGGTCTGGCTTTAAAGGAAGTGGCCAAGGCTGGCAACTGGACATCCGGACAAGGTCCGCATACCAAAACCTGTGAGGTCATGCAGGTGCTATCAGAAACACATAAGATTGTTCCATTATGATCTTGGAGATCATCTTTGGAAGGACCAGAGGTGGAAAAACGTAAGCAGGTTGGTAAAACTAAGGAACTGCTAAAGCATCCACTCTCTCCGTCTGAGGATCATTGGACCTGGAAAGCTTCTCGTTTAGACGAGAGGCCATCAGATCTATTTCTGGAAGACCCCACATCTGTACAAAATGAAAAAACACATCTGGATGGAGAGACCACTCCCCCGGATGTAAAGTCTGACGGCTGAGATAATCCGTTTCCCAATTGTCTACACCTGGGATAAAAAAACGCATAAATTTGACAAGAGTTGGATTTCGCCCAAGAAAGTATCCGAGATACTTCTTTCATTACTGAAGGACTGCGAGTCCCTCCTTGATTATTGACATATGCCACTGTTGTGATATTGTCTACCTGAAAACGAATGTAAAGTTCTCTCTTCAATAAAGACCAAGCCTGAAGAGCTCTGAAAATAGCACAGTGTTGTAAAATATTGATTGGTAACCCCGCCTCTTGAGGATTCCAAACCCCTTGTGCTATCAGAGTCCCCCAGAAAGCTCTCCAACCTGTAAGACTTGCATCTGTTGAGATCACAGTCCAGGAAGAACAAACAAAGGAGGCCCCTTGAACAAATAAGGTGATGGTTTAAACACCAAAACAGAGAGAGTTAAGTGTTTGAATTTATGTATATCAACTGTGATATCTGAGTATAATCCCTGCACCACAGGTGCAACATGCAAAGCTGTAGAGGTCTCTTATGAAAATGAGCAAAGGAGATTGCGTCAGAAGCTGCAACCATGAGACCTAAAACTTCTATGCACATAGCTACTGAAGAGAATGATAGAGACTGAAGGTTTAGACAAGCTGAGACCAACTTCATTCATCTCTTGTCTGTAAGAGAAAAAAAACATGGACACTAAATCTATCTGGAAACCTAAAAAGGTAACCTATGTCTAAAGAATAAAGAAACTCTTTGGTAAATTGATTGTCCAACCATGTCTAGAAGAAACAACATTTAGTTGTTTTGTGTGAGATTCTGCTAAATGAAAAACATTGAGCTAGTACCAAGATATCGTCCAATATACCACAATACCCTCTTAAAAGCTGGAGACTCTTACAAAGCGATTAAAGTTTCCAGATCCAGGATTGGTCTGAAAAAACATCCTTCTCTGGGACAATGAATAGATTTGAATAGAAACCCAATCCCTGTTCCTGCTGAGGAACTGGTACAAACACCCCTGAAAATTGAAGATCTGAAACACACTTCAGAAAAGCCTAAGTCTTCACAGGTTTTGTTGAAACATGAGTAAAAAAGAATCTTCCCAAGGAAGGCCATATTCTAAAAAACCTTCTCAATACCCGTGAAAAACAATAATTCTATGGATTTTGGACTGAATCTGTCCAAATGTCTTGAAATAACTTAATCAGCCCCTCACCAGAAGATCTGGATTGAGGGCCACACCTTCATGCAGACTTAGGAGCCGGATTTGGTTCCTTATAAGGCTTTGATTTATTCCAATTCGGAAAGCCAGAGGCCTAAGGGAAATGAGAGAGGTTTTCAGTTCTCTATACAGACAAAAGGAACAAAAAACAACTGAGAGCTTTAAATTTACCCTTAAATTTCTTGTCTAGGGCCAAAAAAACTCCATTACCCCCCAGTAATAGAGGAACCAAACACTATGTCATTATTTCAAGATTTAAGCCATAAAGCTATTCAAGTAGGAATAGATAAAAATAAAGATTTGACATTAAACTTAAATTACATCAAATATAGCAACATAAATAAAAAGATTGTATGTTGAAATAAAAGAACAATGTTATATACTTCTGTCAGGGTATCTGTGAAGTAACCTTAAATAAACTACAGATGTATCATAGAATATAATATTTCATTTAGCTAATATCTACTATGAATTGATTTAGCTGCATTGCGAACAAACACTGGAATGGGTGAAGTCAACCCCTCCCTGTTGCTCTCAACTACAGACTTGTAGAACAAAAGAAAAAGACAGGACTTCTAAAAAAAACAAAAAAACATTGGTCCCAAATTATAAGAGATAATGTCACATCTAAAGAGCCTTTGATCACGGTCTCAGAGAGATAACTTCTAATGAATTATTTTTGGATAGCCTTCCCAGAAATCTCTAAATTAATTTAGCTAAAGAAATGAATTACTTAGATCACAGGAACCCCTGTAAGGAACAGGCGGTCCGTCTGAAAAAATAGTGGAATGTACAAACATACTCAGAGGAAATAGTCCTTAGCATATAGGTGATAAATTGTCCCATTCTAAGCCCCCAATATACATCTCCCAGACGAGCTGGCATTTCAAGTCTCTGTATGACATGGGAAACTAGATCTCATTTAAAGAAACTGTGCCTAATTTTCATGTAGTTTAAGATACTCAAATGAATATATATATATATATATATATATATATATATATATATATATATATATATTCAGACAACATATTAAATATGAACACATGAATCTGGGAGATTGTCTATGCCTAAGAAGGGTAATATGGGAAGTTGAAAACCTAAGAATCAAGATTTCAACATGTCTTAACCTATATATTTTTGAAAACATAGAAGTCTTAAGGATTCAAAGTTTGGACAAATCATATATATAGTTTTCAAACATTAAATATGTGCCTCAGACTATTAAATAATAGGTACGAATAAATGGATATGAAATTGTCTGTTTGTATAATATTAAATGTGAATATCTGCTAAATGAAAAATATAAATAACATCATATGTTTTTATACACTCAGCAAGAGATATACAGATATGCAATATTTATAATGATATGGGAAAGTAGCCCAATATAAATATAATTATGTGATATTAAGATGATAACTGAGATATTAATTAGATCCATGCTAAAAGTATTAAAACCTTTTTAAATACCCATATATTTTAAATGTATAAGAATTACTTTGTATTGTGGGAAGTGTATCATGTTTAATATTTATGAAATGCCCAGATTAAATAATATTAAGTGATCCTATACAAATTGGACATAATTGTTTGCTGAGGCAAGGAATAGTGAATACACTAAATATATATTGTAAAAATATATATGAATCTATATTAAACTGTATAGCAGTGTTGAAAATGAAACTGTCTTATCTGATGCCCCCTCGTGGATTAAAACTGGTATTACAGCCAAACGAGTTGACTGTTTAAAACATATGCAAATCCAAATAAGCCAATCAGGGAGGCGTCTCCCAAATAACCAGAGAAAAGCATCGGAAGGACCTATCAGACAAGTTTCAGTAAGCACGCATCCCAATTTCACAAATGATTAGAATAAAAAGGAGTGGGGTATATTACATGAGATATAGCCTCATGCAAGAGAATAGAATAGGGCTTGGCTGCTGAATTTTGACTGACAAACTGTTGCCTTGGAATCCAGTCTCTATACAGCAAATCTGGGCCTAACTTTCAGCCATTTTGCAAAAATACCTGTTTCTTCATATGAGGTGAAATTGGACTTATCAGAGAAAGCTGAGGTAATGATTTGGTTATATTGTAACGTATGGCAGTGACTATAATTTAATATTTTAAAGCAAATACATTCATTATTGCTACAGTAATTAAAGTTAGTAATTTAAAAAGAGCACAATTTGAATTTTAAGATCATGTTCATAGTCATGTGTAGTTTAACTAGTCATATTTTAGTGCTAAGTAATTTATATTTGCAACTATATATTTTAGAATTTGCCTTAATTATAGTTAAATAAGAGGTTATTTCAGTTCAGATAAATTGGCATATCAGCTGGATGTTAAAGTATTTTGTTATATTGTCTAACTAAGCATTGTTAAGTTAACGGTCCATACTCTGGTATTTTATTGGGGTATTTTAATGTGATTCATTGTGAATAAGGTAAATTGTAAAGGTATATTTTATGATCTTTGTAAAGAATATTATAACAGCATAAGTGTGCATCATTTGATTCATAATCTGGTTTCTATAAATATAATTCAATGTGTTTATAAATTTTAACTATTCTACAGAATTTAGGAATAAATATTGATTTTAATTGTTTTGTATATGCATTTTAATTTGAGGTTATTTTAAAGAATAATTATTAAATAAATTGTATTGTAACCCTGCTATATACTGACACTTCAGTATCTGATAACTGCTGCGCTAAACTGTCCAACTAGAAAGTTGAAGCAGCAGCAACCTCAGTTATAGAAATAGCCGGTCTAAGTATATAACCAGTATTAAAATATGCTCTTTTAAGGAAAGATACAGGCTTCCTTAAAGGATCCTGAAAAGAAGTAATATCTTCCATTTAAATAATAGTACATCCTCTAAACTAGCCAAAAGTAAAAAGATACAACTTCTTAAACCCAAAATAAGGAAGAAAAGGTACCAGGTTAAGACCATTCTGTAGCAATCATATTACCGATAGCATATGGAATAGGAAAAAAACTTCAGGAGCAAACTCAGAAGTCTTAAACACAGAATATAAACGACAATTAGCTTAGCTATTAGGAGGACTAGACTCCTTAATACCTAAAGTAAACAATACTTCCTTAATAGAGAACAAATATGTTAAATTGTAAAATAAAAAAGAAGAATTGTCAATTTCTGTCTCTGATGCAAGATCCTCTGAGTTAGAGGAACCCTCATCAGTAGAGAATACTTTAGTATACTTTCGGTCAGTACAATATGTTTTAAGTTTGGAAAGACCTTTTACGTTTATTTGAAGAAAAAATAGCAGTCATAGTCTTCTTATGGCTGCAGCAATAACATTGTTCATATCAGCAGGAATATCAGGTACAGTAAACTGAGAAAGAATAACAGTATATGTATTTGTACTCATAGAAACATTATCAACATGTAATAAACAAATGCCACACAATTGAGCTGAAGAAATAAAATCAGCTTATATACAATAACACACTTAGCTTTGGTAGAATTGTGTTCAGGCAGATTAGTTCCTATAGTAACATCAGAGGCAGGCTCTGTTTGAGACATCTTGCAAAATGTAACAACAAAAAATAACATTAAAACAAACTATCCAATTTCCTCAAAATAACAGTTTCAGGAATGGGAAAAAAATTCTATACAAAAGGAAAAATCAAAAGCAAACATCACCCGCTAACAAATGAGAGCAGTGAGCAAAAGAGGGAGAGACTTAGTATAACACATTTTGGCGCAAATGCAGAGGAAAAAACTTTTGGTGTCAAAGCTATCAAATGAAATAACGCAACTCGCGTCGTAAAAGGTGCGACTTTGCACCAAAAATAAATAGACGCCAGAAATGATGCGACTCGTGTCACGACAGGCGCGATTTTGCAGCAAAAAATTTCGTGGCAAAAATGATGCAATAAAGAGTAATATTTTGCACCATCACGAGCCTATCAGCCCACAAAAATTTAGAAAAAAACAGAATCCAAGTTACAACTAACTGGAACCCCAGGTAAGAAAAAAATACCTAAAATCTCCCATAAACATAATTTCCCTGCTGAAACTTTTAGACTGCAAAGGGAAATACACAGACCGGACTCATGGCAAATATATGCAGTATACATTACAAACATTAAAATATAAAGTGCCAAACATAGCCGAGAGTGTTTTAAAAAATTATATATACTTACCAGAAGACACCCATCCACATATAGCAGACAGCCAAACTAGTACTGAAAAATATCAGCAGAGGTAATGGTAGAGTATAATGTTGATCTGTAAAGGGAGGCAGCAGATGAATCCCAGAGACCGATTTACAGAGAGTCTTAGAATAGATTTCTCATAGGCGAAAACATGGTGTCATCAGGCAATACTCCCTTCACATCCCTCAGACAAACACTGTACTTAGAGAGGAATTGGGCTTCAAAATGCTTAGAAGCGCCTTTCAGAGAAGAAAATCAAGCACATCTTGCTTCACCCTCTCCACAAGGAGGCAAAGTTTGTAAAACTGAGGTGTGAGTGAGGTGGCATTTGAGGTTTGGGAAACTTTGCCCCCTCCTGGTAGGAATGTATAGCCCATACGTCACAAGCTCATGGACTCTTGCCACTTACATGAAAGAAATGGAACTTTGTAGTTCGTAAGAAAAAAAATCTACTATCCATTTAAAATTCACAATAAGTGCTTTTGTATTGTCTTATTATGCATTTACTGATTATGCTATTCTATTGTGTTTAATGCTCCTTTAACTAACCTAACATTAATGGCACACAAATCAAGAACAAAACCAGCCTACTAAATAGCCATACAGCCCGCTACTCACTACAGGTAACTTGTTTAAATGAGATCATAATAATTAGAACTATACATTTTCTTTAGTACAAGCAAATAATACACATGCAAGCTAGCACGGCTCCAAAAGAAAAGATAAGTGCTGCAAGCCAAAGAAACCTGGAATTCAGAGAGAGCATGCGATTTTAAACAACTTCCCAAAATTACTTCCATTAACAAAATGTGCACATTCTTTTAATATTTACACTTTTTGAGTCACCAGCTTCTAATGAGCATGTGCAAGAATTCATAGACTATATGTATATGCATTTGTGATTGGCTGATGGTTGTCACATGATACAGGAGGAGTGGAAACTTGTCAGGAAAAAAAAAAAATCTATTACTCATTTGAAGTTTAGATTAAGCGCTATTGCTTTGTCTTTTACCAGTATGCAAATCTACAGCATTCAAACAGACAAGGTTATAGAATAAAATAAATTAATTTTAAAACTTCACTACTTGAATTTTTTTAGCTTGATCAACTTTGTGCATTTGCATTATCCAGCATAATTTTAGTGCAGTCTTTCATAGAAAACTATTACCTGAAGGAAATTACGCATCCTGATATCCGATATGAGCACATCATAATATCTAATATTAACCAAACACTTGTAATAGCAAAGTTTTAGCCACAATGAAAGTATATTTTTAGCTTTGAATAATTCAACCCGTTTTTTTTTGTTTTTTTTTAATTTCCTGATCACGTTTTTTTACTCACCAATTGAAATTCTGGCCGTTAGGCGGCCGTGAAGCTACGTCACCCTCCTATTCTTTCCTCTGCGCATGCAGCAATTATTTTTTAAGGACCGATTATGTTAGGCGTGCGCTCCCAATTCGCACATGCGCAAAACATTTCTTAGCGAATAACCAGAAACGTCATCTGGTTTGACTGCGGCTCAGAAATATAGAAGCGCATCGCATAACTGTTGCTATACTTAACTCATAAGTAATTTATAAAGAGATATGAAACTCTTAGAACAATGTAACAAATGCGCAGTAGAATGAGGAATCGACTATTTGCGCATGCGCAATACACTCGGGCCCCATGAACGTGCATTTGTGATGTCATCACACAGAAATATAGGAAGTACAAGATGGGTGGCGTCAGCTTGAGAACGGTAGGAAAAAAATATATTAATAAATATTCAGAAATTAAAATAATTATGAAAAAAAAAAGCGATCTTAATATATTAATGCTATACAATACATTGATGTGTTCTAAAAAAACAATTTACTTTCACTTTAAAGAACCATTGGATACAGTAGAACTGCATAATCAACAACTGCACAATAAAAAAGACAATGCAATAGATTTTTTTCTGACAAATTTCAGTTAGCTCCATTATCCTTCCCCTTGCATCATGTGACAGCCATCATCCAATCACAAATGTATATACATATATACTGTGAATTCTTGCACATGACCGGGAGGAGCTGGTGAATTGGAAAATTGCACTCTCTATCTGAATCATGAAAGTTTAATTTTGACTTTAGTGTTCCCTTAAAGGGACTCTGAACCCAAATGTTTTTCTTTCATGATTCAGATAGAGTATGCATTTTTAAGCAACTTTCTAATTTACTCCTATAATCAACTTTTCTTCATTTTCTTGTTATCTTTATTTGAAAAGCAACAACTTAAGTTTAGAAGCCGGCTTATTTTTGGTTCACAACCTGGGTTGTTCTTGCTGATTGGTGGCTATAAGTCAGCCACCATTAAACAAGTGCTGTCCAGGGTACTAAACCAAAAATTGGCTGTCTCCTTAGCTTAGATGCCTCCTTTTTAAATAAAGATAGCAAGAGAACGAAGAAAAATTCATAATAGGCGTAAATCAGAAAGTTGCTTAAAATGTCATGCTCTATCTGAATCACGAAAGAAAAAAAATGGGTTTAGTATCCCTTTAAGGAGATTACATCAGATTCTAAAAATCAAAATGTATTCTTACCTGATAAATGTATTTATTTCTTGACACGGTGAGTCAACGGATCATCATTAATTACTGTTGGGAATATCACTCCTGGCCAGCAGGAGGAGGAAAAGAGCACCACAGCAGAGCTGTTAAGTATCACTTCCCTTCCCACAACCCCCAGTCATTCGACCGAAGGCAAAGGAGAGAAAGGAAAGGAAATAACAAAAGGTGCAGAGGTGCCTGACGTTTATATAACAAAACCTATCTGAAAAATAGGGAGGGCAGTGGACTCACCGTGTCAAGAAAGAAAGACATTTATCAGGTAAGCATAAATTTTGTTTTCTTTCTAATGACACGGTGAGTCCACAGATCATCATTAATTACTGTTGGGAATCAATACCCAAGCTAGAGGACACAGATGATACGGGAGGGATAAGACAGGTAACCTAAACAGAAGGTACCACTGCTGGAAGACCTTTTTACTCAAAAAAAAAATCGAGGCAAAAAAACATCCAATTTATAGATTATAGAAAAGTAAGCAAAGAAAGGCCAAGTCGCCGCCTTACAGATCCACGTCACAGAGGCCTCATTCTAGAAGGCCTAAGACGAAAATACCGCCCTAGTAGAGGGAGCTGTAATTCTCTCAGGAGGCTGCTGTCCAGCAGGCTCATAGGCCTTACAATAACACTTCTCAACCAGATAAAAGGAGAAGTGACAGAAGCTTTCTGGCCTTTATGTCTATCCAGAAAAACATTGACGATACAGAAAAATGACAAAAGTCCGTCGTATTCTGTAGATAAAATCTAAGAGCCCTCCCAACATCAAAGTTGCGCAACAGACGTTCTTTATGAGAAGGATTAGGGCAGAGAGCAGGAACCACAATTTCCTGATGAAAAACTCTAGGAAGAAAACCAAACTTGGTACGGAGAACTGCCTTAGCTGCCTGAAATACTAGATAAGTAAAACCAAAGCTGAGAGTTGGGAAACCCTCTAAGCAAAAGAAACAAAATATTCCAAGATACCGACTAAATATCTATGGAATGCTTAGGCTCAAAAGGAGCCTGGATAAAACCTTCAAGAAGAAGGTTAAGACTCAAACGGAGCAAATGACTTAAACACAGACCTGACTCGGACCAGGACCTGATAAAAGAATTGAACATCCGGCACAACCGCCAGACGCTTGAGCATTATAAGGAAAGAGCCAAAAACTGATCCTTGCGTATACTAACAGAAATTGCTTTTTAACGTCTACCTGGAGAAAAGGTAAGATCCTTGGGATCCTGCCATAACTATTGTGAATCCTTCTAGGGATAAACTTACTAGCCTGAATCATGAACTTTAATTACGGATTCGAAAAATCCACGTCTAGCTAAAAAACAAGAGTACAGACTCCAAGCAGTCAGCTTCAGAGAAACGATATTTGGATGAAGGATGGACCCCTAAAGCAAAATATCCTTACTCAGCAGACGTTCCTACAGAGGTAAAAAAACAATATCTACTAGATCCGCATTTAATACGGCTGCAGCTGGATTTAAAACTCCCAACCCTCTGGTTGCAAGGTGGGTAAGTTATCTAACTGACCACTAGAGCTTGCCGTACCAGATCCTGCTAGGCCACGCAGGAACTAGAAGAAAATCAATGTTCTCTCATACTCTATCCGAACGACTCGCGGAGGGAGAACAAACAAAGAGGAAGATATGCCAACCTGAAGTTCCAAAGAACTGCCAGAACATCTAGAGAAAGGCTTGATGATCTCTTGACCTCGAACCAAACTTGGTGTTCTGACGTCAGAATAGATCTAGGTAACTCCCATTTGGTAAATAACCAGGAGAACACTTCTGGATGGAGTTCCCACTCCCCGAAATGGGAGGTCTTCTGCCTAGAGATTTGTTACCCAGATGTCCACTCCAGAAATATGGATGGCAGATAGACAGAAACTGAGAACTCCGCCCACGGAAAAAATCTGAAACTCAGAGTTCCTTCCTGGAGGTTAATGTAAGCCACAGAGGCTATGTTGTCTGACTGGAACCCGAGAACCTGGGTTGAAGACAACTGAGGCCAAAACACAAAAGCAGAGAAGACTCGCTCTCAACACCAAAAAATGAAGGGGAGAGCAGACATCTCCTCAACGAGTCCAAGACTCCTCCCCAGCCCAGCCGACTGGTGTCCATTCCACTATCTGAGCATGCACAACTGCAGAGCTCTCATACGGTATCGAACAAGGGAATGATGTCCATGGAAACCACCATCAGACCAATCCCTCCATACACTGAGCCACTGATTGTCGAACAGTAGACTGAATAGAGAGGCCAGAGGAAGGATTTTAGCTTTCCTGATCTCCGTCAAACAAATCTTCATCAATAGGGAATCAATTATAATCCTGGGCTTAAAAATAAGTTTATAGCGCTGGACTTAAAATACTTAGGCCTCCTTTATTATAACCTCTTCCTGGTTATAGACAGTACAGCAAATAGTAAAAGATTTTTAAAAGTGGCGCTTCATTAGCTTTAAGTATTAAAAAACTATGGTCTCAAATAATATGATCAAGTTACTAGTTCCTTCAAATATATATATGACCCAAAATTAAAGGTGGTAATGTTAAATTGAACAAGTTGCTTATATCAGCTGAACCACCAAAGAAGATTCCACAACAAATTCAACAAAGCTATTTTAAAGGTATTATTTAATAATATATAAAAAAACATTAATAATACATAATTATAAATGCAATTAATCAAAATATCTTCTAAAGTTGATCAACTTATAAAACAAATTAATTTAAAAATCTATATAAAAAAATTGTGTATAAAAACATAGGTAAAGCAATGAGAGAGAGCCCAGAAAAAAAGTCTGTGGAGATAAAAAATTGTTCTTTCCTAGGACTGGATCTTTTAATCCAATAAGTGAATATAAGAAACTTTATATTCTTAAGTGCAAATACGGGTAAACGTAACAATTGTTCAAATTGGATATCTTAATACAGTAAATGAGACCCTTTTTTTATTTTTTCTTTCTTTGGGTCAGATGTTTATATATAGACACTTAATGTGTGCCTGTAATTAAGGATATAGATGAAATGTCTATTTTGGCACAGAATTTTCTTAGAATTATATATTGCGGTGATAAAGTGTAAATAGTGGTGGCCAGCCGCTATTTTTAACTTCTTCTGTTCCGCTATGTATAAATTTCGAGCACAGTTCACCGGCACAGATCTATAATGGCAGATTTCAAATGCTTAGGGTGGAAATGTATGTGACCTGCTTTGCAGGTGATCTCACCCTCCGGCGTTTTTTCTCCAAGATCCGGGGTGCCTCTGAGTAACGGCTCTTCAAACTGCAGATGGTAGTCGGTTCCGGTTATCCTCGGACTTGCGCAAGTCACCTCTATTCAACCGGTAGTTTTTCCTCCACGGCTCCTGCTCTTAGTACTTCAGTGTACGCAGGGGTGAAATATACTGCTTTCAAACAGCTCCGGTGTACAGTCTTTAAAGCTTCAAAATGAATAGCTTTTAAACTTCCCAGTGTAGAAGAAAGTCTTTCTTTGGTAATGTATACACAGCTTTCTACGCGTTTCACCCAGTTTATGGGCTTTTTCAAGCAATCAATTATAATCCCTAAGAAAACTACCCTTGTAGCTGGAACAAGCGAACTCCTTTCCAGCTCCACTTTCATTTGTGGAACTAGGAAGACAACAAAAAAATCCCTGAATGAGATCTTGCTTGTAGAAGGATGGCGCCTGAACCAATAGGAAAGAAGCCCCTACAATCCCGAACCGATTGCAACCAAGAAAAATAAAACACTGGGAACTGTGGCAATCACAAACTGAAACCACAAACTGTTGAACCACAAACTGAAAAAGTATGGTCGGAAAAGCAAAAACTTAGAATTCTGAGATAATAGAATGGGAACCTGAAGGTACACTTCCTTAAAGGGACAGTTTACTCAAAAATGTTCTCCCCTTTAATTTGTTCCCAATGATCCACTTTAGCTGCTGGAGTGTATTAAATTGTTTACAAGTAGCTCCTTTAACCTTATATTGGCATTTGAAATTGTTAATTTAGCATGTGGTATCCCCACCTATTCTGAAAGTTTGTGGCCGCGCGTACCAGCTATAGATAAGCTTTGTAAACACAGCCAGCAGAAGAAATTACACTCCCAGTGTGATAAAGCAGAGATAAGGTAATAAAATGTTGATTTTCCATTGTTCTCTCAAAGTATTGGTGATTGTTTTAAGGACAGATATAAGATAAAGAAGCAGGTATATGTGCACAATGGGATACAGTAATGAGATCTGATTATACCTACAAGCTCAACCTATTTTATTAGGCTGTGGCTTCAAAACACAAAATCAGAACTTTAATATACAGAAATAGACCTTAAAAAGCTAATTTTCATACATTTTTTACTCTGCAGTTGGTAAAAAAAGCAATTGTAAACACATTAAGGGAAAAACTATTTTACAGTATACTGTCCCTTTAAGGACTAAGGTCGTTATAAGGTGACCTTCTAGCACCAAGGAAGAAAGGAGCAAATAGTCTCCCTCTTGAAGGACGGTCAGACATTTACTGTCTAGAGGAGGACGAAAAGAACCCTCCTTTTTACACGAACAGCATGGAAAAGAAACTAAACCCTGTTCCTAAACTGGTACTGGAGCAAACACTCCCAGGGCAAAAGATCCTGACCACATTTCAAAATCTGGTCTACAGATATACTTGAGAGGTGAAACCTGCTCCTGGAATGAAGGAGTTGAGTTCCAAATTGTAACCCTGGAATACTTTATCTACAACTCTTTTCTAGGACATCTCGTGTACAGGCATGAGAAAAACTGGGGTAGAATGCCCCCCACAGGATACGATCCTGGCTCAGGGGCAAACCCCACCTGCAGAAAGAGAGTTAGCTGCAGGTTTCTTTAACTACTTCCCCCTGATCCAAGACTGACTGGGCATCCAAAGAGACTTGAACTGCCCCTGCTTGGAACACAAAGGGGAAAACTTCCTGAAGTTACAAAGGAAGTAACAGAAATAAAAGAATGACCTAATAGCCTTTCTGACCTGGATCTCATAATGGAGTCCTCCAAATGAAATCAGACAAGACGTTGCACCCAAAAGATGCAGCACTTGTCCCTAAAGGTTTCCATCCTTAAAAAGAGCATCTATCCTCTATATAGATTGACTATCTCTTAACCAGAATAGCTATGGCCCCTACTGCTTTAAGCACCATGTGCCATGGCATTTAAAGGAGACAGCTATTTACTGACAGGAGATGGGGAAAAATGACTCCTTGACTTCTCCCATACCTGAAAAAAATTCTCCTAGCACAGGAATATTTTTTACAATGAATCTTAGTCCATATTAAACATAGTAGATTCTAAAGAATTGACAACGACAGGGTAGCCAAGGTCTATCCAGAAGCCAACCCCTCTTAAATAATGCACAAAGGAGTTAAGGCTTGAATCTGAATAGAACTACTTCAGCACCAGATGAGGGAATTATACTGTCTGAATCGGAGCTTTACCCCTCAGATGCTACCGACTATTCTCATCGGACTATATAGAAGCAATATGTGTAGCAGCAAGCGGAGCAGAAACCTTACTATCTGATTCGATAAACTTCCTATTGCGATTTCCCTTTAAGATAGGAAAACAGATAATGCCACAGATATCTGAAAATACCTGAACAGACAATTCTGCAAGCAATTAACTCCTCCTGGAGATTGAGAGGAACCGCAGGGCACTGCATGTGACGCCATACAAAGGCTTGGGATGTCAGGGGAGAAAGCTGTGACATAGTCTAAACAGCATCATCCAGGGAGAATATTTAAAAAATATTTAAAATGTATTTAAAATGACACTGTCACTTTAAGGATATAGTGAATACCTACAAATCTAAATGTATATAAGAACAGACCTCTGTTCCATACTCTAGCCAAATAAAATTATTTATTGGATATATAGATCTTAGTACAAGTATGTGGGACCTCTGTATGTTACACAGTCAAGAGTAAACGGGACCACATTTCTTTACAGAAAATTGTTGCCAAGGTAGGGGGAAGAAAAATTCCTTATTTGCTTCAAACGTTTGTTTATAGGAAAAAACGGATCATAAAACGATGCAAACATTATCTTGCAGAGACCGTTTCAAATTGGGATGATCTGAAGGACTATTCACACACACACACTGAATTATCTCAGAGCTAGATTACTTCCCCCTGCATAGACAAACATTGAGGCAGGCAGACATCACATCTGTTTCGTTCTCAAGCAAGAGAACAGAACAAGAGAATACAGCATTCTAACACCTCTAAAATGGCACTGCTCCGAAATGGAGGAAAGAGGCGTGGCCAAAAATCGGCACGAACAAAAACTAAAATCCGTCGACTAAATCCCTCTATAAGAGGTATACCCAGGCGGTCGGTACTAATCACGGAGCCCCCAGGAAAAAGCACTGCATATACAGCAGAATATAAGACACTATTTATACCCATAGAAATGGCGCCAATTACGCTAAAAAAGGGAAGTAGGAGCCTTGATTCTTAACAGTCCCTCACAATGAGTAAGGAACCTTACAATATATAGAAATATATACAGCAATAAAAATAATAGCCCAACTGGTAGTTAACTCCTAGTTGTGAAGAGAGTCAACAGTCTCCATCACTTGCATAATGTGCCTGCCACTGCCAAAATTATCCAAAAGGATATGTCCCATATAAAAGCAGAGGGTCTTAACCCTTTCAGTGCCAGCCTTCTAGCCCCAGAAGAACAAAATGGCACTTACCTGCATTCTAGCTGTCCGGCAGGCAGACGACTCACAAAGTTTGAGAGCATGCCGCTCCTCACAGAGACCTGTGTAAAAAGAAAGACAGAGTAAGCTTACTCAGGCTTTCTATACCAGGGCAGCAACATGTTAGGAAAACGCAGCAAAGCCCACTTTACAAGTTCCTAACTGCTTTAAAGCCACCACAGCCCTGCTGAAGAGACTAACGTGGAGTACAGCTAGACCCAAATTGTGATGGAAGGCCAGAGCAATCTTGATAGAAGAATCTTAATCAGGACTCCTCATTACTTCACCTCTTCCTTGTACTAGAGGAAAAGAGATTGACAGGGGGTTGTGGGAAGGGAATTGATGCTGTGGTGCTCTTTGCCTCCTCCTGCTGGCCAGGAGTGATATTCCCAACAGTAATTAATGATGATCCGTGTACTCTGTGTCATTAGAAAGAAATAAGAATAATTAAATATATTTGTCATAATGAGATGTCAGCTTCTAATATCACTATTGTATTTCATTTAAATCATTCCATGCCTCTCATTGATCTAATTTTAGACATTGGGAAAGTGGTTATACAGCCTACAGGTGAAAACTGTTTACTGTTCTAAGCCATACAAGTAGTTTAGAGGATTATTAAATGACATACTATACAGCAATTTCATGTTTAATAAACAATGGAAGATACATTTTTGGGTATAACAAGTAACATGCTAATTTAGTGGTGTGTGTATTCGCAAAATTATTATTTAGCATTTACATAGGTTTTCATTATTTCCACTGTTTCTTCAGTGCTTCCAAGTCTCGCCAAAAAACACACACATGAACAAGCAGCAGAAACCTAGATGGTCTATGACTAAGTTCACAGGAGGATGAAATATGCTTGACTGATGTACAAATAAAAGGGACAATAAAACACATTGTAAATACTTTTTTAATATTTTTCTGCTGTCTTGCAATAAAGCAAGATACTAAGAGAGTGTGAAAGAAAATTGAACCACTAAGAACTTGTTTGCTGCAAATGTTTTCCATCAATCAGAACATGTTGGTGAAGTAGACAAAGCTAGCAATGGTCATTTTGTTAGCAAAAGTTCCATTGTCTTGCAGTTTATCCGATAATCTCTGGTGACACCAATTAGGGACAGATATATGGAAAGATTAGGGTGATTTATCAAGCTGAGGCGGACAGGGGCACAAATACGCGCCCCTGTCCGCCGCAGCTCGCCTCTGGCGGGCTGAATTCCCCTGGCGGAATTCAGCATTGCACACGAGTGCTATTTTGCGCTGGCGTGCAATCCCGTCACCTGCCCACGCGCAGCCAATCATGCGCGGGCAGGAGTTGTCAATCTCCCCGGTCGGACTACACCGCGGAGATTAAATTTCACCACCATTTCGATTAGGGAAGCAGCGGTCTGATGACCACTGCTTGGTAAATACAGCGTGCAGGTTCTCTTGTGAGAACCTGCAGCCGTAGTGGGTCGAAAGGCTTGTGAAGCCTTTGATAAATTGACCCCTTGATGTTCATTAAAGGAAAGGGGCAAAATAAATAATGAAATAATATTAGAAAGTTATTTTACTAAGCATAATTTAAAATTTTATATTACAATCCCAAGTGTTTACTGTCTCTTTAACTGCATTTGGTGTGTCTCCATATTTTTATATTACATTTTAATAGCAAGAAAGTGTTGTTAGAGACATTAGGTATTCCACTAGTCTTTCTAGGTTTTCCTACCCTCCCAAACCTTGGTAGAATTTTCTAACACCACATTTCCAAAGCACATTGCACAAAACAGAAAAAACACTCACCCTGCCCTCAGCATCCACAATAATTTCAGAAAGCTTGAAAGTCACTTTAGGATTTGCAGTTCCTGAAAAGGAGAAATAATATTTTAATTCACCCAACTGGTACTTGGCTAAGACAGTGAAGGGACAGTAAAGTCAGAATCAAATTTTCATGTTCCAATTTACATCCAATTATCAAATTTGCTTCATTCTCTTGGTATCCTTTGTAGAAGAGTAAACCTAGGTTTGCTCATAGCAGTGTTTGCAAAAACATTTGTATCAATGTTATACATTGTTGCAAACCATCTGAATTGTGAAAGTAACATTTGTATTTACAGTCCCTTTAAATACCAAATGAAACCCTGTATAAAATATGTTATATGAGGTACATTAAACAATAATGAAAAACAAAAGAGTATCCAAAGCGCGTCCAAGTTAGAGAACAGAGTCACTTGATTTCCAATTCATGGGTAAAAAACAAGCCTTTATTGTGAAGATTCTACAGGATAAAACATGGTCATAAAAACTCTCAGCAGAGAGACAAGTGAAAAAGGTCTGACCGGTTTCGGCCCAGTGTGGCCGTAGTCATAGACAGATAACAGGTAATCAAAGAACACACCTTATATACCTGTTAGCCCCTCCCCAACTGGGAGTGGTATAGAAAGAGTAGATTAAAAACAAACTCGTTGCTCTAAGCTATTAAGAAAAAAGGGGATATATGTTATAGATATAAATATATAATAACAAATGGAGATTCAAATAGATAATCAAATATAAATATGGACTATAGGCATGAGAGATCATATTCACTTAAAGGTAAATAGATAAGTAAATATATAAATAAATAAATAAATAGATAAATGTATACATACATCATTACATGAATATATAGACTAGTCTGAACCTACTGGGGGTTAACAGAAAAAAGTGAAATATGTATATTAATAGATGTTAGAACAAATTTCATGATGGCCAGATGAAAACACTAATTCATAAATGTAGATATAAAAAATTAATCTTGCAAATGTATTAAAAAAAACACAACAATCCATAAAAAAAAAAAAAAAAAAATTTGTTAATAAGTAAATAGCTAAATATGAACTAGAGAGCCAAATAATCAAATGGCCAAACAAAGAGTTGAACATAAAATGTTTCATACACTAAACCTAAACATTTATTTATATTATGAGGATGTAAAGTTATACATAACACACCTAAGCCTTATGATGTACCTGCCAGCCCAAAAAGGAGTTGATTATAAATGGCTATAGGTATTAACCATCTCTGGAGTGTCAAGGAAAATTTGTGGAAAGTCAGGCACTATCTGTGCCAATAATTGATAATGTCGAATTCCGAATTGAAACCCTCAGGTACCAGGCTACCGAGCCTGTGAATCCAATAGATCTCTTGCCTGGAGAGGATATGAAGTAAATCACCTCCCCTAGGTGGTCTGGACACCGACTCAATAGCCCGCCACCTGAAGGTTCCAACATCTCCCATATGTACATCCAAAAAGTGTTTGGATAGAGCAGAGACAGCCCTTTCCTGGGAAACGTAGGAGAGATGCTCTCTAATCCGCTTGCCCACAGACCTAGTGGTTCTGCCAACATATTGTTTTTTGCACTGGGTGCATTCAATTAAGTAGATGACATATCTACTACCACACTTGATGCAACCCCTAGTGTCAAAAACCTCCAGCGTTTTGGTTGAAGAAAAGGATTTTGAAACAACCATGTGGTCACATGACTTACACGTCTTTTTCCCACATTTATATGTTCCCTTAACTTTTAACCAAGAGCTAGCACTCTCCTTTTGGGGCAGCATACTGGGGGACAAAATGTTGCCCAGAGTCAAATTACGTTTATAGATGAAATTGCATCCATCATCCATAATTTGTCTCAGTACTGTGTCACCTCGGAGTATGGGCAAATTTCTTTCAATGACCTTACAGACCTTATCAAATTGGTTAGAGAAAGCAGTCACCAAAGTGGGTTTAATTCTAGTGGAAGTATCATTCCTCAGTCTGTTATCTCTTGTCCTTCCTTGGTTACATCTCATATCCATTGCAGAGACTTCCATAAAAGTCTTGTTGATCAGATGTTTGGAGTAACCTCTCTCCTTTAGTCTCACTTTCAAATCCTCACTCTCCCTCAGGAAATCCTCTTTCCGTGAACAATTTCTTTTGATACGCATGAATTGGCCTTTGGCGATGCCTTTAAACACATGCCTCGGATGGCTACTTCTGGCATGCAACAACGTGTTCCCGGAAATTGGCTTCCTATAGAGAGATGAGGATACCCCCCCAGTTTCACCATCAAATCTGAGGGTAATGTCCAGGTAGTTTATGCTAGTCTGGTCCCACTCAAAGGTGAACCGCAGACCAACACTGTTGACATTGAGCAAATCGACCAGAGTGTCCAGTTGGTCTTTGCTGTCTGACCAAATGACTAGCAAGTCATCAATATAGCGCAAATATTTTACGATATATTGTGTACAATTTCTATTACCCCCAAAGACATGGAACCGCTCCCACCACCCCATGAACAGGTTTGCGTAGGAGGGGGCAAATTTCGCCCCCATAGCAGTTCCACGTCTCTGGAGGTAAAATTTACCCCTGAACATGAAGAAATTATGCCGGAGTAGAAAACTAACCGCTCTCAGCACATACTCTCCATGCTCTGGGGAAAGATCAGTGTCTCTTTTCAAAAAATACGAGACGGCTTGCAGACAGTACTCATGTGGTATGGAGGAGTACAGGGACACCAAGGGGCATCAAGTGTGGTAGTAGATATGTCATCTACTTAATTGAATGCAACCAGTGCAAAAAACAATATGTTGGCAGAACCACTAGGTCTGTGGGCAAGCGGATTAGAGAGCATCTCTCCTACGTTTCCCAGGAAAGGGCTGTCTCTGCTCTATCCAAAAACTTTTTGGATGTACATATGGGAGATGTTGGAACCTTCAGGTGGCGGGCTATTGAGTCGGTGTCCAGACCACCTAGGGGAGGTGATTTACTTCATATCCTCTCCAGGCAAGAGATCTATTGGATTCACAGGCTCGGTAGCCTGGTACCTGAGGGTTTCAATTCGGAATTCGACATTATCAATTATTGGCACAGATAGTGCTTGACTTTCCACAAATTTTCCTTGACACTCCAGAGATGGTTAATACCTATAGCCATTTATAATCAACTCCTTTTTGGGCTGGCAGGTACATCATAAGGCTTAGGTGTGTTATGTATAACTTTACATCCTCATAATATAAATAAATGTTTAGGTTTAGTGTATGAAACATTTTATGTTCAACTCTTTGTTTGGCCATTTGATTATTTGGCTCTCTAGTTCATATTTAGCTATTTACTTATTAATAACAATTTTTTATTTTTTTTTATGGATTGTTGTGTTTTTTTAATACATTTGCAAGATTAATTTTTTATATCTACATTTATGAATTAATGTTTTCATCTGGCCATCATGAAATTTGTTCTAACATCTATTAATATACATATTTCACTTTTTTCTGTTAACCCCCAGTAGGTTCAGACTAGTCTATATATTCATGTAATGATGTATGTATACATTTATCTATTTATTTATTTATTTATTTATTTATATATTTACTTATCTATTTACCTTTAAGTGAATATGATCTCTCATGCCTATAGTCCATATTTATATTTGATTATCTATTTGAATCTCCATTTGTTATTATATATTTATATCTATAACATATATCCCCTTTTTTCTTAATAGCTTAGAGCAACGAGTTTGTTTTTAATCTACTCTTTCTATACCACTCCCAGTTGGGGAGGGGCTAACAGGTATATAAGATGTGTTCTTTGATTACCTGTTATCTGTCTATGACTACGGCCACACTGGGCCGAAACCGGTCAGACCTTTTTCACTTGTCTCTCTGCTGAGAGTTTTTATGACCATGTTTTATCCTGTAGAATCTTCACAATAAAGGCTTGTTTTTTACCCATGAATTGGAAATCAAGTGACTCTGTTCTCTAACTTGGACGCGCTTTGGATACTCTTTTGTTTTTCATTCACTGTGGAGTACAGGGACTCCACTTTCGCCAGCACGCACAAGCCTACACGGATTACAGCTGACCCGGATGATCCCAGCTGATTGGAGAAGGTGTGCGTTATGGAGAGAGGCTGAGTAGTGTTACTTGGGTACGAAAGCTCAAAAATTGACACTGACACCTGGGAATGCATAAGTTGTTTAACAGCGGAACTCCGGCACTGTGAGTATTCTTTACGCTTGCATGAGACTGACACTTAGTAACTTAAAAGCTATAAGAACAGCGGAACCCCAGCATTGTGAGTATGCCTCTTTAAACCTGCATGTGATCACTTGAAAGTTTTTGTTATGACACAGCTTTATGCCACGGAGATGTGGAATTGTGCTTTACTCTGAGCCTGATTAACGCTACGGATAACGAGCTGACAGGCCAATAATATTACTAATTGCTACACCATTTTTCTCCTGCATGTCTAACAGCGGGCTGCTTGTGAGATCACTTTCTACAGCTGGGCTACTCAGGAACACTAGGGGTTTTGATGCATACATCTAAAGTGACTGCTTTAAGGTATATTGCTTGCACGGCCCCATTAGCGGTCTAAGAAAAGTCACACTGCTTGCTTGCTTTCGCTCAGTGTTTAAACGCAGATTTATTCGCTGTATTCTCTCCTGGTTTGCAACTTTTATATACAGACTTGTCACTCCATTTAACACTACATGTCGCGAAGGTGACAGTCTCTCTCAGCACATAACATAGTTCTGAACTTTGCTTTGAGCAATACCGGTTGCTCACTTTACAATTAAACAATAATGTACTGATTATTCATACTGGAGTATGTTTTTCTCAGCTTATATATATATATATATCCCAAATCTCTGAAACAGATAAGCGCAAACAGACTCAAGTGTAGGTAGATTACAACAAACACACCCCACTCTCTGAATTGTACTTACAAAATTGTAATTTATTCAGGCGGTTTGTTAAAATGTTTCATCCGCCACCGTGCGGTCTTTCTCAAGAGGTAAACCTTTACCTCTTGAGAAAGACCGCACGGTGGCGGTTGAAACGCGTTGAGGCTTTTTGGACTACATGAGGATCCGTACTTTGTCCCAGTGACGTAATCGGCTTCTACATTGACGCTCTTCATAGCGTTTGTTGGATTGGAAATCACTACAACGGACATTAACTCATATCGGACATTCTATGTTCATGTTTATTTGCAAAGATTGATGTTTTAACTACTGTGGAGATCTGATAACATTTTAACAAACCGCCTGAATAAATTACAATTTTGTAAGTACAATTCAGAGAGTGGGGTGTGTTTGTTGTAATCTACCTACACTTGAGTCTGTTTGCGCTTATCTGTTTCAGAGATTTGGGATTCTACTTCACTCCAGGAGGCACGCAGGACACCTTCGGTCATTTTTGCAGCAACAGGTCTCGTATATAATAATCATTACATAGTTGTACTCATTTGCACCTTTTGTGTGTTTCTTTACTCCTTGTCTTATCTGTAGGAATCTGTTTAATAATTAGTGATTCCTAATCAACACAAGTTTAACCTATTCTGTTTATATTCATTTACTGTTTTTATTGTGTATTAATCTTTATTCTTATTTTTTATTGTTATATCCTTTTGTGTTTATCTTGGTATATCATAGCAATTTTGAATCACCCCTGGCAGCTAGCGCTGTTTAATTATTGTGTTTTGTGATATATATATATATATATATATATATATATATATATATACACACACACACTAATATTATGCAGCAATTGCTTGGAACACTGTAAAAGCTCATTTATAAGTGCTCTCAAATTGGAAAACAAGACAACGTGTAAGGGGTGAATTCCTGGTCTTGCTAAAAAACTACAGATTTAAATTATTTCAAAACAGTTATGTTGAAGCGAAGACAGATGTTTTTCAACATGGACTAGAAGTGATTATAGCTGTTGTGCTCTGAGATACAAGGATTTTCAGGAGAGGTCTTGCCTGCTTTTGGATACCGGAAGGAGTCTGTTCTTCGGGTCTCCAACATTGGGGATGTTACATGGATAATCTCAACCTCAGACTCGTCATTCTCTTCGTAGAGGATGCGCAAGATCTGACCACCTGTAGCAGCTGGAAAACAGAATGCACAAATTCATTTAAATGCTATCCTAAATCAAGTCTGGGATTAATCAACAAGTGACGGTTATTTTTTTATATTTTTTAATAAAATAAATTTAAAAAAGGGAGGATAACCCAATATAATACCTACAAATAATGAAGAATTTTAAAAGGGACAATGTATTGTAAAATATATTTCCTCTGAGTTTAAAATGTACAGGAAATTGCTACTTTAGATGACTTAGAGGTGTGTATTCTGCAGTTTCGTTCACTGTTGAATGTGGAAGTCGAAGGCTGCTTTCGGCATTTAGTTCTTTTCGGAACCAAATATCCTTTTGTGGAAGTGAAACACACTAAGATCTGTGCAAAACCAGATCTTAGTGTGTTTCTCTTGCACAAGAGGATATTCGGCTCCAAAACGAGCTGAAACCAGAAAGCAGCCTTCAACTTCCGCATTCGAAAGTGAATGAAACTGCAGAATACACACCTCAGTTTCTGATCTTTGAAACCACAACCCAATAAAATGGAATGTCCTTGCAGGAAGAGCAGACCTCATTAGCTTATCTTTCTATATTTACAAAAAAATCATACGTATATTATCTCTAACTATATACACAGAAGGACCAATACTTAAAGGGACAGTAAACTTATAAAATAATGTTATATAATGCTGCACATAGTGCAGCATTATACAACATTATCTTAGCGGCAAATAGCAAAAAAAAAAAAGCATTGCGAGATATTTTATATAAAACCTGGATTTAGCAGCTCTTCGCTCCAGGATCTTCTGAGCAGGTCTTGAATTTTAAAAGCGTTTCGCAGGTGCGCTATCTAATCTGGCTTGGTAGCGGGAGCGAGCTACATTCATTTCAATAGCTCGATCGGGGGTGCTGTGATTAGACAGTGCGCCTGCAAAGCGCTTTTAAAACCCAAGTTTGATATTAAATATCTTGCAATGCTTTTGTTTTTGCCACCTGCCGCTAAGATAATGTTATATAATGCTGCACTATATATAACATTATTTTATAAGTTTACTGTCCCTTTAAAGGGGCAGTTTACTCAAAAATATTCTGCACTTTAATTTGTTCCCAATGATCCATTTTACCTGCTGGAGTGTATTAAATTGTTTACAAGTTTTTCCTTTACCCTTATATTGGTATTTAGTTAATTTAGCCTGTGCTATCCCCACCTATTCTGAAAGTTTCTGGCCTTAGGTCCAAGCTATATATAAGCTGTGTAAACACAGCCAGCAGAAAAAAATTCACTCCCAGTGAGGTAAAGAAGAGATAAGATAATAAAATATTAAATTTTCCATTGTTTTCTCCAAGTATTGGTCTTTGGTTTATGGACCGATATAAGATAAAGAAGCAGGTATATGTACACAAAGTGATAAAGTAATGAGATCTAATTTTATTATCTCTATGCCCCCCACCCACAATTGGGAATTTTATGTCTTATAATTTTATGTCTTCTTGTTAAAAGCTTTTCTATAACCAGTTCTTAAAGGGACAGTTCACCCTAACATTTTCTCCCCCTTAATTTGTTCCCAATGATTCATTTTACTTTCTGGAGATTTTACTGACCACCCGGCTAAAATCTAGCCAATAACAAAAAAATGCTAATATTAAAAATTTGAATTTTTTTATTGCTCAAATTATCATTGAATACATTTATATTAAAGTACGCAATTAATTTGTGCTTTGCATAGCAGAAAATTATATAATATTAGAAAATATTGCAGTGCCCACAACTGGTTACTTCATAATACCACCCGGCTGGCAACATTTTCTGTGGACAATTGTTCTCTCTAAGTATTGGGATTTGGTATACAAACACAGATAAGGAAGCATTTGGGTGTACTGAAAGGGATAGCATAAGGAGATCCGATTTCCCTGCAAGCTCAAACCATTTTGATGGGCTGTGGTGTCAAGGAAGAAAATCAGCGATGTAATATTCTAAATAAAACCTAAAGAAGCAATTTCTCATTCACTTTTACTCTGCTGCTGGTATAGCAAGTCAATGGAAACACATTAAAGGGAAAAACAACTTTACAGTAGACTGACCCTTTAAAGGAACACTAAACCCAACATTTTTCATTCATGATTCAGATAGAGTAATACAATTTTAAACAACATTCCAATTTACTTCTATTATCTAATTTGCTTCAGTCTTTAGATATCCTTTGTTGAAGAAATACTGATGCACATGGGTGAGCCAATCACACAAAGCATCTATGTGCAGCCACCAAATAGCAGCTACCGAACCTATCTAGATATGCTTTTCAGCAAAGGATATCAAGAGAATGAAGCAAATTAGATAATAGAAGTAAATTAGAAAGTTGTTTAAAATTACATGTTCTTTCTAAATCACGAAAGACAAAAATGTGGGTTTCATGTCCCTTTAAGTATTGCAATTTTCAGTGTAAGTGGGCAAAATGTAGCTACTTCAAATGACAAAGTAAAGGTAAAGAATTTACTTGTAAGCCATTCAATACACCCCATTAGGTAAAATAAAATACAGTATGCTGTATGTAAAAAGTTGTCTTTTTTACCTGAGTAACAGAGGGAAGAAAATCAGCATGTTTGTTCCAATATGAATACGCTTGTTATTGAAAATCATATGGCGTTTAAAGATCACATCACTGAGGTCAACTATATAGATTTTTGCTTAATTTGAGTGGCTAATAGTATAGATGTCTTAGTAACCAATACTTCAATTTAACAGTATATAAGGATCTCCCCAATTATGTATCATCTATTCTCTGCAATTTATAAGAACTACTGTATTTTTGCCATAGTGGGTAAATTAAAACTATTAGTTTGAGTAAAAGGAAAATAATTTTAATCAATTGTATCAAAAAGTCAATAAGGACTTAAAGGGACACTGAACCCAAAATTTTTCTTTCGTGATTAAGACAGAGCATGCATTTTTAAGCAACTATCTAATTGAATCCTATTATCATTTTTTCTTCGTTCTCTTGCTATCTTTATATGAAAAAGAAGTAATCTAAGCTTTTTCTTGGTTCAGAACTTTGGACAACAGTTTTAGATTGGTGGATGAATATATCCACCAATCAGCTAGGACAACCTAGGTTGTTCACCAAAAATGGGCCGGCATCTAAACTTACATTCTTGCATTTCAAATAAAGATACCAAGAGAATAAATAATATTTGATAATAGGAGTTAATTAGAAAGTTGCTTAAAATTTCATGCTCTATCTGAATCACGAAAGCAAAAATTTAATTTGAATTACATATACAGTATCTCACAAAAGTGAATACACCCCTCACAAATTTGTAAAAAATGTATTATATATTTTCATGTGACAACACTAAAGAAATTAAACTTTGCTACAATGTAAATTAGTGAGTGTACAGCCTGTATAAAAGTGTACATTTGCTGTCCCCTCAAAATAATTCAACACATAGCCATTAACGTCTAAACCGTTGGCAACAAAAGTGAGTACACCCCTAAGTGGAAATGTCCAAATTGGGCCCAAATGTCAATATTTTGTGTGGCCACCATTATTTTCCAGCACTGCCTTAACACTCTTGGGCATGGAGTTAACCAGAACTTCACAGGTTGCCATGGGAGTCGTCCTCCACTCCTCCATGACAACATCACAGAGCTAATGGATGTTAGAGACCTTGCACTCTCCCACCTTCCATTTGAGGATGCCCCACAGATGCTCAATAGAGTTTAGGTCTGGACACATGCTTGGCCAGTCCATCACCTTTACCCTCAGCTTCTTTAGCAAGGCAGTGGTCGTTTTGGAGGTGTGTTTGAGGTCGTTATGTTGAAATACTGCCCTGCGGCCCAGTCTCCGAACTGCTTCAGTATGTCACAGTACATGTTGGCATTCATGGTTCCCTCAATGAACTGTAGCTTCCCAGTGCCGGCAGCACTCATGCAGGCCCAGACCATGACACTCCCACCACCATGTTTGACTGTAGGCAAGACACACTTGTCTTTGTACTCCTCACCTGGTTGCCGCCACACACGCTTGACACCATCTGAACCAAATAAGTTTATCTTGGTCTCATCGGACCACAGGGCATGGTTCCAGTAATCCATGTCCTTAGTCTGCTTGTCTTCAGCAAACTGTTTACGGGCTTTCTTGTGCATCATCTTAAGAAGAGGCTTCCTTCTGGGATGACAGCCATGCAGATCAATTTGATGCAGTGTGCGGTGTATGTTCTGAGCACTGACAGGCTGACCCCCCCACCCCTTCAACCTCTGCAGCAATGCTAGCAGCACTCATATGTCTATTTCCCAAAGACAACCTCTGGATATGATGCTGAGCACGTGCACTCAACTTCTTTGGTCGACCATGGCAAGGCCTGTTCTGAGTGGAACCTGTCCTGTGAAACCACTGTATGGTCTTGCCCACCGTGCTGCAGCTCAGTTTCAGGGTCTTGCCAATCTTCTTATAGACTAGGCCATCTTTATGTAGAGCAACAATTCTTTTTTTAAGATCCTTAGAGAGTTCTTTGCCATGAAGTGCCATGTTGAACTTCCAGTGACCAGTATGAGAGAGTGTGAGAGCGATAACACCAAATGTAACACACTTGCTCCCCATTCACACCTGAGACCTTGTAACACTAAAGCAGTCACATGACACTTGGGAGGAAAATTGTCAAATTATGCCCAATTTGGCCATTTCCACTTAGGGGTGTACTCACTTTTGTTGCCAACGGTTTAGACATTTAATGGCTGTGTGTTGAGTTATTTTGAGGGGACAGAAAATTTACACTGTTATACAGGCTGTACACTCACTACTTTACATTGCAGCAAAGTGTCATTTCTTCAGTGTTGTCACATAAAAAGATATAATAAAATATTTACAAAAATGTGAGGGGTGTACTAATTTTTGTGCAATATATATACACACACGGTATATCTCTCTCTCTCTAAGAATATATATTCTCTCTCTTTCTCTAAGCAAAACTGAAATAGAGAAATACAAAGAGGAGCATATACCTATCTTAATAGAGAAAGTAGAAACTGACTGGGAAGATAAGATAAAGACACAACTAGAGCAATACCAGAAAGAACTCACTGAGTTTAAGAATTGTAAATATGAAGCAGTACTAGAGGACTATCGTGAAAAAAGAGTTTACAAGTGGTTACTTAAACTTGAAGAATGGCAAAGGTGGAGAGAATACCGCCCTAGACGATTTAGAGCTAGAAGACCACATAACTTGGCTACTGTCGACAGTTCAGGATCTGGAACTGATTCAGACAATCAACATACAGCGCAGGACATCAATACAGCGTATGAGAAAAGTGGCATCACTACATGTTCAAAAACCGGGGTAGGCGCAAACACCGGAGGAGGAGCAATTACAAGAGGAAGACCACCACATCAGAGGAGACGATAAACAACAATCTAGTTATCAATATAAGCAACAAAGAACTGACAGAAGAGGAGACAACACTGCTGCAGAAGGGCTTCTCTTTTGTACCCACTAATTGCATTAATAAATTCGACCTGGACATAGACATCCTCTGCTTTCAACGCATCCTAAAACTAAACGAATACTTCGGCTCTAGTACAAGTGAATATAGTATATTTAAAAAGAAAGGAGTATTTGAACCCACAAGAACAAACAGCACTATCATGACATTCTCTAAGAAACTTGAGAAAGATCTGCTTGACTCAGCATCGGAGCAAAGGCAACAGGTTAGGTTTAACCTCACCAGAAAAGAGAAAGAAGCACTGAATAAACTGATAAAAGACGAGACTATAGTCATAAGGAGAGCTGACATAGGCAGTGCAATAGACATCATGGACTACAAACACTATCAGACGGAGATACTACAACAATTGAATGATATTAATACATATCAGACCTTACCTTGTAACCCCACAATGCAGTTCAAGGAGATTGATGCATTGTTGGATAGAGCACACAAAGCAGACTGGATTGATAAACAGACCTTGGAGTACCTGAAAGTGGAATACCCGAAGGTACCGGTACTTTACACATTGCCAAAGGTGCATAAGAACTATAAAGAACCCCCTTGCCGTTCAATAGTGGCAGCAACGGACTCGCTCATACAACCATTGGCGGTATACATTGACAATATACTACAACCTCTTGTGCAATGGATGGATAGTTACCTGAGAGATGCAGAGGATGTAATACGACAACTAAAAGCTATTGGGCCTATGAATGAAGAAAACCTGCTTGTAACCCTTGATGTTACACGGCCTGTATACGGTTATACCGCACAATGAAGGACTTGAGTCTATTAAGAGACGACTGCAAAGGTATCCATATATTGGACCACCTGAAGAATTCATATTGGAACTCATTGACAACTGCTTAAGGAAGAACTTCTTCAGATTCAAGAGCAAGTATTACCTGCAATTAACTGGTACAGCAATGGGATCAAATATGGCCCTATCCTATGTGAATCTATTTATGGAAGGATTCGAGATAGATAAGAACAGTATCTTCAGAAACCAGAAGATAATCCTTTACAAAAAGGTATATTGGCAACCTCTTTATTATATGGAAAGGGAGTCCAGAATCACTTCAAGAATGGGCTAAAGAACTTTACGAGCAGCATCAGTCATTAAAATTCAAATTGAATTGGAGTGAGAATGAAATAGAATTCCTGGACCTAAAGATCTATAAAGAAAACAACACATTGCAGACAATCCTCTATAAGAAACCCACAGATAGAAATTCACTGCTGGAAGTTTCAAGCTGCCACCCTCCAGCTCTATTAGAGTGACAAGAAATAACACACAAAAAAGACACTGCACAGATCCAGCAAGGAGAGATGGAACAGAACTTTAAAGAAAGAGGATATAAGATCAAGGTCCTGAGAGAACAAAGGATTCAGGCAGGGATGGCAAAACAGAAGAACAAGGAGTTAACAAAATCAAACAAAAAAGAGGCTGACATTCACTACAACATATACAGCAGACAAGAATGAGTTTAACCGCATCTTGAAGCGCAATTGGGAAATACTACAAAGTGACGGCATGTTACCCTTCAAAAATATGGAAGTATCACGGATTGGATACAGAAAACATAATTTATGTAAGAACTTACCTGATAAATTCATTTCTTTCATATTAGCAAGAGTCCATGAGCTAGTGACGTATGGGATATACATTCCTACAAGGAGGGGCAAAGTTTCCCAAACCTTAAATGCCTATAAATACACCCCTCACCACACCCACAATTCAGTTTAATGAATAGCCAAGAAGTGGGGTGATAAAGGAGCGAAAGCATAAAAAAATAAGGAATTGGAATAATTGTGCTTTATACAAAAAAATCATAACCACCACAAGAAAAGGGTGGGCCTCATGGACTCTTGCTAATATGAAAGAAATGAATTTATCAGGTAAGTTCTTACATAAATTAAGTTTTCTTTCATGTAATTAGCAAGAGTCCATGAGCTAGTGACGTATGGGATAATGACTACCCAAGATGTGGATCTTCCACGCAAGAGTCACTAGAGAGGGAGGGATAAAATAAAGACAGCCAATTCCGATGAAAATAATCCACACCCAAAATAAAGTTTAAATCTTATAATGAAAAAAACTGAAATTATAAGCAGAAGAATCAAACTGAAACCGCTGCCTAAAGTACTTTTCTACCAAAAACTGCTTCAGAAGAAGAAAACACATCAAAATGGTAGAATTTAGTAAAAGTATGCAAAGAAGACCAAGTTGCTGCTTTGCAAATCTGAACAATCAAAGCTTCATTCCTAAACGCCCAGGAAGTAGAAACTGACCTAGTAGAATGAGCTGTAATCCTTTGAGGCGGAGTTTTACCCGACTCGACATAAGCATGATGAATTAAAGATTTAACCAAGATGCCAAAGAAATGGCAGAGGCCTTCTGACCTTTCCTAGAACCGGAAAAGATAACAAATAGACTAGAAGTCTTTCGGAAATTCTTAGTAGCTTCAACATAATATCTCAAAGCTCTAACTACATCCAAAGAATGCAATGATCTCTCCTTAGAATTCTTAGGATTAGGACAAAATGAAGGAACCACAATTTCTCTACTAATGTTGTTAGAATTCACAACCTTAGGTAAAAATTAAAAAGAAGTTCGCAACACCGCCTTATCCTGATGAAAAATCAGAAAAGGAGACTCACAAGAAAGAGCAGATAATTCAGAAACTCTTCTAGCAGAAGAGATGGCCAAAAGAAACAAAACTTTCCAAGAAAGTAATTTAATGTCCAATGAATGCATAGGTTCAAACGGAGGAGCTTGAAGAGCCCCCAGAACCAAATTCAAACTCCAAGGAGGAGAAAATGACTTAATGACAGGTTTTATACGAACCAAAGCTTGTACAAAACAATGAATATCAGGAAGATTAGCAATCTTTCTGTGAAAAAGAACAGAAAGAGCAGAGATTTGTCCTTTCAAAGAACTTGCAGACAAACCTTTATCCAAACCATCCTGAAGAAACTGTAAAATTCTCGGAATTCTAAAAGAATGCCAGGAAAAATGATGAGAAAGACACCAAGAAATGTAAGTCTTCCAGACTCTATAATATATCTTCCTAGATACAGATTTACGAGCCTGTAACATAGTATTAATCACAGAGTCAGAGAAACCTCTTTGACTAAGAATCAAGCGTTCAATCTCCATATCTTTAAATTTAAGGATTTGAGATCCTGATGGAAAAAAGGACCTTGCGACAGAAGGTCTGGTCTTAACGGAAGAGTCCACGGTTGGCAAGAGGCCATCCGGACAAGATCCGCATACCAAAACCTGTGAGGCCATGCTGGAGCCACCAGCAGAACAAACGAGCATACCTTCAGAATCTTGGAGATTACTCTTGGAAGAAGAACTAGAGGCGGAAAGATATAGGCAGGATGATACTTCCAAGGAAGTGACAATGCATCCACTGCTTCCGCCTGAGGATCCCTGGATCTGGACAGATACCTGGGAAGTTTCTTGTTTAGATGAGAAGCCATCAGATCTATTTCTGGAAGTCCCCACATTTGAACAATCTGAAGAAATACCTCTGGGTGAAGAGACCATTCGCCCGGATGTAACGTTTGGCGACTGAGATAATCCGCTTCCCAATTGTCTATACCTGGGATATGAACCGCAGAAATTAGACAGGAGCTGGATTCCGCACATACCAGTATTCGAGATACTTCTTTCATAGCCAGAGGACTGTGAGTCCCTCCTTGATGATAGATATATTCCACAGTTGTGACATTGTCTGTCTAAAAACAAATGAACGATTCTGTCTTTAGAAGAGGCCATGACTGAAGAGCTCTGAAAATTGCACGGAGTTCCAAAATATTGATTGGTAATCTCACCTCCTGAGATCCCCAAACCCCTTGTGCTGTCAGAGACCCCCAAACAGCTCCCCAACCTGTCAGACTTGCATCTGTTGAAAACACAGTCCAGGTCAGAAGAACAAAAGAAGCCCCCTGAACTAAACGATGGTGATCTGTCCACCACGTCAGAGAGTGTCGAACAATCGGTTTTAAAGATATTAATTGAGATATCTTTGTATAATCCCTGCACCACAGGTTCAGCATACAGAGCTGAAGAGGTCGCATGTGAAAACAAGCAAAGGGGATCGCGTCCAATGCAGCAGTCATAAGACCTAGAATTTCCATGCATAAGGCTACCGAAGGGAAAGATTGAGACTGAAGGTTTTGATAAGTTGAAAACAATTTCAGACGCCTCTTGTCCGTCAGAGACAGAATCAAGAACACTGAATCTATCAGGAAACCTAAAAAGGTTACCCTTGTCTGAGGAATCAAACAAACTTTTTGATAAATTGATCCTCCAACCATGTTCTTGAAGAAACAACATTTATAAAAGACTGGAAAGGTTCTTTCTAGTGAAAATGAGCAAAGGGAATTGAATCCAATGCTGTGGCCATAAGACCTAAAACTTCTATGCATGTATAGCAACTGAAGGAAATAATAGAGACTAGAGGTACCGATAGACGGAACCCAAAAACATTATCCCTTGTCTGATAGAGACAAGGACAGCGACACAAACTATCTGGAAACCTAAAAAAGGTGACCCTTGTGTGAGGAATCAAGAGCTTTTGAAAAGAAGATCCTCTAACTATGTCCTGAAGAGTAAGTGAATCATATGCGATTCGGCATCCTCAGAAAATAATCTGAATGAAAACAGAAAAATGAAAATATGCATTTATTGTATCCAATGAAAACAAATAATGCTATCAATGACCATAAAAAGGCAAAATAGTTTGAATAAAACTCCAAAACCCGGTTCCTCAAAAAGGAACTGGAAGAAATACCCCAGAAGATTCCAGGTCTGAGCAGCGTTTGAACCCCATGGGTGCCTAGCCATGCTTCAACAGTACCCAAAATATATAGCACAGAAACACAGTTAAAGAAAGTGTTAGCCTTACTGGAATAAAATCAAAGAAATTTGGACAAAATAAATTTCAAAGAAGCCTTAACCTGCCCCTTACCAGCAAAGCTGGAATACGGCACGTAAATCGCAAATTTAGGGAGCTGATTTCGAACTCCAATTATAGACATGTTACTTGGGAAAGAATTCAGGAATTCGTTCCTTAATAAGAACAACCAAACCAGTATAAGCTTAAAGTTTTAGTCTTAGAACTCAACCTTGAAACCCAGAGTAACAGTTAAGAATTGAATCCAATTATAAAACAAATAATTGATTATCTTAGAACAAAAGAAATATGGATTTTTTTTATTTTTTTTTAAAAATCACAAAATTCTTCTAGCTAAAAAAGCTATAGACATAGATTAACCCTCATTTGCGAAAATATTCAATAAAATGAAGACACAAATGAAATTATTAGCATGATAGTCCAGTTTAAAGGACCAGCCAATAGAATGGACTTGCATAATCAATAAATGCAAAACAACAAGACAAATGCAACAGCACCTAGTCTAGTAAATGTTGTCTATTAACAATGCTAAAATAAATCATAATCTGATACTTGATCTTAAAGTAAACAGAGAAAATGAAGCAATTGCAATATCCAAATAAATCACAGGACCAAAAAAAGTACCTGAAACTAAATAATTTTCCATAAATAAGATACAACTATCTAAAGGAAAATAAATACTATTTTGCTATAGAAACAATAGCATAATTAGTAGAAGTAGAGATAGCCCCAATAAATTGGAGAACCCTCTAAATTAAGTTTAACTGCTGGCAAAGAATATAGTTTAAAACCTTTGAAAAAGGAATAAAAGAAAATTCTCAGCCTATTCCATTCCCTAGTATGGGGAATTGGAAAGAAAACCTCTGAAAACACAGAAGAAATAAATAGGCAGAAATAATGTCAGCTAGTCTTAAAGAACTAGTTACCTTAATATCCAAAATAATCAACACCTTTTCAACAAAGAACAAATGTACTTAATAATAGATTTGTTAGTGTCAATATCTGATGAAGAAAATTTCTAAAAGAGAAAAAAACATCATCAGAGAAGGATAAATCAGTATGTTGTTGGTCATTTGAAACTTCAATAATTAAAAAAGAAGTGAAAAAGATCTAAAAATTTTTATTAGAAGGCACGAAGTCAGACAAAGCCTTTAACATAGAATCAGAAAAATATTTCTTATAAGTCTTTTAAATATTTCTTGTAAGAAAAGAAAATATATAAAGCATAAATACTAATGGAATCCGCATGTAAAAGTATAACATAATAACTTAATACAAACCATAGCTAAAGATAAACATTTATACATTTAAAATAAATGGACTTAGCTTTGGTAGAACTGAAACTCAGTTAAGCGTTTTTCCAGAAGTGGCTTCTGATTCAGAGTCCATCTGAGACATCTTGCAATATGTAATAGAAAAAACAACATATAAAGCAAAATTGATCAAATTCCTTAAATGACAGTTTCAGGAATGGGGAAAAAAATGCCAATGAACAAGCTTCTAGCAACCAGAAGCAATAAATAATGAGACTTAAATATTGTGGAGACAACAATGACGCTCGAATTTTTTAGCGCCAAAAAAGCCGCCCACATTATTTGGCGCCTAAATGCTTTTGGCGCCAAAAATGGCGCCACATCCGGTAACGCCGACATTTTTTGGTGCAAAAACTTCAACAACAAAAAAATGACACGACTTCCGGTGACACGTATGACGCCGGAAATGACAAGAAAATTTTTGCGCCAAGAAAGTCCGCGCCAAGAATGACGCAATAAAATGAAGCATTTTCAGCCCTCGCGAGCCTAACAGCCCACAGGAAAAAAAGTCAAATTTTAAGGTAAGAAAAAATTGAATCAATCATATGCATTATCCCAAATATGAAACTGACTGTCTGAAAATAAGGAACGTTGAACATCCTGAATCAAGGCAAATAAATGTTTAAACACATATATTTAGAACTTTATAAAAAAGTGCCCAACCATAGCTTAGAGTGTCACAGAAAATAAGACTTACTTACCCCAGGACACTCATCTACATGTAGTAGAAAGCCAAACCAGTACTGAAACGAGAATCAGTAGAGGTAATGGTATATATAAGAGTATATCGTCGATCTGAAAAGGGAGGTAAGAGATGAATCTCTACGACCGATAACAGAGAACCTATGAAATAGACCCCGTAGAAGGAGATCATTGAATTCAAATAGGCAATACTCTCTTCACATCCCTCTGACATTCACTGCACGCTGAGAGGAAAACCGGGCTCCAACCTGCTGCGGAGCGCATATCAACGTAGAATCTAGCACAAACTTACTTCACCACCTCCACAGGAGGCAAAGTTTGTAAAACTGAATTGTGGGTGTGGTGAGGGGTGTATTTATAGGCATTTAAGGTTTGGGAAACTTTGCCCCTCCTGGTAGGAATGTATATCCCATACGTCACTAGCTCATGGACTCTTGCTAATTACATGAAAGAAAAGGGAAATCACTTAAAGATAGCCTTCAGATGACAGACCCAGTGCACTGCTACACAAAAAGCTGGTTGAATAAGCAAACGACTAAACCGGGTTGCTACAGATGTAGCGGCTGTACAACATGTAACGGATTACAGGTGGGTAGATATTTCAATCACCCCACGCACAAGAAGAAGTATTACCTTAAACACAGGTTCACCTGCACCACCCCATACGTTGTATACCTGCTTTACTGCCCGTGTAGTTTGTTTTACGTGGGTAAAACCTGTGACGACTTAAGAACAAGGATGGCCAACCATCGGAGTGCCATATGACAAGCATTACATATAGGAGACTCTAACCAACCAGTAGCACGAAATTTCCTAGAACGAGGTCACAACGTATCAGACTTAATATATCATATTATAGACCATGTAGCTACACTCAGCCGTGGAGGAGATAGAAATAGGATACTCCTACAGAAAGAAAGAAGATGGACTTTTGAATTGGACACTATTACCCCGAAGGGCCTTAATACGAAACTGGAATGGCATAGTTTCCTTTAAAGCTCCATTTGGATAATATAGCCTAACTGTTGCTCTGATAGTGGCAGGTTCTCCTCTCTTTCTTTTTTCTCCCTTTCTTTCTCTTTTTCTTTTCCTTCCCCTTATCTTTTTCTTTTCTCTCCTTTTTCTTTTCTTTTTCTATTTTTTCTTCTTATTCTCCATTTCCTATCTCCTTCCTAGTCTCCCCTCTTTTCAATCTCCCTATAAATGCTGTAAATTTTGTGTATTTTTTCGTTTTTTATATGTCTCTTGTCGTATGCTCTTTATGTTTATTTTTCCCCGTTTTACTTATGTTTTTATTTTATTTATTTTCTATTTATATTTTTTCTTAGTTTATTTTGGATTTATTTCTTGTTCCTCTGCGTATCTATATTAGTATTTTCATGCTATACCTCCTTTAAGCATATGTGAAATATGATATGCCTTGAGAGCATGCAGCTAATATTATCAGCATAGTTATTAGCATTCATTGCTTAACATATTTATTAGCGCATAGACGGTATAACTGTTCTGCAAGTAATTAGTTGATCTTTTGTATGGTTTGCAGACATTTTTAACATTGTTTAGTATTTACTTATTTAAAGTACGGTCTAGTCAATTAGTTGTAGTGCATACTGATAGAATTTAGTAGTTTGTAGCACAGGTGTTAGTTATGTCTAAAATTACATGGTAATGGTTATTGACAAATGCTGGCAGGTTGCTAGGCAACGAACACCGTCTGATGACACGCGCACCGGGCCACGCACCTGCTGGACTTCACATGTGGGTTGATTGTTAATGAGGTAAGAGAGTATTTAAATCCTTGCTTAAGGTTTGGTTAAATTGATTGTCTGAAGACGGGGAGTGTTTCCCCGAAACGTTACACATAAGGGAATAAAGTGTTTTCATCCCTTGTTAAATCCGGTGAGTGCCTTCTATTGTTTGTTATATTTGCAGTGCACCCCGGTACAATAACGGTCGTCGAGAGTGCTAGACCATACTGAACTTGTGTGTGTGTATATATTTATATATATATATGATACTTGTTCACTGGACTATATAGCAGTACATTTAAAGTTGCATTGCATCCAAATAAAATGGTGTTAGGGGAAAAAGAGATTTTCATAGCAGCTTAAAAGGATATAACACAGTATGTCTCATTGTTTTCAATTAATTAAAAAAGCACTAAGCAGTATGTATTTCTCTTTTTTTTCTCATTTGTGCAGGGTCTATTGCTTCCTATCACAAGTGGGCTAGGTTCTTTACCAGAAGGCATATATAGCTTTTGGTCATAAATCTTCTAGCAACATGCGCTGGCTTACTGTTCAGTGAATGCTAGAGAAACAAAGTCTTGCCCATACTCAGAAGAGGTAGAATGCAACTTAAATTCACAGCATGTCAGCTTCCTTACGTAACTATAGGCAGTGGCTAGACTGCTCTTTTTGTTTATTTTTTCGTTTACTGTGAAAAAAAAAAAAATAAATTACTAAAAAGGTGCACTGTTTCATATGCCTTTAAGGATATTGTTTGTATTTAAATTAAACAGGATTTTGGAGAGCCACGTCCATCTCCAGCAACAGAGATGTTGAATCTGCCCTTATCAGCCAGTAAACATTGAATGGACAGTCAACAATTGTTATTGTTTAAAAAGATAGATAACACCTTTACTACCCATTCCCCAGCTTTGCACAACCAACATTGTTATATTAATATACTTTATAACATTTAACCCTCTAAATTTCTGCCTGTTTCTAAGCCACTACAGACAGCCTCTTATCACATGCTTTTTTATTTGCTTTTTACAACAGGAGACTGCTGTTCATCTGGGCCATTTAGATAACATTGTGTTCACGCACATTGAGTTATTTAAGAGTCAGCACAACACAGCAATAATTGGCTAAAATGCAAGTTGATAGATCTAAAAATAAAAAGTCATGTGATCAGGGGGCTGTCAGAAAATGCTTAGATACAAGGTAATCACACTGGTAGCAAGTATATTAATATAACTGTGTTGGTTATGCAAAACTGGGGAATGGGTAATAAAGGGATTATCTATATTTTCAAACAATAAAAATTCTTGTGTAGACTGAGTATATACATAAATATTTAGTGGGAACACACAGTTCCCATAGACCGCAATGTAAAGGCACTTTTCAGTGCCGTTTTTTTTTTTTTTTTTTCCGAACACCCCACACCCGCCAACTTTAGACCCCACAAACTGCCTAATGCAGTTTTTTATTTTTAAAAATGCTACTTTTTTTTTTTTTTTTTTATTAAAAAAAAAAAACTATAATGCCCTCTATTTTGAAGGCATTTGGGGCACTTTTAGAGAATTAACCAGAGATCTGATCTCTGATTAATTTTCTAAGCACCAATTGCTACCGCGAGCTTGCGGTAGCAATAACCAGCAACTTGTAATAGTTAATTTAGTGCTCCACTTGTAATCTAGCACTAAATAGAAAGTACACACCTGCTACATTTATCTAATTTTACATTTTAAACCGATTTTACTAAACATTTTAAAAGGAGCAATATTTTCAGTATGATTAAATGCTGCTTTATTACATGCAAGCGAAAGGCAAATGCTCTAATGCGTTATATGCAAACAACAGTGTAATAATACAATGCTTTAACCATTGGTACTTGTTCGTTTAGCACGTTTACGTCCCTTCAAGTCTAAAAGGAGAAGTTTTATATGCTCTCATTTACATTTCACAATAGCATCAGCATTTGCAGACTCTGATAAATAAAACCAGGAAATAAAATTGGTACATTTATTTGTCATGCCTTTCTTTTGAAGAATCTGGAACAACATGATCTTGTAAACATTGTATTGCGGCAGGGCCGGACTTGGAATAAAATTATTTTCTTTTAGAATTAAATGTTAGTTTGGAAAAAAAAAAAGGCCAGATTGTTAAATAGGCACTTTACAACCCAATTTTATCCACTCCCTTTCACAGTGTGAGAATGATTATCCATAGTTTTATCAGGAGAAGACACACAAAACAGTGTGTCACTCTGTCTCCCATTGTAACGTGACTTGACACTAGAAATCATTCAAAAACAGAATTTATGTTTACCTGATAAATTACTTTCTCCAACGGTGTGTCCGGTCCACGGCGTCATCCTTACTTGTGGGATATTCTCTTCCCCAACAGGAAATGGCAAAGAGCCCAGCAAAGCTGGTCACATGATCCCTCCTAGGCTCCGCCTACCCCAGTCATTCGACCGACGTTAAGGAGGAATATTTGCATAGGAGAAACCATATGGTACCGTGGTGACTGTAGTTAAAGAAAATAAATTATCAGACCTGATTAAAAAACCAGGGCGGGCCGTGGACCGGACACACCGTTGGAGAAAGTAATTTATCAGGTAAACATAAATTCTGTTTTCTCCAACATAGGTGTGTCCGGTCCACGGCGTCATCCTTACTTGTGGGAACCAATACCAAAGCTTTAGGACACGGATGAAGGGAGGGAGCAAATCAGGTCACCTAAATGGAAGGCACCACGGCTTGCAAAACCTTTCTCCCAAAAATAGCCTCAGAAGAAGCAAAAGTATCAAACTTGTAAAATTTGGTAAAAGTGTGCAGTGAAGACCAAGTCGCTGCCCTACATATCTGATCAACAGAAGCCTCGTTCTTGAAGGCCCATGTGGAAGCCACAGCCCTAGTGGAATGAGCTGTGATTCTTTCGGGAGGCTGCCGTCCGGCAGTCTCGTAAGCCAATCTGATGATGCTTTTAATCCAAAAAGAGAGAGAGGTAGAAGTTGCTTTTTGACCTCTCCTTTTACCGGAATAAACAACAAACAAGGAAGATGTTTGTCTAAAATCCTTTGTAGCATCTAAATAGAATTTTAGAGCGCGAACAACATCCAAATTGTGCAACAAACGTTCCTTCTTTGAAACTGGTTTCGGACACAGAGAAGGTACGATAATCTCCTGGTTAATGTTTTTGTTAGAAACAACTTTTGGAAGAAAACCAGGTTTAGTACGTAAAACCACCTTATCTGCATGGAACACCAGATAAGGAGGAGAACACTGCAGAGCAGATAATTCTGAAACTCTTCTGGCAGAAGAAATTGCAACTAAAAACAAAACTTTCCAAGATAATAATTTGATATCAACGGAATGCAAGGGTTCAAACGGAACCCCCTGAAGAACTGAAAGAACTAAATTGAGACTCCAAGGAGGAGTCAAAGGTTTGTAAACAGGCTTAATTCTAACCAGAGCCTGAACAAAAGCTTGAACATCTGGCACAGCAGCCAGTTTTTTGTGAAGTAACACCGACAAGGCAGAAATCTGTCCCTTCAGGGAACTTGCAGATAATCCTTTTTCCAATCCTTCTTGAAGGAAGGATAGGATCCTAGGAATCTTAACCTTGTCCCAAGGGAATCCTTTAGATTCACACCAACAGATATATTTTTTCCAAATTTTGTGGTAAATCTTTCTAGTTACAGGCTTTCTGGCCTGAACAAGAGAATCGATAACAGAATCTGAGAACCCTCGCTTCGATAAAATCAAGCATTCAATCTCCAAGCAGTCAGCTGGAGTGAAACCAGATTCGGATGTTCGAACGGACCCTGAACAAGAAGGTCTCGTCTCAAAGGTAGCTTCCAAGGTGGAGCCGATGACATATTCACCAGATCTGCATACCAAGTCCTGCGTGGCCACGCAGGAGCTATCAAGATCACCGACGCCCTCTCCTGATTGATCCTGGCTACCAGCCTGGGGATGAGAGGAAAGGGCGGGAACACATAAGCTAGTTTGAAGGTCCAAGGTGCTACTAGTGCATCCACTAGAGCCGCCTTGGGATCCCTGGATCTGGACCCGTAGCAAGGAACTTTGAAGTTCTGACGAGAGGCCATCAGATCCATGTCTGGAATGCCCCACAGCTGAGTGACTTGGGCAAAGATTTCCGGATGGAGTTCCCACTCCCCCGGATGCAATGTCTGACGACTCAGAAAATCCGCTTCCCAATTTTCCACTCCTGGGATGTGGATAGCAGACAGGTGGCAGGAGTGAGACTCCGCCCATAGAATGATTTTGGTCACTTCTTCCATCGCTAGGGAACTCCTTGTTCCCCCCTGATGGTTGATGTACGCAACAGTTGTCATGTTGTCTGATTGAAACCGTATGAACTTGGCCCTCGCTAGCTGAGGCCAAGCCTTGAGAGCATTGAATATCGCTCTCAGTTCCAGAATATTTATCGGTAGAAGAGATTCTTCCCGAGACCAAAGACCCTGAGCTTTCAGGGATCCCCAGACCGCGCCCCAGCCCATCAGACTGGCGTCGGTCGTGACAATGACCCACTCTGGTCTGCGGAATGTCATCCCTTGTGACAGGTTGTCCAGGGACAGCCACCACCGGAGTGAGTCTCTGGTCCTCTGATTTACTTGTATCTTCGGAGACAAGTCTGTATAGTCCCCATTCCACTGACTGAGCATGCACAGTTGTAATGGTCTTAGATGAATGCGCGCAAAAGGAACTATGTCCATTGCCGCTACCATCAACCCGATCACTTCCATGCACTGAGCTATGGAAGGAAGAGGAACGGAATGAAGTATCCGACAAGAGTCTAGAAGTTTTTACAACGGCAAAGAGAATGACTGGGGTAGGCGGAACCTAGGAGGGATCATGTGACCAGCTTTGCTGGGCTCTTTGCCATTTCCTGTTGGGGAAGAGAATATCCCACAAGTAAGGATGACGCCGTGGACCGGACACACCTATGTTGGAGAAAGGAGGGCTACGTATAGCTCAAAGGAGAAAAACAGAGGTGATACAGCTGCTGCGGCCCACCGGGTAATCTCCTGATGTCCTGGTAGGGCATTCCGACCTTGCATTGCAGTAATTACTAAAGATCAGACCATTTTATCCAACCTTTGTAGTTAATTCTCTGGTTAATTTGACTCTACTCTAGGGGTCTAATTTTGCAATATTTTATCGTAGTTTGTAATGTGATTATCTCAGCTTGTTACCTATAAATAAAAAGAAAATACTATTTCTTGATTTTTTTTATTTTTTTTTCAGCATAAATGATTAACCCATTTAAACCCCCATGAAACCTTAGATGAATCCAAAATATGACAGATACCTTACACAATCTTGTGAATATGATAGTGAAAGACAGCACCTATTTTCCTTTTTGGGGCACGGGAAAAGGGTTAGCCAGACCCCAATATATATCCAAGAAAAAGTATTTTTCCAGCCACCAGTTAAACTTTAAAAAGACCTTTATTCGTTTCTTACAGGGTCCATCATATCAACAACAACGTTTCAAACCTATGCCAGGTTCTTAATCATGTCATGATTAAGAACCTGGCATAGGTTTGAAACGTTGTTGTTGATATGATGGACCCTGTAAGAAACGAATAAAGGTCTTTTTAAAGTTTAACTGGTGGCTGGAAAAATACTTTTTCTTAGATACCTTACACAAACAGCATGCTACTCTCACTACTCTAACCAGCGGCACACTTACTTGGTTCATTACGAGGACACCACCAGTAGCCTGTATATCTGTCAAATTCCTCCTGTAGCACAAATGTGGCTACTCCAGCAGAACGGGCATCTTCTTCCACTCCAGCCATATCTACATGTCAAGAGACAACAGGACAACAGACAATCAGATCATCTCTGTGCGACTTATAGTTCTCAAAAGAATACATAAGAAACTTAATCATATATCCAAGTGTTGAATAATATTTCTAGGGAAGTCAAAAGTTTTGTCCTGAAGTAACAAATTAAAGCCACAGGCCATCAGCTGAACAGACAGTATCTGATTGCTATGCCCACCCACTTATTAACCTAATTAAACAAAAGTCTTGCCAGTAATATGAGGGAGCATAAGGAGAGTAAAATGGTAAGAATGGAAAGAAAAAAAAAACTACACTCTAGCGTACAATACATGTGCCATAATACAGTGCAAACGTTGTTCATAAAGAAAACTTGAGAATTCAGAGTAACTCACCTTTGTGCACAAAAGTAAGCCTTCTCTCCTCCCCAGTCTCCATGTTGGAGATCCATAAGTCATTGCTGTGCACAAACGCCATAAAGGTTGGATTTCCAGGACAGATGGTTGGGTCCATACGTATGTTGGAACAACTGCTCTCCAGTAACTGAGGTTGCAGCGGTTGCTTCTGCAAAAGCAGAACAGGTGAGTGAGCAAAATAAATAAATAATAGTTAAAAAAACATTATACACTAGATTTTTCTTTGCATAAATGTTTTGTAGATGATCCATTTATATAGCCCATCTGGGGTGTTTTTGTAACAGTGTATAGTTTTGCCTATTTTTTAATAACATTTTGCTGATTTTCAGACTCCTAAAAAGCCCCAAAGTATCAGACTCAAGTTTTAAAATTTAGGACCCAGTGGCAACATTCTAAGAGCCAGTAGCTCCCTGGCTTTCAGGGGGTTTGTCAGGCAATTGCAGGCAATTGCAGGCAATTTGTGCAGCATTTAAAAATGTTTTGTTTATTTGCAAGTAAATGTGTGCCATATGTAACTATTTGCTCTCATTGGCTGCAAAAATGTATTTAAACTTTGTTTGTAAGGTATGTTAAACCAAACTGTGTGTGTGTGTATATATATATATATATATATATATATATATATATATATATATATATATATATATATATGTATGTATATATATATATATATATATATATATATATATATATATATATATATATATATATATATATATATATATATATTTATTATAAATTGTTATTATTTTTATTTATATTTTAAAAGGTCTGCTGGGACAAGGGTACTGTATTTTATTGATAAACACTACACTATTTTACCATAATATGGTGCTCAATTAGACAGAGAGATAAAAGCCAATAAGGTCTGCTCTCACTGGAAGCTGAGCCCTTTTGATTAGGTTGTGGTTTCAATAAACAGAGACAGCTATTACAATCTACATTTGCATCTGCAGCTGGTATAACCTCATAATAAACACAAAGGGAAACCAATTTTACGGTATCCCATCACCTTATAAGTATTAAGAATTCAAGAAGTTGTAAACATCAGTTAAAAATAGTACTTTTGAATCTAATATTTTGTTTAGATCCCAATTCATACACCATATCAGAATACAAAAATAGCAAGGAGGACAGGGTTGTTTGCTACTAGAAGTCATACTTGAAGATCTGTATCTTAAATAAAATAGCTGCGGAATATTGCTACATCATAGAAAGACTTACTAAATTATTTAACAATATTTTACAATATGTTGGCATGCGCATTCGGGGGTTTTGTTAGGAAACTGATGCCGAAAATGGCAGCCTATGTATTAATAGAAGAGCAGTACTTAAAAGAAAAATATATAATAGCAGTAATGAGGAAAAAAACAAAATGTATGCTTACCTGCTAAATTTATTTATTTCCGGTTATATGGAGAGTCCACAATGTCATCAATTACTAGCGGGAATATCACTCCTGGCCAGCAGGAGGCGGCAAAGAGCAGTACAGCAAAGCTGTTAAGTGTCACTCCCCTACCCATAATCCCTAGTCACTCGACCGAAAGGAAAATGGAAAAAAGTAATAACACAAAGGTGTAGAGGTGCCTGAGGTTTAGTCAAAAAATAACTGACTTAAATATAAGGGTGGGGTCGTGGACTCTCCATATCCGGAAAAAAATAAATTTATTAGGTAAGCATACATCATTTTGTTTTCTTTCCTAAGATATGGGGAGTCCACAACATCATCAATTACTAGTGGGAACCAATACCCAAGCTAGAGGACACAGATGACTAGGGAGGGAAAACAAGACAGGCAGACCTACACAGAAGGCACCACCGCTTGAAGAACCTTTCTCCTAAAAGAAGCCTCAGCCGAGGGGAAAGTATCAAATTTGGAAAACGTATGCAGAGAGGACCAAGTTGCAGCCTTGCAAATCTGTTCCACATAAGCCTCATTTTTAAAAGCCCCAAAAGAGGAGACAGCCCTCATGAAATGAGATGTAATTCTCTCAGGAGGCTGCTGGCCAGCAGTCTCATAAGCCAAACTAATTATACTTCTCAACCAGAGGGGAAGAGAAAAAGCAGTAGCTTTCTGACCTTTACGCTTTCCAGAGAAACAAACAAACAGGGCAGAGGACTGGCAAAAATCCTTAGTCGTTTGTAGGTAGAACTTTAGAGCATGCACAACATTCAAGTTGTGCAACAAACGTTCCTTATGAGAAGAAGGATTAAGACATAGAGAAGGAACAACAATTTCCTGATTAATATTTCTATCCGAAACCACTTTAGGAAGAAACCTCCTTATGTACGAAGAACCGCCTTATCAGAATGAAAAATAAGGTAAGGCAAATCACACTGCAAAGCCGAGTTCCAAGATAACTTAATATTTATGGAATGCAAGGGCTCAAACAGAGCCTGCTGCAAAACTTTAAGAACAAAGTTAAGGCTCCAAGGAGGAGCAACTGATTTAAACACAGGCCTGATTCTAACCAGGCCCTGACAAAAAGATTGAACATCTGGCACATCCGCCAGACGCTTGTGTAACAAAATAGATAATGCAGAAATCTGACCCTTCAGAGAACTGAATGACAATCCTTTCTCCAGATCTTTCTGGAGAAATGATAAAATCCTAGGAATCCTGACCCTACTCCAACAGTAGCCTTTGGATTCACACCAATAAATGTATTTACGCCATACCTTATGGTAAATTTTCCTAGTAACAGGCTTGCGAGCCTGGATAATGGTCTCAATAACCAACTCAGAAAATCCATGCTTAGACAGAACTAAGCGTTCAATCTCCAAGCAGTCAGCTTCAGAGAAAAGAGATTTGGATGGAGTAATATACCCTGAGTTAGAAGGTCCTTCCTCAGAGGCAACGTCCGAGGTGGCAGAGATGACATTCACTAGGTCTGCACACCAGATCCTGCGAGGCCATGCAGGAGCTATTAGAATCACTGATGCTCTCTCCTGTTTTATACAAGCAATAACTCGTGGAAGGAGCGCAAATTGAGGAAAAAGGTATGCTAGACTGAAATCCCAAGGAACGGCCAGAGCATCTATCAGGGCGGCCTTAGGATCTCTTGACTTTGAACTGTACCTTGGAAGTTTGGCGTTCAGATCCAACTCCAGCACCCCCCATTTGATCGAACTCTAGCACCCCCTGGCTTCTCCCATTCCTGTGAAATAAACTCCATAGCACGGTCTAGAACAGGAAACACTTCCACAGTGGAAGGAACATCATATTAATTATTAAAGGACCAGTCAACACTGTAGATTTGCATAATCAACAAATGCAAGATAACAAGATAATACAATAGCACTTAGTCTGAACTTCAAATGAGTAGAAGATTTTTTTTCTGACAATTTTAAAAGTTATGTCTTTTTCCACTCCCCCTGTACCATGTGACAGCCATCAGCCAATCGCAAATGCATACACGTACAATGTGACAGCAATCAGCCATTCACAAATACATACACACTTATTCTTGCACATGCTCAGTAGGAGCTGGTGATTTAAAAAGTTTAAATATAAAAAGACTGTGCACATTTTGTTAATGGAAGTAAATTGGAAAGTTGTTTAAAATTGCATGCTCTATCTGAATCATGAAAGTTTAATTTTGATTGAGTGTCCCTTTAAGTTTACTAGATTTCTTAGGGTTGACCACGACAGGAGAATTGGAGTCGTCCAAAGTAGCTAAAACCTCCTTTAACAATACATGATGATGTTCAAGCTTAAATCTTAAGGATACTACTTCAGCATCAGATGAAGGAATTATACTGTCTGAATCTGAGATTTCACCCTCAGAAGCTACAAACGTATCCTCCACATGAGACTTTTGAGGAAGGGCAACCAGGGTAGCAGTGGGAAGACCAGAAACCTTGTTATCTGTTTATCTAATGTTCCTCTTGCGTTTTCCCTTTAGCATAGGAAAAGCAGATAATGCCTCAGATACCGCAGAAGATACCTGAGCAGCAATTTCTGCAGGCAAAAAAAAACTCCTCCTAGAGGCTGAGAGGAACTGCAGGGCACTTTATGTGACGTCATAGAGGTTGGGGATGTTTGAGGAGAAGACTGTGGCATTGCCTGAACAGGCATCATACTGAGAGACATTAGGCTCAATGGACAATATTTTATTTTTACACTCTATAGTCTTAGTTAAACAAGAAGCACAAAATTGCATAGGTAAAACAATTGGTGCATCTAAGCATAGTAAACGTATCACAAGGAAAGGAGACTTGATCCCTCTCCATGGTATGAAAAACAAATAGAAAAACGTTATTTGAACAAAATACTGTCACTTTAAAAATTTTCTTGCTCAGTGGGGTAACGTCTTTCCTTTAGTAATGAAGAGCGATGGTATTGCACTCAAAAATAAACCTCACAGTGTCACCCTCTACACCTCAGCAGAACCAAGGTGCCTACCTGCCCCTTCTGATTAAGAAGCTGCCAGAATAACTAGAAGTGACACCTAATTCAGTCACAGCTGACACTGCTCCGATTCAGACTGAGGAGCGGAAAGGAAAAAACTATATGCGCAACTAGGAAAGCGCGAGCAAAACAACTGACTCGCTCAGTCTAAGACCGCTCTTCAGCTGCTCCGATACTGAGGAGACTAGCTGACAAGCTAGTAATTCACATGTTTCTCTAACATCGTTTTCTCCACACTACAGTGCCAAAACCACACAGCCCAGACCCAGAGCATCAATAAATACTATCAGGGTAATTATTCATATAAATAAAATAAAGAGCCAGTCTTAAAAAGGTTAACTCCTTCATGCCCATAAGAAGGATTAACCGTTTAGTCTCAATCACATACACTAAATGTGCCTGCACTCTGCCATACAATAATCCTACTAAGGATCTATTTTGTATCCTTAAATGCTGCAGGGAATCCTTTAAAGTGCTAGTCTGCATAGCTAGAAGACAAAAAAGCACTTACCTGCAATCTAGCCGTCTGGCAGGCAAACAGCTCACAAGGTGTGAAAGGACAGAGACCTAAAGAAAAAAGAAAGAACAGAGTAAACCTACTCTGGCTTTCTATACCATGGGCAGCAAACATGTTAGTAAAACAGAGCAAGGCCCACCTCACAAGTTCCTAACTGCTTTAAAACCACCACTACTGCAGAGATTGACGTGGACTACAGCTAGACCCAAAAATCTTGCTTGAAGCGAAAAGAAATCCAATTTTCTTCAGACACCAAACTTCACCTCCTCAATTGACAAAGGCAAAGAGAATGACTGGGGATTATGGGTAGGGAAGTGATACTTAACAGCTTTGTTGTGGTGCTCTTTGCCTCCTCCTGCTGGCCAAGAGTGATATTCCCTCTAGTAATTGATGACGTTGTGGACTTTCCATATCTTAGGAAAGAAAAAAAAGGTGCATTCATTTGTGCTCCATACAATGAGTAGCTAATAAAAAGGAAAGCCTAATATAATAAAACTAAACTTTGAATATAACAAGTAAAATTAAGACATATTAAAAAACATAGACATGCCTGCCCCCCTATATGTACAGGAAAGGGAACCATCCAAGCAATATACTAGACCAAAACGCAGGATAGAGCAATCATACATTAGAACAAGTTGGATGATTATACCCATTAACCAGTGGATTGAGAGTACAACAAATTCCTATAAATAACTCAATTTAGCCAAATGGCCTATCTAATACTTTTGTAGTACTCCTGGGCAATTATTTAAAAAAGCTGGGTATCGCCGTGCTACATCTACTAGAAAAACATAAATTTATGCTTACCAGATCTATTCCTTTCCTTCCAGACTATGGAGAGTCCACGGCTTACAGTTCCTTACTGTTGGGAAATACAACACCTGGCCACCAGGAGGAGGCAAAGATACTCCAGTCAAAGGCTTAAATATCCCTCCCACTTCCTCATTACCCCAGTCATTCTGCCGAGGGAACAAGGAAAAGTAGGAGAAACAGAGTATAAATGGTGCCAGAAAAATAAAATAAATAATAGTGGACCGCCCATAGACAAAAATGAAGAGGCGGACCCTATTCTGAGGGCACCACAGCCAGCAAAAATGTTCTCCCGAAAGCTGCTTCAGCCGAAGCAAAAACATCAAACTTGTAAAATTTTGAAAAAGTATGTAAGGAGGACCAGGTAGCCGCCTTACAAATCTGATCCATAGAGGCCTCATTCTTAAAGGCCCAAGAGGAAGCCACTGCTCTGGAATGAGTCGTTATCCTCTCAGGAGGACGAAGTCCCGCTGTCTTGTAAGCTAAGCAGATGACACTCCTTAACCAAAAAAGATAAAGGAAGTTGAAGTAGCCTTCCCCAACAGACAACAAACAAGGAGACAGTTTGTCTAAACTCCTTAGTAGCCAGAAGATAGAACTTCAAGGCATGAACCAAATACAAATTGTGAAGTAAGTGTTCCTTCGATGAAGGAGGATTAGGACACAAGGAAGGAAACACAATCTCCTGATTGATGTTACGATCTGACACAACCTAAGGAAGAAAACCTAATTGAGTAGGTAAAACTGCCTTATCTGCATGAAAAAAAGATAAGGAGGCTCACATTGCAAAGCAGAGATCTCAGAAACTCTGCGTGCAGAGGCAATAGCCAAATTGGAGAATCTTCCAAGATAACAATTTAATGTCAATGGAATGCAGAAGCTCAAACGGAACCTGTTGCAAAATCCGAAGAACAAGATTTAGGCTCCAAGGAGGAGCCCCAGATCTAAACACAGGTCTGATCCTAATCAGAGCCTTAACAAAGGACTGCATGTCTGGAAGCTCAGCCAGTCTCTTGTGCAATAAAACCGACAGGGCCGAAATCTGTCCCCTCAGGGAACTGGCAGAAAGGCCCTTCTCCACCCCATACTGGAGAAAAGATAAGATCCTGGCAACCTTAACTCTGTGCCAGGAAAAAACCACGTTCTTCACACCAGAATAACTAGGTCCTCCACACCTTGTGGTAGATATGCTGAGTAACTGGTTTACGAGCTTGAATAAGAGTATCAATGACACTGTCAGATAAACCTCTCTTGGCTAAGACTAAGTGTTCAATCTCCACGCAGTCAGCCTCAGAGAATCTAGATTTTGATGAACAAATGGACGTTGTATCAGCAGGTCTCTGTGACAAGGTAACTTCCACGGAGGAGATGAGGACATCCTCACTAAATCCGCGAACCACGTCCTTCACGGCCACGATGGAGCAATCAGGATTACTGATACCCGCTCCTGCTTGATGCAGGCCACCACTCGAGGAAGAAGCGGTAATGGAGGAAAAAGATATACGAGTTTGTACCTCCAGGGCAATGCTAGTGCATCTATTAGATCCGCTTGGGGATCCCTCGACCCGTACCTGGGTAGCTTGGTATTGAAACGGGACGCCATGAGATCTATCTTCGGCGTCCCCCACTTGCTGCTTATCTCTGCAAACATCTCGGGATGGAGAGACCATTCCCCTGGATGGAAGGATTGCCTGGTCAGAAAATCTGCCTCCCAGTTGTCCACACCCGGAATGTGGATCGGTGACCGCGAACAGCTATGGCCTCCGCTCACTCAGGAATCTGAGATACTTCCTTCATCACCAAGGAACTTCTCGTTCCTCCCTGATGGTTGATGTAAGCCACCAAGGTTATATTGTCTGATTGGAATCTGATAAACTGGGATGAACCCAGAATTGGCCAAGCCTTCAAAGCCTTGAAGATTGCCGTAGTTCCAAAATATTGATTGGGAGGGAGGACTCCTCCTGAGTCCACATCCCCTGTGCCTTCCTGGCACCCCAAACAGCTCCCCATCTGGATAGGCTTGCGTCCGTAGTTACAATGTCCCAGGATGGTCTTAAGAAGCATGTGCCTCGGGACAGATGATCTGGACAGAGCCACCAAGAGAGCGATTCTCTCAACCGGCTGTCTAATACAATCTGTTGAGACAGATCTGAATGATCGCCGTTCCACTGCCTCAGCATGCACAGTTGTAAAGTTCTGAGACAGAACGATGTCCATGCAGGACACCATGAGACCAATCACCTCCATACACCGAGCCACATAGGGACTCAAGGAGGTTTGGAGGGCAACACATGCCGAAGTTAGCTTGCAATGTCTCTGGTCTGTTAGAAATATCCTCATGGATATGAAGTCTATTACAGTACCCAGGAATTCCGATAATTGGGATAAGAGAACTCTTTTCCAAGTTCATCTTCCATCCATGTGATCGAAGAAGACTGAGAAGGGACTGCGAGAATTCTTCCGCAAGACGAAAGGATGGTGCTTGCACCAGAATATTGTCCAAGTATGGGGCTACTGCAATACCCTGAGTCCTGGCAACGGCTAGAAGAGCCCCCAGAACCTTCATAAAGATTCTAGGAGAAGTAGCTAGGCCAAACGGAAGGGCAATGAACTGGAAAAAAAGAGACAGTCGGGGGCCGCCCCTTCATGCCAATATGTTTTCGGCGTGCTTCTTATTCTGCTTGGATTTATTCTAGGAGCCGGCTTCCAAGTACTTTTGGGTTGCTCAGGCTTGGAGGAGGATTGTTGTTGTTGGGATTTGTCAAAACTAAAGGAATGAAAATTAGAAGATTGTCGTCCCTTAGACTTGTTCTTCTTATCTTGCGGTAGAAAGGCACCCTTGCCTCTGGTAACTGTAGAAATAATGGAGTCTAGGTCTGGACCAAATAAAACCTTTCCCTTAAAGGGAATGAAAGGAGTCTGGATTTAGAAGTCATATCCGCAGACCAAGATTTCAAACAGAGCATCCGGATGGCTAGGAGCGCAAAGCCAGAGGCCTTTGCATTTAGGCGAATAATTTGCATGTTCGCATCACAGACAAAAGAATTAGCAATTCTCAGAGCTTTAATTCTGTCTTGAATATCCTCGAGGGGAGACTCCACCTCAATGAGTTCCGACAAAGTCGCACCAGAAGGTAGCCACTCCGGTAACCGTGGCAACTGCAGCTGCCGGTTGAAACAAAACTCCTGTATATTGAAACATCTTTCTCAGAAAGGTTTCCATTTTCTTATCTATCGGCTCTCTGAACGAAGAACTATCCTCAAGAAGTATAGTATTATGTTTAGCAAGTGTAGAGATAGCACAATCCACCTTAGGAATGGAGCCCCACAAGGGGGAAAAGGAAGAACCAATTCTTTCCCATTCGTTCTTAATAATGCTCGCCATTTTAACCGGCACAGGAAAAGTCAAAGGAACTTTCCTGTCTTCGTAAACTCTGTCTAATGTAGGTATCATAGGTTCTTCAGGCAGCGCGGCCTCTGGAACATCTAACGTTCAGTTCAGAAAGGACCTCAAGACCAGGCTCTTCGACTGAACTGCAACTCTTAGCGCCTTGAGACCCTTACGGGTGAATAGCCGAGCTTTACAAGAACCCAATAGATAGATAAAACGTAGACGGAACCTCCTTTAATAAAAAACGCAAGTGCTCAATTTTAAATCTAAAGGACAGTTCCTCCGCAGCAGGAGGCTTAGACGCTAAGGACTCAGACCCAGAAAGTTCACCCTCTGAAGCTACAGAGTTTAACTCACCATCGGATAACTGGGACATAATAGCTAAATCCAATAAATATTTAGATGACTCCGGGTCAGGAGAGCTATGCTTAACCAACCTTTCTCTTGGGTTTGTTAGAGTGAGGTAATGCACCGAGGGCTGCTGACACTGCCGTTTGTAACTGCGAAGCAAAGACCGCAGGAAGAAGACCCCCTCCGGATGGAGGATTAGATGTGCTACGGGGAACTGCATGTGGAGTGGATAATGTAGCAAGGGTAGTAATCTCACGGGACGCCAAGTCCTGAGAGGTAGACGGCTCAGAGGGACTAATAGCCTTAGAAGGCTTGTCTCCCTTCTTAGACTTTACAACGGTGTTAAGGCATGTGGAACATAATTGAGTGGGCGGGAAAACCACGGCCTCCTCACAATATAAACAGGTATGATTTAGTACAGAAGAAGTATTTTCTAACATGTCAGAGTCCTCCATAGCTCAGGTTATACCCACAGAAGGACACAAATAAAAAAAAAATTATTATAGAAAATTGCACCTTTATACTCCCAATAGCTGTGGCACTCATCACCTCCTAGTCCCAGACAGTTAACAGAGAAAACGCTCTCCTCTGGTTCAAGTCTCAGCCGGAATGGAGAAAATGAACATAACCCGGTCACATGGAGTGCAAGACAGTACTTCCCCTGTTATTACAAGTACAGCAAGTAATAGGAGCTGTACAACACTTTAAAAAACGAAAGTGAAACCTGTTTGTTCCAGTCTATCAGCCCAGGGAAAAAAAAATCACACAAAGCACCATGTAAATAATTAATACACCGATTAATTAACCCCAACTGTTCAATAAACCCCCTTCAGAGGATATTAACCCTGGATCATATCAAGGTATAAAGGAGCCACACTGTGACCCTGTTATAGCGTTTTATGTGTAAAAATTGAAACAATCTTACCTCCAGGATCCATGCTGTGAAACAGAACACAGCCGCTCCTGACATGGACTTGAGTGAGAGAAAGCAGGCACTGGCAGTGAAACTCGTCAACACTGATTGCTTAGGAGCTGCTAGCAGTAGGCTGGATGGTTTCGCTGAAAAACTTTCCCTGCATCTCCAGACTCTAACTTTCATCAATACTCTCACTGAGAGGTTGACATGACTACTTAAAACTCCAGTCCTATCTCGAAGGGCAGATACCCTTTTTCAGGACTCTCTGAATCTTCTGACACTTCTCTGCCACTTCCTAACGTGACGAAAGGCAAAGAATGACTGGGGTAATGAGGAAGTGGGAGGGATATTTAAGCCTTTGGCTGGGGTGTCTTTGCCTCCTGCTGGTGGCCAGGTGCTGTATTTCCCAACAGTAAGGAATGAAGCTGTGGAATCTCCCTATCTTAGGAAGGAAAACAGTTATGCACCAAGTTCTTGAATCATAATAAGGTCAAACCGATTTCACAATAAAACTAGCAAATTATACAGATAGGGTGGCGGTGTGAACGCGTGACATGCGTTTCTCCACTGCTTTATCAAACATATTAAATGTTTTCAATGTTTGATGAACATGTGATCATTAAAGAAGTTTATGTTAAATTATGCAATTAATATGTGGCTTGAATAGCTTAAGAAAAAATGATAAATAACAGAAAATGTTAAGAATAATACAGTCACAGTCCTACTACTAATTTTTTTTTGTGGAGAACACTGAATCAACAAAAAATACCTATTGGGCTCCCCTCTAGACTATAGATGAGAAGGACTGCTTTACATGACATGAGGCCTAATGATATCTTGAACCCTGCTCCGGACAAAGCATCATTTCCTAATAAATTATTACTATTGTGTTAACCAAATTTTGTATGTTAAAAGGGAAAAAGTATTCGAACAACAACAGCAGCAAATCATTTGATATTAGAGTTATGAGAGTCACAAAAACATAAATCCATCTTAATTAATTACTTTACCCCAATGTAGACTTACTGTGAATCCACGAGGACCACCGTCCCGCACTGTGTAGATGGCGCTACCAGCCTGGAATAGGAAAGTCCCACTTTCTGCATGATAGTCAAAAGCAGAAATACCCACTGTTCCAATCCGTTTCCTCTCACGAAGCAGCTCTTCCTCACGGGAATACATGCCATAATCAGGAGTAGCCTACAAGTTAATTTCATATAAGAATTTAAATTAACACTTTAGCAGCTTACCTGTGAATAAAATAATGCAATGTCCAGGAATTAAATAGCTTAACATATGTATTATGAATAGTATGAAATGCCAACAATGAAACTAAATCTTCTATTAAACCCATGCTATGGTGCCTAGAAAAGAAGTCCTAGTAATAGTAAACACCAAGCCAGATTTCCTGCCTGGCTATTGATATTCAGACTCCTAGTCAAGCCCCAAAGTTTTAGATGTATACTGATGTCTACAAATTCCTGTGGCTCCTGTTTGTATAATCTGTATTTTCATATGCAGGGAAGGGAGAGTTTCTGCTCTTCATGATTTCTCAGCCCCTTTCACTGTGTGCCCCAGACTAACCTCATCAATGGTGCTAAACTGGGAGCTTCTAAGTAAGTTAATTTTTTAGATCATTATCTGTGCATATTCTTCTTTATAGTAGTGTCTGTTACATGGAGTTATACAAAAATTGTTGTATACTGTCCCTTTAATATAAAAATGTTGGTTGTGCAAAGCTGGTAAATGGGTAAAAAGGTTTTATCCATTATTAAAAGGGCTATAAAACTCAAAATGTTCTTTTGCGATTAAGACAGAGCAATTTTTAAAAAGATTCCAGTTTACTTCTATTATTAAATTTGCTTCGTTCCCAAAGTATTCTTTGTTGAAGAAATGCCTAGGTAGGTGTCAGGAGCACTATATACAAAAGTGCTGCCATTTAGTGCTATAACAAATGGATAACAAAACTGCTGACATTTAGGGCTAGATTACAAGTGGAGCGCAAAATATAGTTTGCGCAAAAGAAATGTTTGCACCCCACTCGTAATACCAGCGCACGCAATTGTGAGTTGGTATTTGAAGTGGAGCGCAATGCAATTCATGGAAACTTTGCACTCAATGGAACACGCTTTCATAGGCTCCAATGAGAGCCTCGTTCTAATGCCGTGAGACACGGCATGAGAACCTAGCAAGCCAAAGCAGATAAGTCACACAGCGATGAGCAGCAGATTTAAATATATAAGTAAATATATATTTATTTATTTATAAAATATTTTACCAGGATATATATATATATATATATATATATATATATATATATATATATATATATATATATATTTATGTATTAAAATGTGTTTATATGTGTATATACACATAAATATATGTATATAAGTATAACCAATATATTTACAGGGAACACACAGTTCCCCATATAGACCGCAATGTAAAGGCAATTTTCAGTGCGGTTTGTTTTTTTCTAACACTCTACATCTGCCAATTTTAACCCCTAAAAACTGCTTTGTGCAGTTGTAGACTTTTCAATTTGGGGCCAATTGGGGCACTTTTGGAAAATTAACAAGAGACCCGATCTCTGGTTAATTTTCTGAACGCTCGCTCGCGGTAGCAATAATCAGCCGCTTGTAATGGTTAGTTATTTATCATGCACCTGTAAATGGGCAAATTTGGCCATTTACGGGCACGTGTGATAAATGAGCGCTCCACTTGTATTCTTGCCCATAGTGTTTCAAACACATGCACGCTCCTGAGTATATACGTCCTTGCTTTTTAATTAAAGACACTAAGAAAACAAATAAAATTTGATAATAGAAGTAAATTAGAAAGTGGTTTAAAACTGTATGCTCTGTCAAAATAAGGTGAACCATGAAAGAAATATTTAGGGTTTCATATTGCATTAAGGAAATATTTTGCTGAAATTCTAGCTATGACAAATAAAACAGGTAAATGATGAACTGGAATTCTAGCAAATCATGGAAAACTATTAAAAAAAATAAAAGGAGAACAAAAAGTAAAGATTAGCGTGATTTATTATTATCCCCAAAATGAGTATTTCAGCTCATGTGACAATTTATAAGAAGTCACGTCAGTAAGGAAATTACAGAACCAAAAGGTGAAATCTACAAAGTAACAGTAGGTAAACAAAATGGCAGAAATGATGAATTGGCAAAATGCAATTACCTGAAATTCAGATAAGGGTGGCACTGGCAATTAGGTACTCTGGTTAATAGAGATGTACCCCAAAGAGGTAGATAAACTGCTTTGAATTACTTGTTTTAAAAAAATTGAGATCAGGCCAAGAGAGAGCATATTATTTCAGAAGTTACATTTTTCACAGTTACTGACCCAAACTTTGCAACTTTCTACCAGATTCTTGAAATTCCCAAAGACATATGAGCCTTCCAGGAAAGCCTATATAGTGATGGGAATAGGAAGTTTGACAGATTGAGAGAAAACATACATAAATCAAAGATGATGAGAATGTGTTCCCCAGTAGCCTTCCAATGTAAAAGACATGGTGGAGGTGGTACATCAAATTTGAAAAGATATCAGTCAGTCAATGAATCTGATTAGTAACAGCAAATGTGGATAATCTATTTACCAGTATTGAGTATAATTTAGTTTTACAAGAAGTTAAAGGGACAGTCAACACCAGAATTTTTGTTGTTTAAAAAGATAGATAATCCCTTTATTACCCATTCCCCAGTTTTGCAAAACCAACATTGTTATATTAATACACTTTTTATTTCTGTGACTAACTTGTATCTAAGCATCTTCTGACCGCCCCTAATCACATGACTTTTAGTTATCTATTGACTTGCATTTTAGCCAATTAGTGCAGTGTCTGCCACTAGCCACGAGCGCGATCACAATGCTATCTACATGAGCTTGCTCTCCCCTGCTGTGAAAAGTAAATAAAATAGAGGCAGTCTTCAAGGGCTTAGAAATTATCATATGCACCTTCCTAGGTTTGCTTTCAACTAGAATACCAAGAGAACAAAGCAAAATTGTTGAAAAAAGTAAATTGGAAAGTTGATTAAAATTACTTGCCCTATTTGAAAAGTGAACGTTTTTTTTGGACTTGACTGTCCCTTTAAATGCTTTTTTAGATAGGATGACAAGCACACGATGAATTCATTTAAAAAAATCCTGGACTTTGTATAAAGATATGGTGTTCTCAGAGGGGAAGTGGCCTGTATCCCATTATGGTTGAAATACATCAATAACAGGTTCTTCATATGGGAGAGACCAAGAGAAGAATTTTTTTTTTAAAATTTCTTTAAAGGGACAGTATACTATAAAATTTATTTTCCCTTAATGTGTTTCAAATTACTTTTTTACCAGTTGCAGAGTATAAAATGTATGCATAATGCTTTTTTAAGGCTTATTTCTGTATATAAATTAGCTAATTTTGTGTTTTGAAGCCACAACCAAAAAAAAATGGGTTGAGCTTGTAGATAATCAGAGCTCATTACTTTATCACAATGTGTACATATACCTGCTTCTTTATCTTATATCTGTCCATAAAACAATCACCAATACTTGGAGAGAACAATGGAAAATTAACATTTTATTACCTTATCTCTTCTATAACTCACTGGGAGTGTAATTTCTTCTACTGGCTGTGTTAACACAGCTTGGCCTTGAGACCAAAAACTTTCAGGAAGGGTGGGGATATCGCAGGCTAAATAAACTATTTCAAATGCCAATACAAGGGTAATGGAAATACTTGTAAACAATTTAATACACTCCAGCAGGTAAAGTGGATCATTGGGGAAAAATTGAAGGAGAGAACATTTTTGAGTAAACTGTCCCTTTAACAAGAATGACATTAAAGTGAATGTCAAGTTTGATTAATCAGTGCCCAGTGTTTAAAAACCCTATTAAAAACAGGGGCACTTTCATTCATCAAACTTTACATTTCACTCGTTTTGTTAAAATACCTTTTTATCTTGAAAGCCGCTCCAGTGCTTCCCCTACCCGTCGCAAGCCTCTTCATATATCAAAAATGACTAATCTGGCTTCCTCCAATCACGGTGTTGCCCCCCTGGGATGATGTATTCGTCATTGCTGACGTATGAATTGGCAAGCGGCAGGAGGGGGAATCGCTGGAGCGGCTTTCAAGAATAAAAGGTAAGTATTTTAACAAAACAAGTGAAATGTAAAGTTTGATGAATGAAAGTGCCCCTGTTTTTAATAGGATTTTTAAAAAACGGACACTGATTCATCAAACTTGACATTCACTTTAACTATAAACTACCATATGAGCCAAAATAAGGTGACTTTCTTAGATTTGGGAATTTACAAATAACTGGATAGAAAAATATCAAATGCCACTAACAGCATCCTCCAAAATTACTTTGTGTCCTATATCCTATTTCTATGTCCTCATTTCTAACAAAAAGTCTCTAGCAATAGAGAGCTGGAGGCAATGTTTTTTAGCCTAATAGCCTAAATCAATAAGAATGGAACCAATACACCAATTATTTGGCTTTATATAGTCTCAGCAATATCACAAGGCTCAGATGCATAATTATAATTAAAGGGACATAAAAGTGCACAAAGAAAATGCTTTAACGCGTTATGTGCAAGCAACAGTACAATATTAAAAAGCTTTATGTTTAACCCCTGCGCTACTGGAAGTCAAAAATACCCATTGAGCCAGTGAAGAGAGGAATTGGGGCATAGCCACCAATGCTTAGCTAGCTCCCAGTAGTGGACTGCTGCTCCTCAACATACCTAGGTATACTTTTCAACAAATTATACCAAGAGAACAAATTAAATCTGATTTAACAGAAGGAATATATGAAATTGTAATTTAGATTTTTGTGTCCATTTAAAAAGATATATAAGTGAAACCAGTAGCACCTTGTGGTTTTAAACTTGTACCCATTTTAAATATAAATGCAACTTTTGTTTTAAACACATAAGGACACTCCTGTATAATAATGAAGGAATTGTTTTATAAAATACTTTTGCCAGTTCAAGAGAATGTGACAGTAAAATCGGAGTCACTCTTTTTTTTTTTTTTTTTTTTTTAGTTTTAAATGCTTTATTGAAACATTCACAATACAGTCATAATTAAGAGCATCAGTCATTAAGAGTACAGGAACAATAGCCATATTCAACAGTTAGTATATGACAGTAAGACGCACAAGGCGTAGGCCACAGCATATAACAAGAAAATTGAGCTCGCAAAGTTCTTAATAAAATATAATGTCCTGCAGCATAATGAGAAAATGGCTTCTATATTCAGCATAACCATATAAAGGAGTCACTCTTTTATTCACATCACGTGATACTATGCTAGAGGTAGTGAATATAAAAGTTCAATATAGGAAGACGTCACAGAAGGGAGGTGAATTTATTCATAAATCAGCATTTGTTAATGAAACGAATGCTGAAAATGGCTGCAGTCTAATTTCTTAAATTCAGATAAGGGTGGCAATTTGGTACTTTGGCCAACAGAGATGTACCCAAAAGAGGTTGATAAACTGATTTGAAATACTTGTTTTAAACAATTGAGATCAGGCCAAGAGAGAGAATGTTATTTCAGAAGTTACATTTTTCACAGTTACTGACCCAAACTCAAGGGATGAGAATTTATCCATAATTCAGCAATTGTGAGTGAAACGAATGCCGAAAATGGCTGCGGTCTGCGAAATTAGGCAAATTTTTGTGTCAAATTTATAAGAGTAAAAGTGTAACACAATAATATCTGAATTTGCACAGATAAATACACATCACTACTTTACTGTATATTGGGTACTGACCTTGTCAAATAGTCCAAGAACAATGTTGCCACCAGCACCTTAAGCTGCTGAGTGCTGTATAGTTTGTTCTGCCCAGTTTTAAGAATGTTGTAATAAAAGCATTAACTGTTAAACTTGGAGTCCTAGTTCATTATTGCCCATTTTTTCGGTTAAATTATTGTAATAAAAATTACATAGTACTATAAAGTGTATCTTTTTGGTCAGTTTCTTTACTGATAAAGTATTTGAGTAGATACACAGCACCTATTTCCACAATAAAATATTAAAAAAAGAGGTAACATTACCTATATGAGTTATGGGGCTTGTTAATACAATAGAGAAACAATTTACCACTGGTAAAAAGTAACAGTATCACTTGTCCCTTAAGCACAAACAACAGGGAAGATAGTGGCTCTATTAGAGTCGATGTCTCACTCAGACAGAAAAGCAGTTTAAAGGGACAGTATACACCAATTTTCATATAACTGCATGTAATAGACACTGTTATAAAGAATAAGATGCACAGATACTGATATAAAAATCCAGTATAAAACTGTTTAAAAACTTACATAGAAGCTCTCAGTTTAGCTCTGTTGAAAAGGTAGCTGGAAAGCCCACTGCAAGTGGGAAATAAGACAGCCCCCCTCCCCCTTATTTTGCATATGAAAAGACCCTTTACACAAACGGGAGCAAGCTGGAGAAGGCAGCTGACGGTATTCACATCAAACTTTGGGACTTGGTTAGGAGTCTAAAAATCAGAGCAATGTTATTTAAAAAATAAGCAAAATTATACATTTAAAAAAAAAAAAAACTTTATGGGCTATATAAATAGATCATCTACAAAACATTTATGCAAAGAAAAAAAATTAGTGTATAATGTCCCTTTTAATGGCTGATGCTGGAAACCACCATTTTGCAGTGGTCATCTGCATCTTACAAAGACCCCAACTTAAAAGGGCAGACTGATGCGTGGGTTCCTTGCCACATCACTAATGAGGAAGTGCTTTTTCTCCTGGGCACTTACTCATTCCCAAGAGCTCGTTACTGCTGTTTTTAGTTTAAAAAGTTAAGCTCTTCTGATTATACTCATGATTCAAGTCTAAAACTGAAAGTGTATTGACATCCTGAAACATAAATAGGCATGGTTCAATAGGAGAGGCCTGGACTGGCATAATCTCATACAGATTTTGTTTGGCAGTAGGATGAAGATTTGCCCCTGGCACAGCCCGTCATCTGCATTTCCTGTTTTGGGAACATAAGGTATCTCTGTTTTCTGAAAAGGTTGAAGACAGCCGTAAACAATTCCTTAAACGTCTGTCTTATTATTTTGTTATAAAAATATAATTTCCCTCTGGATAGATTGGTTAACACCTTGAGTCTGTGATAACTAAACAGCAAATTAGCTTCAATGATCATTGACAAGTATTCATTATTAAAGGGATACTGAACCCATATTTTTTCTTTCATTATTCAGATAGAGCATGCAATTTTTAGCAACTTTCTTATTTACTCCTATTTTCATTTTTTAGGATAATAGGAGTAAATTAGAAAGTCTCTTAAAATTCCATGCTCTATCTGAATCATGAAAGAAAAATGTGGATTCACTATCCCTTTAAAGGGCCACTGTAAGTAATTATTTTCTATGCCTGTTACTAACTAACTACCCCAAATACGCTTTTTTATAAATAGCATTTCATTAACATATCTCTACCGAATATCAGAAATCTTGTCTGCAAATTTAATTGTTTTCCAAACCCACACCATGGGTATCCTTTGCTCTGTACCAATCCGTTTACAATACCTAGGTTTCAAAATGGCGCTTTAAACACAAAGTTATTGGTTTAAGTATTTTGAACATGCAGTGCTTAAAATAGTGGGCAGGATAACGTGACATCATCAGCGAATACAATATATAACTTTTAGAACGTTATGAAAATTCGTTTTGGAGAAAATATAGGTCAGTAGGTTTTAATTAATGTTTATTAACTTTAATATGTTAGTTGTTTAGCTTAAAAATTATAACAGAAAGTAATCCTTTAAGCAAGCATCTTGTACACAATTCTTCAACAAAACTGCTGTTTCTAGCAACATGGTCTATTCCAGTCCATTAGAACAGAGGATGACTAAAAAAAATTCCAGCATGAGTGCCGGTGCCACACTATTTTTTAAAGCAGTAAGAAATGTTTTTGAATAGAAATGTTTGCAGAAAAAGGGGTGAGGACTAGACATGATATAAGGAAGAGACATGGTTTTCTGGAGCCAAGGATTTGCCAAGCCATGCATAAAAGGTCATGATTTGCATGGGTTTTGGTGCTTTTCACATTTGAGGCCTTTCAAATCCATTGGAAAATCCATTTATCACTTGGCTTGAATTTTCAATAGTTTTTGGACTCTTCCATTTCAGCAACTTTAACTTCCTCAAAACGAATTCGGAACACTTTTTCAAACAACCTATCTTGGCCGTTTACGGTATTGTTTTCAAAGTTAACGACTTGCTCATGGGTGCCGCCTCCTTTAGTCCAGAACAGAACTTTCCTGTATTATATCAGTCTGTCCCCATACTTAAAGGGACAGTCAACACCAGAATTTTTGTTGTTTTAAAAGATAGATAATCCCTTTATTACCCATTCCCCAGTTTTGCATAACCAACACAGTTATATTACTATACTTTTTACCTCTGTGATTACCTTGTGTCTAAGCATCTTCTGAAAGCCCCCTGATCACATGACTGTAACTATTAATTATCTATTAACTTTCACTTTAGCCAATTAGTGCAGTGTCTGCCACAAGCCACGGGCGTGATCACAATGTTATCTATATGGTTTACATGAACTAGCTCTCCCCTGTTGTGAAAAGCAAATAAAAAAGAATGTGATCAGAGGCGGCCTTCAAGGGCTTAGAAATTATCATATGAGCCTTCCTCTGTTTAGCTTTCAACTAAGAATAGCAAGAAAACAAAGCAAAATTGGTGATAAAAGTAAATTAAAAAGTTGTTTAAAATGATATGCCCTATTTGAAACATGGAAGTTTTTTTTGGACTTGACTATCCCTTTAAAGTGAATGTAAAGTTAACACGCCATCTTAACGGCATTCTTTAACCATGATTAGTTGTCAATCAATTAGACAGTATGGTGGATGGGAGAGCTGCGCTTATCGGCGGTGCAGTTAAAAGATAAAAATTTAAGAAAATAAGGGGGCGTGTCCTAGCTGCGGCTCCGTGCAGTCGCATACCTTCAGAGCTCCGGGTGAAAATTTGATAATTTCGCCGATTGTCAATATTACCCTACAGCTTTTGACATTGAGTACACCGGGTGCAGTATTGCACCACATCACTCGCAAAGAAAGTAGATAAAATTGCTGTATTTGTGAACCCGGAGGCGGAGTTGGACATCAAGGGCCTGAAGTGGCGGCGACCTTACAGGCAGCGTTCCCCCCCCGGATCTCCGGGGTGTTTGCCTTTACTGGACACACCGATTAGAGACTGTAACTATCGCTGCTCAGCAAAACTGAAAATTATTGAAGGAAAAGGAGAGGAGGCTAACGGTCCCTATCTCATCGGCTATCACACACCCAAGATGGCTGCTGAGGGAGAGGACGACTTTTTAGCACGCTTAGACTGCATCTTTGAAAGGCTTGAGAAGCGGCTAATGAACATGTGGGAGAGAGCTCCTTGGGATTTTTTGCAAAATTTACACTACAATAGTCCCTCAACAGCGAGCATCAAAGAATCCCCACCGGCAAAACTTGAGCAAGACGGGATCATGGATAAGAATGCTTTTGTGGATCCCCGGAGCCAAAAGAATTTCTTATGCCCAACGAGCAAGCCATCCTACCGGCAACCCCAGAGTGATGTAACTATAACACAGACGTTCATTGATAAACCTTCGTTCACCATTCCACTAAAGGACAATGGTACCAAAGCGGACAACGCCATTAAATATGCACCTAGACATCGGAGTGGGGCCACACCAGGTCTCCGCACCGCCATCTTATCAGTCTCAGAACATACCACAAAGGCTTTCGAATTTCTCTCAGCAGGTACTGGGAAAAAGTATATGGGGTGGCCACAGGGAGCAGGGGGAGACCCGCAGGTCAATGCAACTGCCACTAATATTTGCAAAGTGACTGCCGATATCCTATATACCAAACTGAGCCGGATCGCTCCATTGCAAATGGACTTAGTTCACTACCCAAATCATCGGAGCTGTGATATACAGGTGACTTATTACCCTAAAATACCGGAAAAAGATCTAACAGTGCAAATGGAAAAAGATCTAACAGTGCAAATAAAAAAGAAATAAACATATCTGGCTTAACGAGCACTCCTCTCCCCACTTGTATGGATTGTATCAATTTGATAACCAGAGGTTGGCAGTCTTTAGCACTATAATATTTAAGCTGCGTGCCTTTTCCACCATTTTGCTTTTGTCATGTTGTATCTGTGTAACTTGGGGTGTTGCTTGATAGGGTTTGGGGGGGGCCTTAGAGAGCTGCCTCATTATTTACAGAATAGCATGGTAATTGTTAAACCGAATAATATTGAGTACAACCAGGACATTCTGTGGTTTCCTTCCCTGGGTCTTACGGCGGGACTTAGGGCGGGTCACGGACAAGAGTTTTATATGATCGCCAAAACATACTTTAGGCACGCTGTGGAGACTATAAATTACTGCCACCATATACAAGCGTTGAAACAAGATTAATGATTTTGTAGTGCATAACATTAAAGGGGGAGAGGATAGAACATTTAGAGGTGCTCCTTCGTGATACTACAACATGGATGTAAATGTATATAAAGAGATCCTCTCCTACATCCGTTACTAGTGACTGAACTCTTCTTTACAGCAACAAATTTATCTATAAAGTTGTGAAGGTTTAATGTTCATGGTGTGTCCGGTTCAGGCGTTTGCAGCATTTTGTTTGTGATAATCTTGTTGTTTACCTAATGCCTTCTCACTGCTGCATTCTTTCTTTTTGTGTTTGTTTTTTCTTTTTCATTTCTTATGTATTGGCTCAACCCCTAGCATAAACTTAATATGTATGTTAAGGTCCAAAAGAGGCCTGTATTATTTTAAAAAGGGGAAGATGTTCTTAAAATCCATTATGGATTCAAGATGTGTCAGCAATATACTTGAAAGGGATAAAAAAAGAGGATACTTTGATATTTAATGCATATATGTTTATTATACAGCACTTGTATTTTCACTAAATGTATATCTTTATGCATGCTTGAATTTTGTATGTTGCAGATCCTCAATAAAAAAAAAAAAAAAAATTAAGAAAATAAATCAATTTAAACAATTTCATGAATTAAATTTATGCTAATTTTTAAAAGTCTATAGAATGCCGTGAAGATGGTGTGTTAACTCTACATTCACTTTAAAGTGAAGGTCAATTTTGATGAATTAGTGCCCGGTTTTTAATAATCCTATTAAAAACAAGGGCACTTTAATTCATCAAAATTGACATTTCACTCATTTTTTTCAAAAACGTACCTTTTAATCCTGGCAGCCACTCCAGCACTTCCTCCGCCCGTCGCAAGCCGTCTTCGCGGGTCCAAAATGACGAATCAGGAGGAAGCCGGATTCGTCATTTCTGACGTCTGCAGAGGCTTCCAACGTCTGCAGATGCTTCCGACGTCCGGGGGGAAATCGATAGAGCGGCTGCCAGGATTAAAAGTTAAGTTTTTGAAGAAAACGAGTGAAATGTCAATTTTGATTCATTAAAGTGCCCTTGTTTTTAATAGGATTTTTAAAAACCGGGCACTAATTCCTCAAAATTGACCGTCACTTTAAGGACAGTCCAGCCCCAAAATAGCAGAATTCTTCTGAACAAAGGATTTTTGAAGATAACCCTAGACATACAATTCAGCCAATAGGGGGCAACCAGACGTGGACTCCCAGCTTAGTGTGCCTCGAGGGGTATAACTGCACCTCTACTAACAAGGCTCATATAGGCTGAAACGTACGTCTAGGGTTGGCTGTAACAATGCTTTTTTCAGAATAGAATTGCTTGGTATTTCGTGGCTGGACTATCCTTATGGATAGGGTCAGTGATATACTACAGGAAAGTTTTCTGTGAAAGGCATATCTGGTCTAAAGGAGGCAGCACCCTGGGCGGGTATCATCCCATATGGCAGACTATTTAGTCCCGTCTTTTCCTAGTTTAGTACCTCTTTCCAGTAATATATATAAATATATATATATCTCTTTACACATCTCTCTCTCTTTATATATAGAGAAAGATAAATAGACACCCACACACCATTATTGAGTTTAGGAGATCACAATAACAAATAGCTCACCTGGAATGTATCAAGAAGAGGCTTCCAAGAAAGCATAAGTACTGCTCCTCGTTTAACATTCTTAGGAATTTCAGAATAGAACAAGGTATTTTCTCGATTTTCTCCTGACATTGCTGCAGGAAAAACAAGAAGGTGATTACATAAACAAGACAGAATGAAACAGATCAGACATGAATAGTCACCGTCTACATAACACAGGACACGAGGGCCAACATGGAAGAAAGTACAGATATATCTGCACAATATATAAATAGCTTATTAATAAGCTTCAGATAAAAGTGTACATGAAGGAAAATATAAACCTATAAGTAATCTCTGTCAAGAGGGCATTAATATGTAAGAATAAATTCAAGCATTTTACAATAATACAAATAACAGCAATTTGTATTGGCAGAACAGTAGTAAACAATTTTTAGTTTAGTCTCCACTCCAGTTTAAAATGAAATGGGAACATGCAGTTTGAAAAAACGCCACAAGATAGCATATGAGTAAGGAAGCGGAGGTATCGGTTTAAGTATCGGTGCATTTGCACGAGTACAAGTACTCATGCAAATACTTGGTATCGGTACCGATACTAGTATCGGTGCAACCCTAGCAAATACATATAAAAATAGGTTCCAGCAAGAATACTAAGGAGTTAGTCGCATATTTGGAATGGTATTTGTAGCATTGCTAAAGGGGATCCATTAATCTTACATCTCAATTATCAAGTGAGTTAATATGTTTAAAGAAAATTACCCTGCTGTCCACGTCTAAGTCTTCTAAAACAAAAGAAGCTTGCAATTCTGTGGTTACAGTATTATTTCAAACAATTTTCTGGTATCCAACAATAACGGACTTTTGCTATGACTGCGTACAGCCCATATGTTTACCATATTTGCATTTGGATACAATACTTTCACTTTAAAGGGATAGAAAGGTAAATTGAAAAGTGCATAAATGCATTTCAATTTGAAATACAGGTAGCCCTCAGTTTACGCCGGGGTTAGGTTCCAGAAGGAATGGTTGTAAATCGAAACCGTTGTAAATTGAAACCCAGTTTATAATGTAAGTCAATGGGAAGTGAGGGAGATAGGTTCCAGCCCCTCTCAAAATTGTCATAAGTAAAACCTAATACATTATTTTTAAAGCTTTGAAATGAAGACTTTAAATGCTAAACAACATTTTAAACCTAATAAAATAATCACACAACACAGAATATATAATTAAACTAAGTTAAATTAACAAAAACATTTGCTAAACAGCATTATAAACCTAATAAAATAATCACACAACACAGACTTCACTTGCATTTTTCTGCAAACAGTTCTTTCTATGCGTTCCAATCTGGACTGATTTATAGACAGGAAGATCTTGTTCCTTTGAAATCTGCTCGATAGCTAAGGTCTGGTTAAACTGATTAATTTCAGCTTGCTTTGCTGCAACACAAGCGGACAGCTCCACCTACTGGCTATTTTAATAAATGCACTGCTTCTCAATGCTTTTCAATAGCAGTCACATGACTGGAAAAAAAGGTTGTTATTCTGAAACGGGTTGTAAATTGAACCGTTGTAAAACGAGGGTCACCTGTATAAGCATTTTTGCAATATACTTCCAATATCAAAAATGTTTCTACTAAAAGTTATTATTGTTTATCTGCAGCATATGCACATATCCTATGAAGGCTCGTAAACCAATAGTCAAACATCACACCATCTCAGAGATCTGGCATTGGTGTGCATTGCTTCTGAGGATGTAATTTGTGTCATGCACTTCTGACTCTCTCAGACGGTGTAGTGTCTGAATACTGGTGTTCAGGCCCTCACAAGATATATGCGCATGCTGCAGAAAATAGTAATAACTTTTACTAGAAGCAAGTTTGCTAATGGAAGTGTAATAGTGCAACTGTATAGGGTGTGCTTTAAATAGCAGAATGAGAAAAAAAAAAGCAACAGCACAATACAATAGAAAACAACAGTACTATCAAATAAAAAGCAACAATGTAATTGTATAACAATAGTATATTTACTGAAACATTATTAAAAAATAATAAAGTTCAATAAAATCACAGAATAAGTGAAAATTGGCTGAATTGAATAATGGCAATTTACAAAAAGAATTTACAAATATTAAAAATCGTACCGGTACACAAATAGTCTAAAAAAAATCACACTGCAGTGGATAAAACTTGGTAAATACCTTGGATGAATAAGTTTGTTTTCCGTTCAGTCAATATTCTCACCCACTTGCGGTGTGCAAACAATCCAGCCATGAGTTTGGCGTCTTCTGTTTACCCAGGCGCGCCTCTGGGTCACGTGGCTTATGTCAAGTACTATATTGGCTGGATGTTGCCGATTTCATCTCAGTGGTTATTTGTATCTCCCAATGGTATAATAGACTCCGCTATACTTTGTTATCCACAGTCAATCCTGCTTGTTAGGTCTTTGATAGATGAACTATGGCAGCGATTCCTGTGTTTTGGAGAGAGAGCTCTGAAGTGGGATATTGTTAAAAACATAACAAGGTAAAAAATCTACAGCAACCCAATTTGGAATTATAATATTTTCATTTCTGCGGATCTCTAAAATCTTGAGCATCTTGATAAAGGCCACCAAGGTCGATATGCATTGATAAGAGGTCACTGTTATTTGAATAACGGCAGAGTGACCCCACTGGAGAGCATTGACTAGTTGGAAGGTATTCGCTGTGGAGCCGAGTGGATCCATGCATTTGAAGTCCAAAAACAGAGGAATCACTGCCCATAGTTTCATATGTCAAAGAGATAACAAGCAGAATTGACTGTGGATAACAAAGTATATCGGAGTCTTATATCATTGGGAGATACAAATAACCACTGAGCCGAAATCTGCAACATTGAGCCAATAGAGTGCTTGACATAAGTCACGTGACCCAGATGCGTGCCCAGGTAAACTGAAGATGCAAAACTCATGGCTGGTTTGTTCGCACAACGCAAGTAGATAAGAATATTGACTGAACGTGAAACAAACATTCATCCAATGTATTTACCAAATTTTATCCACTGCAGCGTGATTTTTAGACTATTCGAGTACCGGTACAATTTTTTTTAATGACGTATATATTTTTGTGAATTGCCATTATTCAATTCAGTCAACCTTCACTCATTCTGTGATTTTATTGATCTTATTGTCAATTTATGTTTCTTTTTTTTAATAGTTATTCAGTAAATGTATTATTTCTATACAATTACATTGTTGCTTTTTATTTGATAGTTCTGTTCCATCAATTGTATTTTCTCATTCTGCTATTTATTTAGCGCACACCCCAATACTGTTGCACTATTTATGTTTGTTACAAATTAAAGGAGTATTTGTAAATTTAGGGAGTAGTCAGGTTTGAGATTCTTTGGGAGTGTTACATCTCATACTGCTTTGCTTTTTTTTTAAATGGAAGTATAATGCAAAAATGCTTGACCCAGGCACATTTCATTTTGACCTATCCCTTTAACAATTAATATAGTAAGGAATCTGAAATGATCTCAAATTATTCTGGTACGTTTTCACATACAGAACAATGGAAGCCTGCATTTATATTATTTTGGTAACTCAGAGCATGCCAGCCTGAAGAAGAAAGGATTAGGCGTAGGATCTACTTTTGATGCACTATTTACACATACATTAACTGAAAAGTAAGTTACAGGTTTCCTTAAAGGGACACCTAAATTTTTTCTTCATGATTCAGATAGAGCAAGCAATTTAAGCAACTTTCTAATTTACTCCAATTATCAATTTTTCTTCATTCTCTTGGTATCTTTTTCGAAAAAGCAGGAATGTAAGCTTACGAGCCAGACCATTTTTGGTTCAGTACCCTGGATAGTGCTTGTTGAAGGTTGGGTACATGTAGCCACCAATCAGCAAGCTGTACCCATGTGCTGAACCTAAAATGGGCCGGTTCATAAGCTTACATTCCTGCTTTTTCAAATAAAGATACCAAGAGAATGAAGAAAAAAAATATAACAGGTGTAAATAAGAAAGTTTCTTAAAATTGCATGCTCCTGAGTCATGAAAGAAAAAAAATTGGTTAGTATTCCTTTAATACTTTGATCTCACATTTCGAAAGAGGTCCCAGGACTAGTGTTTTAAATAATAAATGGTATTAATATTGCTGGTAGCAGGTACCCAGGCACAGGGAAAACACAGCTCATATTATATACCCCCCCCCTTGCACTACACAAATAAAGACACAAAATTCAAATATTCTATGCAAAGTAAAATTAAAAACAGACGTCACAAATTCAGGTAGCACTCAAAGACTTTGTCAGGCCACCTTTATAATTTTACACAATTTAAAATAAAAATCATATTTGAAGAAAAAAAAACAAATAAAACAAAACAAACAATGGACACCAAGTAAAAAGCCCTCCCCTACTCTTAAAAAAAAAAAAGATATGTCTTATATATAGAAAAAGAATAAACTATCTGATCTGATCTAACAGCTGTGTAATGCAAATTTTCAGACCAAGACAGCATACAAGAAGCAGATATACTTCTTACAGAGGTAGTATAAGCATTAAAAGGGACACTGAACCCAATGTTTTTCTTTTGTGATTCAGATAGAGCATGCAATTTTAAGCAACTTTCTAATTTACTCCTATTATCAATTTTGCTTCATTCTCTTAGTATCTTTATTTGAAAAGCAAGAATGTAAGTTTAGATGCTGGCCCATTTTTGGTGAACAACCTGGGTTGTTCTTGCCGATTGGTGGATAAATTCACCCACCAATAAACAAGTGCTGTCCAGCTTTCTAAACCAAAAATTGGCTGGCTCCTTAGCTTAGATGCCTTTTTCAAATAAAGATAGCAAGAGAACGAAGAAAATTTGATAATAGGAGTAAAATTAGAAAGTTGCTTAAAATTGCATGCTCTATCTGAATCACGAAAAAATTTGAGTTCAGTGTCCCTTTAAAGAAACAGTAAAACACATTGAGATTTCAATATAAAATGTTTAGTTATGCATAGTAAAACTTTGTAATATACTTCCATTATTTATTGTGCCCCTTTTCATGTAATTTAGCTCTGACAATTGTGGATTTAGTAATTCTCAGAAATGAACACTGGGGACTTGTCAAGGCTAACCCTGCAACATATATTTCCCTGATTGTCTTTAACAGATAAAAAATGCAAAACAGTGCACTTTATACTAACATAACGACTGTGGCTAGTCTCAGTGTCTGCAGACCTAAAGTGATGGTAAACTCTCACCTTTATAAAAACCAGTTAGCAATATTTAGATTTTAATTAATGAAGATGCGCTATAACTTTTTAATATAGATTTGAAATTCAAATACCCCGCACTCCAGCCACCCACTTAAAAAGCCATTTTTTCTGTGCGCTAATGGTTTGAATTGTTGTCCAATCAGCGTTCTAGCTACAACAAAAGTGCCTAAAGACAAGAGCTCTGATTGGAGAATAGTCCAAAACCTTTAGTTAGCAAAAAGTTATGACTAATGAAGTGGGCTGCCAGAGCATGGGATATTTTAATTTATTATCTATATTAAAAAGTAAGTTAGGGGGCGGAGCTAACCAGCAAGGAGAGTAGACATGTTTTCACGGAGCTCTCCTACTATAATTGATAAAAGATAGACAATTATCTAATGGACTAGACTTTTAAACTTCTAAGAGGCTGAAGATAACCACATCTGTTAACCCTCTGCAGCATGAGTCCTCCAGTTATTGACTCTTGAGCTCTTTAAGTGACATTACAGTTTGGGGCCTAAATTATCTCACAAGGCGGAGGGGCTATACTTTCCCTAGCATTCCTGAAGTGCCCATCTCATCGCACCTCCTAAATGGATCTGGAGGCTGCCCTACTTAAGTTCGAAGAACGGGTTTGTGAGAGTCTGGACGATCACTTCTCTGAATTGAACATGCTACTTACCAGCTCCGTGAGCAGTTCTACATTCCACCTCACAGACAAGATGGCAGCTACAATCAGAGTTCCACTAAATCTACCCGACCGCAGTCCCTGCATGATTCAAAATTCTTTGCTCCCCTGAAAGCGGCTACTGTTCTGACAGGAGCTTACAGATGTCATCATGAGCCGAACGAAAGGGACTTACGAGTTAGTCTGAGAGCACCGGATCCTGAGTTAGCCATGCTAGAAGCTAAGATAACCGCGGTCCTGAAGGTGAACACATACCTGGTTGGACCCCTCGGGAACTTTGTCATACAGGCTGCTCTGCGGAGCTTGGGCTGCACTCTCTGCCCTATGTAGGATCGGCTCTTTGTGATCATCAATACCTGTATCGTGGAGACTGGATACGGAACCTTTCCGCCTGGCTAAGCAGTCTCTACATCTCAATACAGTTGACAGAGATTGGAGTACTTTCGATCACAGGCATAGGCTAAAAGACAGCTTCTCAAGACACATATAACAGCCTAAACTGTCTTTTGGGACGCATGAGCTGAAATTTTTTTTTTAGTTGGTGATACACCGTACCATGTTTGCACCGTATATATTATGTTAGCCCCTACTGTTAAGGTACACTTCTCTAGCTAAGAGTTCAGCAAATTTAACCCCTCTATTACTACTTATCCCTTTTTATATATATACATGCTTGAAGGTTTGTACACTTGGTACATGGTTCATGGGGGTACTATGTTCTCAGTTGTTTTTATATTATCTACCCCTTTTCTTGTTAAGTAGGGGTGGACCCTAAAATATTACATCCGCATGTCAGATATATGAGTCCTCATTACTGTTTACATACCATGATATATATAGTTGGGCTATACTTATGCTATATGATTAATGCCCTACACTCTCTAACCTGCAAGACCTGCTTCTTCATACCCACAGCATATGACTCTTATAGTTTTAAACACATAACTTCCTCCAGCTATATGTAATTCATATATCTACCATCCTAATATCTACGCTTTTGAAAATAGTAAGCTCCTTGCTAGACTTACAACATTTATCTCTCTTAGCAGATCTTCACATCTTGGTTTACATGCCTATCATTTGATACCATATACTTTAATTTACTACCATTAGAAATGGTCAAAAGTCCATACATATATACTTGGGCTAGCTGACCATTAAGGGACATATTTATCTTACAGTATTATGTGCGTCAGTATAGCCTGCGACATATTATACATATTATGCCTACTAGACCGCTTTACACATGTGGCCACCGCTGAATGCCATTTTACTATTACATATTTGGTATCTTAGTATAACTTCAGATAGCCTTGTTGGAGACCTATCATAAACATTTAATATTTATTGGCGTATAACGTAGACTAGCTTTGGTCATTGGCCCCTTAGATAGCTATTTAATCTATAGATTCAGATATGTAGAGGTCACCTTCATGCCAAGTGCTTGTGTTTCAAGGCCTACTATAGGGCTAATATACTCTCACAAATACAATCCTATTAATGTTTTCTAAACAGCCCGGTCACATCTTTACTTAATTGTGTGTATAGACCTTTGTCACCCTATAAGGACTTATAGAATATCCATAGTGTAAGTTTTAGTATATCTGGGACTGAGAATCTCACTCATAAGGTCAAACTGCTTCATTATCCCCCCTTAACTAGATAAGTCTATAAGAGCTGGTCTTCATAATACTACTTTGGGCAATAGACTGTGTGCTGAGCTCCTCATTGCTCCGACTATCCCTAATATTAACGGTTTAGAGGGCATACAGAGGTCTGATTGATTGTTAATTCTCACCCAACCCATAATGCATAATCCCTATCGAAATATACCTCCATGGTTGCAGGGAGTATAAACTGGTTTATTTTTATTATAGTCCATCTTTCAACCACTCCGGATTTCAATGCTGTTACTTAGATATTCCCTGTGCTGGTTCATAGGGGCTATTGACACCACAATTTCAGACCTGCAGTATGTGGGCCCATTCTGAGTGTACTCATAGTAATAATCTCATCTCTCTCCTTAAAACTATTAGCCCTAGATTTTTGGGACCTCATCTGAAATAGCCCCTACCTCCTGTCTCTACACTCCAAATAGTCATATATTTATTAACTGTGTGAACACATAACTTCTTTTCCTTGATACCACCCATATATTAACCATAAAGTGTAGAGACCCAAGAGTTCTGTTGGATAGACATTCTAACTGGCCCCGCCCCCCCCCTCCACTCTAATTTTGAGCGGCTCTTGTCCGCTGTCTCTCCCTTACCCCAATAAACTCATATCACTAACCCCCGCTTTGCCTCAGGATGCTCTAAATAAACACTCTATTTTATGATACACACTGCAACTTGGGGATCATTCTTATTATTATTATAGATAAAAAAAGAGGTTTCTTTATTATATGTTCCAGCCACCCATCTTCGGTATACATTAACCTCTTGTATAGTTAACGCTTCATATCATTTACTACAGGATCAAAACTACAGACACAGTATTATAATTTATTCCGGCAGCAATTCTCTCTTTGTTGAATATGTTTCTTTGCACTATGGAAGTTTTTACTCATTTGTATACAATACCGCTATGAGCTACACATAGCACTCATAATTATAATGCTTACACTTCAATGCCTTAGCTTAAGTTTATTACCTGTACAAGAATTGTATAATCACTTCTGTTAACTATGACTTGAGACTGGACATATTTTTTATCTTGTTGTTATAACTCAATACCTCAATAAAAAAATATTATTCAAAAAAAAAAAAGTAAGTTATAGCGCATCTTCATTACAACTGATAAATTAAACTCCATCTAAAATATTGCTAACATTATGGATGTTTTAATAAAGGGGATAGTTTACCATAAATTTAAAGGGACATTCCTGTCAAAATTGAAATGCACCTAGATGAATTACCCCTTCAAATAAAAACATATTTGCAATATACATGTATTGGCAAAAATGTTTCTAGTAAAAGTTATCACTGTTTTAGTGTTAAAGGGACATTGTACAATAGATTTTTCTTTGCATAAATGTTTTATAGATGATCCATTTATATAGCCCATTTGAGAGTGTTTTTGTAAAAAATGTATAATTTTGCTTATTTTTAAATAATATTTTGCTGATTTTCAGATTCCTAACCAAGACCCAAAGTTTTAGACGTATAGAGATGTCTAGAGACTCCTGGTTGTGTAATAAGACATGTTTTATATGCAGGGGAGTGGGGGAGTAACTGCTCTTCCTGCTTTCCCAGCCCCTTTAAGTGGGTGTCCCAGCCTAACCTCCTCAACAGTGCTAAATTAGGAGCTTCTAAGTAAGTTTTTAAAAGGTTTTATATTGGATTTTAAAATCATTATCTGTGTACATTTTTCTTTATAGTAGTTTTTTTACATACAATTTTATGAAAATTGGTGTATACAGTCCCTTTAACATTTTTCTCTGCGCATGCAAGAGAAGCATAGCTAGATATTGTCAGTGCACCAGCATTGTAAATACCACATCTGCTCAGAGCCAGTGGGGCTTGTTTCATGTCAGCAATTACCAGATGATATAAGCATCTGAGGCTCTCCCGCGCCGCTGCTTTAAAGGACTGTAAGTAAAGACTCCAAACTGTGCAGTTGTACTGAATATCCAACAGCAGCTTCAAGTAAAGAGTGAATCCTCTATTGCATAGCGATTCCCTGTTTACTGCTGCGGTCTTGGCAGCACGTTTCATCACATCTCAAAGTATATTTATGAATTAAATCTTTAATATAGTGAAAAGTAGATATGAATTTACCATCACTTTAATTTAAAATCGGTGTGTTGAGCCCCTTTAGCTACTAACCTACATAAAACACAACAAAACAGCATCAGACTTTATATTTAACACAAAACAAAAAAGAAATATCAAACCTCAAGATAGCCAATGTTTGTTTTCGCATACACAAGCAGTATGGAAAATGTCATTACTGACCTATGGTAGCCTGTGCATAAGTACCTTGTGTACCCACATAGAGCACACAGCATCAGTACTCGTTACAAAGGAAGAATAGACAAAACACACTAGCCTCATTTATATAGGTACTGTGCATAAACTTTATCATCCTCTTTCACACAATCAGTATGGATAAGACATCTGCCCTAATATAGCCTAAATTGAAAAATGAGTGTAGTGATTTAAGTAATAAGGAATAGACCATGACATTTGTTAAGCCTCATATTTACTATACTGACTTTTTGTACAGTGGTGAAAGATTACATCACTTATAGAAAGAATCGGAGACAACCCTTATAAGCAGGGCACACAGTTTGCATCAACCTTCATCAAGGTGAAAATGATAAAGACCTGATATAGTACAATAATATATATATCAAATCAGAGACATTTTTTTTTCTACACTGAAATATCAGATGATTTATGATTATTTGCTGCTTAAGTATTCTACCTGTATGCGTACAATTTT